>NC_135223.1:21930868-22628368 GCF_052324685.1 Brachyhypopomus gauderio | reverse complement strand
CTTATTGTGATGAGATCCCAAACACACTCGCTTCTCAATATTTCTGGCTATCCTATAACTGCATCTTCTTCTACGAACATAATTTCCCCTTGCCTGAGATTTTTGCCCTCACCTGACAAAAAAGGACCTTACACAAGGACTGGGTGCCATGACAACAGGGAACATCAAAATCCAATTATGCAAAACTTCCCCCCTCCTCAGCAGAATACTTCATAACTTCCTCCATGTATTGCCCACTACAGCCAAAGATCTTTTGTACACTTAAATCATTTATTCTGACACTCATATGGCACCTCAGAATGTCACGTGTCTTCTTATGGATGGTGTAAACGTGCAACCGTCCAGGTTCACGCGGGACCGGCACTAGCGAGCCGTAGCTGCCCGGGAACTCCACGCGGCTCCCGCCGGTGTTGTGCCCTAGCGACCCTAGTCTGACTCTGCACTGCTGTGCGTATTCACCACGGGGGCCACAGTCTGAAAAAAAATGGCCTCCAGAATGAACATATTATGCTTCGAAATGAGAGAGAGAGAGAGAGAGAGAGAGAGAGAGAGAGAGAGAAGGGAACAGTGCGCATGAATGCGCGCCCTATCTCAAAGCCGTAGCGCGGAAGACAACACTATTCAGCTCTGGTATAAATACGAGCCTTATGTTTATTTTGCATTTCGGGGAATCTTTGAAAAGCTCAGCTGGCGCGCCTATGTGCCGATGCTGTTCGTCTCCATGGATGCAGCTGCTATGGTCCATGGTTGCTACTGTGCTTCGCGAGCATGAAGAACACAAGGCTGTCATCCATCAACACCCTGCTTCCTCCTCTTCTTCCTCACTGGTGCCTGACAGGGCTGGGGGAGGGGGACACCCCGAGTAGGAGGAGGAGTAGCATGTTCTCTCCAAGCCTGGGGAGGGAAGCCCTGTCCCACCACTGCGGAGAGACTCCCCCGCTGGGCTCAGGGGGTTGGCCAGCATCACTACTGTTTCCAGAGCTAATGCGAGAGTGAACCGCATATTAACACAGCACAGGACTGTCAGACATATTCACACCCACATATATCCAGGGTTACTAGTCACAATCCAGTTACTACCGTTTTGAGGGTTTTACGGGTCTTCAACTGGTCTCTATAATGGAGATCTTTTTTGATATGGGATTGTGCTCTTGATCTCTTTAAGATCTGTAAGATCCACCATGCAATGTTAGGAAAAAATATATGTATATATAAATGTATGCATGAATAAAATTCTTTATAGGGTAGTGTTGGTGTGGAAATGACTACATATCTACAATGTAAACAATATTTTTAAAAGGGTTTTGTCAATTGAAAATTGACACAGAAATAATTTCTTGCAAACATTACAGTAAATACATGTAATTTATTGGAATACTATGCTATATTGCAGTTGTAATGCCCTAAAGTGGTTTGGAAACCAATATGCCAACTGCTATTAGTCTACAAAATGTAGGTCTGCAATTCAGTTTGTGTGTGCTGTATCTTTGTCCTTAAACTCTCCTAATATATCACCAGCAATTCATTTGCACATTTTGGAGTCCATCATTACCTTATGTAGGTCATTCAAGTTTGTAGATGTCTGTGCAATATCATAAAATATTAGCCATCAGTCTAATATTTCAAACTCCTTTTCCAGCCACTATTTTTCTTAGTTTTATATGAATAAGAAATTATACAAACATCATAAGTCAGAATTTTAAATTTTTTTTCTTGAATTAATATGTCCTACCATTCTATAGGCCAACTCTTCGTTTTAGCATACATGTTTATAGTATGATCTTTTAAGTATTAAGTTCAAGTAGGACTGCTTGAAATAACTGTTTGGGAGAACAGAAAAAAGTAGAACATTTGAAATACATACTTTTTCACAATTCTCTATGGCAACAGAGATGCATGCTGGCCAATAATATACTGAGTGGTTAATTAATATAAGAAACCAATACCAGAAAACTAGCAAATTCAAAAAGATAGTACAAAAACACAGGCAATCTGTATACAATATAGATGACAGACAAATGAGTTGGTTAGGATTAAAATGAGTTAGGGTTAACAGGAGTTGGTTAGGGTTAACTGGATTTGGGTAGGGTTAACAGGAGTTTGTTAGGGTTAACAGGAGTTGGTTAGGGTTAACAGGAGTTAGCTAGGGTTAACAGGAGTTTGCTAGGGTTAACAGGAGTTAGCTAGGGTTAACAGGAGTTTGCTAGGGTTAACAGAAGTTGGTTAGGGTTAACAGGAGGTTGCTAGGGTTAACAGAAGTTGGTTAGGGTTAACATGAGTCTGCTAGGGTTAACAGGAGTTTGTTAGGGTTAACAGGAGTTTGCTAGGGTTAACAGAAGTTGGTTAGGGTTAACAGGAGTTTGCTGTTATCTGATCTGGAATCTACAACTGAAAACCATGAAAAGGCCCCTATGATCAGTGCAGAAAAACAATTTGTTTCAGTGCATCTAATTGCAAAAGAGGGGTAATAACAGTGGCGGACTTAGCAATTTGGGGGCTCAAGGCGAATTTAGCTAGGGGGCCCATTAACATTAATATGCAAGAAATAAAGCCTGGTTTATACTTGACGTGTCGCGAGCGGCACGAGGGTCCGCGCGGCGAAAATGACGTCATCGCTGTGGCTCCGTCCGTGCGTGAGGGCACCTCTCGAATTTTGTAACTTTGCACGCACCGCGTCTCAGCGCAATGAACAAAGTCATGTTGGGCTCATACACCTTTACAAGGTGGAATTAAAGCACTTGTACGTCACTTTCAAGGTCCAGTTCAATATTTCTCAGCACGAAAAACTTAAATAAGTTAAATATTTAATCATATACTCGAAATGATTAGAAAGAATTCGCTTTTAATCACATTATTTAATGGTTGTTTATTTTCAAAACGCCCAATCTTAACGTCTTCACGTTCTCTCATGTTTCGTCCTGGAATTACAAGAGGCTCGTATTTGTTAACGTAATACAAGAGAACTGTTCAGTCAGACAGCTATTTGTTGTGAAACGAAGTAGTTACAATTTCAAGCATGTTCAAGTACTTTAGCCTAAATTCCAGCACATTCAAACCTGAAACACAAAGCAACATTAAAATTGATCAGGTAAATGTTCATTCCCCTGTTTTGAGGGGTGTTTCTTTATACTACCACATATCGTTTCGGAGAACACTGGACGTGGAAAGTATAAACGCTTCCACCGTGCGCAGGGTTGCGTGAGGTGGGCGGAGTCGCACGCTACGGTCACTCGCAAAAGTAGAAACCAGGCTTAAGTTAGCTAGTCAGGGGGCCCCTACAGTGGGCTGCAGTGGGAGGGGCCCAAGGCAATTGCCTAGGAACGCCTCTATGCAAAGACCGCCTCTGGGTATTAATAATAGTGAACAACGATAAATAAAATAAAATAAAAACAACTTGTGCTCCACACATTCATGGGTCAACACCTGTTTTGTAATTATAGCTGTAGTTTGAGTTGAATGTATTAAAAGTGTGGAGAGTGTAGAGTGAGCTCTCAGTAAGCTGTGGATGTGTCCTTAGTCTTCGAGTGTTTCTCCCATGATTCCTGCTTCCCACTCATTATCACCCACTCTTTAGCACTGGGAGTGCAGGGACATCCAGTGAGGTGGAGCTACTTCTGAGCTGACACAGCTTGTCAATGGCAGTGTTTTAGCCATGCATCAGCAATTGATTTGTAATCACATGTTAAACCCCCAAATCCATTCTTTAGTCAAAAATTACAATTTCCAAAATAGCAAATTAGTTTCCCATTAAAGACATTTTACTGATTGCAAAATGTTCTTACCTCAACATTCGAACATATTGCATTATTTGGTGTTTGATACTAGTACTGGTATGATTCCACAAGGAATCTTTGATCAGTTCTTCAGCTGTGTTTGAGAAAGGTGGTGTGAGACATGGCTTGTGTTAATTTTCTGTGCTCATTCTGTAATGCGATCTCGTAGCTTAGCTGGTAGCGCTGGTAATGGAAGGGTGATGTTAAGGTTGGGGGTTCAGCTCCCAGGGGAGGACGTGTACTCTCATCCTGTTAAATATGAAAATGGCTCTGAATAAGAGTGTCTGCCCACCATTCTAATGGAAAGCCATGCTTTAGAACTCTACTGATTGATAACTGATATCATATATGATACTTTGGGGCATCGCCTGTTTTGAGGTTTTGACTGTAATGGTTGGTGGTCAGTGTGGAATCGAATGCATGAGTGGACAAAAATCGGTTTTAAAAAAGAGCAATATAAATTTCAATTTCAAAATAAACATTTTTCTTAAGTAGACAGGACAAATAAGCAGACAAACCAGGTAGGGCTCAGACTAAATAGCAAGAATAAAACCAGAATCCAAATATATTATAGGGCAAAAGAGTAATAAATACAAGGTGTAAAACCACTAAAATAAACTGAACGAGACTTCACATAGAGCATGAGGTTAAAATAGGAAACATAATTTGCAGAAAAAGACATGGATGGTTCACTAGTCAGACGATATGACTTAGAACAGAGAATTCTGGGGAGTGTAGTCTCCCTAAGTTGGGCTGAAAGCTACAGGAGTGCCATTGACTTTGTAGGGAAAATTGGGAAAAGCACTCCACATGTTCACGTCACGAAACAGGAGCAACCTGTAACAGGACTTATAATCTATAGTCCTCATTTAATTTTTAATGTTTTAATTTTTTGGCACTTACCTAAATCATTACTCCTTAATCATTGCTAAATCAATACTTCCTTAATTTCCAAATCAAGTAATGTAGAGTTTTTTAATATAATTATTGTATTCTAGCCTTGTTTTACATATAATAAATTATGCTAGCTAATGAACATTGACATAGAAAAACAAGCAGATTAATTGGTAATGTGCATTTGTTAAACTGTATGGTTCAGTTTGAATGGATTATTGAAAATGTGATTTCATTGTATGAAATGCATTCAAGTAAATGAAAATTTAGAAGATTTCTATGAACCATGACACTAGCAAGTACTTACTAAAATAATGATATTAAATAATAAAAGAATTCCCAAGATGCAGAGGAAGCCATAGTTTATAAAATCCTTTGACAATTGAATGATAAATTTGTGGTCTTACGCCGTGTTGTTTGGGGGGTTGCCTGGAGGTTATTGCTGTGTACTTTATTTGTTCTTGGCCATTCATCACCTGGGCATGCTGGCGGTGATGCTTTAAAACAGAGAGAGAGAGAGAGAGAGAGAGAGAGAGAGAGAGAGAGAGAGAGAGAGAGAGAGTCCTTGCTGACTAGTGGAGTCATGACATTTTATTATGTACAGTAGAATTACTTCAAATACATGACTGATTTATATTCTGCACTGTAATAATCTTCGAAATTAAAACAGGACTTATAGGGGCCTAAGAAGTTGATCTGTAATAAACATTACCACATTCCCTCTATAAAATACAGTAATTATTTGATAAGGTCAGATAATTAATATTAGTAATCTTGATTAGCTTGAAACTCATCATCGTTTTTAGTGACACTGGTGTATTTTGGAAAAGTTTGGAGTTTAAACGTCTGAGTAACTAACAAATTTACAGTGAGACTTCCATACAGTGAGATCTCTAAACCGTGAGACCTCCTTACAGTGAGACCCTCCCTGAAAGAGCATACCTGATTTTGTACTGTGGGTTTAGATAATTTACATCAGAAGGATCTCTTGTTTAGCTAAGTAGCTTTCTCGCAATTCTAAGGAATGTTTCTGGTTTTATCGATTGATTCATCTGGGTAACTTTTTGGAGTTAGTATGTGAACAAGAAGTAGATTTCTAAATCAAATAATATAGAGTTGTTTTATGTATTTATTATATTTAAGCCTTGTTTTAACTCCAGGTCTATAAATACAGTACTTTTGGAAGGTTTTTAATGATTTTTTTATTTTACTCTGTTCTCAGAAAAACAGATTTCTTTTTATTGCAGCAACCTTGTGTGCCACTGTATTCACGATTTACCACACTTCATAGAAATGTACATGTTTTACGTCTAAATGGGCAAGTTAGTAAAACTAATGCCTCAGATTGCATGAGCAAACCAAATGGTGTACTACACAAGAGTCTCATATCAAGGAATACCTCTTTGTTGGGTTTGAATTGTTTGTTCAGTGTAAGCAAATTATATATATAATGATAATATATACACTGCTCAAAAAAATAAAGGGAACACTTAAACAACACAATGTAACTCCAAGTCATCCACACTTCGTGTTCAGATAGGAAGCAACACTGATTGTGAATCAATTTCAACTGCTCCTGTGCAAATGGAACAGACAACAGGTAGAAATGAGAGATTTTCAACTGATTTCAAAGATTTTTATTGATTGAGAACTAGGATGTGTTTATTTTTTTGAGCAGTATATAAATAATACAAACATAAATATGTATATATAAGTACAATATAATTTATATATATATATATATATATATATATATATATATATATATATATATATATATATATATATATTATAATAATACATTTTATTTATAGGCGCCTTTCAGGACTCTCAAGGTCACCGTACATAAAGGAATAAAATCAAAGCAAAGAACATAAACAACAAACAAAGAACATAAACTACAAAAAGCAGGGAGCAGACTAGAGACTATATGCAGTCCTAAACAGGTGTGTTTTGAGGCGTGATTTAAAAACGTCCAAGGAATCAATATTTCAGATGTCCGGTGGAAGAGAGTTCCAGAGACGGGGAGCTGAGCGACTGAAAGCTCTTAGCCCCATGGTGCTCAAACGGGCCGGGGGAACAGTGAGACTGATGGACAAGGAGGATCTGAGAGTGCGGCTGGGTCTGTTAATGTGTAGGAGCTCAGTGAGATATGGAGGGGCGAGGTGATGGATAGCCTTAAATGTGAGAAGTAGAAGTTTATAATCAATGCGAGATTTAAGGATTTTATAATCTCTCTCTCTCTCTATATATTATATGTATATATATATATAAGCCATTTCATGAAAAAGATTAGATAAATATTAGCTAATTGACTTATTAACAATCAATGTTTATGTGGATTGTTGATATTGACAAGTGTTTAAGAGTATTGAAGTATTGAAGTTATATTGTGGTTGATTATACAGTATTGTTCATCTTCATCAGCTAAGAGATCTGTGCTATGCTGTATTTAAAACGTAGACCTCCCCTCCCCAAAATGGAATTCTGAATATCTTCAGAAATGAAAGGTATGGCAGGACAGTCTCTTAAAGCTAAACCCTTAGTAAGAAACACAGTAAGGCCACTCTTAGCCACTCTGACTTAACCTGTGAGCTCACACTCTGATCACTGGCCACTGTAATCCAAGGTCTTGGCTAAAGTGGTCAGGACGCTGTTTGACTACTGCTTAATGCCATACTCTCAGTAAAATTTGATCATTTGGGGTAATCAGTAACTAACTACAGGACTATTAGTTTACAGTGAGCATCAAGTTATTAATCAGTGTGAAGACTGATCTGTATTAATGAAGTACTGTACAGATGTCATTTCATGTGTTGATTTTTTCCCCAAAGGCTGTTCTGCAGGTGCTAAGTAAATAAATATTTAAATGAAATATTATATATATAGAAGCATTTCAAGTAGGCAAAGGGATGATAGTGAATTCTTGATGCAAACACTTACTCCATACTTGCAGTCTGAAAAAGCAAACAGCACAGTTGGGGCTGAAATCTGAGTTTTAGCTGGAAACCTCAGGTCTGAGATCTGTGGAGGAATTAGCAGTTTGACTGAGAGGAGTCAACAGCAGCGAGAATGCAGTTCACTCAGACCATGTGTAAGTTTAGGCCTGATGCACTTGGCAGTTTCTCCTTGCTGACTCTAAAACTGACCTTGTTGCCTGTGGCAAAACTCAGCAGATTAAGAACTTAATGCAACTTCAGCTCGCAGAGCTCCCAGCTGATCACAAGCAGTGCAGCACAGACCCCAGAGAGGCTCCGGAGCTCGAGTTTGAGATGCTTTTCTCATCTTTTCCACCACATGGAGATGACCTAGCACACCGGTGTGTGCAATGGGGAGCTGACCTCACCAGCCTGCTTCTATGTCTTTACACACGATGCGTAAACAATCAAGCACGGTGGACTCGGGAGTGAGTATCTACGGCTAACGCTTTTTGTCTTCTCAATCAGACGAGGATTTGGATTTGACATTGAAATATTTTTTCTTTTATTTAAGTGTATTGACCTAGTTCCTGTACGACAGCATGACACAGGTGTGCCACAGGTCAGCACAAGGGCATAAATGCCCTACGCTGGAAAAGCTTATGATCTACATTCGTCAAAGAAATATATAATTTGATAATATCTATAATCACCATGATTTGCTTAATCTATTATTCATACTCTTGCTACTTTTTGTTGTAATATTTTATGTTCTGAAGACTCTTATGACTCTCTGCAGATGAGACCGAATTATCCTTCTTTAGTTAGTACAGTAATAATATTAGCCTGGCCATTACTGAATAATAATTTTTTGGATGGACAATATGATTCTGCAGTTAAATGTTGGGAATAATATTAACTAACTGTACGTCAGCTGAGCTGTTGATGCCTGTGTATGAAGAGATTATATGTAAATCACTGATCACAGGGCTTTTGTTGCCCCAGGTCGGGAATGTTTCTGTGTCATCAGTGTCTCCATGTACGTGGTGGATGAGAGTGGACACCATTCTGCTGGTGAATGGCGCAGAGATGTTCCTAATTTGCCATGCTGGTGGGTCTCTCAGACAGAGTGGAAGTGCCAGTGTTGCTGATGGAGGAGGCATTAATTAGGCACCGGCAGCAGCAGGCACACTGAGACAGATCCCTGTGCTTGGGTTCCTGCCACACGCCACTCTCTCTGCTGCCCCTGGGAACCAGACAGAGATGAATATTAACTGCCACACCATGGAGCACATTAGCTGTGCCATTCCAAAATACTTTGCATGTGGCTGAGGAATGACACGACTCATCCAATGGAGGAATCAGATTAGCTAAGAATTCTAAGTCTTTGTCTCAACTTTCCATTACTGACTGGTACTGAGCAATATGTGGTGTATCTGTTTAGGCAGGTGTGTAGAGTCGTGGTTGGCAGAGTTGTGGTCATTGCAAGTATTTGCACAAGCCTGAACTGTCAGTAAGAAGCGCACATTCCTCCCACAGTCCAAAAACATGGAGGTTAGGTAAATTGGCAGTCAACAAAAAATTCTCCCTGAGTGTGTGTCTATGTCTCTATGTTCAATAAAAAGTAGTGTCTGTGTCTGCATACGTGCGTGTGTGTGCTTGTATGCCCAGTGGTGGATGGTGCTTTGCCACTAGGGTCTGTCCTCTCTCCCCTTCCTGCACCCCATTCAGTCCCCCAGGGGGCTGTGGCTTCCGGTAGAGAGTACGCTGTGCGCAATTGGCTGCCGCTTCTCGCCGGTGTGTGTGTGATTGTCTGTGACTTGTACCTGTGTTAAAAAATGTAAAGTGCCTTGGGAATCTGGAAAGGCGCTATATAAATCGAACATTCATTCATTCATTCATTCACACAAGCCCTCACGCTTGTGCACATCCACGCACATGTGCAGTTTGAACACAAGACTTCATGTGCAAGAATGTTTAAGAATGTAAATCAAATTCCTGGAGTTCATACAAGGATCGTTTCCACAAACAACGCCACATTCTGTCATTAGGAAATGAATTCCAAAAGGCTTTAGCTTAGCTGTTCATCATCTGGTTTCCATATAGTTACATACTGGTCTCAGCTTAACTGAAAGGGGAAAACATTACTCAGACACATCAAGGAACCATCACCTGCACATGAACTGATTAACACTAGCAAAGCAACTAAAGCACTAATGTATGTCTATGGAAGTTTGGGTTTGATGACTACAAATCTCAATGTAGCATAATCTTTGCTGCAACATTATGGTTGTCATTGCAGTGACATTACAGGAGGTGGATCTCCAAAAATACAGATAGGGGTTGGTAGGAGTTTTAGATAATAATGTTTAGACTGACTCGCTGACAACATCACAGCAAGATATTGACAGCATATTGTATACTTTCTCAGAATGACCACATTTAATTTTGTCATGCTAATAGACGTAATGAATACATTGAATATTAAATTCATCTTGAAACAAAACTTGCAATGATGATTAACATCAGATCAAAATGTAAAAATGTCAAAAATAGCCCTTAATAGTACTTAAAAAATCATTTATATATATAAACATATATTTAATATGTACATATTGTTTTTTTTTCTTGATGACAGATCAAACTGAAAAAGTAAGAAAACAAAAGGCTGCATTTGACCTTTGAATGTGACCATCCGAAAGTTCGAATGCGTCGATGTTTGCAGGTTTGGTGTTGAACCTGAACCTGGGGAGTAGGAACACAAGCAGGTGAACCCACCCCAGACTCCACACCGAGTCAGCAAAGACAATGAGTGACAGAGCTCTGACTCAGTCTGCTCTTGCGGCGGACATCTTGTCCAAAGTGTTACCTAGTCTTGTAGGGCTTTGTGTTTTATTTTTTCAACTTGCCATCCTTCATTTCTCACCCATCTGTCAGGAGAACATCTCAGCATGCCTCCACACTACCGCCTGGCTTTGTCTTGTAAATTCAACATCTTACAGCAACACTGCAGAGAGTTGTTGCTATACAAAAATAGACTGCTTTCTTTCTTTATTCTTTCTTCAGTGCAACAACAAAGGGTTTGCAAATCCAAACCACAAAGGCGGTACCTTGAAGCTGATTCCTCGTTTAGAAAATTAGAGGTCTGTTTTTTTTGTTTTTAAGCACGTTCATGACTGGAATTCAGCACAAGACACCCTGTTAATGACATTTAGACCACTCAGTAAAGTGTTTAAAGTCAGGCGGTACCTTGAAGCTGATTCCTCGTTTAGAAAATTAGAGGTCTGTTTTTTTTGTTTTTAAGCACGTTCATGACTGGAATTCAGCACAAGACACCCTGTTAATGACATTTAGACCACTCAGTAAAGTGTTTAAAGTCTTCCAAACAAACACACAACCCAACAAAAGAAAGGCATAGTGAGTTTGCAGCATATGACTTATTGATTTTGAGATTACAAGGGTTGAGTCACTTAACTGCATCCAAATGCATAGGTTGTTGCAATATGTCTGAAAAAAAGTGAACTCCCCCTTGACTGTACAAATGAAAGCTGCCATCCATCCTACTGAAGTCATCTGACTGGAAAATGAAAAGTTTAGCTAGATCAATGCCTAATGAGTGGAATAAAAGAATACAGTAGTGCTAGCCTGTGCATGCCAAACCTGGATCAATAGACTGCTGCATTTGGGATCCCAAAGGGGGAGGTGCTAGATGGATCAATAATAAGCAAATTTCCAGCAACCCAAAAACCTTGACTATTTAATTAGGTCACTCACATTCTCACACTGAAAAACCACAGTGGGACGTTCAGAGCAGTCAGTTACATTTATGCTGTGACAATTGAGCATAAACACACCTTATAGACATTAATGTTTACAGTTTAACTGACAGTAAAATCTCTGCAAGATGTATATCAGTTTATTAGTGTGTGTTTTTTTCACCATAATTGCTCATGTGATCTCAGAGAATGTTTGACACTTCTATTAGCCTGGGGGGTAACTGACTTGGTAAGTGGCAATAGCCCATTAAAGGCTGCTGAAAACTCAGTGGTGGAGAGAGACTGGCGTGGGTGTGAGCTGTATTTAATGAGGGGCTTTAGTTGCAGTTAAGGCAGCGGAGACTGCAGGAGACCGTTTCCCAGCTGCACAATACCTGCTGCTGGCTCTTTCCACACAATCAGCTTGTCTTCTTGAAGTGTTGAGCAAACCAAAGAGTACCTGCCTCTCTAAGTGGCTACCTTCAGAGGAGAAAGCTGAGAGGAGGGAGCTCCGTTTAATGGGAAGAGGAGCAGCGGTGTCTCACCAGGCTATAGGTGCACCCACTGCTTCTGCTGTGAACATTCCCCTGTTAGCTGTACCACTTCTGAGTTTCAGAAACATATCAAAGAATGTCATCAGATAAGAGCCAAACGCATACAAATGAACTTGAGAGGTGACCTAAATGTAGCCTTCAACAATTCAAACTTCACTTTAACACTTTTTAGTCCTCCATAAGCAAGTTTGGTTGTGCCCGATAACTGTTTAATTGTAAAGTACAAGGAACATTGTACTTTAGGAATATTTCACCATGGTACCATGACGACTGGGTCCAGCAAGTTTCCATATGAACTGTCAGAAAAAGAAAAACAGTAACAATCCAATCGGTTTTGATGAATGTTACACATTTGTGTGTGTGTGTGTGTGTGTGTGCGTGTGTGTGCTGGTGATGAGTGTCAAGTGAGAGTGTGCTTACAGTTCTGTGGCTTAATGATGCGGAAGTATATATGATGTTGTCTAGCAGGGACTCCGCTCATGACTAATTTAGGTAGTGGCCTCTGTGCTGACCTTGACACTGCTGGGTTTGTGCTGATGCCTGGCTAAGCAGCATCTGAGGGAGCAGGCTGGCCTCACAGCCCATTCTCTCTACGCACTTGTTTCGCTGCTCTTTCGGGATCCCAATCAATCTATTATTGGATTCCTGCAGTGTGCCTGGGGGAAGGCCCTGTGCTGCCACTCACCCTGCAAAAGGGCGGGGCTTGACATGCCAGCGCGTGATTTGGAGCAATGAAACACATGTAAAAATATACTGGTGTTATTAACTGTCTTGGAAATACAGCAGAATTAGAATAATAATGAAAAACAACCTAGCAAACACACCTTTCAGTCTCTTTATTCATCCACATGTGCTAATATGTTCAAGGTTCCACTTAAGCTTGATCTAACGGTTTGCTCTTTTTAAATCCTCTTGAGCATTTATAGTGTTTGTTTTTAACTTGCAAACGGTATCCTCCAGATATTTGCAATGCACTGGTCTCTGGACTAGGCATATTTACTGTGATAATCACATTTTGCACACATTTTCCGGCATCGGTTTAAGATAGGAAAACTGCCAAGATGAAATTGTTTACAGTCTCCATATGTCTGTAGCATATAACTCCACTACTGATGAAATCAAATCATGTGAATATGCACAACCAATTTTGAATTGCGACGCTGCACAAACCTTCACATTTCAGTCCATGACAAGGCTGCATGCTGAAAAACACAGTTTACAGGCAAAATGTTGAGTCTGTGCAGTACGTTGGGAGCCTTGTTCACCCAGGGCCTCCTAGATCTGCTAGGCAGCAGCTAACGCATGCCTCCCTCATGGACCCTGGAGTAGGAGTGTACCCTTGTTTGTTTTATTGAAGTGGGGACAGGAAAGATTTGTTTATGGCCCATGTTCAGTGAAGCGTTCTATTTTTAATACTGCACAATCCAATGCTGAAGAGCGTCTCTCTGTCTTAATCCTTGAGGATTACGCAGTGTATGAGTGGCACCCAAGGCCAAACTGCTTGTCTGAGTCAGTCAGGAGAAGCACGTATCTTACAGCCTGGAGGAGGAGTAGAAAAATCATCACACACACACACACACACACACACACACACACACACACATGCACAAACACGCACACGTGTACACACATGTGCACACATTATTTTTGCCGTTCCTTTAAACCAATTTCTAAGAATCCTAGTGAATTCCAAACTGTTTTAAGTGGGTGGTATTTAACATAAGTTACTATATTTTAAATTCAATAAAAATAAGCATTGTACTTTTGACCTGGGGGAGAATACGTATAGCTGGAAATTGGGTGCAACGTTGTTTTTCTGACTAAAAATTCATTTGTTCAATAATGATAACTCAGACCTACACGCTGCATGTGGTATGAAATCCAACATGTTGGACCCTGCAGCTGTGAAACAAAGGCCTGCCATAGAGAGCCTTCATCGTGAAGGACGACTGTAGCTGCTGAGAGCAGACCAGCACGACATCAGACACCTGACCCTTTCATCTGTATGTCTAAAGAAAAAGAAAGAAAAATAAAGACCACTATGTCAGAAATATAATATCTAAGAAACATTGAGTAAAGGTCTTCTTAATCTGCCAATAAAGTGAGCGGTCTCCTTTCTTCTGATCATAAAGTGAGGAGCCTCCTTTTCCTTAAATTCTTTTTTATTTATCGGCACAGTTGTAAATTTTAACTCCAGTAAAACAAAAACTCAACAACTCAACGATAAAATGTATACTGACCACTCACCAGGCAAGTCAAAACAAACGGAGCAGCCACAATAGAACCAAGGTTTCATAAGAACCCAAAAACATTAGGCCATCATGTAGCCTGTAAGCATAACAATATGTAGCTTGTATTTTTCGACCACGCATCACACCCTCGACTAGCTCCACCAGAGGCGCCTACATATACCCCAGCATATAGCAGAGGAATTCTCAACAGCTCTTTGCTACCTAGGGAGAGAGATAGCCAGGGATAGTTCTGTGAGAGAGTGACAGAGTGGGTGGAATTTTTTAACAATGTCCCCGCAGAAATCCTGGGAGAAACAGAGATAGTCTTCACCATTGACCATCGGGACATCTATTTCTTTCCCTGCTCACAAGATGCCTACTTTGTCTTTGAAATTCAACAATCTAAATGGCGCAGTATTTTGATGTCACTTGGCTTTTTGTTGAGTGGACCCTCACCACCTCAGCTTGTCAGCCAAGTGGTATAAAATGAACCTGCAGCTCTCTCATTAATACCTGCGAAGGGCACTTTAGTGTGGCAGCTGAAATGCTCTGTGTTGACCAGTTCAAGGTGAAGGTGTACCACTGTATACATTACTTCCAGTTCTGCACATTCAGAACAGGACTACTCCAGTTATAAAGAGAAAAACACGAATAGATGTCATATTGTGATTTCACTATGCTATCCAAGGGTTTTATCCCAGTCTTTAGCCTGTATGAGTGTGGGTTTGTGTCTAAAATGCCCTACTTACAATCTCATCAACTCCAATCTAGCAATGTTTAGCCATCTACAGAACAGCCATACTTTTACTGTTGCATTTCTTTCTGGATATTTACCACAGGATACATACTGAATGCTAATAACCACGAGGAGAGCACAACTGTACACTTCTGTAAGTGTTTTTTCCCCTCTGCAATAACAATATTTGTCTTGAAACTGGATGGAATAAAATAAAATACTAAATCACTAATTACTAACTAAAATGACATGACTAGACTGAACATATCTACAAATCGAACAAGTACTTACAATATGTAAATTTTAAGCTAAATAAAGTCTGCAGAGAGGCACATGGCATTCTGGGAGCCCTGGATGTGTTTCTGCTCTCTCACTCCCGACACTATAGTGGTGGATGCCACAATGTAAAACTTGGATTTAGAGCCTTGGGTTTAATCTGCCATACAGGTCAAATTACACACCAGAAGATCCATGACATCTTCTGCGCTGTCTCATGCATAAATTGTACTTTACTGCTGACTTTCAGTTTGCAACAGATTAAAACAAGGACAGCCAGGATAATTCAGTGTCTAATCTGTGGCTGTAATTCATTTGCGAAGTGCTGAGGTGTTTTAAATACACTAGCTTCACAGCAATCCTGGCTCGAAATTTCCATAACACCTGGAGAACAGCTGAAATCTAATTCGCAGCCCTGGTCACCTTGCCTTCACTAAGCCACTTATCTGTTTTCTTTTTTTGTACGATAACACACACATACAGTGTCAACACTCCACTTTTCTGAACTTCCTCCGACTTGATGTGATGTTTGTAATAGTCTGGACACCTTTTCATTAGCATTTCCCCTCATAAGAGTGTGAAGCCATCGGTGTCTGACAGAATCTCATCTCCACATGCATGTAGGCGGCAGTCGGTGCTGTGTGGAGCACTTTAATCTCCCTAAGCTGGTGATCCGAGCCACCGGCAGCTGTGCCCTCCCAGGCCTGTGCTCCCGGGCTCGGCTCAAACCCTCCACCTGCCCCAGCTTGGCCTCTCTTCCTCCTGCTTTGCTGTGACGCTCCACTGGAGAGGAATTGTTACAATGAACAGCATCTGCTGGTGGAGGTTTACCAGTTAATGAGGTCTCCAAGGGGTGGTGCCTGGCTGCCCTCTCTTCTATATCATACGGCGAGACCCTCCCCCCCTTCGCCCCCTCTCCTTACTGCCACACATGTCTGCGTTCTGACTTCATTATTCGTTTAACTTTTCTGTGTTGTTGCCCACACCCGTGTTATGTGAGACGGATGAGGTGTTGTGTCTGAGAGGTTATGTGGAGGGGCGTTTTGCAGGTTAGAGATAATATAGTCCACGGCAAGCACACAGGGACAATTTTGTTTCTTTCACAGTGGTACTTCTGATTAGCCCTGCCCGATCTGTTCCATAAACCTACCAGGCTTTCATACCACATCTGGCATCGATTTCAGTCCATCAATATTCTGGATTGCCTATCTGGTCAATGTTTTAGATTTAATGAAAGTAAATATATATATATTTTAAACATTTTGTTATTATTATTTTTAGTTTTACTTATTATTACATTTTTAATTACTGTGACACTTTTCACAAGAGCTATTTTTTTTCCAGTTTGTGCAATATCTTTACCGTGCACTATATTTTTAGATATACACGGTGACAGTAATAAGTGTTTGTCCTTACCTGCCACTTCTCACAAGGCAGATCAAGTATTTTTATGGTGCATAAACAAGCTTGACACACCGAAGAGCTTCAGACTCTCGACACACTGGAGGCCTTCAGGCCATTGCAATAGGAGGAAATAATAAAGGTTCTGTAAAGCTGTTTGGATCAAACGGAGTGTGTGTGGATCCCATTGTGTTTTAAGTAAACTGGAGTGCTCTAATTGTGTGAGGCCCCTTGAAAGTCTCGCTCCAGTCATGCCCCAATGCGAAGAGCGGGGCGAGATAATACATTTTAGAAGTAATTACAGTGTGCTTTTTAAATTGTCTAGGCCCCAATTCCCTGATTAGTTGCTCAGATTAAATTAAATTATCTTTAATTGACTGGGCCTGTGGTGATTAAGACAGAAAAAAATAATGTATGCCACTGCAACTACTCTGAGAAAATGAACAACCTTGTGCTCGAGCAGGATGCCAACTGCCCCCTCAAATAAATACACAACAAACAGCATTACATTTGTCTCATAAATTAAAGGTTTGTACATTTGTCACATATATAAGTATTTAGCATTTATATGGCTGTAATGTGACATAATTGAGTTATAATTAATCAATTAGAATAATTAAGAAGCACATCTAATTGAATTAGCATGCTGGAGAAGCGCAAGGAGGGAGGCGGTGGAGCGAAGCCGAGCTTTGGTTACAGTACGTTAGCTCCAGCGGTTAGCATTGCTTGTTGTGATTCAGGAGAATGTCGACTACTCCCATGGCTCAAAGACCTGAATGGCTTGTATAGATAGGTTATCTCATTATATCCAGAGCCCTAGCCTTTGGAAAATAAAGTGGATGAAACGATAGGAAATAAAATGTCTCTTGACAATATGACTTTGCGCTTGGTTGCTTGACTCTAATGAATTGGTACTGACAATACTGGGAGCTTCAGATGGAAGACATGATGTTCTCAGCCTGTGAACACAGCAGGACGAAGCTCAGCCCATGAGGCAGAACTGACCACTAATGGAAAAATGGCTTAATCAGAAAGAACATGCAGTGGGCTCAAATATTTGCAGAAATTCCAAGGATGAGCCTTGTACACGCAAAAAAATTCTGTTCTCCCTTAAAAGCCACAAAGTTTCTCTCTTAACATGGATGTCCTCTCAGCATGACACTTTCCCTGTGAATGAGAAGCTGTCATTACATTTCTGGTAAGCTGTCTTCAATTAGATATTTTCTCTGCATGAACATATTTTGTCATATCCAGTACTCCATACAAGTTTTAAACTTAAAAATGGGAATAAATAAGCCATGAACTGACCAGCTAATTGTCAAGCACCCTCAGGTTTCTATAGGTCCAATGACACATTACGATATCTTGAACTTGGTAAGTACTGAGCTGTTATGTAAGTACTATGTACTGCTTTTGACCTTTGCAAGGCATAATTTTGTTTTCAAGTTTTCAATTTAAGTGTAGCAAGCTGTTAGCTGAACTCGCAAATTTTAAATAATGAAGGAACAAGAGTGGTCTGCTATGGGTCTCCATGAAACAAATGCATTTATTCCACACTTTTTAAGGCTTATGCAAATACATATGAAAGTAAAAATAATAAAGGAAACACATAGTACCTTACTGAACACATCATAAGCAGCATACATTTACAGACAAGATGTTTTAAGTGTTAATCTCGAGCTCTCGTGCACTTTCTCTGACCCAGCTACATTATTTTCTTTTCACTATGGCTGTCCTTCTATGTTGATGGCAGACAGTGCTATAAGAGGGAAGGCTTGTCCTCTGAATGACAAACACTAGTTTGGAGCAGCTAAGTCCATCAAGAAGATAAAGAGAGAAGCTGTGCAAGACTGATAAATTATAGACATGCCTTTAGAAAAAAGGAAAGCAGTAAAAAAATAAACACAAAGAGGCACTGGCGCACAGAGATGAGAGAAGAGAGGGAATCGCAACTTAACGACTTAACGAAGAAAAGACACTTAGTCAGGGTTATTAATTTTGTATACAGAGCTACAATCTGTTGGTCGTTGTAGCACTCAATAAACATATCCACAGTTATTATAACACTTTCACTATAGGCTAGTGTGAATCGCCTGCAAATCTCCACGGACTACAATCTTCATAAATTTGCAAGTCACTACAGTAACTGTTTCTTTGCTATGCAATAGGTCTAATTTATCCAGTATGATGAAATGTGCTATATATGACTTAAAAAAACAATGATCTCAAGAGGAATGCATCAATGCCATATACATCAGAATGTAAGTTCTTGTGCCTGTTGATAAATTTAACCTGAGCTTATTGCCAAGGTCATGTGAACAGTGATGAATTGCCATTCTCACACACCCATTCAGTACCACTTATGGTATAACCACTGTTATTAGTATGCACAGAAGGGCCCAACCTCACATGTCGGCGCCCCCCAAAGAACCAAGAAAAAGGTGCAATATGAAGGAGACATTTCCCTTTGATGAAAAAATCTAAACAAAAGCATAACAAAACAAAAACAGAACACACACCCTTCCCAAAAAATTAAAATAGAATAAATAAATTGAAAGGAGAAAAAAAGAAAACTGTAAAGAAGTACTAAATATTAAGAGGGAGCTATAACTCCATTCCCAATGTTCAGAACATTTCTGTCATAACTGCAGTCAGGCATCTGAAGGTAAATAAAGGAAAATTGTCCAAATTAACTTCAGGACATTATTTTCTATGAACATTGATTTAAAATGTGCGATTTTGCAGTGTGAGAATGAAAGCAAAAAGGCAAAAATATGAAGAAACTAGGCACACGTCTTTCACACTCTTTCTGATCAATAGATCAACAGAGTTCTCAGAGCAAGTACAAAAGTAGGCTAAACACAGTCATTATCTTCAACTGAACAGACATTTACTGGCAAACTTTTCTCCCCAAATCCAAATACTATAAAAGTTCAGTTTTTTTGTGTTAAACACACCCTTCTGTTTTGTTTGTTTGTATTAGGAAGTTTATGTTGGGTTCCTCGGGTGGGCTTCGAGCTTCGAGGCTTGCCTTCACAGCACACCCCAGTCACACAATGCATACAGGGCTTCACTGAATGAATTCAATTTTCATTACCCCCGTAATAAATGCAGCGCGACTCCTGAGAGGACGCAGCAGCAAAAAATAAATCTGATACATGAATAAACGATGTCCCCGGGGACGTGGGGCTCCTCCATTGTGAAGAAGATTGACTCCTCCAAGATGGGACACATCAGGCACGAGTAGCAGAAACTGAAATAGAAACCGCTGGTGAAAAGAGGCAACAGGATTTTACTGGCCCCCATCATCCACCTCCCACCAACTAATCTAAGGACTGTGTATAATAAAAATACATATTCTGTAAAATGAGTGCAAGCCGTCCAAGCGCTCCGTGTCAGCATTTTTATGTTTTGAACATCTGGGGTCTGGAGTGAGGAGTTTTGAAATGAGGAAAAGCACCGCCATTTTTCACCATTCTGGAGTATTTAATCTACTTGCCCCATCAGCAAAAATATAAACTTGTCAGTCAGAAAACCATCACACTTGATCTTTGAAGTGATATATTGGTCTAGGCTATGAAATGTTTATGAGCATGTAGTTTATGCCCTAAAATCTACCCCTGCTTGCAACAACCCTCTACCTGTAAAATTATTCTGTTACTTTGAGTTTCATATATTTCACACTACGACCCGTTTTAACTTGTCATGTAGGAACCACCGATTCAATATTGTTTTTTTCTGATGACTTTTAATCAGATAGGGATTAGAGTTGCTCCCTACTAAGCTAATCATTTGAGAGAGACTGGAGAGTAAACGTTTTATTTACAAATCGGCCAAAGCGGCTGGTATTTCCTCGTTGAAATCTATTAGCTATATCACCAAGCTCTCGTTCCCCTGTCCCCCGACAGATGGGTGGACGTCTGTGATCTGTGTAGGCAATTTTGTGCATGGCTGCCACGTTATTTCTTGGTGTGACATCTCATGCTGGCATTCGATCTGTCCTTTGACCTTCAGACCCAGTAGATTTATGGATGTCTGGAGATTTTAGGAACCCATGGTGCTAGTGGTTTTGGTACTGAGGTCAAGGGTAGTTCTTCAGTTCGGACTGTTTTGTGCACTGGTGCATTCTTGACTCTTAAACATGTTCAAAGATGAGCAGGAAAAACTATCATGATTAATGTTTGCACTGCTTTCCATATGTGAAATACAAAATGGAAAATGCTAACATGAAAGAAAAGAAAGAAAAAGAGGTAAGAAACATATCCAAGGTAAAAGTACTGTAACTCCTGTCAAGCAAAGTTTACAAAGCTTGAGTTTTTAATCATCAGCAATTTATCTCAATAGTACACACAAAGGTACATAAAATTAGTTGGGCTCCAGTTTGTAAGGTTTTATGAGCCATGGCAAAAAAATATACAACACACCAAAACCAAAGAAAGGTGGTGTGCCAAATTAGGAGAAACACCCATGTACTAGTGGGTGAATCTCTGCCCAACACCACCCACTACCACCCATCACTACACATTCCCTCTCCAGGTCAATTCTGTCATCCCATGGCAAGACACGATTGCTCCAGTCTTAGCTTAGGGGTTCCCACATACGTTTGTGTAGGCAGAGATAGACTTTCTCATGTTTCCTCTGTCCTCCTGGAGACTGGATTCAAAATGAAACAATCATCCATCTGGAGTCTCTTTTATCATAAGAAAACCAAAGAAAAGAACGGCAGCAAAGTGGACATCTGTGAAGCAAAGAAATCAGAATAAATGCTTAGTATGCTTTGTGAAGGACCTGGAAGGCCACAGAAAACAGTAGTCTATACTTCAAGCTGTGTACAGTGGAATACTTTGAAAAACTGTGGAACAGATCACCAACACGTGGGCATAGATGTGTCAAAGACCAGCAAGGCCTCAGAGTCTTCATCACAAAATACTAACCACCGATAAGACCACCGATAAGCAGATAAAGGATCAGGCTACAAATTGGTACAAAAAACATGAAAAAATATTGTGAGAATCAACTGCACAAAACATGTGGCCCTTGCATACTTCATGTGGCACTTGCATACACCTGCAATGAATCTAATATGAAAGTCAAGACTGTAGCTATTCATGTACTGTACACTGTGCACCTATGGAATACCTTCTGCATGTGAGGTGCAGAGTTTTATAAAGGTTTAGTCAAATGTTGAATTAATCAAACCTGGAGCCATAGATGTCATTAGGTAAAACTGCAGATAGTTAAAAAAACATTACAGATGACATTAGTAAAGACTAGAACTTTAGTAGATCAAGTGAAATGTGGAATTGGCCACACTTCTAATATTTCCATCCATCTTCTGAGTGTTCCTCCCACGTTTTTTTTCCTGATCTTCCCCTTAAGGAGAGAAGAGCATTTCAAACGTGTCCACGTAGGAGCAGCATACACTGCGTGCTAAGCCAGCATTGTACATGTCACACATGCTTCCTTAAATGTGCCCTGACTGGTTTGGGCCTCAAACATAGCATAAAATGCTTACTAAAAGGATGCGTATTGTTATGGTATAAAATTTTATGGACAGTTCTCATGAGATAGAAATTAACCTGTATAGGGACGGTGGAAAGAGGAAAGCGTGAACAGTAAAATGTGACTGTTTATAATCCAGAGTAAACCTCCCTTGTGTGAAACCCGGAGCGTTCTGGCATAGACCTGTGGCAGATCTTCTGCCTTTGTTGATGCTGTGTTATTTATCGCAGCAGCAGGATGTATTCTAAAGCGTCATAACTATTTAAATCCAGTATAAGTCTTCGAAACCCATATGATATTTCGCCACCTTATAGCAATGAATAACCACAAACACACTGCAAAGCAGCTATGGGGTTCTTCAGAGCCAGAAATTGGAATGTACTTGACTGGCCAAGTCAATTACCCAGCCTGAGTTTTATTGAGTGTGTATTTCACTTACTGAAAGCAAGAGTGAAGGCAACAAAAACGCAGTAACTGAAAATGGCTGAAATGAGGAGGAACTGAAAAGGGCTGAATCACATGATTGCAAAAGCGTCCCCGAGTGCCGGGTGATGTCTGTGGGATGCAAAAACCAGACAGCGTTTGACTGCAAAGGATTGCGCTGCAGTAAACATGAGGATGTTGTTTAAGATTATATGTCTTTGCACAGTTACGTATGGGTATCTTGGACTGTATAAAAGGGGCCATAGGGTTGCTGTGTGGGAATGATAATGAATTGTACAAAACACATCATGAATTGTCTCTAGCACATCCTAATAACAGCTATATATCCAATACCTGAAGAAAATGGAGAAAAAAGATCCATAAAGCTGAATAATGTGGGAGGGAAAGCTTGGAACTATATTATATAGTTTATTTAAAATGTGTCAAGGAGTCTCTGATCAACTGTCTAATGAGCAGTTAGCTAGGGCTAGGTAGTTCTGAGCAAACTAAAGGTTAGGTTGGGAAATGCTCTTTATTATAAAGGAGCGCTAACCATATTGCTTTGGATTAAAGTCGGGCCACTTGTGTCATACTGTTTTCAACAGAGTTCAGTTTTTTTATTACGCACAGCATAGTCATTATTTTCACAGTTTGACACCCTCAATAGTCAAGTTCATGCTTCTGATTGCGCAATCACCTGCAACACCTGCATAAAAATACAACAAAAATCGGACCGTATGCTTTTGGGTGATATCACCCACCAGGTATCACCCAAAGACAGTATAGCAAGAACAGCACATTACAACATGCTCTTCAAAATTTTTTCCTCCATTTTATCTTTGCTCCATCCACATGCCACTAACATCTTCTCTTTCGCTCTCTGTCTCTCTCTCTGTCTCTCTTCCTTTCTCTTCTCCTACGCTTTCTGTCACTCTCTTTATTCGATCGATTTATGCACACAGGATCATGCCACAGCATTGGCTAATATACTGTAATAGCAGGGGTTATGCTCGAACATACACTCTCTGCACACAGTCTTGATTGTGATGTGTTGACAGGATACGTCATGGCATTACAATGTGGCTGTCAGGAGAACGTGGTTCCACCCACAGCCCTGTGTCCTGAGCTCTGTGCTGTTTGTGGAAATATGATTAGAGACACAGCTGCTGTTCACCCCCCTAGACTGATGCACCTCCTGCAAACTGTGTCTCCCACACTGATTATTTATAGTGGGAGAGGGAGACAGGGGAGGACATTGACTCTGACAGACGTAGAGACACCTCTGCTTTGGGGAAGGATCAACCCTCATTACCTGGGGGATTGACAATGCAGCTCATCTCCTCCAGGGAGAGGCCTCAAAACGAACAAAAGCATAATTGAAAGAAGCACTTGACTTCCTGGCTGAATTGGAGGAGTTGGTGGAATTGGAGGCTTTGGCTCTCCAGGCTGTGTGTGTGTGTGGGTGTGTGTGTGTGTGTGTGTGTGTGTGCTCAGAGAACAGACCTAGCTCAGTCAAGCAGCTTTCTGATGAATTAGATAAGGCTTGTACTGACCTGAGGAAAAACAGCCCTATTAAGTATAACAAGATTTATGGATGCTGTTGCCAATGTTAATAAAATCAGTTCTTTCACTTATTGCTTATTTGACATTAACTGACATTGTTAAAAAGAGGGGGAAAAATTATCCTTTGTGGTGATTCATTTTTATGCCTTTATCAAACTGCAGTGTGGAAAGACAAAAACAAATCATAATAAAAGCAATAATACTTTCACGTACAATTACAGACATCTCTGAGAGTTCAACTCCCTCTTACGCACTCGCAGGGCTGCAGGCTACCCTGTGGAGTTTGGAGGTCAGGACCGTTAGTCAGCACGGCATCTCTGTAATGTCCCCATGGTTCAGCTTGTTGCTGAGGTGACACGTTTTGCTCTTGTGTGTGTACTGCTGACAGCCCAAAAGCCTTCAGCCAAACAAACAGACACAGTAACAAAGCCGGGTAAGAATGCTGCTCTCTCTTTTCTCTTTGTTGGCAGACATGATGCGAAAGCATTTTCAGCCCAGGTTTCCAAAAACAGATCTTTACTGTTAGAGTCCTCAATATTAGAGTTATTCGCCATCCTGGTATGATCTGTGTGCCACCATGTTTTGGCCATTTGGAGCTGAGGTCAGTAGAAGATCACAGGAAGAGGACATGATTATGGTCACAAGAAATGTAAGTAATGTAAGCCAAATACCTGAACACGATAGCTTTCCTTTAAATCTTAACAACAACAAGAGGAAGGTTCAGTGTTTGGTTTATAATGTAGATTGTAAATTCCAATATAATTTTATCATTGTAACACACTGTTACTCAGTGTATGACACTGTAATTAATAATACACTTACAACTCTATATTGGTGTTGTAATATAAAGTGTAATCCTTATTTTGATAACTACATTTTCTTGTACATACAACACGCCTTCTTGACGTTCTATCACTCTCATGTGTTCATTTTATATTTCCTGTTGTATTTCCCAAATTCAAGAGAAATTAGTCACATCATGTCAAATACCATTTCCTAATGACCGTGGACACAGGGAGCTGCACTCAGGCAGGAGAGCTGGGGTCACATGACAGCCGGACGTGTCCGTGGTGGCACCTTGGAGACATCGTTCTTGTTATTTTATAAGGTCAACTCAATTACGTGACGACCTCGGATAATTATTCAATATGGAAAGTTAATAAACACTGGAGGAGGATACTCCTGACAGCCCTGAGCGGGACTTTGTCACTTGCAATTCAAATTATAGCCTAACTTGGAGCTGCAAAATGCTGAAAATAGACTACAGCTAATGATGTGCAGCATTGCAGAAGCCGTTGAAGAAGGAGTTTGTCAAGGGGGTTGGGGCGGGGCTTATTTAAGTCATTTAACTCATTTTCTATGACTTACACTCAAAACAAAGGAAAGAACAAAAGATGCTCCTTACTATACTAAGAGAGCTGGCACACTTGTTTTATGCTCTTGAAGTAATAACTGTGCCAGTAATGTACCCTCCAGGCCCGCCCATTCACCACACACCACAGGTTCTCAGCCCGCTCCTACAGACTTTACAGCTGTTTTGATGGCCACAGGTCCCGCTTAATACCTAAGTACATAAAGAAAGGAGAAAAGGGAAGATAAGCCATAATTTGATTTGCTCAAATACGTGGACCTTTGGTCTCCTACTAGAATGCTTTTCCTTTTGTGGACTCAATACCCTAATAGACATGGAACCCAATGTTTTAGGTGCACAGGAATGTCAGATCTAAGTACATCAGTATTGTGAGCCTTCAATGGTTTGACCCAAAAATCTCTTGCTTTTCAAAAATTCTCAATAGGTGAAAGCTTGTGTAGCAAATGGGACTCTTGCACTGGCAGAAAGAGAGAGCTACCAATAGATAGTTATTTCTATTTCCACTGAGGAATGTCTCCCCTCTTGAGACTTGATGAGCAGAGCTTAACCTGAATTGCTTCACTTAAAATATGCTTTGGTATTAATCATTTAAGGAAAGATGTATGATATATGTGCAAAAAATTGTATTCGACCCAGAGGTCACTGCTCATGAAAACATAATTGTACATCACGACCAGATGATTTAAATAGCTTATTGTTCAGCCCGAGCTTATCCACTGAGTGAGAGAATCATTCATCTGTGAAGGTAGGTCAAAAACAGCATGATACCCTACTGTGAAATGTACCGCTGTCAATGATAGGCAGGTTGTGTTACTATAGGTGTAGTATTTTAACCAACAGAATAAGAATTTTGCAGATATTTTTCACCCACTGACATACCCCACACCCTCCCACTGACACACCCCACACCATCCCACTGGTGTACTCCATGCCCTGTCATTGATTTGAGCAAAGGTTTTTCACCCACTGTGAAAACAGTTGCTTTGCAGGATATAGTGACAGTGTTATCATTATATCAAAAAAGACTTGCCATGTTTAGATAAATCTTTGCCTTTTGATCATTGAAAGTTCTGGGGAAATGGTTTACGTTAGATGCTATAAGCTTGGTTATGTGATGTGCCTTTGGTCAGAACAAGGTTCTAGCCACCAGGGACTGGCTGGATGTCAGTATACAGATAAGATACAAATATCTATTTTGAGCACTGAGTTTCATCTAACATTTTATATTCACTGTGACACTGTGACTATATTTGACTTTTCTATTAATTCTGTGATACAAGTTTGATGCATATACACCAGGTAATCTGGACATGGTCTTTCATCACTGCAAAAAAGTGATTTAAAATTTAAATCATAGAACCAAAGTCCAGATGAATGCATGATTGAAGATTTCTGTAAAACCTATTGAGTTTGCTGTCAGGTGCTTTGCACCAAGTAGATGGTATCTTCTTATCTTTCTCAGTTTTCAGTGAACTGCTGAAATTTAGAGCACCCACAAATACAACTGAGCTACAACAGAATACTGTCTGACATGCGGCGTGATTAGACAGCTCTAATCATTAGTGATTCCGTTTTGAGCAGGCTGTGTTGGCGGTGGAGCCCAGAGAAGTCAACGCGTTTGCTCTGCTGTCCCTGCTTGCTGTACAGCCTGGCCTCATTTTATTAGTCCTCAAGAATGAGAGAGAGAGAGAGAGAGAGAGACAGAGAAAGAGAGAGAAAGGGAGGGAGAGAAAGGGTGCAAGAGAAAGAGAGGTCTCTTTGTTTTATTCACAGCCTCGCCGACCCTGTCCTACACAAATCACTGCGAATAAAAAAGGTGTAAAGTAAACCTTCATCATGGGAGGGGAAAGTACCTTTTAAGATCTGACAAAGCCTCTGCTAATGGGGGTTATCCATCCTAAGCTTTCAAAATGTCACATATCAGCCTTGTTCATTTGCATAACCTCTAAAGCATCCCGGCAAGTTCGAGGGCATTGATTTAGTCAATGTCTCACGAGGCACTTGCCATGTTGACACAGTCGACTCCATCAGTGTTAAGGCAGTCCCTAATCCATTAAGTGGACTCTCTAGCAGGTGCTTCTGTGGCCTCACCACCGGCTATTTCCACAGTCCCCCACATTACAGCCCACAGCACATATCAATATGTTATCATTGTGCGGTCCCTTAGTGTCTATGAGAAATTAATTAGGCCAAGAATTGATTATCCTCCAGGAGATGTCCTCATCTCTGTTCCATTAACAATGCAGTGCAATAATGATATTTTAACTCCGTTTATCATCATAAGACTCTTTGACAAGGATCCTTTTCATGTAGAGATCTCCTTTTGAATCATGTCAAAGTTAAACGTGGCCGAGCTAGCAAGTTAGATTACATAGAAGAAGATGAAAAAAAATGAGGGTCTTGCCTTATTTTCTTAAAACCTTTCAACCCATAAAACATTATGGAAATCACATGTGAGGGTTTGAATTTAGGAACATTGACATATAACAGTCCTTCAGCATATGGTCCAGGAAGAATAGCTTTTATATGCCCTCCCTGATTACACTGAAGCACTTAATGCTGCCACACCATTATGGGTGAAATGAAATATCTGGAGGTCTATAACATGTTTTGGCAACTCTGCTGCCTATAAAGTCCTATACTGGTCTTTGCAAGGCAAAGCATCTGTAAGACTTTAAAATTGCACATATATTATGCTTGTTATTTTGCAAGTTGGGCAGTTCAGTCCTATCAATTTTAACCTAAAGTCTGATGACCTCTGAGAAAACAAAACAAAACAAACAAACAAAAAAAAAAAAACAACATTGAATGTTTCAGGTATTGGTGAGCATAGTTTAAGTTTACCTCTTACAATACTTACATAGATTTGCAGTGTCTTCAAAAGACGCCTGATCTCTTTGCCTGAGAAATTTCATGGCTTCTGTAGTGTTTCAGTTCTTATCAGATACTGTCACATATTCACTCTTTAATATCAACATGGTATGTGTGTCATAGAGGCAGGATCTACGGGGGATAACCGATGGTTATCGAAAAGTCATTTTACGGGTCAGCTCAGCACGTGAGTGGTGTTTCAGGACGGAGAGGGTGGCAGACTGAAAACTGACCTTTGTTAGTCTATGGGGCTCTTTCGGAAATTATCACCTGCATTTGGAAGCATCGGATACACAACACCAGCGCAAAGAGTGCAGTCTGACGAGCAGCAAGAAGAGCTTGCGCATTTGACAAAAATAATGGTTCTGTTTGTTCTCATTTGAAATGGAAGATCAGTGTCTCACATAAGTATTTGTGAGGTTATAGCTCACTGCGGTTCACGAAGAATGACACTCACCACTGGACCCAGAGTACTGACCAATCAGAGACGCAGGGAGGAGCACAAATTCCAGAATGCCAAACACGTCTCAACAGACTGTGCTATAATTAAACATTTTAAGATATTTTTGTTTGTGAGTATGAGAGTTTGGTTTAGAGTAGCATTGTTTGTTAAATTAGCATGTTTATAAGGTGTCTACCATCATGACAAAGTGCGTCTTTGAGTTAACCCCCATTCCCCTTGTCAAATTCATTTCCTTTCCTGCTTGTTTGTTTAATACTAATGTTTGTTAAGGATGCACTGTTTCAGCAGAGACAGCTTCCTTGAGTAGAAATGGTGTTTGTCTCCACCGATGGTACGATATTAAGTGCATGATTTCTAAAATTAGCACCTCCAAGACGGAACAAAGAGCTTTATAATGAGAAAGCTCATATCCCCCCACACAGGGTGAGTTGAATTAAAAGTCTAGTGGTGAGGGGAGTGACGCTGTGGTGCCTTAACCATGTGAGTTTAGTGGTATGCACAGAGCAGTAAATCAACTGGATGGTGTAACATCAGCCAGCTTGTGTGAGCAAAGCAGCCCAGGGTGATTCATGGGAGGCTGCATGTGCTATGATGAAAATCAATGAGGAATAATAAATGAGGAACAACTGAGGAGATTAGGGGGTTATTAAAGCATTCAAGCTAGGGCGGGATAAAGACAGACAGAGAGAGAGAGAGAGAGAAAGAGAGGCAAGGCCAGAGGAACCATTGCGGGAAATAAAATCAGGGGAAAATCTAGTGCGTCCCATATTTCTGCATTGAAAATGTGGTAAACGTGGGAAAAATGCAGTATTATATATATGATATATCAGCTACTAGGTTATTAGTCTGCTACTAATTTTCTTCCCTTATATTCCAGGGGTATAAGTGTAGTTTAGTCTAATCATGACACCCATGATATACAGATGCTTGGACGAATGTTCATCACCAGTGTTATTTAGCAGGGAGTGAGCAAGTTGCAGAGTTAGATGGGATAGAAGTTAAAGGGCAATGTTAGGAAGTCTAAATTAGGAAACCATTCACATAGAACAAGCAGTTTGAGGACTGTTTAATACACATTGGTTTATCTTAAAGACAACACACTCTTGTGGACTAGCACACTGAAGGGATTAATTCAAATTCATTATGATTAAAATTTTGTAGCAGAAAGACTATAACACAAACAAATGAGAAATTTAATATGTTACTGCTGATTGGTCCGCTTAAAAAAATCGAAAATTGAGCAGCAGACAGGTGAGGAATGAGATAGAGGGCACACTCATCAACAGCCTAAGGACAGGCCCGCTTTTAAAGGCCTGCTATTTCAGTTTGTTTCAGTTTGTTAAGTTGAACCTTTTTAAAACTTCACCACAATGACAATTACAAAACATGACCTCAGTAAAAAAGGGAAAATTAGTGTACCTCATGAATGGCCTGCATACAATAAAAAATACTCTGATATGAATGTTTTGGTTTGTTGAAATTGCAGCTTAAACAATACCCCGTGTTAAAGAATAAAATGTTCCTAAACGGCTGTTGCATGTCCTATGATTTTATGTCACCATATCAACAAATGCTGCTGACAAGAATTTCACATTTCTAGTCCAGCACTATTAGTTAAGCATGATCTGTGTACAAGTGTATACACACATACACTTTACATACCTGGAGTGCTGGCTACTCTAGTGGAAGGGTAAACTAATCACTGAGCTGTTTGGTAAGTGACTGGTGACAACACGTGTGACAGGCAGAGAAAGCGAAACAGGGAGGTTGGTCAGAAGGGCATAGTGGGGACCTGCTTATTCATGCTAATCATGGTAGTCCATCTCAGCCTGATGTATGGAGCCTTTATTTGATTGAACACATGCGAAATCCCTTGTGGCTGTCTCTCTTAGGTTTCATTGAAGTTCATAATTCAAGCAGGGAAGAAGTGGGACTGAGGCGCGTGCGGTTCAGACATCCAACCTGGTCCTTGTCCCCATAAAGTGTGGAGTCATACAGTACTCATAAGCCTTTTGCATTAGAATCTAACTCTGAAATGGCATTTTGCCTTTTTAACTTATCAGCCTATACTTAATTACCCTTAATGAAGACGTGAAAGCATGCTGTAGAGAGTTGTGGAAATATAATAAAAAGTTACATTAAAAAACTGAAATCTGCTTTTCCATAAACTGTAAGAAGGGATCTGAAAACCTTCTGAATCCACTACATATTATGTGTTAACCCTATATGTGGCTATCCACATGTACTTTTCAAACACAATGGTAGCTTAGATTTATGATGGCACCAGTTGCAAGCTGTGTTATTTTTATGACTCCAGATTGGTGGCAGTCACCCACATTTTGTCTATAGAGTGTTAATATAGTGTTGTTTTTTTAAGAATGAGAATGAACATTGAGTGTACACGCTGCAGCAAGCTGAACTTCGTGATTCATACTGTTATTTTGTAACACACAGGGTGTCTGGTAGAAAAGTTGTATCTTCCATTAATCACTGGTAATGTCTAGATTGATACTGTCTTTCTCTAAAATCCCAACAACAGCCACTGTTTTCATTTATCTTTGGGGATGGCATGTACTATGCCGATGGTGTCAGCAACAGTTGACAGGACGAGGAAGAGAGATGGAGGGGTTGGGGTGGTAGTTATCTCTCAGTGTACAACTGTATGTCTTCCCTATCACATGCCATCATCTCTAATGTAGAAAGATGGAGACTGCAAGTGATCCTGCCTGTTATCAAGTCAAAGAACTGGTCATACGTGGCTGCTGAATGCTAATCTCCCAACTACCATGTCCCCAGACACAAGCCCGGCTGGCCCGCCTCAACCCAATGCAGTGGAAAGGTTGCTCTAAAATGGGATGGTGGCTCATTCATTAGCTCTGTGTAATCTTAGCTATACGTGTGCTTTTACAGCAGTGCCTGGGAGCTGTTCCATGACATGAGATATCTCTGCACTCAGGCTTAATAACAAGCTCGCCGTGTACCTCGTCTCTTGGCCCAGACCCGTGGTGCTGCTCGCAGAACTCAATCTGTCTCCTGCTCCCGGCCCATTGTTTCCCATAATGCATGTGCACAGTTCTCCGGGGGCAGTGGCGGCGGCCGGGACGCGGCTGGCACGGGCCAGCATGCGGTCGGGAGCGAGAAGGGCAACAGATGGCCCAGAGGCAGCGTGTCCGCTCGGTTCTGGAACTGGGCTGCCCTGGCCCGGGAGAGACCAGTTGTGTGGAACCTCCCGCAATTCCATCAAGGCTGTTTTGTTCAAGCGTTTTATTGTGCTGCATTCATCAGTACCCTCTGTGAAAACCTGCCTCCTGACATTCATATTGTGCACGCTGGCATGTACAGTCATCTACCTTTCAAAACCTTGCTAGCCATCTTTGTTGGGGTTGTCAGCGTTTCTCTGCATACCTAGCTACTGACACATGATTACTGCTTGTTTTCTTTTAAAATTAATTCTAGCATTTTTTTTTTATTTCCATTCATTAGCAATTACTAGGCTGTAGTTTAAGTATGTTTGATGTTGAATTGATGTTCACAAACTACCAGACAGTAGCCAAAGATGTTATCAGGGTTATGATCTAGAAATTACAATCACAATTTAATTTTATCATGTAAATCTAGAACCAAATATGTTTTGGGCTTATAGTGCATAAGCAGTCATTACTGCCTTCCTACTATGAGGCATAACAACTTGTCCCACAGCCAAATTTCTCACTGGATGCTTTTAGAGATATCCTAAAGCAAAACATCTGTTTCCCATATTTTTCTTTCCTTTGTCAAAAGAAAATTTTTCCTGATAGCATTGGGTTTTGCCTGCACCTTGTGGACAAATTCATTCAAACTTTGTGATAAATTTCAGTTCTAAATCATTGCAGACAAGAATGTCCTCTCTAGATCAGATCCTTGTTTGTTTACCTACCACCAGGGCCGGAGTGGGACACTTTTTCAGCCCGGGAGTTTCATGCCCAAATCCGGCCCAAAATTATTTTTTCCTCCCAATCGGCCCAAACTAGAGACTGACATGAGCCGGCCCATCGGGAATCCTCCCGAATCTCCCGATTAGCCACTCCGGCTCTGCCTACCACTAAACATTTTCTAGCCAATAATATGCTTTATATATATATATTAGGGGTGGGACGCGATCAAAAAAATTAATCGAATTAATCGGAAGCTTTGTAATTAATTAATCGAAATTAATCGCATTTTAATCGCATTTCAGTATTTAACATGAGAAATATTAATTTAAGTTTGAATGATGAATGAATCAATGAACATAATCATAAACTTCAACATCTTGTTTATTTTTCCACCAGTCTACTACATAGACCAATAGACGAGTGCAAAAAACAGTTCAGAACACTGGAAATTTTGACCAAAAATGTTGTTTAATTTTGGAAGTTTTGCTCAGGATATTGGAAGAATTGAAGTAAATCAGAAGATGTTTTTTAATACCATTTTAGATGGTATATTTTTCTTTAATTTCCCAGGCCTCTGCCACAGGGATCTCCATAGTGCCTATAAGTGGTCTTCTGCATGCTCAAAGCAAATGACTGGATCTTCATCATCTATAATATGAGCTGTCACAGACACCAAGATAATTCTTGTTGCTAACAGAGGTCCAGTGATCCCCAGTCAGAGCCACATTTGTTTCTTCACAATAACCTGTTTTACTTCCCTTTCCTCATCATACAGCTGCTGGATTTTCTTCGACATTGTCTTTCTGGACGGCAGTTCTTAACTTGCATCAGTTGACACAATTTGCAGTGCTTCTTGTAAGCCTTTAGCTTCGACCACAGAGAGCGAACAACACTGTAAATAATATGACGCGTCACGTATAAACGCGTGCAGAGTCGCGCGCGACGGTCACTCGCGAAAGTTTAATCCAGTCTTAATGGTCCAATGAAGGTAATTTAAAAACCAGGGGTGAGTTTCCCAAAACATTCTTAGCGCTAAGTACATCTTAACCTCGTACGTATGAACGAGGTTACGAAGTACTTAGCGCTAAGAACGTTTTGGGAAACTCACCCCAGGACATTTCCTCACTTAAAAAAAAACCCGCGACGCCCGGGACAGGATGTGAAATACGGACATGTCCCGGAAAATACGGACGTTTGTTCACCATATCGTACTAGGAATACAATTAGCAGCTAAGTGGCTAAGTGATCATTACTGACCTGCGCGTTAGCCCCAACATGTTTTGCCTTGGTGTGGTAACGAAGGGTGGAAGTGCTCCTGTGATAAGCGAACTCCTTCCTACATAAAGTGCAAATAACACTATTTTTGTTTGTACTTCCATCTGGAAGTTTCTTATATTTAAATTTCCCATCCACCAGCGTAGCCTCTTCAGTCATCTGCATCATGCTCATCTTATTGTGCGTACATATAATCTGTATGTCTGGAACTCGTGCACGGAGAAACATTCCACGGTGCAAAGGTGTCTCATGCGTTAAAATGCGTTAATATTTTTAGTGCGTTAATTTTCCTGTAATTAATTAATCGAAATTAACGCGTTAAAGTCCCACCACTAATATATATATATATATATATATATATATATATATATATATATATATATATATATATAATGTATATATTCCTGCAATTCCAGCTGTATTTTGTTAATTACGATAAACTTTTTGTTATATTGCTCTCTATTTATACTTTATGTAAAGAGGCCATGTCTCTGGTAACATTCCAGTAATTTATTATTCTAAAGCCAAGAACTTTGTGAAATTTCAAACCTAAATATTTTTTACTTAATGGTCTAATTTGCAAGCAAGATATGAAGTTTCAGGAATATATAAATATAATTTTTGCGTCCCATATTTAAAGAGTGGAAGTCCCTCCAGTTGCCATACTCACCTCTGGCCAAGGTGAACTGGCATAGCTTGACAAAATATGGTGAACGATTGTAGAGGGGGAGGAAAATGCAGATATACTGAAGGAGAGAAGAGAGAAAGAGTGTGAGACAGAGAGAGAGAGAGCGAGAGAGAGAGAGAGAGAGAGAGAGAGAGAGAGAAAGCGGGAGACAGAGAAAGTGCTAAGGGCAAATCTAGAAAGCTATTAGGGTTATGGATAGAGAGATTGGTGATACGCCACTGAGGAAGATAAGTACAAGGAAAGGGCAAATAGGAAGAAATAGAGAGGACAGAGGCAGACACACCTGCTCTACCTTGTAATTGGTTCCTACGTAATTCAGGAGGTCTAAAGGGCAGGTATCTGTGGGACTTTGGGATGTTAAGATTTAATTATCCACGTTTTTCTCACTTTGTGATTTGCAGATTCCAGTGCTCATTTGTGTGGTATAATAGGACAGTTCTCCTCTTGAAGCAGCTGTGCAGAAGTGGCTGCTAGCTGCTCCTGCTTCACAGTGTACCTTATTAGAATTAGCTGGAAATGGCTGATTAATATTTCATTATGACTATGGCATTGGTACGAGAGTGTCAGCTGTATCTATAATATCTCATTCTTCCTTTTCCTCTGTGTCTCCCTGGACAGGGTTCAGTTAAACCTTATCTATATGACCTGAGCTTTGAATGGACGGTCCGGTGGAATGAGATGGCAAAGCTATGGCCGTCTTCATGTAGATGCTGCATATGAGCCAGAGGAAAGTGTTTTCTATTCAAGCAGGTCTTCTAAATCTATCCTACATGTTACAGATGCTTCTTTGAACATCCAGCTGTTTCCACTGTTTCTGAAGGACTGAGTGGGATGAAATATATATATATAAAACAAATGTGTCTTAGTCCTTTTTTTAAATTTGATTTCTGACAGGCTGCATAAATTCTCTAAATGTTCAGATGTTTTAACATGGCATTATAACTTAAAAAATTGAAATGAACCATAAACCTAAACTTTTTACGTCACAGCATTGGGAACAGTTTTAATTTTAAACATTACATGGATGACAGGTGCAAAGGCAGTTTAACATGGTTATGTGCATATAAGTTGCACTCATATGTCGGTTTTTCACTTTTAAATTTGTCACATTGTCAATATTAACTATGAATCAGTGCTTTTCTCATTTCGGAGAGCCACAGTCAGTTGACACAGAGAAATCGCAGCTGCCTCTCGTGTTCATGGGCTGTCAGACTGACAGATACATTACACGTGTCTCCTGTGTGGAAACTCTGAGTCTGCCTTCCTCATCCCTCAGTCATGCAGTGATATGTAAGGATGTTTTAACCCAAAGCTCAACAGGAGTCCTGATAGACACCAATCACGCAGCATTGTCTTGGGAGAAAACGACATGGATATGAAATTGTCAGCAATGTGTAAAGTGAAGTGTTCAAAGTGGAAACTGTTACCAAAGAAAATCTCCTTAAATTTGAGTGGCATAATCATGTTACATTCTGCATGCTATGTCATTATAGTCACGGGGTGAAGAACGGAAATAACTCAAATTAGAGCATTTTAAGTTACAGAAACTGCAAAGTTACATTATTGGTGGAGACCACAGTTACATGAATGAAGCCTGAGCCTTGAGCATCACAGAGCAGCTAACACCCACGTAGAGCAGGCGTTTACAGTCCTGGAGGCTCAGCCCCAACTCTATCTGCCTTATACACGCCATCTGGGGTGCAGCCCAAATCACTACTTTAAATGAGCCTTGCAAGTGACAGCACAAATAGTGCAGGCAGTCAATCAAATAATGTAGTATCAATACTCATTACCCCTCCTGTGGTGCCGCTTCCACCGACAGTACAGTCATAACTATTAAAGGTACTTTTGCATGCTGCTCATCAGGTGGGTAATACTGTATAACTGCTGACTATCTATCTTAAATCGTGTCTTTTGTCCTGTGTAGTGCGTCACAGATTGAGAGGAACAAGAAAAGCTTCATTTGGACTGCTGGGGGGGGGGGGGGGGGGAGTGGGGTTTAAAATGGTGGGAGTGATTCCTGGTGGGAGACAGCTGTTGTGTCCTTAAGCAGAGCCATTTTGTTCTGTTGTGATCCCGATGGCAGTAACTTTAGCAGTGGGAGCTACATTATGGCAGTAGGAGTAGGAATAGTTGACAAGCAAACTTTTCATCAGGACTCCAGCATGTAGTATAGTGAGAGTATTCTGGTGATACCATAGTGAAACACCTGGGTAGTTGTTTTAGGGGATTTGGTGTGATTGGCCTGCCAGCCGCAGAACTGACTGGACTTCTAAACAGTGTCAGCTGCTTTCTTTTCATTCCTGTCTCAGCTGTGACACGCTTACTGCAAACATCGTAAGTCCTGAGTTGGGCACAAGGAAAGTTGTAGCTTGACTGCCTAGAACACACATGAGGGTACGACTATGGGAGAATACGACTCCCTCTCAGTCATGAGGGCTGGAAGTATTGGATCAGCTGCACTTATTTTAATGATTTGCCTTAAAAGATTGTGACTGGCAAGTGGAGATGAATGTTTATGCCTGGTGTGTGACATTTAGGTGTGATCAAACCAAGCTTATCTTTCTGTTCTCCATTCATTTCATCACCACTACTCTCTTCTCAAGACCCCCTATTGCTCTCTCTCTCTCTCTCTCTCTCTCTCTCTCACACACACACACACACACACACACAGTTCTCTCTCTTGTCCCTTGTCTCGTGTGTCTGTTCACTCTCTGAAACTGTATCTTACTAGTCATTGTTAACTCATCACTTTTTCCTTGACTACCTTTGCTTGCAGTGGCCTTTACTCATGTTATTTCTCCCCTAACTCTAATTAAAGGCCTTTGTATCTCCTCCTCTCCATTGTGCATGGGCCTGTTTTCTGCCTTTTGTAGTTGAATCCAGTGCTGTTTAATAGAGCCCAATTAAGCTGATTAAGTTCCCAGACTCTTTCTTTGGCGGCTCTCTGCAGAGGGATCAGGGTGCAGAGGGCTGAAGATAAAATGGCGTGTGATTGTTATGCTTACAATGTCAGATGTTCCGGGACTTCGTCACCGCTAATCATCCCATCGGCCGGACTAATGAGCTGTCGCCCCTGCCACACCCGGCATCAACAACAACAACAACAACAACAACAACAACAACCACAACAACAAAAGACAGAAGAAGAAAATACAACAGGAGGGCACAGAAGATTTCAAAGTGCACATCAAGCAATCAGCAGAAGTTGAGGAGGAGGGGGGCTGTGTATCGAAGATAGCAGGGGACCCAATGGTGATGAGGTCCATATATCCAGGGAAAGGGCAAGGCAGGGAGAGACCTGTTCTAGTGGGGGGGTTAGGTCCAGGGAAGATCGTCTCCTCCTTGCATGCTTCCTCTTCTTACATCTGTCTGCTGACATCATTCATTACACAGTTATCTACTGGCTGGACTCTTCATATTCACCTCATTCTGGCATGCTGTTACACCTGAGAGACTCTTGCCACTGAAAAAGCCATGAGAAGGGCCCATCTGCTCACACAATGCTATCTTTTAATTAATACATTGAATTTTCAACCCATCTACACAGACAAGATTAATAAATAGACTAGGCTTTGATACCGCTGCAGATAGTTAATGTAATGTAAGCTTGAAAATGCAAATGCACATATTAAGTGACATAAGCAAGCTACTAGGCAAGTATCCTAGCGGAAGCAGTGGTGCTAGTAGTCTAGTGATGAATACAAGTCATATTCTGAATTTAAATACTCAAAAAGTGCTTCAAGTCTTTAAAAATGTTTAATGAATGATGACATTCAGCCTATGTATCTACGGACTCTAGAGCACTTTCAGTAACGTTATGAATGGCATGCATTAGAAATCCAGTCCTATTTTAATACATGATTAGTGTTCAGGACTTTTTAGTTTGGTCCTGTTGCCCACCCCCCCCCCCCCCACTTATCTAAATGTGCACTGATCTGCAGATCTCAAATATTATTCATTTGGGTTCAGCACGAACAACCTTTTAGCTGCAGTGTTAAGGACGCGAATCATTTTACTGCTACTCTCACAGCCTGTTCTGAACTGAACCCGCTAGAATTTTAGGAATATTATTGTTGTCATCAAGCTGACATTGTTCTTTGAACCGCAGAGAAATGAGGTCAAGTACCCTTGAAAATGAACATTAAAAAAATTAATGCAAAAGATTTAACAAACAAGAACAGAGAAGATAGAGAGGCAGAGATTTTCCGAGCTCATTCTCATGCAATAGAGTGTGCAATGATGCCCTTGGCTACATGTATAGGGTAAAGTGCACTCTGTCCCAAGCAGACAGTGAACATAAACACCTTGGGCCATTCTGATAAGAGGATCCTCTCTTTCAGCAAGGCACAGCCATTCCCAGACATCCTACAACCGCCAGTTCTCCAGCTCTGCATTAACACGATCAGCAGTTAAAGCCAGCTCTGCGGGCAGACTGCATGGCGATGATTCAAGCAACCCTCTCCTTCACCAAAGCCATGTCCTAACCACTGACTGGTAATTGCACAATTAGATTAGTGCAGCTACTGTTCGAACAGCCTCTGGAGGGCATGGCAGTGGAAAGTCTATAGCTGCGCAGACCTACGCCGCCCAGTGAAAGAGTGGGGGAGGCGTCTCTCAGGAATGGGCGCGCGGCTACAACCACGGTGCCGTCAGGAGGCTCTGGACTCTTTGCCTGGGTTTGACATTCTGCTCGGTGACCTGGCTGACTTCTGCATGCAGCTCGCTGGCCAACGCTGACTCACTGGCACCCTCAGCTCCAGGTGCACCGCACGCTCGAGGCAGACTCACTAAAACACATACTCATAGCTCACACACACGCACACACACTCATGCACATGTGCACGCATACACACAAACACAAACACACACATACACACAAACAGTTCTTGGTGATCTAAAATTAAGGTTTTTAGGTTGTGAAAAAAATATTCGATGAACAGGTAAAACTCTTATTTGCTAATGTGGTTTTTGACAACACAGACACACTATGCAGCCATCTTTGGAATGATGCAGCAAGTCAAACGCAGTGCGCTCAGTACACGCAGCATGCTGGTCTCACATTTCCTGTCAGGGTGTCACGCTTCTGAGCGCATGGCCTGAAAAAGCCGATCCATATGTTCGTGCTACAGGAAGTTCTCTCCTCGGAGAGCAGTTCGCTTCATCCAGCGTGCGCTCCACAAACGCCACAAAGGAAAATGCCACAAAGGAACAGTACACAGCCATTTCATATATTACGCTTCTCTTCAGCCACCCAGTTGCTCTCAGCGTATTATCCCCCAAACAGGCAATTCCCAGAGCGATTCTCTTCTTCTCTGCTTCTTTGTACAGTTGATGTTATTGCTTCAGTGGGTGTCTGTGAAGTGCGCTTGCCTTAAAGCTGGAGAGCTGGCAAAGGCACAACAGAGGGTTCTCCATCAAGCAGCAGAGAATCACTATTTCCCAATCGCCGCCGAGAGTTAAAAGAGGCGCAGTGTCTTCAAATGCTCAGCGAGCCTCTCAGAGATACTTATTTTAATGTCAAATGCATACCTCTGCACTGTGTGCCCACAAGACATCTTTAAGCTTGCAGTCTCTTCTTAAAAGAGAAAATGGGTCCCTGCATTTCCTGCAAGTAAAAGAACCGTCTGTCTGTCCATTTGGGAACGCTTATAATGTAATCTTCAAGCCAGCAAAGAGAGACTGTGAATAGGGCACTTAAAAAGTCTTTATTGCTGCTTTTTAAAATGCCAGAAGTTTGGATTTGGAAATGCATGTGGTAAAATGTCCTTCACTGTGTCCTCTTGCCATCACTGTCATATAAAAGCACTCAATTTTTTTTTCTAAACGCTTCTTCTATTTCCTGTTTGTTTTATCGATTTAGAAGTAAAACAACATTGATCTGAAGATGTATTTACATTTTCAGTAACTCCCAACACCCAACTTTTAGGCTATTTCTCAAAAGGTTAAAGGCCTAGAGAGCCACTTTTAATGCATTAATTACCTACCGGCCTAAGATAGCAATCATTGCTAAGAGCACGCTGACTGATCCCCAAGCTGGAGGCCATTAGCTTTCCTCTCTCAGCTCCGCTGCAGATACACTGGAAATCTATGCCATAGTAATCAGCTGGTCTTATCTGGGCTGGAACAGAGGGCAGCGTTGCAGAGGAGGGGCTGCAAGAGAGACAGAGATGTGTGGCAGGGAGTCAGAGTTGCCAGAAGAGGGCTCTGCATGTCAGAGAACAGTGTCAGTGCAGGATAAACATAGCCTCCTGTTTCACTTCCAGCACCAACACCATCATCATCGGCATCATCACCTACCTCTGCCTGGCTCTGCAGAGTGGATCGAGCATTAACAGGCAGGTCCAGGTGCACGCAGCCTTTGAATATTTCAGTATATCTCTGCTTATCCCCGAGCCCTGTGACCTGGGAGGGAAAGGAACTGAAGAAGTATGGAATAGATACAGGGAGCTGATGTATAAATCAGGATCGCCTGAAGGTGAGCAAGCGCATGAATATCGAATCTCGCCACGTTCAAATTTGAGGACTGATGGCTGATTCGAAATCCCAGTCAAACAGCTGCAGGAGTTAAACACTGTATTGTGCAAAAGAAGTAAAAACAAAGTTTGATCTTTTTGGAGAAGAACAGTCTGCTCTCTGTCTGTTTTATGGGGGAGCATCTTGTGTTAAAACCAGCCTCTGATTCTGTTTTGAACAGGCACCAACCTACATAAAAACACACACACACACACACACACACACACACACACACACACACACACACACACACACACACACACACACACACACACACACACACTTCATTATTCTTGCAATAAACCTAGAACAATTGAAAAAAACAGATATTCAACTGTATACCTCGAACATTGAAAAAAACAGTTGGAATTTGTTACATTTCATAACTGATTGACAGTTGCCTGTGTCTGCTTTTAATGTAATTGCTCTAATTGCAATAACCAGCAGAGATGCTAAGTGGACAAATGACAAGCCAATGAATGGAACAATATGCACTGAACTGAAAGCAGTAGGAAATTCAACCAAGGATATATTGCATTTATGGCATTTGGCAGACACTCTTATCAAGAGCACCTTCTAGATTTATCAGCCTTGCCATAAGTGTGCTCCTTGGGAATCAAACCAACAACCCGAACTACTAGAATCATACTGCCCTAGCAGGGGAACTACACATCACCAACTGCACGTCGTCAGCTGAGCAATTTCAATATCTGTCTTCATTTGCCAGTTGTGAGGCGAAATCCCTGGTTTGTATTAAAGAATGAGTAGTATAGACAGTGAATATTGCAAACAACCATTTTTGCCCTTTGCAGAAGTACAAAAGCAAATCTGAACTCTAATTAGTTCAGTGCAATCACTTTCCATGAAATTACCCAAGCGTTTGTTTAATGAATCATCAATGTTAATCTACAGTGCTAATGATTATTCACGTTTTGTGCAGTTCTGCAAAGCCCTCTTGTGGAGAACTGAGCCTGTAAATGGGGTCTGAGTTTTTCCTGTTGATTAGTGGTATAGCTGATGGCTCGAAAACCGCTCGACATTTGAAGCTGCGCTGTTACCCAACCGTAAGTGTCACTAATCGGCACAGTGGGAGGCGCCGTGTTCGTAGAGGGGGAAGAGAAACCCGCTCCGGCTCTGAGCACAGCTCAGGAGTGTGGGAGAGCTTGGGGAGAGCTTCTTCACTGACCTCTCCTCAGCAGGGGGAAGTTAGAGGATCAAGAGGTGAGGTTGGGGAACCGGACTGGGGGCATCTTTACAGCCTCTAATTGGGCTCTCTTTCCCAGGCATTCGCCCCTTAGCCGCTCGCTTGCAGGACTGTGCTCAGAAAACCTAAAGCAAAGAGCAAAGCCCCTGGATTTAAAGGGAATATATGTCTTAAGAAGAAGGAGAGAGAGGAGAGGCAGGGTACTCAGTGAATCAATAATGCATAAGGCCTCTTCTTATTAGGGGTCTCCAGACGGTGCTGTGGGTGCTTTATATGGGGTTCTGTGTCGGATGAGATGTGTCCTGAAGGGCACTGTAGCAGGACCTGCTGCTCCATACCTACTGCTGCTGCTCCTCGCCACTCAGACTCTTCTCGGTTTCATTCATGATCACTAGCACGTCTGACTGGGCTCCCGATTCGTGCCTCCTTAGCATAACAATAAGCCTGGGTTCAGAGCCCTGCCTTGTGTAGATTGTTTTTGCCAAATAGTGCATGTATCTCTCGAATTTTCGTACCTGTCTGAAAGACGGCAGCCCCTGTTGCAGAAGGACAGGTGGGAACGATGTTCTGATGCGTTCAACAGACACATTTCTGCTTGTACAGAAGGCACAGGTTCACAGGTTTAGTGATAATAGCGCAACGTATTTATCAAGAGTGTGTACAACGGGTTTTACTGCAGAATGAACATCTTTGATTGTATTATCACATTTATTTTTCACTCCAGAAACAAACAAACAAAAAAACATGGCAGTTTTGGAATTATTTTATATCTTTTTCTATATCTATCAAAATGGCATGATGTACTTAAATACCCACTCTTGTCAGCGATTTGATATTTTCTTCAAAAAGACAAATGATTTAGAGGTTATTTCCAAGAAAGCCATCCCCTCATGCCCTAAATGTGACTTACATGTAGCTCTACATATTTGCCTTCATTCAGTACACATGGATCTATGAATATGCAAATGTTCCTGTCTCTATCTCCGCCCACTCATCCGCTCACTAGCAGCTTGAGCTTACTTTAGAGTCTGCTCATCAAACACACAAAACTCTGCTGTTCTTCTGTTCCGCTATCTAATGTACACTATATAATGTACACTATATAATGACAAGTGGTAATATTGGAGTAATACAGCCATGCTCTAATCTGAAACCGACTCAAGGTAAGAAATAGAGTGAACTGTACAGGGTCACCACCTATAAGTGGATGTATCAGAACATTAATGTGTTTTATGTAAACCTACTCTCTACAATATTATAAATGTTTAAGTAACATACCATGAGCCTTTGGCTTGACTGTTTATCAAACACTGATCGACAGTTCTGACAACAAGTTAAATTGTAAAGCTAAACATCCAGGTGGAATGTTAGGAATAAACACTTTGAACACCACAGGAAGTTTCTGGAGTAAGACATCTTGTTCATAACCAGTATTGCGAATAACCAGTGTTCTCAAGTCTCACGCATTGAGCGTGTGACATACGCATTTTACCGTCTTCACACGGCGAAAAAATAAAAAAATAAAAATCTAGTTTATTTACCTCTGATCCATATATATATGTCGCCGTCCACTGGCGATCGATCGCGAAATACAACAACAACCCCCCCCGCTCAACAACAACTTACGGACCCCTGCCCAGGCTAGTGAGGAGTAACAGATCTCGATAGGTCACAGTTCTCGGTGTAACACCTGTTTAACTTAACAAGTCAGTAAGTGATTGGCTAAGGCAGCGTTATGGTAGCCAATCAGAGCCAGTGTTTTTACACGCGTGCCGAAGAAAAATTTGCATTTTCAAGGTGGTGATATAAACATTATTTTTAAGAAAATACTTGAAATTCCTTAATGTCTACCAGACTGGGTATTTGATTTATTTAATTGAGAATAGAGGCTTTATTGTTAAATTTACTTCTGTTGTGAACAAACCAGTTGTCTCAGGTTGAGAGAATTTAATTTCATTTGCACTTCATATAGTGTAACTGTTTTTTTTTTTTTTTTTTTTTTTTAATTTGGGATTTTAAAGGATTTTACTCTGCACTGGTCTGTGCAATAAATGTGCAATAAATATCAAAAGTTAAACACTTTTCTGATCTACTCATTTCAACTGACTGTAAAAACTGCTTTTTCAAAAAATCCTTATTCATTGGCATATAACTTTTTTTTACTGTAATGCAAATAGTTACTTTACCTGGTAACAAGTTACTTTTATTATAGAGTATTTCAGTTACTAACTCAGTAACGTTCCCAACACTGTTCATAACTAATATACAGTCAATATACAGTATACTGTGTTCAGGAATTATGTAAACAGTGCATGAAAAAAGTAGGAGCATTTAAAAAGAATAACATATACTATTAGAATTTCACAAAAAAATCAATCTGTCATGTGTAATTAGCTATGCAGGGTTGTCTTTCCAAAATGTGCTAATGTTGGCTACAGGTCATGCACATTACGGCATTATGACATGATCTGTCTGTCTTCAGGGTCCTCCGTGTGCCATATGCTAACCTTATTAGCTAACTTTATCTTGCTAATGCTCTGCTAACAACTTAAAAGAATGACCTTTATCATGACATGCTTTCATTGTGAATATGCGAATATCTAATTTAGCAGATTAATTACTTAATGCTCACCCCTACTTTTATTGTCAACATCTCTATGTCATATAAAGTGTCTTGTCAGAATTGGACAGGAATCATTGTGTAACTTGACAGGCTAACATTGTTTAATATTATCTAGCACACTACAGATTTGTTGTATACATCTAATGGATAAAATAAACTGGTTGACCAGCATATGGCCTGGGCTCACTGTGTCCCCAGGACAAATGGAGGAACAGCGTCCATTTGACATCCATCTATTTGTTTTGTAACAGAACTCATCTTTTCAAAAGTCAAAAAAAGATAACAAATGAATAACAACAAAAAAATACAGATAAACAAACTTCTCTTTGATTCCTGATCAGTCTGATTTCCGAGCCCGTGGAAATACATGAAGGATCACATTTTCTCTTTGTGCATTTTTGTAACCACAGGAAGAACACGTCTCTGCCATTGTTGTGAAAGTGGTGAAACATAGCTCGCAAAATATGATAGATCCTACACCTGATTTCTCCTCTGATACACATTGTTTCACTGCAGCATTATGCTAATGATATGGAAAGCCCAACCCTACATGTTGACAGAATTCATTCCTTAGCTTTGTGGCATATGACACCCTGGCTGTCTAAAATCGTGCCATTGGTACACTGCAGTTCAAAATGCTCAGCTATGACACAGTTTAGTTCACTCATGATTTGTCTAGCATATAAAAACACCACATAAACATATTAACAAGGTTAAAAACTTGACTTTGACTGGAGGGACTCTACAAAGGAGGCAAAAGAGTATGCTTATATGGTCACAGTAGCTTAAAATAAATATGCAATATAAAACTTAAATATACACATTAAATGCATTCATGCAGATTGTAATAAATGTCTACTATCTGAATTACATCTAAAATGCCCCTGTGTGTAAAGACCATTTGTCCTATTTGTAAAACTTGCCAAATGTTTGACTCAAAAAACCTAGATCACCATGACATTTGTTGTTTAGTATTCAGTGGTATATAGAAGTAACCTAGGCCTCAGCTTTTCAGAGAAAACCACACAAAACAAGCAACCAACCAAACAAATATCATGCTGATTTTTGTACGCTACCAGCTCTCAGAACTGCTATTCTCTGCAGTCATATAATAAAGTCAACTTCATCCTGCCAAACGAAAAATACAGGCCACTAACAATTGAAGAGCATATCATCCAAACTACTTACAAACTACTTAAAAGGTTTGAAACACTTATAATTCAAGCTGTCCTTATGCTGACTGGTGTCCAAACTTCCACACAACTACAACAAATACTGTTAAACACATTCTAACCCAGCATCAGAAGACGCAGTTGCACATCTAGCTCTATATATTTGAAAGAGAAGTTTTTAGTCCGTTTCAAAATGAGCAAGCAGTAATTGTGTAGCATAATCAAAACCCAGTAAATATTCACAGTGCACATTTAACAGAAAAGCATCTAAAGAAAGGTGGTCTCAACTTAGCCTTAAGGCAGGCTCACGCACCTTCGTACTTGCTTGTGAGAGCTGCTTGAAATAAACTTCTAAAAGCCTGGAATGTTGGTATGTTTTTAGAACACTGGGAGAGTCTTAGTTATTTGCAGGCTGGCTATCAAAGAATCGATGTAGTCATAATAGGTGAAAGGATGCACCTCGTTGCCTGCAAAAATTGTGGCATACTTTGATAGTGACACCTCCCCGGCTTCTTTGTAGTGACAGGGGGAAGAAATCATAGACGTGAGGGTACAAGCAAACCTTCCCAGACAACCTCGCACCAGATGCGTTCATCTAGTAACAGCAACAGAGTCACGCCTCCTACCAATTCACACTTTATTTCACATCTCACTACTGGCCAACCGGTGCACAGGTGGGTGACACATTTGGAAATTTCCGTTTGTGAGAGTGGCGTCTTTGAATTGCTCCCTCCCCACCCCCATATCGCACTGTTCAAAGGCTTGTTTGGAACGGATGCACCAGGCAGTCTTCAGTGTATAACCGCAGTAAGTGTGAGGAGCTCTGATATGACGAGAAGGGCATCTGCAGAAGGACAAATTGCATTAGACAAAATGGAAGAGGACCTGCCCATGGTGTACCCTGCCTTCGCCCGGAGATGTTGGGATTGGCTCCAGCCCCCCCGTGACCCCGACTAGCGGGATTAAGCGGTTCAGATAATGGATGGATGGATGGAAAATGGAAGAGAGTCTTTCATTTTTGTAAAATCCAAATTCCAGTGAAAATTTGTAGATTCAAATCAACGGCATTGCTAATATTAAAATTCAAATTCATACAGCCCTCACATAACGTCACATATGACTGTTAATCACTGATCCTAGTGCAGTGCACTGTTAACTGGTTCCCTTGGTTTCCACAGATCATTATGCACGACTGTAACTATCCCGAATCACTTAAGATTTACAGGCCATCTCATAAGTGAACCATTTGAACACAACATAAACAGGTATTGGTTTATCTAGTGTTCAAATGAGGTGTTCATATTTCAGATTAGGAGTCAGACTATAAAGCTCTTTTATAAACCAAGCATGTGTCCTAGACTACAATGGTGTGAGGAGAATCAGAACTATATTAGTATGTCTGAGACCAGCTCAATTAGTGTGTTTGGGATCAGCCCAGTGAGAGTGTGTAAGTATGGGGGCTTTGGCACCAGTGTTGTGGGTGATGGATGCAGAGTGAGACAGGCCAGCCGACCCTCTCCTGTGAACTCAGCTCATTAGAGCGCAGCTGCAGAGCATTAGCAGCAGATGAATTACTCATCGTTCACGAGATAAGATCTAATCACGTCGGAGCACCTCCTCGGGTTTCTCCTTCACACTTTCCCTCAGCTGGCCTTTCACCTGTCATTTTACTGGTGATGGACAATTACCGCACAGCACCAAGCACGCTGTACACATGTAGCGGTACCTTATAGAAATGAAAATCTACTGATAGGAAAAAAAAGCTCACCTTACAAATAAAGGTGATGTAAAAGTTAATAGTTCATGAGTGAAATTGTTCAACCGGATCAGGAAGTCACTCTGGGGTTTTGGCATATGTAATATTCTGTCATGCTCTGCCATACTAAGATGGCCTGTATTCTTTCATGTGCTCAGCATGGAGTGAAGACAATACACTTTTCTCACGGTGTCAGAAAGTAACATTGCCTTCTTCTGCACTGTTCAAAGAAAATGCTTCACAATGTGAGAACTGCTGGCAAAGGAGTACTGTTCAGTTTTTTTTAAGCAATATTTCACTACAGTTTTACTACACACCTGCGTTAGGTGGCATGAAACTAAAATTTAATTAGGTATTTTTGATGAAGGATTAAGTATTATATGATTACCTGAGTATTATCTGAAAAAATCACTTTAACAGTCCCTTATAAACATGTTGCTTAAGAAACTAATTAATTTATTATCATGTATTTCCCCTTGTCAGTATGTTTACCACTACCTGTTCCTTCAAACAGAAGTGATGGTACAATGTTGCCTGTGTCTCTTCACATTAGTGACTAGCACTAGCTGCCAGTGGACCCAAAGCCATGTTTTTCTTAGTGGTGGTGATGACAGCCAAGGACAGGCTACATTTCTGCTCACACCTCCCACACTATCACCCCCAAATCTCTTAAAGTGTATTTCATATATGATTTAACATTATGGCTGTATTCAGAAAAAACAGCAGCTCACTACTCATGGATTTTATCATGGATAAGCCAGCTCGAAAATAAACCCACAGGAGAAACAGCAGTAACTGTGCTTACAGTCACTTTGGAGACATATGCGCTTATGTTATTTTGCTAAAATTGATTACATTTACTTTAATTTACTTTAATTAAAAAACAATAATTAGCAGTTGTGGAGGTATTAAACTTTTTTCAACTTTTATTTATAATAATAATAATTTATAAACAAAATACATTTTTGCTAATCATGTTAATATATTGATATCATATTTGTATCTGGGCAAAAATCTGTAAACTAAAATGAAAACATTACCCAGCTGCCAAACATAATGGTCTGGCTGGGTTCAAAGGCAAATCAATTAAAAAAATCGATGCAGAATTTACAGTACCTCTTGGCAGCATTCTCCACAAGATTGGATCCTGTCCAAGAGAGATACAATAGCTCAGTAGCTATCACCTGCTGCTTGCATACATAAGCAGCCCTTGGTCACCCCCTGCACCTCCCATTCTGGCCACAAATGCCTGCATTTGTCACTGTGGTAGCCCAGTCTCTTCCCTCATTAGCTGAGACCATCATAGCTTCTTCAAAGGAGTGCACAGCAACTGTGGGGAGACGAACACAATGTGCTGATATGGCAGAAAATAGCTCAGATTGAATTTTGCCTACGAGTGGTCTAGAGCGTGTGTGATCAGTGGGAAGTCTATTCCTGTGTGTATGATGAGGGGCTATGTCACCGCTGTAATGATAATGTCGACCAATCAGACAAGTTGTGTTTGCCTTCCTCATCGGGCTACTTCTGACGATGTAAGGCACTGTGCCCAATGCAATCTGTGAGGTGTGTCAGCAAGTACTGCTGAATATATCCTTAAAAATGTCAGTGATTTGAACAAGTTGATTGCAAATAAATTTGATGGGGAATGTGCTTTGAAAAGACCAATGGACATTTTGAATATTTTCATGGCTCCCTCATGCCTATGGATGTAAAAGTATCAAAAAGCTATTTTTAGTGTCTTATCAAATGATAACTCTATCTTTCAAAAAAGGCAGACAATGATGACTAGTATCAAAGCTTATGTGTACACACAAACGCCACATATTCACCAACGTGGAAGTGAAGGAAGTTGCTATAGCTATATTTCCATGTGAGCAACATAATGTGAAAGCACTTTACACAAAGAACTGATGACATGCAATCAGCACAGGTAAAACATTGTGGCACTTGAACTTGACTGAATTAGAAACATTGAAAGATAGTGATAACTGAAATCAATATTTCAGTGATATCTAATTTAATTGCTGATAGAGTACAAAAAAAAGTCTTAGCCTGCATTTGACACGTTTGTCAGCTGAAATAACATGAACACTGTCACTGACTACAGTACCTCTTTCATAATGCCATTGCTATTCGCAGGTGCCAATATAGAGACTGAATTCAGTTGTCATACTTCTTCCACATCTATAATGATTTCAAATCAAATGAGCCAAGAAAACTAATCAATCCAAACAAGATGATTCCATAGCAACAAAGCACTTACTCGTACTGCTCCTCCAGTTCATGGGAGAGAAGCTTGAACAGAAGTCTATACTGTTTCACCTAATGGTACACATTTTTCGTGTTCAAGCTTGATCAAAATTGTCCAAAATGCAAAAGGTGCATTATACATTATTGTGCAGGGAATGTGATAGTCCCCACCAATGTTAAGAAACCAATTAATTGGACACACCCATAATTTGGATGTGAGTCCATTCTGTACCTTTGGATACTAATATTTCTTCTATGTCCTGGAGTAGGTAATTGATGCCACAGTGTGATCTATATTACAAAATTGGCCCCTCCCTATCTGTCAGTCATTTTTCATTTGCCAGGTGCTTCTTTGTTTTGGTATGTTTTTACACCCTTCATTTAGTTCTCTACCCCTCATGGTTTGTACGTGTGTATTTATGTACAGTTTTGCATTGTATATTTGTTTGCCATACCTTCTGATGTATTGAGAATTGTTAAAATGATCCTGGACCATATTAACATTAATTTTTAAATGATATATGCTTTGTATTGATGGTGATTTATTCCCCATATTTGATTGGGAGTTGAAATTCATGTCTACATTAATGGTTATGCATAGGAATGCCATATGAATGAACTGCATTGGCCGTTAGTTGAAGATGAAGAATATCATGAGATGAACTTGAATAGGCTATGAATACTCTTGACAACTCAAGGGACCAAGTGTTTCATCGTTTCATAGTGTTCATAGTTTCATAGTGAGGACAGACACTAAACTTTAATATGAACCTGATAGCATGGGCTCTAAAAATAAAGGTCAATTACTCAATAGGTACAGTAGATTCAGAATAAAAAAAAATCTGCTTTTGCTATATAACATGTTATACTATATTATATTACTACTATTAATACTACTACTACCATCACTAATACAATTACTACCACTACTACTACTACTATTACCATCACTATTACAATTCTTACTACTACTACTACTACTACTACTACATCTACTACCACTACTACTACTATTACTACTACTACTACTGCCACTACTACTGCTACTACTATCACTACTACTACCACTATTACTACTTCTATTACTACTACTACTACTACTACTACTACTACTACTACTACTGTCACTATTACTACTACTACTACTACTTCTACTACTACTGCCACTAATACTACTACTACTATTACTACTACTACTATCACTAATACTACTACTACTACTGTCACTTTTACTACTACTATTACTTCTACTACTACTGCCACTACTACTACTACTATTACTACTACTACTATCACTAATACTACTACTACATCTACTACCACTATTACTATTATTACAACTACTACGACTACCACCACTACTACTACTACTATTACTACTACTACTACTACTACTACTACTACTACTACTACTACTACTACTACTTCTACTACTACTACTACTAACACTACTACATATTCTAGCATTATTACTACTACTACCACTACTACTACTACCACTACTACTACTACTACTACTACTACCACCATCATAGCATCATTATTACCACTACTACTACTACCACTACTACTACTACTACTACTACTACTACTACTACTACTTCTACTACTATCATCATTATTAACACTATTGTTTCCACTGAATAACTGTTGCATTTCCCTGAAGGTATAAAGCAAATGTTTACTGAATGTACAAAAGTTGCAGGGTGTATAGCATTAAAAGTCTGTGGGCTGTAGTACTACTATTACTACTACTCTTGCTACTACTAATAATTATAATGGTTTGACAAAGATGTGTATCTATTGTGACTGACTAGCCTGCACTTTTCAGAGCACACCAACATGTTCAAGCATCAAGTGCAACAAATTCACCTCACTCCAATTCAACTGGAATAATGAATAGAAGTGTGGCAGTACAATATATAAAATATGTTGTTTTAAGCACAGGTTAAGTAACTTTTTACCAGGTTTATATGTCCTCAGCTTCTTTTACTAAATGTAATGCTAATATATGCATTTGAACAGATTTATTCAGAGCAGGTTTGATTTGCCCTCAGTCAAAGTACACATGTACAGGGCCCCTATTAATGTATCATGGAATGATTCTAGCTGATCTTCTCCTTACCTGTCTGAGCATTTAAAAGTTCTTTGAATGTGACATTGTCCTCTTATCTGTATGAAGCTGGCATAATTTCCATGATTATATAAAATTATTATTTTAATTATCTATTATTCTTACTTGTTAGATTTCACTTATATATATATATATATATATATATATATATATATATATATATATATATATATATACATATATATATATATATATATATATACGTATGTTGCTATGCTCTACAAATGCTGTGCATATGATCATGTCTTCACACGAGCGTGAGCATGTCACGTGAGAGTGTCATCAGCACTGACAGCATAGGTGGCTGCTTCAGCACCAAGAGTGTGCAGGGCTGTCATCAAAAATATAGGATAGTTACTTCAAAGAATCGAATATCTAAGTTACTCAATATTTGTTTATTAGAGCATAATAACATGTTACTTCATTGGTTTGGCATCTTCCCTGTTTTTGTATGTCGAAAATAATAAAACTAAATAGAGTAGGTGTGTCCAACCTTTTGACTGGTGTGTTTGGATATATATATATATATATATGGTTTCAGGCATTTCAGCTTGAAGCCATTTTGAATATCACTCTTTTTATGGTTGCTTTGTAGATTACATTATTTTTAATTTTTGTTTTCAACAAATCACTAATCACTAAGCTTTGTTCATCAGTTAAAATTGTTGAACAGAAATTGTAAAGAAAGCTTATTGAAAACAGAGCTGTAAGGCTTTGCTTGCTAAAAAAAATAATCCGAATGTGCTTATCATGGAAAGCGTGTTCTAAAGTCTTATTCTCTTTAAAATAATGAACTGTGAAAAGATGAAAACAAGTAATTTTCCTAATCTGTTGGTTCTTTTGCATTGGACTATTACCCCAGAGTACACAATTGCCCCCCACCCCACCCTTTAGTCATAGGATTTCATATAAGATTCTGATTGTTCTTTCTTTGTGATTTCCTCATTCTATGATTTCCTTATTAACATTTGTTTTAAAAGATATAGGCTATATTATGTTGACTTGTGTACTGCAGAACCAGATGTACATAGCACTCATTTCTTCATTACTTCATTACTTCAATTTAATTTGTTTTTATGTTAGCACTAAGGCTGGGCAGCAACCAGACTCCTGGATAGTGTCCATTGACAGCCATGGAAGAGATTGTGTTCATTGTTCATTTCCATATGACAATGGCATCAATTAGTAAATTGCATTATATGCTTCCAATCTAGATGGTGACCTTTTATAAACTTTCCATGACAGTGAGCTTGCAAAGCATTGCACTGCAGCCGACATGGACTAGAGACGTACATCTGGAATCAAACTGAGAAACGTAATGCTTCATCAGGGCTTAAGTGGCAATGTGGTGTTCTCGCTCTGGATCTCTTACCTACTACCCAAGTTCACATCCATTAAAAACAGCAACACCCTGCTTCCCACACTGACGTGTTCGCTTACACCGCGGCACTGTCACAGCTCACTCGAGTTGAAACAGCCTCTCCGAAAGACTCAGTTCCATATCCTGTCAGGCAGGACCGGGGAGCCCCCACTGGATGAGGGAGTGGAGGGAACCAGAGAGGACAAGCTGCCATGGGCCACCGGCAGCTGCGGGCCTGATCTTGTGCTTCACCACACAGCGGAGGTGGGTTGATAGCTGGCCTGAGAGATAAGGCTGCAGCGAGCGTGAAGGGAGAGAGAAGGGCGGAGAGGGCACACCATGTTGGTCAGAGGAGAAACAAGCACAGTGCTGTGCTGGGGGCCATGTTTGGGTAGGGCTCTGTCATGCTGTATTACCTCAGGTTTAAGAGCACCGCTCCTGCTGAAGAACAACTGATAAGGCCTGCTTTTCAAGAGAGAGGAGAAATCATCCCTGCTGCACACTTTTTGGGAAAGAAAATAACTTCTGTTTAAAATGGTGGGCTTTAGATATTTGTTACATCAATGTTTTACTTTCTTTCGGAAAACAATGTGGAATCTGTGAATATGCAGTTTTGATAAATTTGAGAAATGAGTCTGAAGTGATCATTTTAAGAACAAGACAATGATAATAAGGATATCATAGATATACCCTATTTCACACTGTACAATCAAACAGGTCCATAAGTACATGGTTGTTCATGACACAATAAATTTCCCATGTGCTACTGTGTTACTGATGTATCTTTTGGCTATTTAAGAGCACTGTATGTAGATATAATGAGATTTGCAATAATTGTTACACTTTGGCTGTAATAATAATCATATAATGTAATAATAATGTGATTTCAGTTATTGTTAAGCAAAAACAGTGTAGATGTGTGAAAACAACCAAAGCCTTGAAAAACACAAATGTCACCATCATTTTCAGAAACAATTTCCATCACAACAGCCACTCAGGCAATAAAGCATAATAATGTAAATGTGGAGAGCACTAGACATTTATAATTGCACCCAGCACACATATTACCATCACACTGAAAGCCACCTTGCCTTAGCCAAACCCAAACAGATGGAGTGATGATTGATCAATCACACACACTATGGATTTTTCTGGCAGCGCAATTTGTGAAAGTAATGAATGTGTCATAGCAGTCAGGTTAGTGTATGACGTTCCCAGCCCCAGCCAGCAGGACCACTGCCGGCGGTGTGACCAGCTGCTAGCCCGAGTGGGGAAGTGATGGTTCAGTTCTCTCTGACAGGCTGCTCTGTGGAGGAAGGCGCTGGTCTCAACCCCTCCGGCTTCGCCTGCTCTCAGGCATTCTCCTTCTCAAAGTTTTCTCTTCCCATGAGGCCTATAGAGCCCTTGGCTGATCCTGTGATAATGGGCTGGTGCTTTTTTTTAACAGGAAAAAAAAAAATCTGTGATGTTTTAGATGGCTTATATTTTAAAGCTCTTAAAAGAAATCACCTGAACTTAAACAGCGATTTGACCAAAAACACGAGCAAAAAAAGACGCTGAAGTGATTTAAGGACATGATGAAACAGCTGTCTAACACATCAAGGTATATTAAAACTACCATTTTACATGATAAAGCACATGCAGTGATATATGGCAAATTGTTTAACCTAAGTGTTCTAAGAGCTAAAAAAGCATGTAACAGTGTACATATATATAAATTGTTCATAATAATATATATATATATTATATATATTGACATAATATATATATGTCAAAAATGGCCCCAGGCCTCATGCTATTGCAATCACGTATGTTAGTCACTTCATTCTAGCTCTAGTCCAGGAGGCCATTGTTTTTGATGGCAAGAATTATTGCTACACTTCCAGATGTGCAGACAGACATGACCAGTGCTGACAAGTGGTGTGATGTATGATGGAGTGCACCAGCAAAAGAACAATCGCCCTGCTTACAGAAACTCAAACCATTTCCTTACAACAACCAGGGACATCCAAAAGATGGAGAGGCTGGAGGCACAGAAAAGACATCAGGACGTGGGCTGTTTTGAGGACAGCAGAGTGAGCCTGATTTAACATGGGGCTTGTGCTGGTTTAGAGCACGCTATAGTGTGAGGACAAGCAAAGGTGATGTGGAGGCTGATTTACTAGGCTGGCACACACGGGTCTGATAGCCATAATTGGCTGATCGTGTGAGATGTACTGCAGTCCACATTCTGTGTGCTGCAAACGCAGGCTAGCATGGGCATGCAAACTTGGTCCATGCTTTCAGGAGGTTCATGACTATCACCAATGCTTTTCTGCACATCGTAGGAGATTAGATATAAATTTTACAACACACGCATTTAGAAAAAATGAAAAATCCCTGTCCCTGACTGCATCAACTTGATTCATGTTACTTCATATGGCGCAACTATTTTATACACCATTACTGTTATTAAGTAATAGAAAATAATTCATGAATTTGTTTTTTGCTGCTTGCTTGCCAGTGTTAGTTTTCACTGTGTGGCCTGTTCTCACACACAGGCTGTCATATAGCATGAAGCATTTCTGATGAATACCACCCTCCCATTTGCTCAGTAACAATCCAGGACACCCAAAGCCTAAGAACAATCAAACAGCACAGCAGCCATGCAAATACTGGTTTAAGCTGGCTAAAAGGCAAATATCATTATGTTCAAAGCACAAACTAATTTGATTGGCTGGTCTCTGAAGTGCTGATTGAAAATACCATTTCGGGCAAACTATTCTGAAACACTGCCAAAATAGCAAGCAAGTTATAAAAATAACAATGATAATTCATTCAGTGATTATTTTAAAATATAGCGTAGTTACTAAGGTGCTATCTAGTATATTGGTTTCCTTTAACCAACTAGAAGAAAACAGTGAAGCTCATGAAATCTTAAAATTTGTGAAAATACCACCAACTGCACTGAGCCCTGGTTGTAGTCCTAGAGATGTATTTTACCCTTCTGCCTCCCTGCTCCTGTACAACTTTGGTTGTCCTCACACTATATCTTGTTCTTTCTGGCGAATTCCAATGCCTTCGTGAGCCTAACCAGTTGTCAGAGTAGGAAAAACAGAGGAACTTTGCAGGCAACCTTAGGAACAATTCACAGAAGTGGATGTCAGGGAGAGTTAACTGAAGCAATTCTAGGCAGAGCGATTTTATTGAAGGTCATAAGGAAAGCTATAGAAAAAAAACTATAGAAATCTATATCTGCCAGCTTGATGTGTAACCTTAACTTATCAGACCATTTCTGGTGTTTGTATGCATGGTTGACTGTAAATTTACAATCATGAGATCTTGATGGTGCAGGTGAATGAACCCCTCTATCTTTAAGCAGAATGAAACATTGAGGTTGCTCCATTTGTATGAAATGTGCACTTTCACAAAAGTGAAATCACAAAATAAAAAAAAATCACAAAATATAAAAATACTAAAATACAATATAATTAATTGTTTTAATTTAATATCAAAAGAGCATTTGGAGAAATTCTATGTGCTTTTTACTGCACTTTCTCTCGTGTACAGTATCCCCATTGTAACATCTGGCCTCGTCCCCACTGGTCGGTTATGTCCTTGTTTTCATGTTCTGTGTGCTTTTGTCATTGTCACACCTTCATCATTTTTAACTCTACCCTTCATCATTGGTTTCAAGTTTAGTTCCTTGTTAGTGTAGTGTTTATATACCCTGTTTTTTCAGTTAGTCTTCGTTGGTCTTTGTTGTCTATACAGACCATGTCTGACTGTAATGATATGACTCTGGACCATAACAATCACTCATCTTTTGGATTTGCCTTTAATAAATCTCGCTGTACTCATCATATGCCGCTGCTCCGTGATCGATCCATGCCCTCTGTGTTACAACCCTGTACTTTACCCCCTGTTTTCAGTGGTTAGATAGTATGTCATGCACTTTCATTCATCAGCAGACATACAGATACACACACTGTAATGATTTCTTATAAACTGAATGGTGCATGTACACAGGTTGCTTGAGCTATAGTGAGGTGTGTTAGCATAAGTGTGTCTGGTTGCAACCTACGTTGTTGACATAAGTTATTTGGTCAGAAATGTGAACATGAATGGTGTTACACGGTGATTAAACTCTCCCAGCTACACTTTGCTACCACTATGTATCATGGAGCACACACACACACACACACACACACACACACACACACACACACACACACACACACACACACACACACACACACACACACACACAAATAAAACTTACAGATATAGAAAGAGAGAAAGTAAATAGGACTGAGTTTGTTCTTTTTAAACACACTGCAAATTGCCAGTTCAGTCAAACTTTTAGGCTTCCTGTGGGAACAAAGGACAGTAGAATTTTCACCTCCTGTCGATAGTCAGCTCTTTACACTATTGATTCTGTTCACAACAGGTCTCCTACGTCTCTGAATGCACAGTACATTTCTGGATGCCCCAGGGAGATCATCACCATTATTATTAGCTTTTACTATTATTACTATTTTCCTCAACCAGATGGTCACATTTTGCTGATCTATGAATTAGTCACTGAAGAGTCACTCAATAAATAAACATCTGATCAAACAGAACTGGTCGCTGTGGCAATTGGCATGTGGGGGCAGGTGAGGCCCATTGCTGATTGCTTCAGCTCAAGTGCTGCTGATGAGGGGAACACACGCCCGTGCAATCAAAGGCAGCCTGGGGCTTCACCTGAGAGTGACCGAGAATGGAGCTTAAGGAAGGACTGAGGAGTTGTACAGCCAAGGTAGCAGAAGGCTGTGTGTTGGTGGGGAGGGAGGGGGCTGATTTGGACAACTACAAAGGAAATTCACACTCCTCTGATGAAGCGTCTTCGAATGCAACCTGATTGCAGAGAAAACGCATTTAGGAGATTGCAGCATGCAGCCTCTCCGAGGGCACGAGGCCTAGCTCTCAGTGGGCTCTTCCTGCAGCACCTCCGAGGGCACGAGGCCTAGCTCTCAGTGGGCTCTTCCTGCAGCCTCTCCGAGGGCACGAGGCCTAGCTCTCAGTGGGCTCTTCTTGCAAGGCCTTGAAGCAATGCAACAAACCTCAGAAACCTCAAAGCTGAAAGTCGTGCAATTACATCAAATCAGAAAGGAATACATGTGAGGAGAGCACATCACCAGACAGGAAGGTTGTTGTGATAAATAATTTCTCAAAAACTTCAATAGTTGATTTGAACTAATTTAGCATATTGAATAATATTTCAAGCATGCTTTCCACTGCACTGTGAACTCACTAAAGAATACAATGAGAGACCTGGGGGAGTGTTAGTATTCAACACCAGTTTCCTTAAGTAAGTTTATTTTCTGGTTGGAATGCCAAGAAAGTTTACAGGAGTTCTCAGTGTTGTGCCTTGGCAACAGCTGATAATTTTGTTGTGCTATTTTTTCAAAACCCTAATGCAGGCTCTTATCTGCTTATAGTACAAGCATGGCTGGAAATCTGATGGTGTTGTCAGCTGCTGTATTGCCAGCTAACATATAAAACCACTTTCATTATCTGCATTTTCTCAATCAGCATGCTGCTTGCTAAGCTAACCAAATGAACACTGAATTTTATTTGAACCAGCAGGTGTACTGGTAAACTCTGAAACAGCAAACGTTTAGGAGTATTGGGAGATGCAACAATTCCCTTGGTGTTTGCCCTTTGTGCGTTAACGTTACTACAATTGGTATCCTTCCAGAAAAATCCCACTGCATATGCAACTTAGTCTAATGTCAGCTCGGTCTAAAGAGAACCAAGGTTATGACCCTTAGTCCTTTTATGTCTAGCTATTGATTTACATACAGAGCCAATATCAGGCTTAATTTACTAAGGCGGTGTAGCAGAACTGAAGCAGTTTCCCTATTCTCATTTCTCCACCAGTGTGATGAACAAAGACTAATGTCCTCAGAAGCTAAGGAAATTATTTTAAATCCTTATTTCACTGACACATTAATGATCACCAATGAAAGCCATAACAGCATCTTTGGGCAAATCCTCTTCCAAAGCTCTCCACAAAGAGGGGATATGCTCTGTAAGACTAAGAATAGCTGCCGTCTTTATCTTATGTGTGCTTTGTGACACTAGGATGTGACTGTTTCCATAGCCACATGTCAGGCGATGGCTGCAGCCCTTGTTCTGAGAAAAAGAGCTGAAAAAGTAGCTGCCAGAGACTTGAAAGAGTCGCTTGTCAGCGGGAGGAACAGTTGACGCAGGCGGCGTCTGCAGAGTTGCAGATCGTGAAGGGGTGTTTAGCACGTGGAGAAGGACTAGTCTTTGGAAATGGAAATTGCCTGCCTAACCACGTGTGTCACGTTAGGTTGATGAATGTCAGGGATAACGTGGCGGCAGCAGCCCCTACAGCCCAACGACGTGTGCAGCTCCTCACCTCACTATCTCACACTTGAGTGGGGAGTAGGAGGAGGAAGACGCACACACACACTCCAGCTATGTGTCCTCCCCGCGATGGGCAGGTCGTCGTGTCTCCTGTTGGAGAGGAAAATGAAATACGTTACAGCAGATGAAATGATGTACAGAAAACTCTAAAATACACATTTAGATTTAGACAGCAGAATGATAATTGTCATTTGCGGTGGCGTATATAATCATATGATCATACTCATCATATAATCGTATGTAATGTTTGTCACGGGTATGCGTGTGCTATGCAGTTCTCCTGATGTTTACAGAAATTTCATTCTCTGGGCATTAAACATTCTAGCAGATGAATGAATCTAATTTTATTCTGAATAATATATAGTTATTATATGAGGCATTATCAAGTCTAAATGCCTCACGTTCCCTCTGAAAAGTAACACGTCCCGTCTTTAGGGACTAAATTTCATTAAATATGTAATGAACAGTTTACAGATTGCTTACATCATTCAACATTTCTGAATTTAACTTAATTTTAAACATTTTTTTATCATTGTGCTTTTCTATTACTCGTTGTATTTTTGTAACTCCCTAAAGAGCAAATATTGTTTTTCCATTATTGGATATTTTTTCCATTGCTGGCTAACATCAGCTTCTCAGGACTCTGTGTCCTTAGTTCCCCACAGCAGTAGTTAAACATCATTGTCTTTCCAGACATTGTAACATCCTTGTAACATCACTTCTAATAAACATCTACAACTGTTAGAAAGCTCAGTGTCTTCCTGGATATTACTTCAATCATTTTAAGGTTATTGAAATCAGTTCAAAAGTCCCAAATCATATATGTGTAAATCTATATGTGATATATGTGATATTCTCATTTCATTTATTCATACTGATCTGATTCTGGGCAGATCTATGTAGCATGTGTGACATATTTAGAATGTGAGGTTTCCATCTGGACACTACGTACGACATAGAATATGGCTAACTGATTCAATTATGTAGTAACAGAGAACATGCCAAGTTACACATTCAGTGAACATGTACATCCTTAAGCGAATCTGCATATTCAGCTCACTAGGCGTGCCTTCGCTAACAGCGCTTAACCACTGCAGCACGGCCGGCCTAGACCTGTTAGCATGAATCTAGGTTTAAAGCTGAGAAACTGCTCTCTAGTAATTTCTCATAATTTCTCGTTGTAAATCAGGCTTTTGGGATGAAGTCCAGTTGCGTTTCCAAAGGGGAACGCCAGCAGCTATTTTCCTCTGAGCTAAACCTTAGGGCAGCACGAGCAGCTGTGGCCCTGTACCGCAGAACAGGAGTGCACTGTTTGAAACCCTCACCACAGCTCACAGTGTGTGTTTCACAGTGTTTCAAAACTTCTTGATCTCTGTGAACCCAGTTTATATATCATGAAGCACACCTGGATATAAACATACCGTAACATACAAACAGGAGTGGCGATTACAGACCTGGCAGTATAATGCTTTCAAGCCCCATTAACGCTTGTCTCTCCCTCAACTATTTCACCCATGTATTAAGCTGTCAATAACACTAACAATTACTGCCCCTACACTATGGTTACATTTAAAGTGACTACTTTAATTCTTTTTACATCCACATGAATTGGCCGTTAGTCTCTATGATTAATTAAGGCATGATGAACACTTTCAGGCCAGAGACATCTTGATGGAAAAAAAGGAATCATTAGAAGCCCTTTGGGTGTGTTTAATACACTCATGCGCCAGTTGGCTTTTCAGCATCAGCTGGGGAAGGAGGGATCAACCAGCAAATCAACCTGCTTGACCTGCAATTTGCACCAGAGGAGATCAGCGGCAGTAAAAGCCGCTGATGCCCCCCGTGTGCTTCGCTGCCACTCTCTCTTTATTAGGCAGCCTTTATTATCACGGAGAGCTGGCTTTTTTTTAAGGCAGTAATTCCGCTTCTCACCGCAAATCAGCCTCCTGTGGGCATTCGTAAACGAACGTTCCAGCTTGTTCCTACATAAAAGGGAGAGAGAAAGAGAGAGTTTAAAGATTACTACGTGCTCAGTTATTATTATCGAAAGAAGCACTGCATTAGATGACTTGTGACTTGTCCTGTTTTAATCATCGTAAGTTCCGAGTCACTCGACATCTGATTGCAAAAAGCTGATATGCATATATCAAAGCCATAGGCAACTGGTGAAGGATATAGTGGATGTCTAAAAGGCTCTGTCTAGAAATAAACAAACTTCCTATTTTTCATTTTATAGACAATTACTGCTTGTGATCTTTGTAACTCTTGACAGTAAATGAGTAAGTAAAGAAAAAAGAAAGACTGGAACTGGATTATCCGAGCTTCCATGTAGAATACTAACGGGAATGGCCATGTTAAGAGTCATTGAAGGTCTGCACAACCACAAATAAGTCAACTGTCTCTCAGTGTCCCTTAATATGTTGGGGAATACTCCTCTTAAATTACTTCCAATTAGTTCAGCTATGGGCAGCCTGGGAAATGTAGGACAACCCATCGTCCCTGAGATCAATCTGGGGCTGATTCTGTTAACTCTGTATTCCAGTTCATATGTTTATTTGCCAAATGACAGTCTGCTGTCACTGAATGATAAGCACAATGTGCCCACATTCACACAGACAACTGTTCCTCTTCAGTCTTTTTTAAAGCTCCACAGCCCGGGAATAAAAAAAAACAAAGTGCTGTTGTAATATCACTGCATCTGCTCTCTAACATACTAGCGTACTATTATTCTTCAGAATTCTGCATATAGTATTTGAAGTATGAATGTAAGAACTGTGATTTAATTTAGACAGACACTGTATCAACATACATATATTTGATATTTAAAAAATATTGATATATACTGGGGACTGACAGTTTCAACCCTATAAAACATATGTATAAAACACATTTATATAAATAATACACAATGAAATGTCCAGCTTTTTCATGTTGTTATTTTTGTTTCATACCTTTAATAGGCTTAATATATTTATTTTTAATATATTAAGAATTGTATTGCGAAATGTACTGTGTATATGTGATAGGTGCACATTTTCAAAATTCATATATAGGCCTACTATATAAGAATACTGTGTTCATTGCACAAGGCTTAAACGTATTTCAGACTAAGACTGAAAAAAGATAAACAAGGACTACTATTCATTCATCTCTACAACACTTAATTCAAATTCAATTTTATCACTTAATTCAGTTTGATGCAAACATTTTGACTTTGAATCACGTTACACATTAAATGGTCTTCAACAATTAATTTGCCATTTCTTATACGCATTGCTCTGTATTTTTTGGAGTCCTTATTTTGTTTGTTCTGGTTGGTTTCCATTTCTCCAGAAGGATGCCATGTGATCGATACGTCTCATTTGCTAAAAGGACTTGGTCTATAGGACAAATGTACTGGCAGTTTTTCTTTTTCTTGTAAGGATGCACCTTGTTGGCCTGGGGTACCTCAGGTCACTAATCAAATGACCTGCTTGATTGCATCCTCTAAGAGAATTGATTTCAAAACCACAAGTCATGGGCCTTCCCTGATTAAATCTTAACTTCTCTGTAACAGGACACAGTATAACATAGGGATAAGCCACAATAACTTGACAAAGCGTTGGAGTGCTCAAAGCCCGACCTGCTGAAATAAATTAGTGGTCATCTAATGTGGCCAAACAAGTTTTGATATTTTTTTTCCCTTTTCACTTTTCAGACTCTAAAATGCATGACTCTACAGTAGAGTACCATGTATACATGTACAGTGACTATTTAAAGTAACAGGTGACAACAAATGAATGCTTGTAGAAACTACATGCAGAGGTCTGTTATCTAAGCTTTCTTCTTTGGTTAATAGATAGATGGCAGGCTTCAATACTCTACTAACAGTAATATTACTACTGCTACGACCACTATTTTGTTACTACTACTACTACCACCACCACCACTACTACTACTACTACTACTACTACTTTTATGATCACTATTCCTACTACCACTATTACTACTACTACTACTACGATCACTACTACTGCTATTACTACTACTACTACTACTACCACAACTACTACTATGACCACTACTACCACCACTACTGATAACTACTACCACTACTACTGCTACTACTATTAGCACTACTGCTACTACAGTGGTGACTACTACCACCACTACTGATCACTACTACCACTATTACTACTATTACTACTACTATGACCACTATTACTACCACCACCACTACGACTACTACTACTACTGCTACTACAGTGGTGACTACTACCACCACTACTGATCACTACTACCACTATTACTACTATTACTACTACTATGACCACTACTACTACCACCACCACTACAACTACTACTACTACTACTACTATGATCACTATTACCACTATTACTACTATGACCACTACTGCTACTACTATGACCACTATTACTACTACTACTGCTACTACCATCACTACTACTATGACCACTGCTACTACCCCTACTACTACTGCTACTACCATCACTACTACTATGACCACTACTGATCACTACTACCACTACTACTACTACTACTACGACTACTACTACTACTATGACCACTACTACTACTGCTACTACATCACTACAACTATTATTACTACTACTACCACCACTACTACTATGACTACTACTACTACTACTACTACTACTACTACTACTACTACTACAACTACAATTGCACTATTACCATTATAATTTCGGGCATCAAGTATTTTGTATTTCAAGTCTATTGTCGCACAATACATATAAAATATACTTGTGCAATAAACTAATCAGTATGACACAACATTTGAAGAAAAAAAGTCATGTGCATTCTACCAAATGCTGGAAGTCTTACAGATAGACTGAAGTGATATACACTTCTCAAATGTACTAAGTTAGTAATCATATAGTGATAGTAACAACTCTGTTCTTAAATTGGGCTGCCTTATTTTATCACTATTATTTATTGTTGTTGTTGTTGTTGCTGTGGACATATGATTTTATAAAACAGCTAACAATCTTGGCTTGCCCATTTAATTTCAAGCCTAATGCATATTATTGGTCTACAGTGCAGCCCTTTTTATACATGGGGAAATGCCTGCAGTCCAAGATTTCTCGCTTGCAGATAGCAAACAGGGCAAAAGCAGTGGAGGTGAGGGACACACTTTTTCTCCATCCTAGCTCCAGCGCTGATGGGGCCAGTGGTGTGTTCTGCCCACCAGGGAGCAGGGGGGATTTTGGGAGGCAGCAGAGTCTGACTAATCAGAGGCTGCTTGGGGGAGCATTAAGACAGACGTGTGGAGGGGAAACGTGACACCTGGAAATTACACAATGTAATGGAATCAGCCAAGTGGTAAATGTAGCTTTTAAATAGGTTTTGTGTTCTCCATTAACTTCAAAGACACTGATTGGTTCTGACAGTGTGGAAAGTGCCGGTCAGCAGGCCTGCTCAAACCCTTCCATTCTGCACCGCCTTACTGCAAAGTTCTCCATAGTTATCATGGATCTGGGGCCAAAAGACACCCCGCCAGGTGCAAAGTGTAAGCATGAGTGATCGTGTAGGCAGAAAGGGGATCATTGCGCGGCGGCCCGCGAGAGCCACGTGCTGCTTCTTTGCGGCTCCATAAGCAGCCCCAGCGAGGTAACCTGTCACCTCCATTTTGCAGGACTGTAACCTTCTTGGCTCACAGGTAACCCTGTACAATGTAAGCGTGAACACAATTAATCCTGTTATTTTGTGACTAGGACATTCTAGACGGATGTCCTCCTCTGATTCCACATTCTTGCATTTTGCCTGGATTGATGATAAATGCTGGTTTTCTCATAGTCAGTAGGGCCCTTTTGCATAACACCTCATTGATTTAAATCATTCATGTGAACCCTAGTCACATTAGCATAACAATCCAGTGCGGTGAAATAAGCCAATTTAGCCTGAGGGGTCCCAAAATTAAAAATGTTGTGAGGGCAATTAATTGCCATTCCACAGATTGTGGTGTGGCACATAATTAACATAATGAACAAGATGTTCTGTAGTATTCCAAATCCACACAAATCAACAGGCTCTAAGAGATCACTCTGACCGAGCATTAAATTCCATGTGACAGCCAAGGACCCCATCTCTGCTTTTAGTGTCTGGGTCATCACTTTGGCACTGGCAATCCAGGCTGTATTCAGTGTGGGCAAGTCATTTGAAGGGCAGGATAAACATTTTGTCTTGAAAAAGTCATAAAATCCACAACAGTAAGTGATTACACATACAACTGTTTCTTTTTGTTCTTTTTTGGTGCCTTTCCAGCATAAATAGTGGGGTTTACACTGGAGTAAAAGGCATTTGAACAGATTTAATTGAACTTTCTGATCAGGGAAAATCCTTTTATAATGCATTACAACACCTTCAAATAAGATCTATAATGCAAATAATTTGTAATTGTGTAAATCTGAGTGCTATTTCTTTTATTAATTTTGTACTCATGAGTTGTTGTTTTTAATAGAAAAGGGACAAAGGGTTCTGGCAGTAAGCTGTAGTCAGAAGCCATTCATTTCTAACGGCACTGAGTGGCGTGAGATACAACCATCTACTTTTCCAGCTATTTGATTCTGGTCTTTTGATTTCCAAAAAATATATAAAAAATGCTTAGAAGATGGCAAGCTAAACAGAATAATGAGCAGAGAGGCATTAATAAATCAACCAGACAGAGGTCATAACAAGCAATTCAATCAGTAATAGTTTCCAGATGAAAAAAAAACAGGTAAGGGGTCATGCATAATACAGACAGATGTGATAGTAATATGAGTACATATTGGAACATTGATGAGCTCATATACATGAGCTGATCTGAGGAAAACTAGGAACAGGTGAGAACTATTACTGAACTGCTGAGCTGAAGTGTGTGAACATGTCTGTTCTGGGAATTGGAGTTTGTTCCATGACAAACACAAACTTTCTTTACTATGAGGATAAATGGGTCACATCAGAGATTAATGTTGGAAATTTTTCATAAGAGACTAATAATAATAATAAAGAGACTTTTCCATAATTTATTAGTCAAGCTGTCACGGTACAGCCCCTGACCCCTCCCCTTTGGGCGTGTGTTTATGTCGTCTACGTCTGGACGTCTGCGTTTGTGGATCTTCGTGGGTGTGGATATGTCTGAAAGTGTTCATCGGTCTCACCTGTGGATCGTCTCGTCATCACTCGGGGCCCATGTGGTTTTGTCTATTTAATGTGCGTTCGCGCAGTGTCCCGTGCTCGTCTTATGTTTGTTATGTTATGCTCATACACGTCATATGTTTAATTGTTGTACGTGCGCTATCCGCGCTACTTTGTGTTTAATAAAAGTGACGTTAGTACAACGGCCATCAGACTCGCGCCACGTCCATCTCCCTGCGCCCAACGTCACACAAGCATTTATTTTATTCTGACTATAACCAAGTCTGACTTGATTATAGGCCTTTTTGAAAGGTTTGCATTCAAAGATTCTGAATTAAAAATACTGGGGAGAGTAGAGATTGTTCACAGAAACAGATATCAGATATATAATATGACAAAAAATAAAATGTAATTAAAAAACAAACAAACAAGCAAAAAAAACTAAAGCTGAAAACAAAAGGATTTAGTGCAGGCATTCTCAGGTATTTTCTCCTTAATATCTCCCCTCTGCCACTTGAACTACAGTGATGGTTCATGAAGCCTTGCCTTAGATACCTATGTGAGTGGGAATTAGGCCAGACTTTTAACCATATTTCATCCTTAATGATACCACAGGCAATTTTAATGCATTTCCAAGCAAGGGTTCACCACCTCACGCACACTGAAAAGGAGGCGAATGGCATTCACATAAGCAAAGGCATATGGGTTTGTCGACAGACAAGATGATAGCTCATTTCACTTTTATCTTGAATCACTTTATGTTCTGAGAAGCCAATCCGACTGCATCTTAAAATCTACAGAAAGGCCAACCACGCATGCAGGTCTGACAGAAAGCCAGCCAGTGCACCTTAATAACCTTGTGCTGATGTAGTTTTGGCTTGGTATAAGAAGCGGAATGATCTGTTGCCTGGCTTGCTTTGTTCTTCTCAAATGCTAAGAGGTAAAAGCTTGGCAAATGAGAATGGCTGGGGTGTGTTTGCAAAAGAGAATACAAAATGATGCTTTACTTTTTCAGCTTGCATCAGTATTATGCTGTATATAATATGGGCAAAGTGCGAAAAACGGTGAAAATGATGCTCTCGCACTAATAATCCGTGTAGCTCGAACAGCTCTGTGTCAGCCTGATGGCCAATACGTTATGATAGCTAAACATCTGGGGAAGGTCTGAATGATTGCTGCAGAATAGTATAGTGTAATATAATTTTTTCATGTTTAGTATGCTTTTGATCTCACCTAAATGACCTGAATTATGCTGTGTGTTAGATCTCTCTAAATGTAACATGACGGGTATGTGGTCTTATGCTGCACTGCCATCTCTACTAAAAATAACAGGAGGCTACAGAGAAGAGGTACCAAGAGCTCAATCTGTGCCCATCGGTGTGCCAGGTTAGGCTAAAGCACAATGAAGTATTAATGATGTTCTTCTCACAAGCTGCTGCCGGCCAGGCCTGCAGTTGACATCTGTCAAACAGAACTTTACCCCCCCCCCCCCCCATCCTCAAGTTCCCTTTGGCCAGGGTTTTGAAACCCTGTGAACACTGTCGCTCCTGGGGAGACACGCTCCAGGGAAGACCTGTTTGGAAGAACCTCTAATGAGTGCAGCCAGGAACGAGGTACTCCCTCCCCCTCTGGCCTATCCATCACCTCACATCTACTATTTTATCAAGCCATAGACCTTGGGCTATTTTGCAACCTATTAGATTAATTGGCAATAAATGACAATTTATTTTTGGCAGCTGGAAATTGCATTGCACACCTTCAATGAAAACATCTCCAGAGCAAGAAATGTTCCAACATGAAGTGCAACCTTTGTTGAGGTTTCACATTGACTGCAGCTTTCAGTAGAGATGCAATCAATGAGTGAGGCAATGGATTTCATCCTTCTAAAGGTCAACAGATCCCTGCAGAGTGTCTCTCTCTCTCTCCAGTGGATTCATTTATCTTTGACCTGCCTTATAAAGCTAGTACAGAGCAGCTCCAAAACACAACATTTCATGCTTTACATGGATATGTACTGACTCCTTCTGTTTTCAGTTTTTTTCAATACATCATTGAATTGATATTTGAAATATTAATTTTCATTAAGGAATGAATGGTTAATTAATGAACCAGGTAATGTGTGCTTTAGTAAAAAAAAAACCCACCAAAAACCACATTCCAAGGCCAGGCATGGGTTTCACAAAATGTTTACTTTACTTTACTTTAATTTTATCTGCAGTTCTACCTCGAAAACGATAGAGGCAGCATAAATTTGCACCATTAGTTTTTTTTTCCAAGATTTAAATCAGTTTATTCAAGTGACTGAAACAATATAACTTGACTGAAGTACAGGGGATTATTTGTTCATGTACATTTTTACTCCAAATATTTTAATTAAATGTATTTTCCAGTGTAGTAGTAGTAAATTAGTATCATGTGCAAACAAGTTACCCTATTACAAGTTATATGATATAACTTAGCCAGTCCAATGGACTGATTCATCATTTACTCAAATAAGTAACTTTGAGTTACGCCAGACACACTGACACCCATACACACTGCCAGCCTCTTGATCCCTAACTACATCTGACAAAAATGGCTTCTTTGCCTTGAATGTGCAAGTCATGTACAGCCACCAAGGCCTCTTTGCGTAGGTTGTGGTGAAGTACTCATGACCCTTTCATCTGGACAAATTCTGGAGTGTGTCAGATGGCAAGGGAAGGTACATTTGCTGGTGGATACAGTACTGTGCAAAGGTTTTAGGCATGTGTGGGGAAAACTGCTACAAAGTAAGTGTACATTTATTTTTGTCAAAAAGCAAAGTGAATGAACTAGATAAATCTAAATATTGAAGTCACAATTTGGTGTGACCACCCCTTGCCTTCAAAACAGCATCAGTTCTTCTCGGTACACTTCTCGGTACACTTCTCGGTACACTTCTCGGTACACACGCAAATATTTTCTAAAAAGTGCTCAGCAGGGAGGTTGTTCCTGACATCTTGTAGAACTAACCATAAATGGAATAACCATGTGGAATAGGGTTGTGTATTAGATCTTGTGGGTGGATTAGGGCTGTGGATTAGATTTTATGTGTGGATTATGGCTTTGTGGGGGCCATATCTCTGCTGAAGATAGTGCTTCACTATCAGAATAAAATTGGAGCCAATCAGAAGCCTCCCCGATGTTATTGCATGCTGGGTAAGTATCTTCTTGTATTTTTCAGCATTGAGGACACCATTAATCCCAACCAAATTCCCCAGTCCCTTTGCTGACATGCTGCTCCAAACTTGCAAAGAACCTCCACCGTGCTTCAACGTCACCTGCAGACACCTATTATGGTGCCATTCTCCAGCCCTTCAGTCTTCTGTTATCGCCTCTTTCGAACTTTGACTTACCATTCTAGAGCACCTGCTGCCATTTCCTTCACCCCAGCTCCCATATTTTCATGCATAGTTTAGTTGCTCTGCCTTGTTTCCATGTCAAAGCTATGGCTTTTAGCCGCAATTCTTTCTTGAAGAGCCTTTCTGGCCAGATGTCTCCGAACAGTAGATGGGTGTACCTGGTTGCCAGTGGCTTCTCCCAGTTCTGAGCTGATAGCACTGCTGGACATGGTCTGATTTAGAAGGGAAGTAAGTTTCTTTGGCTGACCACTGTGCCCATGGTCCTCAATGTTGCCAGTTTGTGCCAGCTTCTTCAAAAGAGTTTATACAGCCCATCTTAAAACCCCAGTCTGTTTTGAAATCTTTGCCTGGGAGAGACCCTGCTGTTGCAGTAGAGCTACCTTGTGTCTTGTTGCTGTGCTCAGTCTTGCCATGGTGTATGACCTGTTTTCCACAAACTTACCTATGCAGAATTAGTTCCTCACCCAGTTTTAAGCCTCCTACACAGCTGTTTCTGTTAATTATTTGGTTCAACCTACATAGGAAAATGATGATTATTATCACGTTTGGTATTAGAGGGTAATCATACACCCTCCTGTTGTCCTACACAATCCCTGCACAAGTGTTCTTAGAAAAATAGACATTTTGAAAGTGAAGAGTGGTCACACCACTTGATTTAGATTTATCTTTCGGTTCTTTCACTTTGTATTTTGTTAACTGACTAAATTAAATTATTAACACTTCAATTTAAAACCTGCCTTTGCATAGTACTGGTTGACTGTTGGTATCCCTTTTGCCTCACTCTTCCTGTTTTCAATAAGAAAGCAGACAATGACTTTACCAGCATGGCTTGGAACACACAAAGGCAAATAATACACATTTTTTATTTTACATAAGTTTACACACAAAAAAAATTGGGATTATTATTTTCCTAATTATCTTTTGTGGTATAATAATGAGAAAATATTTGTAAATAGTTGGTTCAGTTTTCGACTAGTGGTACTTTTCAAGCAGATGTGGAGTCAACAAATGTACTTAAACTCATTCATAAGTTTGGAGACTGAAGTCCTCAGTGTGTGTTTTATGGCGAAGACATTCACCAGGCTTCGTCAAACAATGCGATATTATTGTGAAAAAAATTAACCTCTGGTGTATTTCAGGAGGCTTTGCTATCTGTGTCGTGCACGTGCCACCTGGGCGAACACCGTGGACAATGTCACTACGTGACGAAGTAAGTATTTCCGATTTCATATTCGTGTGATGCTGGTGAATTTAGTTAATTAACAAAGTTCTTAAATGTGTTTTTAAAGTTGTTTGTAAATCGTTGAGATTAATCGTTGTCGATAAACTAAACACTAAATCTAAAACTAAATCCTGCTGTGAATATCTCAACCTGTCTTGCGTTTCTCATGCACCTGTTGGGGTGTGTCATTCCCCTTTTCTCCTTCCGTTGTGATAAATCACGGTACGAGACACTAGAACAGAGCTGAGCTGATGAGAGCAGGCTGGTGAACCAGGCTCATCCTGGATAATGACCTGACATGTCCACAGTGGACAAGGTGAGCAGTGGACAGGCTGAGAGGAGGGCAGAGGTTTACAGGACATGCAGGAAAACCTGATGAAACTCTGAGTCCATCATCTCAAGCTGATAGAAGCCTATAGAGACCACTGAAAACCTGTCTTTCCAAGTTTGTGTGTGTGTCTGTGTGAGAGAGAGAGAAAGAGAGAAAGAGAGGGGAGAGAGAGAGAGAATGTTTGTCTGCAGGTATGTACCTGTGGAGATCTGCTGCTGGTAAGGCCTTGGACAGAGGAGTAATTGATTTAGAGAATCTTAAAATCAATTGGCAGGCAGCTGGAGCCAGGGAGATTAGAAGTGAAGCACAGGTGGACTGGAGTAAAGTGAGAGAAACCCCAGAGCAAACAGTCATCTCTGAATTACAGACCTGGGGCCGCTGTCCGTGTTTTCCCTTTTCTCAAATTCTCTCTCCTGCCAGTGATGGTCCATTGTGACCCAGTCCTTTTGCCAGGCTTTTCAACAGTGTGACCGTGACATTGTCTCCCTTCAGCTGCCGCCGTTAAGCAATGGTGGCATTGTACACGTGTTTGTTTTCTGTTGCGTGTGTCTGCGTTTTGGTTGTGTGCCAGCCCCTCACTCAAGTGAGGTACGTTCTGCCTCATTTACCTTCAGTTCATATTACTTCCTGTTTGCTTCCTCCTTTTTTTTTCCAAGTTTCACATCCCCAATGACACTTTGAAAGAAACTGGAAGAATACAGTTTGCAGCTTCACTTATCTCTACTTAAGAGCAAATAATAAAGGATTAGGATTGTCTTTTATACTCCTTTTGTTATTAATGCATAATAAGTAGAACTAATCACATATTTAGACAGTAATAAAAAAGAGAAGCGATTATTAATTCCTATGACACTAATCAGCACAGACCACGTAAAATAATAAGTCTTAATTCCGAGGTAATTAGGTTCACTGTTTTCAGTCCTGATTGAACAACATCAAAATCTACAACCTTTTGTCTGCTATAGGGATATATCAAGTGTCCAGTAGATTGAATTAAAGCGCCATTGTAAATCTGTCACACTAATGGTAGCACATCACAGTGGTGGAAAGATTGACCAAGGAGGCAGACATGGAGAGTGACACAGTAATGGAATTCAGTGACAGCAAACACCAAAGGCAATACATGTCACAAAAACGTGGACCTCCTCACAGTCACCTTGTTTCTCCACCCCTATACACTGTCAGGACTCAAATTATAATGCTCTAATTAAAAAAAATTAAGACTCCACACACACACACACACACACACACACACACACACACACACACACACACACAGTCTCTACAAGAAAATTAACAGAATAATATAATTAAAGCTTTGTATTTTATGAGAGTTGCAATTGAATAACTTCAACAACTTAACCATTGTGAGTACAGCACTAACTGAGCTATGTTTTGCACGTGAATATAAAATGAGACATGTTACATTTGACAACATACAATGTTTAATGTAAAACATTTGTATATTGCATATATTTTTCACTGTAATGCTTATTACCACTTCTGTTGCCATTGTAACAGAGGGGTAGCCTTTCACTCTAACATCCCACGCACGCACTGGCAGACAAATAGCTTGGATCATGTAAACACTCATTATGTCATTATTCAATTATAAAATAGATGATAAACATATTTTGGCTCAAGGCTTACCAGTAACAGATTGGCAACAAGGCCATTTCAGTGATGCACAACGAAAGATGGCACATTATTTACTAATCTTGCTGGTGAGCAGTTTTACATGCCAGTACCTGCTCTGTGGGCTGTGTGTTCAGGAGATAGAAAACTGTAAAAATGTGGTGATATTTAATGGATAATTATTACAAATTTTCAGAGTACTAACTAACAATATAGTTTACATTTTGTGCCAGAGTTTCATAATGGTGAATTTAATAATATAATGAGAAAGTTATGAATCAAGTCATAATAATCTACAGTCAATAACTAAGCCAACATATAAGTAAGGTTCTTTGTTTTCCAAAAAGATAATAATTAAGAATAAATAGATGGATAGATATCTTGTCATTGTACTATAGAATTAAGGCACACTACTTGGCAAATATAGAACTAAAAATATTAATATATACAATTCCCAATTATACATCCATCCATATAAACACACAAACAATAATAAAGAATGTGTTTGATCACACACAACTTGGAGGATAATGTCAGACATGGGAAAGAGGACAGAGCTAAGCTCATGGAGAGTGAGGACTCCCCAAGTCGCACGGCATGCACAGGGAACGCATGAGCCTGGAGGTATGAGATCAAAATAAGAGAGAGAACTGAAAACAAAGCTAATGGTTGAAACAGTGGAAAAGACAAATATGCAAAATTATGGAGAGGCTGCTGAAGATGATTCATATGGAAAGGGAGGCAGAGAGACAAGGCAACGCACACACACAAGAACGCCAACAGGATTTGGAGCTCACAAGAAATTTCATCGAAAACAGCAACTGGCAGACAGGAGGGGGGGGAATGTCAGAGGATGACGGTGTATATGGGGGAGGCTGGACAACAGAATGACCTGGAGACCGGGACCATAACACAGATCAGAGACTGACAGTATGGGGCGGAAGTTAATACGGTGATGAAGCCAAGAAGAATGTGGGAGGAAAATTGGGGAGGACTGAAAGACAAGTGTGTTGCTTGAATACAATGAGAAATGGGAGATAGATAGATAGATAGATAGATAGATAGATAGATAGATAGATAGATAGATAGAGAGAGAGAGAGAGAGAGAGAGAGAGAGAGAGAGAGAGAGAGAGAGAGAGAGAGAGAGAGAGAGAGAGAGAGAAGCAGGCACAGCTCTGAAATGGTGGGGGAAAGAGTGTGTATAGTGTGAGGATAGTATGGCCAGTATTGAAAAGATAACTGGTAGTTCAAGCCTGAAGATGTTGAGGCTGGTCCAGAGAGAGACTTTTACAGCGTGGACAAGCAAAATACAGAGGAAAAGAGAAGAAGACCAAACAAAAGAGGGGTCAAATAGGAAGAGAATACAATGCCGAGAGCAAGGCGGAGAAAAGCAGGAGAGCAGATTGCAGGCCTACAGAGTGAATGAGGGGCTAACTTGACCTCCTCATCAATAGAGAAGATACAGTAAAGAAGAATGAATGCATATGTAGATGTGTACAGCAATGTGCAGATTTAATGTGTTTATTTGTGTGGTTCTCTCTCTCAGTCGATATTTTTGTGATTCATCAAGAAAAAATAAAAATATCAGTGATTTTCACTGAAGATCTGTAGGTAACAGGATAAAAAATACAATGCTGATATATCTGAGGAATCTGTAGAAATGTCACAATATACAGTAATGAGAGTATTCACCTAGGAGCCAGTTAAACTTACTAGTGCTTCCACTGACACTGCTGAGTAAGAAAATAAAAGCCAGTCATCAGTTTGGCTAATTCTGAGGGACAGAAAGTGATATTATAAGAAATACTTCGAGGCTAATTAGCAGCACCATATGTTTAGGGAGGACAGTTCATGCTGGGATCTCTCATGACATACATCTTGCTCACCTCCCTGATGAGCAGGGAGTGATTCATAGTTCTGAGGTCCCATGAAGCTTTGACATGGCACGTTTGAGCTGAGGCTCTGAATCAGACAAGTCTGATTTAATCACTTTCATTTTTGTCTCCATTCCTTTGTAACTGCTGGTACGTTATTTGTGACAGTAAGATCGAGTCACAAGGCAGTGTCCACGGCACCATGGAGGAAGCAAAGATGAGCATGGGTGATTCTGGCGCCAATCTCACAGGACTGATTGGATGTGACTCTTCCTCACTTTGTCACCACATCTATAGTGTCAGTTATTTATGAAGCACTCCAATGAGCTTTGCCATGTTCTGACAGCAAACTGTTTCTAAATTAGTGTTGGTGCAGTCGGCAGATGCCTCATGATTTGGAAGTAATGAGACCACTGCAGTTCATAACCTCTCCATAACCCTTCTTAATGGCTAATGTTTGAGATGAATCTGAACACCGAAAGACATGAAATCAGAGATGGGGTCTGCTTTGAAAGCTGCTTTGCCCTGTCATGAATTACTGATTTAGTTTTTGTGACCCAAATTATCATAGACAAAGAGAATGAGGAGAAACAATGTATTACTTGGAGGTCACGAGTTACAAACGTCCTTGCCACAGGAACATGCAAAATACTTCTTGTTTTTGAGGGGATCAGTTAGATTAGTTATCTTCTTGTTTACTAGGGGATTGGTTGAATTAGCTATCGTAACCTCATATAGCTACTAATAGTTCTTCAAAGAATGATAGTATGCTTCACGCATGCAAAACTGAAAAATCAAGTTGATGGTCCAAGCAACCTCTGACAACAAACAATTAGGTTATTGTTTTAAACTTTTAGAGTAAGTCACTGTCAGTGATTCAGTATGAAAATTTGTTTGCCTGTTTTACTCTAAGGATACAGAGGAATTCAGGTTTGCTGAGTGACACATAGAATATTGAATGAATGTTGGGGAAAGGTTGGAGGCTAACCTGGAGCATAATCAACTGGGTCATGTTTGGTTTGATCCAGACCGTTGAAAAAAAATTTGTCAAATCACACTTCCGGGCCATCTTTTCCTTCAAGTTCAGATCTTGGAAACCTGGGAGCTTGAGGGTCCTGTACAGTACGAGACTGCACTCTTCTGATGTTGGATGTTGTTCCTGGGATCTGTTTGAGCCACTCCCCAGATTTGGCATCTGTTGGAGCTACTCTCAGATTTGGGGATCCCAGCACTTACTGCTTTTCCAGTTCTTCTTTCAGCCTTTTATATTTTTAGAATGTCTCATGTTCCTGATCTTGCTATCACATGGGATTGCCATATCCCATCTGAGTTCATTATTTAATGAATCAGTCTGGGTAACTTGGATCAGTATCTGTAACTGGAAGAATTACCAGGTATTCTTAAAACTGCAGTGGTTGAATCATTACTGAAAAACAGAATTATCCTACAATTCTCAATAATTATCAAACTATATATAACCTTCCTTTTCTTGGCAAAATCATTGAAAAGGTTGTGTCAACCCAGATGAATTATTGTTAAAGCAAACCAAATAAATTTACGTTTCAGTCTGGTTTCAGAGCCCTCCACAGCACTGAAACAGCATTAGATAAGGTAGTAAATGACCTGAGATTGAATAAAGATACAAGCAAACTCTCAGTCCTTTTTCTGCAAGATTTAAGCACTGCTTTTGACACTGTTGATCATGAAATACTTCTTGACTCCAGAACTGGGTAGGCCTTAGTGGCTTAGTCTTAGACTGGTTTAGATCTTATCTAAATGAGTGTGATGATTATGTTGCATTATGTACTTCTTCCTCAACACATCAAAAAATAACTTTTGGTGTCCCCCAAGGATAAATTCTTGGGCCTTTACTGTTCAAACTACTATATGCTTCCGTTACCACATATCATTAACAACATGGTATTAGTTATCATTGATATGCAGATGACACTCAACTTTACATTTCTTTATAACCTATGCCCTAAAACCAAATTAGCTTACTGTTAAAGTGGATGAGAGATATAGAGACATGGATGTATAACAATATTTTGCAGTTAAATAAAGAGAAGATTTAGATTTTCATTCATTTAGTGATTCACAAAGGACTAATGTTGAGACTTATTTAAATCAAATGAATCTGAAGGCCAAACAATGTGCTAAGACGTCACTTTTGATCACACATCATGACTACATGAAGAACAGCTTATTTTCACCTTCGAAATATCACTAAGGTCCGAGAAATGCTCCCTTCTGCTGAAGTGAGAAACTTGTCCATGCATTTATTACATCAAGGATAGATTATTGTAACACTGTTTTATCTGCTCTCCCAAAGAGCTCTATTTCACACCTACAGCGAGTTCAGAATGCTGCTGCAAGGGTCCTGACCCGCAGGACAAAGAGGGATCATATTACACCTGCACTCCACTCACTGCACTGGTTACCTGTCAGTTTTAGAATAGATTTTAGGGTTCTGGTGATAGTTTTTAAATGTCTTCATTGCCTTGCTCCTCTTTACCTTAGTGAAATTATTTTTAGATGTTCCAGTCAGGTCTCTCAGGTCTTCAAACAGCAATGACTGGTTAAAGATCGGAGAGGGTGGTCTCTTCCTGAGGAGCTCAGAGACATTTCATCCCTGTAGAGCTTCAAGAAGAGCCTCAAAACCTTCTTGTTTAGAGCTGCATTTAGTTCAACAACTTTGATTTAATTATTTTATTATTTATGACATTATTTAACTTAATTACATTTTGTTTGTACTTCTAATTATGCATGAAAGGTGCTATACAAATAAAGCTTATTATTATTATTATTATTATTATTATTATTATTATTATTATTATTATTATTATGTATCACTACAGCCCTTCCCTGGTTGGTTAGCCATTACCATTCTATCAGTTTTTATCTTGGTTTCAGGGGAGAATCTCACTTTGACCTTGGGACTTCCAGCTCAAACTTGGCACAGATGTTTCTGTATACTATGCTAGCCATGGTGTTCCATGTATGCTCTGCCTGCTAGCACCTTGCACCCTGCTGTTATGTGCTGGATCATCTCATCTTTGCACAGCCTGCATCTGGGGTCTGCTGGGGCAGATCCCAGCCTCTATTGATCTTGTATTGAGAGCTTGTTCCTGTGCAGCCGTGATTAGTGCTTCTGTGCTGTCTTTCAGTCCAGCCTCTTCCAGCCAACGGTAGGATTTCTCCATATCAGCCACTTCCATTATTTGCTGGTGGTACATGCCACACAGGGGTTTATCCACCCATGAAGGCATCTGCTCCTCCTCATTCATCTCCTCATTGGGTTCCTGCTGCTAGATGTACTCCCCAAGCACCTTGACACTTTCAGCCATGTCCTGGTGTATTGCCAGACCTTGGTTGCTGTGTTCTGGACAGTGGCTCTTGATGGTGGCAATTCTCACTAGTCCTCTGACTAGTACAGCCTCAGAGTGCTGGATTTGGAATAAAACCCTCTGTGCATTGTTAGGAGTTCCTTATCTTGATGTCAATGGCTTATATCTCCTCATTTGACCAGGTTATTATACCAACTGGGTATCTGATGACTGGTAAAGCATAGGTGCTGATATAAAATATATAAATTATATTTAAAGGAATATACAGTGCATTGGTGAATATCTATTAGAATATCTACAGTAGTTTATACTATTTAATTAGAAAATTTAAATGCATTTAATGCATTTTACAATCAGTAAATGCTACCAAAAAGTAAGCATATAAGTAAACTTACAAAACAACAATTAGCTGCATATCACATCTAAAACACAAATCCACTCTCAAGAAAGCTCAAGAATATCAATTCTCCAAAAAGATTCAGACTCCATACCGACAGTCTCTACACACAAACAAGAACCCACCTTCTCCAACAGAAATAGCAGCTTCAAGGGATACATTTTTCAAATTGAATTATCATGCTGCTCACTGGCCCATGAATATCTTACTAAATTAAAGCAGAGACAAGTTACTGATTCCTTTTTAGGAATATAAAGAGATATAATCATAGACCATGAATAAAGCTCAAACTTCTCAACATGACAAGTTACCTCTATCAACAAGACTCTGGGCCAAATGACTTGTAGTGTGATTGACTTTGTTAATATTATTATTCATTTGTTAATTAGAATCTTAATTGTTAATATTCAAGCAATGTTACAATATTGATTCGGTCCCACAACTTCAGCTGCCTTTCCAGAAAGAGAAATCAAAACAAGAGATCACAAAATCAAGGCAAAAGAGTGATTAGATAAAATGGTATAATATATAAGTAGTTTCTAGATTCATCATTTTTGAGTTATGCACAGCATATGAAGTTGAACCATTATGAAACGTAAATTGAACAGTGGTGGAGTTGATACTGTCACTGGTGTAGAACGTGCAGAAATGGAAGGAAGCAGACACGAGTCTCCAACCGAACAGTTTAATCAAAGGAAATGGATCATAAGCATACACAAAAAAGAAAGCCGGCGTAACATCAATGACAACTGGATATATGAGCACAAAGGGCTTATAAAGGAACAACATAAAGATATAATGGCACACAGGTAATACGGAGGATATGACAACACACTACCTACATGGAGCGTGGCACAAAGCATACAACCCACGCAACAGAAAAGCACAATTTAAGCAAAAGGCCATACGGATGCCATCACTGCTCAAGGGAGGTGGCTGGATAGGAGTCGCACTCACAGTACTGTCCACTTAACACACACATGTGGCGGCAAGGCAGGGAAACACAGCTCCTCCACCAGTGAACGCTCACTCCATCTTGCAGGGGAGAGGGGGACGCAGTGGGCACTGAACCCACCTGAAGCCCGGGGCATGGCTTCTCAGCACGCATCCCTGCCCTCTTTCCTCATTGAAGCAGGAAGATGGCGCCCTGTGTCCTTGACCTGACCCCCTTCATCGATTGGGTGTGGAGACTGCGCCTTTTGGCATCGTCTGGGCTCTTCTTGCTCAGAGGGGACTTGCCAGCGGTCAAGACAAAATAAAAAGGACCCAACGTGAGTCTCCAACATGAGTTTAATAAAACATAATGGAACATAAGCATGCCTAAGAAGGAATAAAGGAAGACAATGTAACATTAATGACTGACTATATATGAACACAAAGCTTAAATTGACACACAGGTGACATGGCAAATGACACTGAACACACATGTGTGGAGTGTGGCACAAAACCAAAAAACACAACATGTGCAACAGAAAAGCACAACACAACATAAACAAAAGGCCAGGTGGATGTCACTGCCTAAGGTTAGCAGTGACACTAATTAGAATTTACAATGCATTTACCAAATTTGAAAAAAGCACTTTACTAAAGCACTCACTTTTATTCCATAAAATACACCAATGACACTTTACTCCAATGTCTTTTGCAAACCAGGTCACTCAAAATCTTCACATGCCATAGCCTTTGACAGAACACATTTGATGCCTGGCCCACCTCGATGCCAGCATGTGCTTTTGTTTCCCATATTTCGCTGGCTTGTCCAGACCTATTCTGGGTGTACATGCATGCTTCAGCACTAAGGGTTGAGGTGGTGTGCTTAAAATGGGCTGTGATGTGGATTTTGTGATTGTGTGCTGGTCTGAAAGACAGTGGGATCATTCACAGATGTGGACCTCTCCATGGTTATGACCCCAAACTAAAGGTTGGACAGATTGTAATTGTGAAGGTTGTAATTTACCCTTGTCAGACTGCACAATTTGTGTATTTAAATGTGAATCACCCTCACACTGTAGTGGCCTGTGTCGGACAGAAGGAATTTTCCTAGATAATACCACAAGATAGTATTTAGACAAATAAGAATCATGAATGAACTGTGATTGCCAGGATGTTGTCAGTGCCTTTCTCAAATTTTCCTCCACAAAGAGGTTTAGGTTTAGAATATTATAAACCAACTATGTTTAAAATGTATTTTCCTGTGAGCATGATGAGCATGAAAAACAGCTCTTGTTTTTAATACCACTGAATCGTATTGCTTGCCAAATGCCAGTCGATATTAATGTTTCCTCTTGGCAGCCACCAAGTCTTGTGTCATGACCTGAAGCGAATTCACATCAGAGTCAGAACTCCTCATGATGAAATCCTAATGCCACTAGAAGATGGTGGCACTTCTGCTACCTGTTATCTCCAATGCGCCATGCAGAGCACTTTTTTCCCCCCCACCCATGTGACGAGTAAAGTGCAGCGTAAATCTGGACAGCCATTGTTAATCTGGGGACCCATTTTCATTTGCTGAAATGTTTCCTTCTTTATCTGAGGGGCCTACTGTGGCATGACTGCCTGGGATCCCCCTAATCCACTACAGGAGCGTAGGCTGCTGGATTGAACTCCAGTAACAGGGAGTTTGGAGGGAGGGGGTGCTTCAGGAGACAGGCAGATGCTCACTGCCAGTGCAGCTGCTTAAAAGGGAGTCTAGGAGGATTGGCATGGCACAGAGATGGCACAGGTTCAGACGCAGAAGGCAAAACTCTATCCTACATTTCGTGATGGGCATGAAGGCGCTTAGCATCTTATCTTAATCCACACCAAATTGTTCCATTCCTTTAGAGGACGTAAAGAAAATTTTACAGACACTTAACTTTTATATCATTTTGTCATTGGTCCTTTTTCTGTGTGGGCATATGTTTGGTTAGCTTTCCAGGCATGTGCTACAGTCATAGACCTGAGAAAGGCTTCACTAATATTTAATGAGAGAGGAAACACAGGCTGAACCACACGCATTTCCTCAAGTTTCATTGTACAAGCAGTATGATCAATAATTAATTGGAGCTTCATGACATCAGGGAGGAGCAGGAGAGAGAGGTTGGATTAAGGATCGGATGTGCTGTGTCTCTCACACCTCATGCACCTTCACTCTGCTTCTAAGATGAGCATTTATGGAGGACTGGCTATGGAACTTTGGGATATTTACCCACTATCAGTCACTAAGATATATATTCCTTCATGCCCAATTTTGTTGCTTTCTAGGATTCCTTTATATCCGCTGTATTCCTCTATTATATTTCTGTGCATAATGTGAGAGTGCCTATCCATTCCCGCACATTACAGAAATGTAAGGAAACAGGAAGTGGTTTAGCGTTGCCCAAACCGTTCTAGCTCTTAGAAGTCATTTTGCATTTGGCCCATACAGAATGAAGCAACATGTAATGTTTTCTAAACTCTTTCCATTCATGCCATAATCTCTCATATAGCACAACGCTCCATTACTGCTGAGGGTGCTCACCCATTGAGGATTTCAGCTAGTCAGCCAGAGGGAAGCCTGCATTCGTTGACCTTTATGATGAAAAGGATTTTCACTTCCTCCATGACATTGACAATGTCCTCGCTTCGCTCCCTCTTGATTTAATTTGCTACATGTTTTACTGGCAGATGCCTGTTTACATTGCATCTCTGTATTTCACACTTATATGCTTACTGTGTGACATACTTTAAATGTTCACCGAAATGAGATACAGCATGTGGCCAGTGTTTGAAAGCCAATATTAAAGTTCACAAAAAACAAACAAACAAACAACCCCCCCCCCCCCCCCCCCCCCAAAAAAAAAAAAAAAATGTAATCAATTAATTTAGGGTCAGGATTTTAAGTAGACAGAAACCAAGAAGGTAGCAGTGCAGTGAATTTCTGGAAAGAATATGGAACATTTTATGGTTCATACATTTATCCACCAAACAAGGTAATACCATCTGCTCTGTAGCCATGGCAACCCACCATAACCACGATCATGAAATTTGCAACACAAATGCTATGCTACAAGTAGGCTAATCTTAGCTCTTAGGACTCTCACAAAACTACTATGAAAATGTGCTCAGTTCTCAGTTTCCTTCTAATGTGGTGTTTTAAAGAAAGGTTTGATAATGGATGCAGAAATGGAGTAATAAATTGCAGCTACGAATAAGTACTAGGACTAGGCCTACTACACCGGTGTGCCAATTAAAATCAGTTTAGTCTTGCTCTTTTTCTTTAGCACAAATTTCCAAATATGATTTTTTTCATTTTGTTAGCTCCAACCTACACAGAAATATTGATTTTATAGTCCTTGTATCTGCAAGCTAGAGCCATCACATTTCTTTCAGCCTAAGCTTCAACTGTTGACCCAAAGCACTGTGTTTCATACTAATAAAACGTGTTTATCTAACCCGACTCTCTATCCGTCCTCCCCTAGAAACCCAGTGTTTCAGTTTTTATTTTCCCTTGCATTTAAGAACCATGAAACTTGGTAGAAAAATGAACTATTGACCCCAAAGCACAGAGCTGCCATCTAGCCCACCAAAGCCTGCTGTGCTTTTGTTAAGCCTACAGTCACCCCACAGAAACTCTTTAATTTAATTACATATTGAACTTTCAAGCAGCAACCAGCAAATATGATTCAGCTGTTGGATCAAAGCACACGACTGCATTTCATACAGATTTTACTCATCTATTTAATCCAGTTTTCCAATATTTTCAGGAGTAACATCAGGAAGCATTTTGGAACAGATTTGTGCCATTGATTCACATTGGTGATCCCATTTCTTCAAAAACTTACTCTATTAATCAAAGGATATATGTCAAGATATTGTATGCATGTGTGTCAAAGCATTAATCCTGTTTTATCCTTGCATAGTGATTTATGCTATACATAGGTATTTAGATTTTATAACGTCATTCAAAATTAATCTCTCATAATAATAGCAGGCAAGTCCCAATGCAATTCAACATTTAAAAGTGTTGGTATAAGCAAACTCACCCTACCAACAGGAGAAATTATGCCAGACATCTATAGAATACTGGATGATTTGTTGAAATGGCCACCAGTTCAGTGGTCACATCTTTACTTATTTGATTTAGACATTTAAACAATGTACGAGGCTTGGGTGGGCATAGCGTTCATTCTTGGTCTGACTAATTATGCACCTCATGTTGACATAAGGTGAACTGTACTGTGAGTGTATTGTGCTATGTGTGGTTGTATACAGTGGTAAGTTATTTAGCTACCTAAAATAATTTGTCGGACAAAGTGCAGATTGGTTTTTGTTTTTATTATAATCTAAATGCTTGCATACATGTGTCATTGTGTAAGGACAAAAATGGAATAATGTTTTGACACTTAGCTACAGACTTCTATTAATTGATTAGATCAATGGCACAAATCTCAATTTTCGTTGCCAGTATGGCCATACTCTCATCCTTGTTTACAAACTTTGAAAGGATATATATATTTCTGAATGGAATTTTGAATGTAGTGGTTGGCAGTAGGTTTAGTGGGTGGTTGGCAGTGGGGTTAGTGGGTGGTTGGCAGTGGGTTTAATGGTTGGTTTGTAGTGGGGTTAGTGGGTGGATGATAGTGGGGTTAGTGGGTGGTTGATAGTGGGATTAGTGGGTGGTTGACAGTGGGGGTAGTGGGTGGTTGACAGTGGGGATAGTGGGTGGTTGGCAGTGGGGTTAGTAGGTGGCTGATAGTGGAATTAGTGGGTGGTTGCCAGTGTGGTTAGTGGGTGGTTGGCAGTAAGTTTAATAGGTGGTTGTCAGTGGGGTTAGTAGGTGGTTGATAGTGGGGTTGGAGGCATATTTCCATGCTAAAAGTGGCAACCCTTACTAGCTATAAAGTTAACTTTAAACTAAGTAAACATCAACTGTGGTTTTAGCATATTCAAAACTAAAGTCAAGAATTACACTTAACTTTATACACTTTTCTGCATGCACACGTAAGCAAAAGGATGAAATGGCATCAGAGGTAGCAGGGCAGTAGTGGCATAGAGCCTGCTGATCATGTGACCAAATAAGCTGTTCACTAATGTGCCTGATCATTAAATATCAACTTTTCAGTACAAATGCTATGGCCATTGTAACACGATGGTTAAGTTGATTCACGTATTCACCATTATTGTGATATAATTTTCTTGGACCTTTTTAAAGGACCTTTTGAAATGCTTTCCTATAAGCAGCATTAGTGTGCAAGTATAAAATTTGAATGTTTTGACACACATTCATATATTATCTTGATATATGTTTACTGAATTAACTGTTCAGATCAACACAGTGGGTCAAAACCTGCTTACATTATCATTGCCAGCGTACAGACACTGTTTGTTTAGTCATATATATATATATATATATATATATATATATATATTCAAGACCACTTTTTATTTGAATAGTGCTTTTAATATGGCTCTTTTTATATGGCATAGCAGCTGCAGAGACATTCAGATCTAGATCCCTACTGAGATGGACAAATGTGCCAGTGCTAGGAATGGTATGAAGAAAATGTACAAGCAATCACACTCAAAACGGGAGTTTTTAGCCTTTCTTGCTTCCTCTGAAACTACTGATTTTGATACATTTAATTTTTAAGCTGTAGTCAACATTTGGACAAAGAATGTCCAACAGCATGCAGTGTCACAAATGTGCATTATGTGTCTCAACATATACTATATTATGGACTTTTTATTTTTCTATTTAATGGTGATAAATTATTGGTTTATTGAAATATTTTATATTATTCTAATTACTCTCTCTTCCTTACAATGTATTGCCATTTCTGCCTGAGCTAGGTGTGCATACCAAGCTGTTGTAGTGTGTCTCTTACCGTTTTCCGTAATTTGTCTCTTTATAGATTTTTGTATCTGCCTACTCCTAGTTTTGTCTGCCTTGTCTTTATCAGTTTATTACTGGATTGTTTTCTTGATGTTGATTTTTAAATAGCATTTTTGCTCTGTCGCTTGTGTTATTGCCGACTTAATATTAACCCTTGCCTGTTCTACCTACCAGATACTTTGTTTGAGCCTTATTAAATGTCCCTTTCCCTGGATCTGCAAATGTCACCCTATACGTTTTCTCACAGATGTCACAACTAGTAGGTCCAATGCACTTCGTACTGATGGCACTAGTCTGTCCACACCTTCTTCTCTTTCCATCCTCCCACAAGAACCTGGTGATTCACTAACTCCCTTAATTTATGTTTATAGCCATCAAACTTGGTGGAATGACTCGATACCGGACCCTAAGCATCAATCTGCATGTCATACTGATGATACTTGCCTATCCACCCCTTCTCTCCTTTCATTCATCCCTCCATCCTCCTAGAGAAATCCATTTTACAACTCCTTCAACTGTAAAGATTTACATTTGCTGTACTTATTGAACTAAGCCCTACTGAGAACTGCTACACTGATTTTCAGTTAACACAGACATCGTTTTCATGCTATTACATGCAGGCTTTGTCAAGGCAACTCAAAGTTTATCCCACAAACTTTACTTTCTAGTTTATTGTACCAGCTTGGTTTTGATATTGTTTTTATCTTTATGCTTAACTGTTCTTATGATGCTCCTAGTGCTAAAATTCTTCTCTGCTTTACTGACTTTACTGACTTTTACTCTGGGCTATATTTAATACAGTCACTAGTTATATAAAGTACATTATATTGTGGTATTTAACTGCTTCTTACAATTGTAGATCCTAGTGTTTCCTAAAAGATGGGACATAGACACCCTGCTTTACTTTACTATCATTGCATCATCCTTGTATAGAGAAATACTACTTGATACTCCTTGAGTTCTCCCACAGAAAGATACTGAATTTTGCCCTTTTTTGCTCTATTCTACTTTATTCTATTCAACCTAGGATTGCCGAGAGGTGATCATTTGACTGCTTTTACTACCTCCTGCTAGTGCTGGCCAAAAGACTGACACGTAATAATCACTAGATGGCATCTCTTGCACAAATGGTGCTACAGGGCACCCATAATTATTATTTATATACTAGAAACACTGGCTCTATCCTATATAATGTTAATTATTTATATGCTACAAACACTGGCATCACATTAAGGGTGGTACGTCCAGTGGGGAGTGTTAAACCTTTGTTCTCCTTGGCCAGACATTTTGTGCTGTGCAGAGGTGTTAAAACAACAATAGCCATGTGTGATCCATACCCTGTCCTAAGCTTGGGTGCAATATTTTAGCATTTGTCGCAAACAAGTCACCTACATGTCTAATAATAATAAACATAATGCATGTTAATGCAATGTTTTTCAAGATAGTACCATCAAACTTGGTAGAAGGATTCAACTGTTCCTCCACATCACATAACTGCATGTTATGCTGGCAGTGTCTATCTAAAAGTGTAGACATGACAAGGGCCAAATAATGACAGGCATGTGTTTTTGACCACTGCAACATCGTATATATAAGTGTTATGTATTACAGTGTTTATACAGTGTTGCCCATGCAGGTTATATTCCTTTCCAAAAAGGCCCCTTCTGATCAGTATTGTGTCTAATGAATGCTCATGTTATGCCAATGAGTCTTTTTTCTCCCATAATCTTGTTTTCAGGAATTGACAGAGGACTCTAAACATCTGCATAAAGTCTTGTAATAATACACCCATGAGTCCAGGTTGAACCACGGTGTTCCGAATGCCACACTGAGCCACATGCTAATTAGTGCCGCAGAGAGTTACGTAGATTTCATAAAGACACTCCTCGGGGGATTTCAACTAACGCTAAACTACCAAAACTTCAGAGTCTGCCTCTGTCTTGTCTGACAGGAAGAGCAATGGGAACTGTCTTTAGTGGAGGAAACAAAGGCTTAGGCTAAGCTCCTGTGGGAAGACTCTGGCTTGATTTGATTCCGCTTTTTCCTGAGGTAGCTGTAGCTTCAGTGCCTCCTAAGCAGTTGTGAGAGACAGCTGCATAATTTTGCCCAGAGCTTCAACATTCAGATTCAGAGACATGTAAACTGGAGGCAATGTTGATATGTTCACTGGTTTTGGGAAAGGAGCTGAACATTTTTCAAAGGTTGCCAGGAGAGATGGACACATCTTAGCGCTCTTACTGTGGAATCTCATAACGTTATATTCACAATACAGATTTTGCATGGATGTAATCCAAATCTGATTTTTCTCTTTGGCTGTGACATCAATCTGATTATTTTAAACAGTGTGATCAAAAATCTTTTCAAATCAGATCAAATTTTTGTTCACACTGCTTCAATTGAATACATTTGTAATTTCATTGTGATGCAAATTAGATATGTTAGAATATATGGATCTATATATAGATATCGAATGTATTTGGAATTCATATAGATTTAACCATACCATTACTGTGTATGCATGATTATTGCCTGTGTTCTGGTTCTACCACTAACAGAAAGAAACAATGGAAATAACTTCTTATATAGCAAGATATATCTTTGTGACACATTTTAATCCTCATCTTAACTCTTTAAGCATAAAATCTATTTTGTGACTTTTTTGGGTATTTTTGTTCATGGTCTTACATGGATATCTCTGCTGTCATCTGTTTACATTTTAAGTTGGTTTCAATGGTTGGTAATGGACAATGACAATGAACATTACAATCGTAAATGAACATGTGTTGAAGAGGGTGTAAGGTTCCTGAGCAACCAGGGATGTTAAGGAATTGTACACTTAATAACTACATTACTAGAAACCACTACACTGTAGATATGTCTTATATTTTACAAGTACATGTAAGAGTAAGCACGTAAATGGCTAGTGATTGTAAAAACCAGCATTTCTAAAAAAAAGTAACTGGATTCTGTATGTTTTATGTCATGAACAAGAGTCAACATCACTTCCTGCAGGTTCAAATGAACAACACTTCACATATCTGAAATCCTGCCACTCAGCAGATAATACAGGCCCATTTATCTTATTCTGGAGATGAATTATCGTATTGCAAACATTAAACATAGTGAACAGTTATATACAAGTGACAGGTTTTCAACAATAAAAATGAAAAATTATTTACATAAACACAAATAAAACCTTTCACCAGTCATTCACTTCAGATGTTGCCCATTATGTAGCGGAAACAGTTTGAACCGTATACAGGCAATTCAGGTGGTGTGTTGTATCTGCTCACTCTCATTTGAGGAAAAACATCTAGATTTCCCAATTGACTAATTAATTTAATTCATGTGTTGCTTCAAAACACATCATACTAAGGACACAAATCATAGTTTTTCTTGGCAATTGGTAACACACTGAAAAAAAAAATGTAGATCAGATCCTGTAGATCAGTATATGTGAATGTAAACTTTCCCTCGTAGTGACTACCTATGTTCTTTCATTAAAATGCCTCAAAATGTGCTCTAACTGAGGTGACAGTAACTGAATAACCTCTACAACCTGCCCTTTGGTTCCTCAAATCTCTGACAGTGATAATTCCAGTGCTACAGGACAGGCATTCATTACCCGCGTGACTCTAGTGGTCAGTCAGGTAGAACAGAGGAGAAGCTTTTTGTTCCAGATGTAGGGAAATTATGAGCACTGCACTGGAGAATATAATGAGGTTAAAATCATATTCATATTTATCATGTTTGAAAAACCTGCAGTTACTGAGGAACAGCATATCAGAGGTCACCTTAAATTCTTTTCCGTGAACAAATTTCACAGCAGTGAGTCTTTCACTGCTACTGCCGTTAATAAAGTGTGTAATTTCTCTAGTCAAAAGTAAATGTGACTTTAGACATCAATGTGTGTGTGTACTTGCCTCCCAATGCTTTTTGCATAGGAGATATCAATGCACATAAATGTATACAAATCTGCATTCATGTGGTAAATGCATTGTGCTAAAATTGTTTTTGGATTATTTTTCAGTAGCCACTTGATCAGACTTTCAGAGTTTTATTCTAAATTAGGCTGAAAATCTTCACCACCAACCCAAAAGGTGAGACAAGCACAGAAACACCACACTGGGAGTTCTCACTGGGGTCTTGTTGTGAGCTGGTTGCTGCCATTGCCGAATGTCCACTCATTACTGTCAGTGTGGAATTGCAACAGCTGTGAGAGGCATACCACTTAGTTTGATATCTTTTGTATTCTCCACTTCATGTAATTTAACAAGTCACCTGTCACTGACAGGGATTCAAATTATTTATAAAGATTTGTTTTTAATACAATTATTTGAACATATTTTAAAGCAGTAATTCATGAATCCTGAACAAGGATTTTTTTTAAGTGGGACACATCTGAGACTATCTGAAATTTGTGTCTACAGGTGGGTAGCACAGTTCAGTTCTGTTTGGTAATTCTGTCAATACAGTTTGGTCTACTGACTGGCTAATCACTAATGATATAAGAAGCCTATTGGGAAGGTATTCTTTAAACATATTAAGAAATGCATTTTTAAATGCATTCTTAAGCCATTTAGTGATTTATAAATAAGGAGTAGCACTTCAAAATCAGTTCTGAAATCAACTAAAGGCAAGTCAAAGTCAAAGACCCTAATATTACTTTTATGGCCTGATGTGACTTTTCTGAACATATTTAAAGGACACATTTAACTATATATCAGGTCTAGACATTCATTTATGATTTACTGCAGAAATCCTACAAGAGATATGGGGTACTTATACGATTTATATCAGTGTAATTGACACTAAGGAAACAGCAGTTAATTCTGTAACTGGAGATTCAATTTTCAGTGCCATATCTTGATTTATTTAATATAGTGGAGAAGACATTGTTGGCTTGCGTTTGTTACACAGACAGTTTTCTAGACATGGGTTAAGGTTGATTTAATAAAAATGGTGACTTATGATGTAATTTAGTCAAAGATAAGGTATAGTCAGTCGATTCTCAGTTTTGCGACTATTATTGCAAGAGTCTTTGTATGCTGTTTGGCTGTTTGGTAGTCATGAGAAAATTAAGTAAAGATTAATAGACCATAACTATATAGGTCATAGATCATATAGATTATAACTCTATAGTTATTGATTGACTTGATCTGTTATCTGGAGCAGCTACTCCCTGGTCATTGTGAGTAGGTGTGGAACATTATGAATTCTCATCATTTGTACCATGTCGTTCAGGTTAATTGAGTCTTAGTTCAGAATGCAGTTGGGGGGGGGGGGGGGGGTAAGGCATATTTGCCTTCAATGTATATCTATTTAATTAATATGAAAACAAATCTGTGCTAGGAAGTGACAGTCTAGTGGGCAAACGGTATAAACACTGAAATACAGTCATCTTGCTAAAGTGCCTATTAAACTATTAGGAAGTGACTGGAAGCTTGTTTCCATTCCGTCCACCATTACCTTTTGGAAAATTCCATCTACAGAAATCAATCTATAATTATACCAATCTCAAGACAAATATAGATAATCTCTGCCTTTCTGCGTTTGTGTCACACCTCCTGACCCCCACCCCCCCCCCCCCCTTCCAATTCTCCCTCGATCATCTTTACTGTCCTAGTGATCACTGGCCATTTCTTGTTTCCTGCCCATATTTGAGGTCCCATTTGCCGGGCCACGTCTCCTCAGCCATCCCCTGAGTGCTGAACGTTGGTTTTTACAGGACAGCATCTCAAAGTTGATTTCATAGTAATTAACTGAACAATATCTCTTAATGTAATGTGCTTTATTTTCTTTATGTCCAGTAAAATTTAACTCAAGACTAGAAATGTTCACCCACCCGCCTTAAGACAAAAAATGTATTATCAATTATCAAATTTAAAAAAAAATGAACAAGAGGACAAATCTCATTGCATTTATTTCCATTAGCATACTAAAGCTCTTGCTAGCTGAAGACTTCATACAATCCTTGATGTGGGCACTGAGCTAGCTGAAGTCTTTGGACATTTGGTCTGTTCTAGAGCCATGGGATCAAATACCTAGAACTGGGCATATGGCTGAACACACTGAAATGGCTGGAAATGGTCATTGCTAAGGTTAACACTGTGATCAGCACTAGGCCTGGGACAATCCCTCATATGCGAGCCTGCAGACAGCAGGTTGCCTTGAGTTCTCAGCCATGAGGCCACAGCCTGCGTCTAATCTGTCAGCTCTGAGTGGAGGGGCAATATTGCTCTAGTAAAGCAGAGGTGAGTAAATAGACACTTAATCATCTGTCTGCCTGCTAACACTGCAAGGACGTTAGGACAGCATGAGAGAGCTGCCAGAAAGCCACAGTGGTTCTGTGTCTGGTGCACAGAAGCACAGATGCAGTTGTAGGCAGGGGACATCAGTAGGCAGATTTAGTCTTCTGAGCTTCTAGTCTGGGTTTTGTTGATTAACCTTTTGCCTATCTTAAGCAGTCACTCCAGCATTTCTGTAATGAGTTTCAGAATCAACCGGTCATCCTGAAAATATACACATATATATATTTTCGTAAACCCCAAATGTTTCTTCGGCAAACGTCTCAAGAATCCTTTGCTTGTGTTTAATGTTTGAAACAGCCAAAATGATTAGTTATAAGACGGCCTGACTGCCTGGGCATAAACACATGTGCAGTTGCATCAGGTCTGCCAGGCTCAAATTTAGAGTATCACTTGTTTCCAAATAATTTCAGAAGTGCGTATTCTATCTGTGCCACACATTTCATAAGACTGGGTCTAAGTCCTGGGCACTTTGAATGGTATTTTCACATTATTTTATCTTCTGAAATGTGCACTGATGCCACCAGTCCAAGAGGGAAATCTTCACAAGGTCAGTGTGCATGAAGCCTGCCACATCGTTTCCATCTCCCGGTAAGCAGGCCTCAGTGCAGCCTGTCTCCGTGTGCTTGGAACAGAATCCAAAGCACTGAGATGGTAAAAGGCTAATACTGTAAAGACCAGCGTGCTCCTCAGTAATGAGACAGAATAGCGGCCCACTATCCTTCCTTTCCAGTCGAATTACTGAGGACCCTTAAGCACAAATGCCACTCAGCTAAGCATCCATTGCTAAGGCTTATGGAACTTGAATTAAAGTGGTGAGGATTTTACTGGTTGTGCCACCTGGAAATTTATAATACAAACACATTAAAGTTTAGAACATGAAAACAGATTTATGAATCTGTTTTAATGATCTAATCATTCCCTACATCTACATAAAATATGCTACTATGATCTTAAATGTTTCTATGAGCAGTTTATGCATTTGGGGCATTTCAAGTGTCAGACACAAATGAAACCCAATTAAACGTATATTTGAGTTACACTATACAAGTTTTAATGTAGAAAACCAACTGGTACTGGTAACAAGACCTGACTTTAAATTACTTTCCTCTACTGTGGGCAACATTTTGTGTATTGTTTAAGAAAATGGATAAATCTCAAACCCCTTTAATGCAATGCCATAAAAGCAATTATCTTCTTCAAAAGGAGGCCTGAAAATGACACTCCATTCATGGCCACATTACAATAAGAGGCTGGTTCCTTTTTTACCTTTCGATGTTCGATCTCAACATTATCTTCAGTTGGTTGGATAAGCCTTTTATATTCTTCCAAAGGAGTGAATGAAAATCAATGGAAAAATGTTTCACATGATTCACTTTTTTTCCAGCTCAATACAGTCCCTGCAATTTTTCCAAACAATTATGAACACCCCAACAACTTCAACGCCATTGCTCCTCTTGGCCAATGACAGAGCAGGATTTCAAGCAGAAACTTAAAGATACCTGGCAAGAATCGATTGCCTCTTTCTGTTCGGCTGCAATAGCTCGAGGAGAAAAAAAAAGTTTACTGATCAATCCAGTCAACTAAGAGCAACTCTTGTCAATATGTGAGGGTTTATGATGGGGGTTCTGTGCTCTCACAACCATTAGCTCTGACGGACTTGCCAGACAAGACATTGATCTGCAGGGTCGGCTAGCTTGTAAATGCATCAGTTATCATCACAAAAGGCAACAAGTAGAGACACTTGCAGTTTACTCTCGACAGTCTTTGCAGATCTCATTGTATAACCAAAACCACAGCAGTAAGTATTCAAACAAAAACAAAACATCAAAACAAAAGGGATTCGTTTCAAACACACGTAATAATTTTACATGTTTGTCCAGTTTGCCGTATTGAATGAGAATGTAAGTTTAAATCTGCAGAAATTCTCACTAACAGATAGAGTACTAATGCATGTAGCTCACCTACTGGTATTTCTTTCCTTATATAACAAACACAATGGGACAAATATAGAATCCTTCCCCAAATGGAAAATCATTTATTGATTATGTAGGATACCACACTCCATTTGATAGGCCAAGGTGTACTGACCGTGAGATGTTCAGACCATTTACCAAATGCTTCCAAAGAACCCTGCTATGAGTTCATGCGTACAACATTGAACATTAACATAGAACCAACATACATACAGTTCACCACCATGAAAACTAAGTAATAATCATAAAATTACTAAACAAAACAATGAAATATTAATAATATATTCATAAACATGCTATAATAAGACATGGTTCCTGTTGCAAGTTGTGCATAAGGTCCTAGATTAGCCAACAGCCAGGGAGTTCATGAGGGTTTAGTAATGAGTTTTACCTTCACTCTCCCTCAATAATGCTGTAGGGAACATGTGAGAGTTGAAGAGGACGCTGTTGAGTGGAGTGTTTATTAAAACCGACTCCCGCGCCACACTTGAGTCAGGGCATTAAAGGTGCTATAAATCTCTCTTCTCCCATTACTCTTGCTGTATTTACAAAGCAAAATGACAATGTATATGTTTAGCATTATCTGCTCCGGTACAGTAATACAGAAAATTGTTGTTGGTGGAGGCAAGCTGAGTGATGATGATGACGATGGTCCATTTCTTCCACTCACTGCCATTTTGTGTTGGCTGGCACACACCTGCCATAATCACTGATCAGAGTCATTGATCAGTTCCACTCAGTGCTCCAGCTAATGGAGAGAGCGACTGAAGGCCTCTCCTCAGAAGACCATGAGCAGTCCCACAATGTCTTGTTTTCCAAACCAGTGTACATTTTGTATTTCAGAAAGCAGCAGTCAATGAATCTTGATAATGCGTGAGCTCAGGGCACATAACTCACATTGATAGCCCTTATATTGTGCCAAAGGGCTGTAAATCCAGACTTGCAGACATGAATATGCATTTGCGGTCAGCTCATAGTAGGATCTCAACACATGGACTCATGGCACAATGACACGGCCATTTTGTTTGTCCCCAGCTACATTAACATTTTATTTGTCAAAACTGTTTTGCCTGTTCCGTTTTATTTTGCCTGTTACGGTTTTTCTTTCTAATGTTTCATTGTTTATTTATAGGCTACATATTAATCATTTACTGAATACAGCCCAGATTTAACCCAACATAGAAGATGTACAAATTAAAATGCCACGATTTTCATAGAGAGTGGCACAATTCTCTACGATTTTTACATACCATTACAGCAAGTACCCCACAGTGCCAAGTGGACAGCACAATCTGCAAAGCTAATTCAGCATCAAAATGTGCCTGTTCTATTGCTGATTACTGTGTTATGGGACACCCACTGTTGTTGCTATCATCAATCTTGTCTCTCATGAGCAGATGGCCACATGAAGGCTGAGGACTACAAACGATGCTACGAGTACTATTTGAAATGCATCATGACAGTAATAAAGTGCATGTGTCACGGATGAAAATAAATACACTTATCATTCCGTTTCATTGCACGAATGGAGCTCCCGGCTACGCGTCTCGGAGGGAGGGGAAGACGCGGGCTGAAGGGAGGAGTGGTGGCATGCTCTCTACGCCATCACACTCGTGTCTCACCCAACGTGTGCGGCTGACGCTGTCGCATAAAGCGTGACGAATGAGCGGACAGACAGGCAATAAGCGGTTATATCGGCCTAATGTACTCATTGACACAGATTGAGGGTCCAAACTAAAGACCATATGCACCCCGCTCTGTCAACATGTCTGTCCTTCACAACAGGGCACTTGCTATCTGTCATGCTAACACTTTGACCTGTTTCTGTGTTTCATTGTGCAGTCATGTGATGTTGATCTTTGTTTGCAGAAACATGCTGGTTTGTCTATAAGAGTGTACCTGCATCTAGCGGGCTACTATTAGGAACACATTCCTTAAAAACATCACTCTATTAACCTTAAAATAGCCTTTCATGTACACTCATTCAGACAAAAACTGCCAAGAGTTTAGTAGAATTCTCAAATGAATATTAACATTCATTAAAAATATACTGGGCTTTTGGATCCAGTAATATTCCAGTGTTCTTAACAAATCAATATGTCAGAAAAACAACAAACAAACAAAAATATGATAAATGCATCAGAAAAAGAAAAGCTTTTGGTTGTCTTCCTGAACAGTCTGGAAATCTTGTGTGAGAAGTGGGAATATTTGGGTTTACGTTTAGTTATGCTACCTATCTCTGTTATCCAATTGAAGTGTTTGTATATGCACAGATATGGCCATGTTCCTTAAATTAATTACTACTTTGTTAATGTGTTTGTGTTGCATGGAGAGAACATGCCACCCTAAGTCGTATTTTTTTATATAAAAGTAGTCGGCAGCACAAACGTTACACGAATTTAGTCAGTTCTGTCGCGTTACAACTATGTACAAGTGGGTTTGGTGCTCTTTAAAATCCACTGATAGGGTTTGAAATGTAACGGAATCTCAGTCTCACAGCTTCGGACCTACAGTTACTTAAAAGACTTACATGTGCAAATACATGTGTGTTAAATTCTGTTCGGATAAAGCTCCGAGGAGCGAACGCCTTTTCTTTGCTGACACGGTCGACATAATTGTTTGTGGTTGCCAAAAAAAACCCAGTGGGCGCAAAAAAAACCCCTTCCACATTTGCACGGTACTCCAGCCCGGTTGTTGCGGCGCCTGAGCCAGCCGTAAGATCATCATCAGCAGTAGGAGGGGTGCAGAGACTCCTGCAGGCTAATAGTACCAGCCCACGTCCGCAGGTGGAGTTCTGATCCGCATGTGTTGAGAACTGGAGTTCAATTTAAAGCGAGCTGTTTTGGGACTTGAGCCCCAAAAAAAAAAAAAAAAAAAAAAAAAAAAAAAGCTGGAAGAATGTTCCATCAAGTATGAGCGCCTATTTGTTTCAGACAGAGAAATCCTCATATGATACCCACGAATACAGTTTTGATGAGCAATTCTGAGACGTTTTTGGATTCCTAAAAAAAAAAGTGGATCCCACTTCCTGAGAATCATGAGAAATACTTGGTTGTCGCCCCGGAGAGCGATTCTGGAATACTGGAGCACGGTGATGGTGTGTCTGTTTTGGATTCAGTGTTCTTGCGGGATGCCTCATGTCATTCGGATAGGTAAGAGAACACAAATGCTTATGCACACTGGACACTGACGCACGGACGGAGTTTACTTCACATTTTATTTCAGTTCTTTTCTGAAACAATTCAGTCATTTTAAGCATTATGCGTCACTCTGCACCGTTGATCCTAAAAGCCACGACCAACACTTGTGTGCTCTGTTGATAAGACGGAGTGAATGTTAAATGTGTTCGCACATTGATCTGTTTTAACTGATGGAATAACAGATGTATCGATAAAGAAGGAGCGCGAACGATTTGGCATTATAAATGCTGCAAAATGTTACATGCAGACCTGAAATTAAGTCGCGTGGAGCTTCCTAACATGAAATTGGCGTTGAGTTCAACATGCACTACGTTTAAACAAGAGAAAGGTTTTGGCACTGTAGTTGCATTTAGCACTTAGGAGAAAATGTTACATCTCAAAAAGCACACGTTGAAAATAATGTTGAGATGTGGGCGTACTTAACAAGTGTTCTGTACATTTTAAAGTTTGGGACATCGCAGACTGCTTTAACGTGACTTCTTTTCGCATTTACAAGTTGTGTATTATCATTTAGCTAAATGAAAAGTCTTGTTATGATGACTATTTACTCTTCTGGAGTGCAAAAAGGGGCTACATGCTACGTTTCACTTGCAAGGTGATGACACATTGCACGGCACGAGCTTACGATACTCGAATGAAGATCAATACGGGTTTGTCTCGAGGTATATCACTTTTGACAAGTAGGCTATAGCTCGTGCTGTGCAGGCCGAGTAAATAGTGTTGAAAATGAAAGAATACCACGCGTTCACTTTACAATGAGATGCATTAAGTACATAACAGATAAATTAGCTGGGTCAAATAATAATAATAACAACATATATATATATATATGAGTCATCAAACTGAATTTCATTACACGTATTTCTCTAGGCCAACACTTCAGGCTATACTTAATTTACACCGTCTTACATTTTTTTATTCTGTAATGGGTAGGAGGCCTGTATCTGGGCCAAAACAGAATTTCCCATCAAGCTTCCCATTTTAATATGTCTGCTTCTTGGATTTGTGGCTGTTGATGGCAGTGGAAGTGACTTGTATGACATTGTGGTGAACACCGTTTCTGTCGTTTCTGACATCCAGGATTTGCAGTTTATTTTAGTAAACGTTTAAAGATGTGATCACCTTTAAAAAAATTTAGTAACATATTAAAATGTAACTTTGAAATCTAATGTTGATACTTTCTCACTTACTTGTGCATGCACACAACACACACACACACACACACACACACACACACACACACACACACACACACACACACACACACACACACACACACACACACACACACACACACACGCATGCACACACGTGCATACACATGCACACAATTGATGTGATGATACAGCCATCATATATTTATGCATTTTCTTCCTCTCTGTGTTCATTAGTATTTGTAGTGTCTGTGTATCTGCTTTGTGTCTACTGTATGAATTGTGTGTCTGTAAATGTGTGTGCTTGTGTTCACATTTGTTTTTTTTCCTCTGTAGATATTTATGCTCACGCACTTATGCTTTGTACGCATATACCTGTGTTATACAGGAAAAGGTCACAGTGTTTATAACAAAATAAATGCTACCCGTTTTTTTCGGTATTAAAACCACTCCCTGAATGGCCACTAGAGGGCTCTCTTTGAATTACTGCATTTGCTAACTGGTTCGCCAGAACTCTACGCACATCGGAACCACACCAGTGAAATTCATTAAAGTGGGTGCTGTCCAGAGAAGGAGAGGGAGGGGTCTGTGTCTCCCCAAGTGGTAACATAAGTACTTCCACACCATCTGTGTAATGGTGGGTATCCAAGGTGGACTTGCCTCCACTGATTTCACTGTTTTTACAACGTGCCTCTTGGAAGCCAGATGGCCGATCAAACTCACTCTGCAAGACTGTAAATGTCTTGGGAAGAACTGTTTCTCCTGCGTCTCTCTGTTATTTTCCGTATTGCTCTCTTGCTATTTGAGCTGAGCGGGGTCTATTTTCTTTTAAAACAGCAGCTCTTCTGTGTAAGCATCACTACTGATTATGATGGATGTAATGAGAGTGTGTTTGGCAGGATGCTACAGCCTTCCACTGAGCTGAGTTTTCAACCAGTGCAATGCAGCTCCGAATATGTGATTTGGAACTAACTTGTATTCATATCACACAACACAGAGACAACGAGACCTTTCTGTCGAATGAAATCTGAACAGTTTGAAAACAGATTTTAACCACATTAACACTTGATGAAGCCAGGAATTAGAACGGTTCACAGCTAACATTTAAATGACAACATGTATAACGTGTTTGCTGACATATTTCCTGATTTCTTTACTTCCTAAATCCTACACCTCATTTTTTGTAAGTGTTCAAAGTTGCATGGTTGCAAATGCCTCCTCTTCTGTACAGGCAGACGATGGATGGAACTAATTTATTGCCATGGGCCCTCTTTCTATTTCTGAATGAGGGAATTCAGCGCCAGACAAGGATTTATTGGATAATCAATTGCTTTATCTACCTAATACTTCAAGTGCTTCATCATTGCCAGTTAATCAATCTAGCTCATGATTTTATGTCACTTTTGTTTCGTTTGCTCCTTTGTTCAGAGCAACAGTTGGCAATATTGTATTAAATTTCTCGTATTCGTTTTGTGGGGCGTGCAGTGTTTTATCATCATATATAGCACAATGCATGAATTGCTCTAAGATCTGAATCTTACTGTAGACACTTAATCTGATCGCGAGCACGAAAAAGATGTTTCATGTGTTATATTGTGTATGTACGTACATTGTACATTATTGTTTGAAAATAACAGTTTCATTTTCAAAGATTTAAAATATTTCTTAGGGTTTATGTATGAATGTATATTTTTGAGACATCGCATGTGTGTGTGTGTGTGTGTGTGTGAGAGAGAGAGAAAAAGAGAGTGAAAGAGAGAGAGAGTCTAATAGACTCAGTGACCTTAGTCATAACCAAGTCAATTGCAAGGGCACTAACAGGCTTCCTACAGTCAGACGGAAGGAAGACTTTCATTTATAAAGAGGCTGACAACAACCGGCACGTCATCATACGCTCTATCAAATTAAGATGACGATCAATTGTTGAACAGAAAATGAATGTTTAATTTTCATGTAAATTTAATAGGAGAGTTAGCAAGAGCATGAGTATGTGTGATGAATCTTCCCTGCATGTGTGTGTGTGTGTGTGTGTGTGTGTGTGTGTGTGTGTGTGATGAATCCTCCCAGCAAAGAGAACTGATCAGTGCTGAAAGCTGTGCTTAGACTCAGGCGTAAGTGTGTGTTGTGTCCATATGGAGAGGCACCTTATACTCAGATGTGGAAATGAGATGGGAAGCAGTCCTTTGTGCACGTGCACGCACGCATACACACACACACACACATAAAGTTAACCATGTTTTTCCATCACAACACGCTAAACACACAGTCTGTGACCAGATGTTCTGACACATATACATTCACAGCTGTCTAATTTTTCTGGTGGTGTTCCACACATCCGTTTCATTAACATAGTCAGCACACTTGTGGCCTTGCTATTAGCTTCAATATAGTTAATGAGAGACAGCAGATGTTTGTATTGTCCTCTTGAAAGTCTGAATCAAACACACTGTGGCCTCTTCTCTTGTGTCAGCGGGACACTCTGCTTGCACTGGCATTGGGACTTCCTGAGAGACTAGACCAGACTGGCAAGCTATCCAACATGTCACACACACACACACACACACACACACACACACACACACACACACACACACACACACACACACACACACACACACACACACACAGTTAGTTGTATCTCATGTAGTGCATAAAAACAGTGAAATATAATGCAGTTCTAGGCACACTTACAGACACACATCACGTGCAACTGTGTGATTACTTTTTAATGCAATAGGAAATTTGTACCCTCTCCACATAATGGCTTTGAAACCTAATTCTTAAATCTATACATTATGTTGAAAGTAATTAAAGGCACGTGAGTCCACAGAGGCAAACACAATGTGTTTTTGACTCCTCTCAAACATAACACTATATGAAGAAGCCAACATGTTCAATGGGCAGGCATGATCTATTTACTTTTTTCTGAGTTGAGAACAAATGACAGTTTGCAAGTTTGACAGTTTGCAGTCCATGCAAGTGGCCAAAGATTCCCCAGAGGTGCTTATGAAGGAAGAACGCAGGTCTTTTTAACAATGGGAATTAGTACAGATAAACCTGATTCACTATAAATCATCTGGGAAATAGACTTACCCGATGCAGGAATAATTGACTCTATTATACATTATAAGGATCATTTCCTGATGGTCAGTTGGGACAGGAGATAAGGTAAATGAAGATTTGGAAACAGTGAGATAATCCACAGACACAGTAGGCCTTTCCCTCCACTACAAGCCTTGAACTGTTCTCAGAGCAGATGGTGTTTTCATATCACGCTACAAAGTGTGTGCTCCACAGTACAAGGTCTGAGGGGAACATATGCTCCTGGTAATTAAATAAATAATAGGTGGGTGAACCTTGCACTGACGCAACCACGGATGGCGTCAGAATAACGAGGACGAGAACCCTGCGTTTGGGCGGTGGGCAGGCCTGTGGAGCCCCGTGCGTCTCGTGGTGGGGGGGGGGGGTCGGGGTCGGCTGGGGAATCCAGTCGGGAGTTCATGGGATGGAAGCAGATAATATTGTGCTGTTCCTGTTTTATTTTGCACGCCTGTCTCCAGAGATGGCATGCCATTACTGCTAGATGTGTGCCCTTCTACGTTTGACAGCTCAGGGAAAATTCATGGGTTGTCAATGTACTTGCTCTCTCTCTCTCTCTCTTTCTCTCTCTGTCACACACACAGCCACACACACACACACACACACACACACACACACACACACACACACACACACACACACACACACACACACACACACACACACACACACACACTTCTTGTGGGAGGTGCCATACCAGCAGACAGGATCAAATTTCATGTTCTCCCTATTTGTCTTTATTACGAGCTCCTGTCTTACCCATCGGACTCTAGAGTCTCCACCATTGCCTGGCCACTGCTGAGGAAGTCAAACACAATTAATGTAGCTAAATGGGAAAACCTCTGTCATCGGACACCATTTATGGTCTCAGCTTATGCCAGCATTGCATAATGGGCTATAGCATGGACATGGGCGATTACTGCTGTATCCAGTAATGCAACCAACAACAACGGCAACTACAACGACATTGCTCCAGCTGTAAACAAACACACTTACACCCACACATATACACGACCACTAAATACCCACTGTGGCTTGGCCTGAGAAAAGAAAGGGAGAAGACAAAGCTCAGGTTCTCTCGTTTAGTTTGTTAATTAGCTCAGACCTTTTGATCCTGATTTGAAAATGTGCCACATTGCTGTGCTTGCCTCTTTTGTGCACTGGCCAAAGCCAGATAAAGTCCAGCCTTATTTCCCTCGCCTTTCAAACGGTGTGGCATTCAGTCCCCACCATTACTACAATGAGGATTGCTCTATCCGTCTCCAGACACGGCTAGCGTCTGCAGGAACAAGTGCTACAATGCAGCTTCCTTGTTACTCTGGCAATACAATAGCAGACCTTTTCGTCCTGCTTAATCAGGCCTGGACATAAGGCATTCACTGGCCATGGTTAAATCCATATTTAGCAGAGAGTGTGCAGGGGGGTGACTTGTTTGAACTGACCTTCTTAGTGTCAGCCTGGAAATGGCAGGTTCAGTGTGATTCCACCAACCCACCACGCCAGGAGAAAAGGAGGCGAAGGGACTGACATTGCCATTAGGTATTACACGGCACATTCAGCTCATGGAACCACAGGAGTCATGATCGTGAGGTCACGGTCTGGGTCGTCCGAGCAGCGGCACTGAGGGGAAGAGAGACAAACAAAAAAAGAGCATAGAGATTCAAGGCAGTGGACATTCTGCACAAATGACTGAAGGAGCAGAAATGCAGTTTTGCTCAGTGTGACTGACTTGTGACTGCGTGTGTGCCATTGTTAATACATGCATGCACAAGCAGTCTCAGAACATCCACGTTGTAGCTAAGCAGAGAGCTAGCTAGCACAGTACGCACTAAGTGGTTAGCAGCAAAGTCACAATTCAAAACCTTGCTGCCGATGAAGAGTGATTGTTATTCTCCCATTAAATTGCAAACAAGGGTGGATTGTATTTTAGAATCATTATTTCAACAATAGAAGCTGATAGCCTTGTAAAATAGTTTAGGTTAACATTCTAACTAGCTTGTGATGTTTGTGATGAGGTTAATAGTTATTTGTAATTCTTTGCCCATGTTCCTTGGGACTCGCACACATGAAGGGAAAATTAAAACCCAAGATCAGAAACATTATAACGTTGATTTCTCAGATACTACTGGCAAATGCTTGGAGAAAAACCTACATTACATTGATCTCATATTTTTGGGTTAACATTAGGGTCTTTACACAATTCATTACTTATTTGTTGATAAAACAAGATAGCCAAGGGACTTCATGTTTAACATTTGGTTGTAGCTTTGGCTGAATGTAACAATTGCAGTATTAAACGTATTAATATTAGTATTTAATATTAATACTAACAAATATTTATTTTGCGGAAATCTATGCAGCAGATGAACACACTAGAGGTCTGTCTCTGAGTAAAATACAGAGGACCACTCAAATTGTGTTCTTTCTTATATATATAAATTAGTTGGTCCAGCTTTTATGGACTGTTGTGACCTTTAAACAGAAACCATATTCAAAGCAAAAACACTTGTTGACTTGGAACTGGCTGGAGCAGACAGCAAAGCTTTGGTCTGCCTGCTGTTCTGTTGCCATCACTACAGTAGGCTCCCTACAATTCTTGTGTGCATGCGTTTTGAGTTTGTGTGTGATCTCTTCAGCATGCTGAAGTTCAACACAAGCGCTGCTTAAATGTCTGAAGACGCTCAGCAGTGTGCTAAGAACTAAATATGATAACACCATTAAAAATGAAAAGTTGAAAATTTTTTTCACACATTTCACACAAATGTTCACACTTATAAACTTTCACATTTCTAAAACATCTTTTAATGTGTTTATATGGATGAACAGCTAATGTCATTATCAAGTTGAGGCAAGTGATGAACTGTTATTTTCTGTGCTGCTATTGTGCTAAACATGAGTCAGCCATTAGGCATATTGCTGGTGAAGTAGTGTTTTTTTTCTATTTCTGGCCTAAATATAGTTGCCATATGTAAAAGCTCTCTAGACGTTATGTTTAATATTATTTTATTTGGGGTTTTTTGCTACTCACGTTGAAAATCGATTAGAGGAAGCATAGCTGATGTATTTCGTTTTGCTTAGAAACTTCTAGTCACCCTGCAGGTCCTGCAAAGCACATGGAATTTTCAGATGTCTGACCTTCTGATTGGCTTCTCGTGGGCTGCAGGCATGCATTATGTTCACCACTGTAGTTGCACTTGAGTAAGACTTTGGAGGTCAGCGTTCACATTGAGAGTAGCCCACGGATTCATTGGATCAATAGAACATTTCTTCCTCTCCATGCCATTGTCCTTTGTAAGACTGCAGAAGTGATGTGGAACCTTCACAGTAAGCAGGGCATCGACTCAAGTCTGGAGGCAGCTGTACATATCAGAATACACCAAATGAGTCCTCCATTGGGAAGACTCTAACTGAGCTCAAATGTGATCAAACATACGCACACAATGTCAAATGGTTTGGCTTTAAATTAGACGCAAAACTTGCAGAGGTTACGATGAAACAGCTGCTCATCTTGTTGCACTCAACTCCATATTTTTCAAAGTGGCTTTCTTGGTATAAAGAGTAGCTTTTGCCTAAATAATGATTTGACTCTTGACCCCAGGCTATTGTTACCAGCATATATTGGAAATCTTTGGAAAATCTCAGAGGCACATGTGTGCAAAAGTCATGTAGTTTTATTTTCTCATTTTTTCACAGATATTTACAAGTGTGATATGCTTTTCCTCAAAACAAACCTGGTGTGCATTGTGTCAAGTGTGCCAGACACAGAAATGCTCGATGTCCTCAACATCTAGATAGGAAGCATATATTTGAATGCAAACAGATATCGGGGCCAGAAAATCACACCACATACACAGCGGTAAAACCTAGTTTATGTCTGCACTGCCATATGCTTTTAAGTGATGCCTGGCGTGTTGTACCCCATTTAATCAGAAAAACAGGACAACTACATGACCATAATCAGCACCATTTATTTCATGACTCATCACTAAAATGGGAAGCCATTCTGTGCTTTCATTTAGTTGTCATTGCTCTCCCAAAATTTCCCATGATTCTGTGAGAGGGCTAAAGGGCTGTGTAGGTAGAACCAGGTGGACCGGGTCTCTGACTGTGTTCATTTGCAGTGGTTATATAAAGGGCAGCCCAGCCAGAAGAACACTGATACGGTGTTAATGTCCTGAAGTACTGACCGGATATGAAGTGTCATTAGCTTGTATAGAGAAGAGATGTTTCGGGATTGATTTGTAACAGATCGTGCAGAAATGAACAAGTCATAGAATAATTTAAATTATGTTAAGCAAATAAGAGTGCAAGACATAAAAATAAACATTGAACTAAAAGAATCAGCTGATAATAAAATTAAGCTGAGTGTCTTTGTTTGTGTCCTGTGTGTATCTATTCAGGGCTTTCAGTTTAGGCTCACCCAAACAATTACTGATCACCATCACAGAACTCAATTATGTTTGAAAATAGTTTTATTTCAAATCTTAAAGTGTTAAGTTTGCCTTGCAATAAGAATTCAATGCATTGCTGTATCCTGCCACAAACTAAGGCTGGAATTAAAACAGATTAATTCACTGAATTAATTACGTTGCTTAAAAGTGACATTGGACACTTAAGATCATGAAAGTTGCATAAATAATGCTACTTGTTAATCTATCAATATGATTTCATATATAAAATTTATTAGAAATAAATTTTACATGATGCAGTCATATTGCTACAAATTAAATTTTAAAATTTTTACATAAAAGGAATTTAAAAAAGAGAGACAAATGGAATTTTAAAATGAGAGAGCTTTACATTCTGTCAAAAAAGGCCCATTTTACATTCACATGTTTGTTTTGTTTGAAGATGTCAAAAAGCACTGTTCATTGACAATATGTATTTGGAAAGTTCAGTAGCAATCAGGACAAAAGGGCTAAGCATTGCTTGCCCTAACAACGCTTTAGGACTCCTACCATGTAAATATGATCTGAACTGGTGGTATAAGCCACTAATGTATTGATGCACAGTTAACCAATTGTAGACAGGGAAAAGGCAGAGGTAGTGTACGACCATCCTGTTTGAAGCTGAGAGCTTAAAGCTGCACTCTGATTTGCCAACCTTAAAGATTACCAATAAACACAGAAAATAAGGTATCTTTCAGTCACCCCAACAATGATGTGGTGTCTGGACTTTAAAAACATTGTTAAAAGACCACAGCTCAGCAAGACCTACTGACAGCAATGTTTTGAAATGCCTAAATTGATCTGTTTAAATGTCATGGAGACACATTTGAGTGAGGCAAGATGTTCTGTGAAATGAGACTATCCATGGTCTAGTTTTGTGTTGTTGGATAATGCAGCTATATATGCACTGTTCAACAAATTATGGGAGCACTTAACAGTCAGTTATAACACCAAGTCAGTTCAACTTCAGGGATATGAGTCAGTGCAGTTAGCATATATAAGCAATTGTGAATCAGTTTCATCTGCGTTAGTGCAAGTGAAAGCAAACAGCAGGTGCCCTGCAGAGGCAACAGCAAGACAGTCCCAAAAAGCAAATAGTTCTGCCAGTGGTGCACACAGACAAGTACTCTCTCCTTATCCTTCCTGACTGATTCTTCTCTACAGTAGTGTAGCTTTTGCATTTTGCTAGTGTCTTTGTCACCATTGGTAGCAACAGGCGGTACCGGCAGCCCATTCAAGTTTGCACAGGTAGTCCTGCACCTCCACGATGCCACATACCTACGTGCCATCACAAGAATGTTTGCAGTGTCTCCTAGCACAGTCTCAAGAGCATGGAGGAGACACAAGACACCAGGACACAAGCCATTAAATAAGGAGCTGGGCAGGGTTTTAGAAGCAGTAGGACTGGTTTCTGCTCCGTTGTGCAAGGAGGAACATTGTAGCATTGCTAGAGCCCTACAAAATGATCTCCAACGGTCTACTGGTCTACTGTCAGAACCAGACTCTATGAGGGGAGCATGTAGATATGTACCAGTTCATCCAACGCCAAACTCAACCTTATCCAAGAGCTTCTTCTTCCAACTCTGGGAGGTGATCCCTCTGGAGATGACCTGCTATCTCATCAGGAGAGTTTAAACCCATTCCACAGTGGGTTCATGATTTTGGTTTCCATTGATCACTGTTATGTCATTTTGTTTTTAGTGAAGTACACAATGTATATCAATACATCATTTCAATTTGAAATTTCGCTCATCGACATCCGTTGCGTAGTTTAAATATTCCATAAAATGTTTGAGCAGTACTGTGTTTTAAGATTGAAATCATCTTGAACTCTTTTAATCTTCTGCAATCATCTCATTGCTCAAGTGTAACGAAAGTCAATACTAAATACTTAACTCTTACCGCATGCACGCACGCACGCACGCACACACACACACACACACACACACACACACACACACACACACACACACACACACACACACACACACACACACACCAGTGGTGTAGTCCTAAAAAAGTTAGTGGGGGGTCGATTTTGGTGCGGCGACAATCGTAAGTTGTTGAGCGCGGGGGGGAGGGGCGATCGATCACCAAGAGTTGGTGAATTACTAACGCATCAAGTATAAACCTAGCTTTTGATGTAACAGTCTCAGCAAGAGCAACGTCCAGTTAAAATAAGTGGGGGGATGGTGTCCAGCCGCTACCTACTCTCACTACACTACTGGGGGGGACGCAACCCCCCTGTTAAAATAAGTGGGGGGACACCATCCCCCTGCGACCACCCCCCCCCCTCCTTCCACACCCCTGACACACACACACACACACACACACACACACACAGTTAGTTGTATCTCATGCAGTGCATAAAAACAGTGAAGTTATCAATTATGAGATAAGGAGACCACTGCAAAATAGTTATATTTTATTTTGTTTCATACTGGTAACATTACATTTCTTTCAAATTCTGATAAAAATGTACTTGTTTACAACAAAAATATGCTATGTTTTCAGGATTTGAAAAAAACTAATTTAGCAAGTTCATATTAGTTATTAATCAATACAAAAGAACTTTGGTGGAATATTTGGCATGCATCTTTATTTATATTGCTTGTTAAATACGATTTGGTATAGGTGATCACCTAATTAATACTTCATTTAAGACAATGAGGAGTGTGTTTGTTATACAATATACAGGATTCGAAGTGGTCCTTTAATCTTTTCCAGGATGTATGCTTTGTGTGTGTGTGTGTGTGTGTGTGTGTGTGTGTGTGTGTGTGTGCACAGCATATATCCTGGAAGAACACACAGTACACTGTATACATGTACATGTTATCATCTACACCTGTACACACAGGTGCTTAAACATACCCAAGTGGTTATAAATAATTATTCCCACGTTACCTTGGTAAACCCTAAATCATGCATCAGAAATTTTGTATGACATTAGCTATTATTCCACCATAGGTTCTTGGTCTGGGGAAGAAAAAAAGATGAATGAAGCTCACTGATTGAACAACTTGAGCAGTGATTGAAAAGCAAGAGGTGCGTCAAGGCTAGAGGACAATCAGTGGGTCTTTGTGCTGTTTTCCCAGCCAGTAATGACATTTAGGATGCCCTGTGCATAGAAATAAGCCCACGTGCTTGGCTGAACCGCTGAAGTCTGCTGCAGAGCGCACACGGGACTCACAACGCCAACATACACTGGATGCTGCCTATTAAATGACTATTAAGTGCTATGAGTTCCACCCACTATTAGGATTTAAAAAGAACATGTGAAGCAGTCACCTCCTGTTATGTCTCATGCTGGTGTCCTAGACCAGGATGATCAAGTGGAATAAGGAAGGCCACACTCTTTCACACTGTCAGCCGGTCTGACTCTTTTCTGAGGTCCAGAGATGATGTATAGAGACTTTCTGTCCCTGTCTGTGTCATGCTTCCTGTTCCTCCTCTGAAACACTTCCTCTCATTACGTTTGAAGCTCGTGAACGTCCCCGTCCTCACTCTCCTTACAGAATGTGCTTTTGTGGATGCTTCATCCTGTCAAATTGCAAATTTAATCTCATTCAGCCTGTGCAACTTGTAGTAATCCCCGTTGAGACACAAATGCCTGTTCACTACAGTTCCAGCCCCTGCCTCATCTTGTTGGATTATGCTGTTTGTATTTCAATAATGACGACCAATTACACATATTTATGCACTGGCATCAATGCCATTTGTGTCTGTTCTACCTCTGAATGCTCTGTTCTTTTAAGGGCTTATGCACACTGCAAAAACAGGGTGCATGTTAGAGAAAGTGATGGTTGACATTGTGTCAGAAATCCAAAATGGCTGCAGATTTTCAGTTATGTCAGAAAGTAAGCAGTAGCTTTTTCATAGTTCCACCACTCAATACCACATTGTTTTTGAGCATTTCATTCTTCTTCCCATAGGCCTTTCAGCAGACCCATGATTCTACAGTCATCTAAGAGTGTTCATGTATAATCTAGAGGAAACGTGTGGGGATTGCCTTGTGCAAGTATGTATGGAGAGTTCAGAAGAAGGTGTTTATTCTCTATTGTGATTCTTTCCATGCTACAACAGGTTGCCTACATTCCAGGAAGGAATACCTGAAGAAGCACAAAGTGATTTAACAATTTTTCTGGGTTACTAAAGATGTTACTTGAGATGTGACTTGTCCATTTTAATTCTGTGTGTGTGTGTGTGTGTGTGTGTGTGTGTGTGTGTGTGTGTGTGTGTGTGTGTGTGTGTGTGTGTGTGTGTGTGTGTGTGTGTGTGTGTGTGTGTGTGGTTTGAGGGTGGGGGCAGAGGGGAGGATGGTTGTTATACCTAAAAGATTTCATACATACCAGAAAACACTTTAAACAGACAACTAGAAAGGTATGTAGAGAATGTGAAAAAAATTTAGCATTACTGTTAATTACTGTACATTCATTACATCTTTAGCTCAAAACAAGAATGTAACACATTTAGTGTCAACCTAGACGGACTCACTGAGGGATATGCAATGAAGTCACGTCAGAATATCGACCAAATGTACTTCAGGAATTGATGGGTTCTGGTTTGCTATCTGAATGTTAGAATTTGAACAGATGTACCAAAGACTACGAGTTTTCACATGGCCAGAGCCTGGAGAAAATAGAGCCTGTGTAATGACTTTTTTTACCAAGGAACTTTTAATAGAACGTCTGTAATAGCATTCACAATAATTTGGTTGACATGATTGAAAGTATGAGAATGTGGAAATGAATGAAGCAAAAGTCATTTGCTCTTTTGTTCGTCTATATGAAGTGGTGGTTGTCTCTTTCTTCTGAGTATTATCTCATCTAAGAACCTAGTTTCATTTCGTTAACATCCCTCACTTTCAGCTCTGAACCTCTGCGTATTAAAGCATTAACTTTCTGAAGGCATACCAAATAAATAAAGATAAGGAATGAGGACTTTATTCTTTATGACAATGGCAAGCAGAGTTTGTCTAAAGTAAAACTTATTATTCTAATATACTTTTGTCATTGAGATATGTTAACCATTACTAATGTTCAGTGTAATATATGTAATGGTTAGCAGTTACTAATAAGCCAGCCTAAGTTATTCACATTGGGCAGGAAAGCTTGACTTAGGTGAACAGTGTTAGTGCTGGTGACTTAAAGGGTTAAATGGGTAGAGGGTTAGAGGGTTAAATGAAATGTACTCAGCAATTTAATACAGATAAATTCAATATATTGTTTTGAAAGAAACTGTTGGATAGGTGAGAACATATATTGGCAATATATTGAGGTTTATATATATATATTTTATAAACGTCATGGGTAATCATAATTGAAGTTACAACAACAGTATAAATATTGGGAAAATATCTTGACACATGGACCATTTGTGACAAATTTGTTCTAAAATTAGTTCTAAAATAAATAACAACAAATAAAAAAAATGACACTACTTTAGTCTGAGATCTCACAGAGCTGATTATACATGGGAAGTACTTGCCCGTTCCACCAACATCCTGGCCCTCCCCCTCCTCTGAATAACTCAAGAAATGGATTCTCTTTAGCATGCTCCACCGTGGTTATGTCTGTGCAAAGACTAGAATGCAAACATAAGCTACCTCTGTGTTTTCACAGTATCTCCACTGCAGAAGTGTCCTTTGTTTTTTTTTTTTTCTTCAAAATTACTCTCTGGCCCTTGATGTGTGCAATTGCATTTAGCTGGCTGCCAGGTTTTATATATTTCTTTTGCCTAAATGAAGTGGTGAGAATGGCCACGGGCTTATTCCTGTTCTGTGGAGAACCTAGTCACTGCTTTTTATCCTAAAAAATGTCCTCAGAGCTGCCCTTTAGATAAACACTAACACAATGTCTCGATGGATCTATCCTCTAATGTTTTTTGTCAGCCTCACATGTCCACCCTTTCCCTTTGAAAATCCTTCATTCCATAGTGTGAAGTGGACTTCTTTTATTCATCCCATTGTTCACTCTCAAAAAAAATAAAAAATTGTTCTCCATTGGTAGTGGATTTGTATGGGAGTCTCTTCTACTGCAGATTTTCTACTCCAGCCCAGAGAAAATTTCCACTCCATTGTAACTTCTACCTCTACAACATGTCTTCTCAGAGAAGATTACAATGTGACAATGCTGAATTTGTATAATCAAACAGGCGAGCGGAGCTGGCACCGTGTCTCCTGATAGACCCATGCAGTTGGAAGAGTGGACAGGCAGAGAGAAAATAAAACCCTGATCGCATTCTGTGCTGCATTTACATAAGAAGTGGAAGTCTGCTGCAGAAGAGTGGCTTGCGGTAACATTACACGTTTGCTCAGTGAAGTCTGGGAGGGGGCGCTGCAGTAAGGGAGTAGGCAAGGGGAGAGAAAATGTCAGTTTTCTTGAACGCGTATGAAAAGTGTTGTAATCAGAGGGAAATGGTATGTTGGCCAACGCCAGTGGATAATGTGTGTGTGTGTGTGTGTGTGTGTGTGTGTGATGGAGAGACAGAGGTAAATGGAGCATATGTATAAAAATAGGTTATTTTTATACAAATAAGACTAGAATACTAGACCTTTTAGAACTGGCTATCCATGGTGCACAGGGTTTACATTTTGCACTAATCACCCAGTTGTTCTGCAGCAGTGTGCTTGTGTGCATAATGTGTGAGGAAGTAGCCACTAACTGCACAAGTTTGCACTTATCTCTCTGTGTGTGTGTGTGTGTGTGTGTGTGTGTGTGTGTGTGTGTGTGTGTGTGTGTGTGTGTGTGTGTGTGTGTGCGTGTGTGTGTGTGTGTGTGTGTGTGTTCCCTCTCTGACAAGACAAGAGGGAAAATGAAGGAGATGAGGGCACTGAGGTCAATGAGCACATGAGGTCAAGTAATGCATTAACAAATGTATTTGTCAAAAAGACAAATTAATTGCTTCTTTCATGTCTTGTGTATACGTGCACACCTGGATCTGGAAGAGAAGGAAACGATGAGAACATTTTAATAGAAGCCATTTACAGGACTACAACAGCAAATGGTTCAGGATATTCAGCTGTACTGCGTTGATTAGGGGTTTTTTGTGAAAAATCAGACCGTTCGATGAAATGCAAGAATCTTTGTTTTTCTTGGGCAGAGATGGTGGGAGGAGAATCAAGTCTGTACTTCACTCTGATTCTGGGTTACTCCGTAAAAGTCACACTTACAGTCGACCATGTCACAAGAGGCAAGCGCATGTTTGCTGTTGGACTCAGCGATGCAGATACATGCAGTTACACACGTGAATAGACACGTTACAGTGACACCGAAAACATAGCCAAACATGATCTGGGCCATGGAACATCAGCCAGAACCATGAGACACATGGCACGAGTGAGATAAAGAGACTGGGAGTGTGCAGGCTGAATGATGGCAGGATTGTGGCAGATAGGAGATTAGTATTCTGGAGACAGTGAAGTGGGCGGAGCTGGCAGGACTGTGGGTGTTACCACAACACACAGTTATCAAGCCTGATCTCACAGGTCATTATTTCTTTGATGTTACTTAGAATATAAAGTTCAAGAAACAGCTGATATTTGCACATTAGAATGGCTTTGACTGTCCTATCACTACAATGCAGATACACAGTCTCAGCAGCTGACCGTTTGACAAAATGTTTCACTTTATTGGCTATTATGTGGGTGATGAGTGGTAGCTTCACAAAACTGAATTTTTTCATTCTGAATAAAGTAAAAAATAATGACAAAGAATGCATACAAGACAAGACTTGGAAGATTACTGCATTAGCAATAATGCTGCAAGAAAACATAGGTGTTTGTGTGTGTGTGTGTGTGTGTGTGTGTGTGTGTGTGTGTGTGTGTGTGTGTGTGTGTGTGTGTGTGTGTGTGTGTGTGTGTGTGTGTGTGTGTTTCATGCAGAGGGCAAATAGAAGACACTCAAAAAGGACACAGTCTGAATGTGACCACTCAGCTGGTCATGGCCACCCTGTGACTCACTCTGTACTGCTGACCAGTGAAGCAAAACAGAAAAAAGCCCAGCAGCACAGCCGCACTTCTTCACACACAAGGACATCAGGCTGGCCCTAATGTCTTCACACTGAAAGCAGTGTCATATATCATCTTTAGACCTTTGCATTCACACTGTTCAGCTGTAGAACAACCCACGTAGGACTGATGAATAAGGTCCATTTTAGTGGTGCTGCACATTGTTTTGTCTGGTGACCCACACGGCAGGAGGGTGACTTACGCCATGTGAGCGTCAGCCACTCGTGCTGTGGTCCACAGCCTGAAGACCTCTCTGATTCAGGTTAATGACTTTTCCATCAGTCCACAGTCCGTCCAACTGAGAATGTCCACTTCACATCAAACTCTAGTTTGCAATCTAAACAGTAGAACACGTTGGGGGGACAGAAATGAGCACTGCTCGCTACTGTCCTCTTAGCTTGCTAAATATGATCTGTGGCTACATGATACACATCAGAATAGTTCTATGTGTGTGAGTGTCCTTCCCTGTGGGTGAGTTACACAGGGAACAAGTCAAAGGGTGACTTCAAATTGAGATGACATCCCATTACATATTACATGTGAAAGTGTGCTTGTGGTAAGAAAATTGGCTATTTATTTATAATGTGACAGTTTGAAACTAAGTGCATTTCAGGACATGCAAGGTATAGTGTTGTTCAGCTCTTGGGTGTGTTTTTTCATTGGCTATAAGAGCTTATGATAATTCACATGTCCACATGTTCATATTGAGATTAACATGCCTGCTGGCAGGAACAGTAGTAATGAATCTTGTGGGTTTACTGGAGCTGAAGGAGAATGGCAGGTGTTTCTTATCGGGTCTGTATTGAGTGTAGACACCGTTTGTACCCTGCGAAGGCATAACAGGATTCTGAATGAAACGTTTTATCTGGCGCCAACAGTAGTGTCACTTACAGAGCTTAAAACAGTGGAAGACCAGGAATAAACGGCTAGGTGTCAATGATTGTGGACATTTACAGAACATTTTATGTGTAAATATGAAAATATTTACCATGTGACATATCAGGTTTTTAACTCACAGGGAGCAGGTATGTCCTGGTCACCACCAGCTGTCTTTTCTTGTGTAAATGATGTGATATGTTTTAAGTAGGACAGGCATTATTATACAAGAGTCAAACACTGCCAAACCCATACAGCGGGGAGTCATAAATATTGTAATTTCTACATTTTCCTCAGCAAACAAAAATAGCTAAAAACACACAGAGCAGTTTTCTTCTAATTGTTTAAGTGTCATGATTTGAGTCAACATATTTCATTTTACTCTAGATAAGGTCATTTGTGAGCAAAAATATTATTTTTGTTTGGGTGTTTCTGCTGTGTTTGACACATGTTGGCTGATATTCACAGAGGCCCAAGTCAGACTACTCTTTTGCGTCCCTCTGGGCAGGTTGTCTGGTCGAATTATTTTGGCAAGTGACAATCTCAGGACTGTTTGCTTGAGAATATAATCACACAAAGGAACTCTAAACCCCAAACCAAGCCCTCAAGCAAAGCCCTAGTTTGCAGCTGTGTGCAATATTCCCACCCTAGCGTTCTCATGTCAGAAGTTTTCTAGGTTAGTGCTTTGTAGGTTAGTGTCCTGGTCACACAGGACATTCTTTTGAATTTCTTGGTTTTGAAAAAAGATTTTATTCAGAATAAATAACAGTTTTTTTTTCTTGACAATGAAATACATCAGGGTGCAACTCACTTCTCAGAACACTTTCTTTTTCTATCCAATTCTCTTTGGAGAGAAACTTTGTGATCCATTATAGATGCTTGACTTAGTTGGTGATGGCGTGATACTGGTATATCAGGCTTCTCAGAAGAGAACTGGGGTAAATGGCTGGAGACCAACATTACATGCATTAGCATTCCTGTTAAGTAATGCACCACTATTTGTACTATTTTATGCAAATCCTATTGAAACAGTTCCTGATGATTGGTGAAGTGTGGCAGAACCGCCACTACAAAGATGACTCGCATGCAAAAATTCTGGAATAGTAGAAGCTTTTCTCTTTCTGTTATACTGCACTATTGGACCAATTTGAACAAATAACCATTCTAAAACTGTATATGATGTGTATCTTAACATTTTATCAATATTTATATTCCTTATGCGCTGTCTCTTCACATACATAAATAACACTGTTAGCTGTAATAGACGGAAGATGAGGTGACTGCCACATAGAGCGTTCTGTATTTTGTCCTAATTAAAGCACACACGTATCTCCCTCGCGCACACTTTATTACCTGAGTACAGAATAAGCTATAGGAATGCAAAGTAGTTGACTAGATGTTCTTGAGTGAAAGAAAGAAGCATGCTGTATGAAATCTCAGTTATGAGTAGTTACATATAATAATTAAATGTAGCACACTGTAGCAGAAGTCGAGTCATTGAGTCATTGTCAGGGTTTGCTGTCTGTATAAAATGACCTGGGCCTGTTGTCTCCACGTTTGTCAACACCACTTATAAGGGGCAGCCTAGGTAACATGTCCACCAAAGAGGTTAACCAGGTTAAGTATCAAAGAGCTGACCACATGTACTCTTTAAATTGTAATCAGCCTTTCATCTTTTGCTAAGCAGCCCTCGCTCACACGGAAGCCTTTAATTTCTGTTTTTGGTCTGCTGGAACCTGAGCCCTGAAAATGTGAAATCGGCAGAATGCACATATTTGCTGCTGTGGCCGTACTGAACGCGAATTATTAGATTTAATGGCATGTAGGGGAGAGAAAAGCAATGAATAAATAAGGGGTTATACAGTGGCAAAATTCAAATCAGTCGCGGATTCAATTTGAAGACAGAATGGTAATGCAGAGGCCAGAGAGGAGAGGCTGAGAGTAGGCTGCAATTTCCCCACCCTGCTCCTGTCCCCAGCGTGCTAATTCATGTTTCATGCTCTGCAAATGCAGGCCAAACGACCATCTTTATCCCCCAACCCTGGGCTGTCAGGGATTTCTTTTATTTATTTATTTATTTTTTCTTTTTTTTTTTTTTCCACCGTCTCCCCCAAAGGGATATTTCAAAGCTCTTACCCTCTTTAAAAACATTAGCTGCAATTTTGCCCGAGTTTCCAGACTATACATTGAGGTGGCTGGCCCTTCCCTGTGCCATTTGCAAGACCCGTTGTCCTAAGTGGAGCCTCTTCCAGAAGCAGCACATCTCAGTGCTGTCTTCAAAGTGCTGTGGCCACAGCTGACAATGTGTATGGGTAAAAAAAATATAAAAAATCCCACTGTAAATGCTATCCTAATGACTCTCGGCAGGGCTACCCTTGATTCTTTCATAAAGGGATGGGGAAAGAAAGCTTCGTGCCATTATGTGTAGCACATGTGACATGTGTTGGGATTCAACAAAGAAAATCCTCTGCCTGGGAAATGATGGGTAATGGGATACATTAGTGTATTATATGCCTGACAGTGTTCCTAGAGATCAGAAGATTGCCACATATATATATATATATATATATATATATATATATATATATATATATATATATATATATATATATATATATAGAGAGAGAGAGAGAGAGAGAGAGAGAGAGAGAGAGAGGGAGTGAGAGAGAGAGAGAGAGAGAGAGTCCACAGATGCTAATTTGTGTTTTTTAACACCCTAACACATATAATACGTCTGACCTTGTGAAGAATGTATTGACATGAATATGTGAACAATAACTACAAGTGTTGCACAAACACACACATTGTTCTCTTTTTGTGCTGTTAACACATTCTGCTAAATCATAGGCGTATTTGCCAGTGACAGACAGCAAGATTCACCATAGAGCCACAGTGTAAACTTCCTCCAGTCAGGACAGGACATTTTTTCCTTTTTTTTTCCCAGGTATCCATCATTTTTGAGATCATTGGTTGTGCAGCATTGCCAGTGAAGAGCCCATCAAGTAGCTTGTGCTCCATGCGATGGGAGGATGTGTGGAGACAACCCTATATTGAGCTGTTTTCTTCCTCTGTTAGCCCTTAGGTCTGCCTGCAGAGTGTAAGTTACTGAGGTTTAGAGGTTATTCTTCCATAGCGTAATAGATGGCCTGTTAGGATCATTAACCACGACTGCGTGTCTGGGTAGAGAAAGTACAGCATGAGGTGGGCAAAGGGAGTGTGTGAGGTCAGTGTGTGTGAGACAGGTGGATAGATGAATAGGCAATGAAACGGGCAGAGACACAGACACAGAGTGATGTTGAAGTAAGAATGATAGCAAGTGGAAAGAGTACGAGATCCACGCACACATACGACCACATAAAGTGCATTAGAGAGTGGGCAGTGAAAGCACTAAAAGAAGCACTTCCTTTTCGCACCGTTGTCCAATTGACCTTAGTGATGAAGCAATAAGCTGATAACAAAACCTACAAAGTCGATTGAAGCACCAAAGGTGGGACGTGAACCTGAACTGACCTTCCCAGAGTGAGACAATGACACCCCAGGAGATTGTCTGGAAGAACAAATAGCTCACTTTACTGCTCGCGAGCGTGGGATAGTGGCATACTAATCAGAAAGTCATCTGTTTGTGAGATGGGCGTCAATTAAGGCACTTATGTGCCTAATGATCAGGAATAAAAACTAATTGGTCTATCTGGAGCTGAGATCTCACCTCCACCAGCCCGTCACTCATGGGGAATGCTAATCCTGTTTGGCATAGACGGTTCAGCATTGCAGCTCAAGGTCACAGGCATCCCTTGCATTGATCTTCTGAACATCATCTCCTCTGTGAATTCTAGTCCTCGAACAGCAGTGTGCACAGTCAGTTCAGTATGAAGCTAATCTGGGACTAACGGTGACCTGTTGACAGATGAACTCATTCCATACCTGCCAGGTGATCACTTCTCATTCCTCTAGGCAGCTTTTGCAGACACATATCTGTGACCCATTGCCAATTATTGCTGCTCATTCATCCTCGTGGCCTCATGTCGAAAATGTAGAATAGCTGTGTTTTTGTCTTGTTTTTAAAGGTCCTGTTTTACATTCCAAGTTGCTGCCTTTTGTAAATTATGTATGGTGAGGCTGGGCTCTTCTATGGCAAAGGTCTGTTCAAGCTATTAGTTATTAGAGATCTGCGTTGCGAGGTTATAACCCCTACAGTAATCTGTAATGAACTCACCAAAACCAAACTGAATACATTAAACATATCAGCGAATTAGCACTAGACATGTTCTTGACAGCAAAATTAGAATTCATACAGACTTATCATTAAAAATTTAAAGAAAAAAAGTGAGAGCTCCCAATGATAGTGTAGTGATGTTACATTTAGGTGATACTTTAATGTTCAGTTTGTCTTTGCCCATAGGTTGTAGTTTATTTTCTGTTTCAATTTTATTATATGTTGTATCAACATGAACACTGAACAACAACAACAAAAAAGACCTACTGGAGCTAAAGCTAATCTACCATATTTGATCTGCTGTTGTAGACGTATTTAGCTCTGTATGTACATGCACCTTTCACTAAGTAAAATTCTTAAAGCATGTATGTGAAATAATGATTAGTCAGTTAACATGACAAAAATGAATTTGTGTGATTATTTGTTCATATTGAATTTATGTTCTCATGTCTGAATGATGTAAAGCTGTGATGCCGTTAAAAGCTTAAATCCTTACATTTATACATGGCATTTTTTAAGGAGAGCCTACCTATCATGTGAAAAACCAAGTTCTGAAAGCATAGACAAAAAAGTATTTTTACATGCGTTTCCTGAGTGTAAAGTTTAGACACATACTACTGAAAAGACCGCTGCTTGGTCAAGACCTCTTTCATAGTCTTAAGCATTCCTGTCTGTCTGCACCATGCCTAGACTCTCCGGGGGGTTTGCTCATGGTGAAACGCAGGGTGTTGTCGGGTACAAGGGGTTTCCTCCTTAGCAGCCCGCTGCCATGTTTCTGGACAGCACAGCCGAGGGGGACGACTCACCCACAGCTTGGGGTTAATTGCACCACGGGGGGAGAGTGCCGTCTCTGATTTGGTGCGTGGCTGAGATGGCGATCTGTGACAGGGCTGCAGAAGCAGGCGTGTAGGCTGGAGGAACAGGAGCCCACCGAGAGCCTCATCTGCTTTATGAGTCGGGTGGAGAAGAAAAGGCCTCCGCTTTGGGGGAAATTTCACATATATCCACTTTGATTTACAGAGCTGTTCTGAAATGTAAGGGAAGGAAGTGGCTTTTATTATGCATATGCATTACCACTACCATTTTTTTTGTGATTTCCTGTTTCTTGATGTTTTAGGCTTACAAAATCCACTAAATCAGCTATTACATTAATACAATGATAATGCTAGTTAAGGTGCAGGGAAAATTTTCTTATCTCTTATTTTGCTTAGATAAATAAACATGTATAATAATGATAATAATAATAGATTAAGGCAGTGGCTCCCAAAGTGGGGGGCGGAGCTATTGCAGGGGGGGTGCTGAGCTTGGAAGTAAAACATGTGCACATGTGTCAATATGGGTGTGTGTGTGTGTGTGTGTGTGTGTGTGGGGGGGGGGGGGGGGGGGGGGGGCGCAAAAATATTCTCATCTACTAAAGGGGGGCATGGCAGAAAAAAATTTGGGAACCACTGGATTAAGGTGAGATATCATAAATAAAAAGAATGGTGAAAGGCTTTATCAAAAGCTGTGAAGAAGTGATGGACTTTAACAAATACTTAGCTCAAATGTGATTAAAGTGCATTTGACTAATACATTCTTAATGTTTTAATTAGGCTAAACATATGTATAAACTAGTGAAGCTAGACTATACATATGGAGCAGATGCTCACATCGAGTAGAAACTCTCTCACAGTCACAGAACCATTTTACTGATAAATACATTAAACATAAAACTATAATGTTTTATACGGCCGTGCTTTTAGGCCTGGCAGGAGTGGCCTGCTTTTAGCTCACCCCAACCCGAGTCCTCCTGATGCCACTCCCTGACCCAGTCGACCCAAGCAGGGTGGCTCCAGTCTCCCTGGCACGCCCGGCAGGGTGAGAATGGTGCATCTGTCGTGGTTATACTCCCCTCGGCAGCAGGCCGGGCAGTAATTAATTTCCACGTTTAACCGGGAGGCAAAACGGTGGCATCCTGGGACGAGGCGCATGCCACCAACCCGCATCCTGGATTCTGTGGATTAGGATAATTAGCCCCCGGAAGAGTGCACAGACAGATGGAGAGAGGAGATGATGGTGCTCATACCCATCCCTCTGTGCTCTCTCTCTCTATCTCTCTTTCTCTCTCTCTCTCAGAGCAGAGTTCTAAATAAGAGCTGTTTCCGCAGTAACTAGCAGGCTCTCAGCATGCATCTTGCTGTGGTCATGTGGTTTGGACTTCGCATGGAATCTTCAGTTCATGGGCGGATTGTTCTTGGCTTATAACAGTGGATACGATTCACAAAGATATTGATCGATGTGATGTTGTGTAGCCTTTTGTTTGTAAGACCTTTCAGTTATGGGTGCTTTTCGTGATGATTGCACATGATTGCGTGTGTGTGTGTGTGTGTGTGTGTGTGTGTGTGTGTGAGTGCACATGTGTGCGTGCGTGCCATGCATGAACATGCCCGTACACACGTGCGAGTGTGCTGTGAGTGGTACTGTGCTCCGAGATGGTCTGGCTGAGGTCTCTGACAGCAGCACGGTTCAGCTTCCAGACTCTCTCAGGCTCTTAATGAAATAGAGAGTGGACTTGTTGCGAGCCGTCGATGCAGAAAACAGATTAACTCGGCTCAGACACAGAGGCACGAGAGAGCAGCTCAAACTCAGGCGTGGCCACACACATGCAGCTGTGCTCAGTAATTCCGGCATGTCTGGCCTTACCTCCTGTGCCCAGGAAAGCTTTTCCCCACCGGATGTATCACAAACGACACAGGTCCTACCTGTTCAAATGTTGACATCCTGCACTACTGTTCCTCTTTGCTTTTTAAAGTCACAAACTGTACCGCAGAGCTGAGAACTGACTCCACACCTTCTGCATCTCATCTGCTTTGATCGTGTCCCGCTCCACCCGAGACCTCGAATCTGCACACAATCTACAACTGTGGAAAATATGGCTTTACATGTCCAGTGTAGGTAATACGTGGAACTGTTATAGTTGCTTTTGTTTGAGGTATTGGCTGTATGCTAGAAAACGACAATCGTAAATGGCCAGCTTTAACGCAAAGATGTTCACATTTATGCGAAAGGCAAATAGTAATGAAAGCCATCAAAGCTGACATCAAAGTCATCTTATCTGTATGATTTGCTGTTCAGTTGCTTTTTGGCCAATGAACAGTGTCTGATTATTTATGTACTGTTTTGTGTATTATGTTCAGGATTGTGGTGCTTTGTGCAAATGACTTTTCTTTTAAGGTGAAAAAAATATATTGTTTCGCATCTACGTTTATAATTCTCTTCATAATTCAAATATCTATATTCATTCAGACGTTGTGTCCAGCTGCTCCCAGTCATTGCCCAGTGATCACCATTTGCCATGTGTATTTTTAGACACTAATGCTACCCTCACTTACTGGTGTATAGAGAACATGGCAGGCAAACAATAACCACAAAGCATGGACAATATTTCATCAATTGTTTTCTCTGTTGAGTGATTCCTCTCAGGAGAGGGCAAATATGGATGTAAAGGTGTCCATCTTTAAAACATCCATTACAAACCCGGCACTTTTCACCCGCTTGACAGGAGAGTCCATCGTTTTTGTGTGAGCCCTGGGAGCTTGTCGCTCTGACAGATGGTGAGTTTCCGTTCATTTAGTTTTCCCCTTTCCTCAGCAGAAAAGCCAGGAGAACAGATTGAGTGGTGAATTTGGTGCTGTGCAAACACCCTCACCGTGTCCACCTCAAGATCCCAGACTGGGCGAGAGTGAACGTTGTACCTATGGAATCCATTTTTAGATGTAGTTGTCTCAGAGTGTTAACCTTGGTCTCCAAACCAGACTGAGGTCATGGGTTGTTTCTATGGCTTTGAGAATACACAAGCTGTTGTATAACTGCCCTGAGAACATGCGGATGCTACGATGCCATAGAGAACAGAAATGGCCTGCATGGCGCTGTATTATTTGATGATGTGATGCACATCCACTGAGCTGAGCCTATTCCAAACCTAATTTAGATTTTGTTTCCTTTGAAACAGTGTCACATGCGAAATACGTTAAGTACAATTTTAGTGTGCTAGACTACGTATTGTGCTAAGATTTTGTCAGAACTCTCAAACTTAACCTTATCTAAATATTTTTATTAAATATATATTTCTGAAACTATACGTTCTTTAGTTTTTGGACAGTGGCTACAGAAAGACAGTCTATGAAACTCCAGTTCTTATTGAAGTGTTACTGATGAATATTTTATACTGAGGTTTCCAGTTAATTAATCATCTTTCCAACCCAATTATTTTCCAATATCTCGTTAGGCCTGTGTTCATTGCATGTTGACAAATTGCTGATGCACATATTTTCCTCTTTCATCCTAGAAAATTAATGTAACACTAGACAAAGTCATTGTCACAGATACTTTCGGGAAGTATGTAATTCTGTAATTTATGTCAAGCTTCTGCTATAATTGGGTGTGGGTAAAGGCAAAAGCTGATTTAGCTGAAAGAACTTAATTGTCTCTAAAATTGCCTTAGCAATTACCTCAACTCAAAAGTTAACTTTAAGAACAAACAGATGATTCTGCCAGTAAAAAATGTAAATACCATGCACATTAATGGCAACGAAATAATTTAATTACTCCATGCAGCAATGTCTTTCTTAATTTAAATACACCTACTCTTGCCAGTCTAGTAATGCCATTTTAAAAAATGTTTTAACTTCTGCTGGTACTGTGGTAATGAGGTCTAACACTTCTATACATTTAGATAGTTTGTGCTCACACCACCTCACACCACCTGGATAGACAAAATCTCTCATGTAGGATCAAAGTAATGTGAGTGTGAGTTCATCAGAAACAACTATCATAACAACCACTTTGCAAAGCAAATAATTACGTGTCAAATTACCTGGTAAGCCATCACCTAATTCTCCTTGTCAAAAAGAATGAGGATTAATTTGCTAGGAAATATTAAGAGATGAATTATTGAATAGTGTGTTGCTCTGCCAAATGAGTGTGGAGACTGATGGAGAGGACTTAACATGCTCTCTTGTGCTCTCACCTCAATCAAGGGAGGTTCCCTCGTTCTTTTTCTTTCTTTCTTTCTATCTTAACACAAATGTGTCACTTGTCAGGTTCATGTCACACGTGTAGTGGACCGAGTCATGACTGCATCATCTTTTTCCCTGTTAATTAAGCTTGCTGACACACAAGGACACCGTGTGAAAAGCTGCACTTCCCAGGCGAATAGAATCACTTACATGAATCTTACATCCTGAATCGTTCAGCCATGGAACGCTAGAGACTTACGAGAGAGCATGTGTGCCCTCATGCGCAGCCTGTGCTGCGTGTAAACAGAGGAGTTCGCTAAATTAACTCCTTTGTTTCTCAAGTCAAAGAGCGTTTGCTGGTGTCTGTTCGGAAAAGAGGGAAGGAGGTGAAACGAGGAGCAAGAGAGAAGGGGCAGAAGGGGCAGGCGGGCGAGGAGGAGAGGAGGCTGGCGGCTTGGGTCTGGCGGCAGAGAGGAACAAAGAACACAGAGAAAAGTGTTCCGCATGTTGCTTACAATCCCATTCACCTGGACAATTGTAAGCATCTAAATGGCACATCATTTCCATTGCGTGGTGCTCCCTAATCTTCAGTGATTCATACATAGATTTTTTTTTTCTCCGCTTTTGTGTACCTTATCCCATTTTCCCTGTATATTTTCAGTGTGTGCTGCCTGTAAGCTGCATAAGACTATTAAAAGCTCTGATTGCTACGACATAATAGCAGGGTTTTTCAGGCTGTTTTTACTGTTGAATAATAAACTTCGTGCCACTTTGAAGCATGAAGCCCTGTAGATCAGTCGTATATCAAAGCTGTTTCACAGAGATGTCCGATCTTTTAGTCAGCACTTCACACTTCTGTGAAATACAAGGGGCACCCTAGAGATTGGCCAAGTGGATACAGTTTCAAAGACACACCCTTCATTTAACCGTGTCAGATCTGTAGGGAAAACAATTAGGCCTGAAAGTCCTGCTGATGTAGACCGGGGCAAGTGCACATCAAACATGTGCACTCTACACTAGGTCTTGAGGAGGTGAGCAAACGTAGTGGGGTCACTAAATACCCTTTTAATACATTCCCTTACTGAGAAAGGAGGGCATTTAAAATGACTGTAGCCTCTAGCTTTGGGCATGAGCAAAGGCCGTTGCATGCAGTGTAACAATATATTGACGGTTTGTGACCTTGGGATGTGAGTTTTTGTAATGTGGTGCTCTGTCTGTCTTAGAGGGGAAGACGACTGGTGAAACCGAATGGAAGCTACATCCAGATGAGGCCATGCAGGGTGTTGGTATTTTTGTAAAAATTAAGTCCTTGTGAGAACCCTGAGGGCACAGTCCAAACCATTTTTAATACAGCCTGACAATTTTGATAATTTGGTCATTCCTCCAGCAGGCACAATTACAGTACATCATTTACTAATGCGTGTCCTTGGACAAACAACGATGAAACAGTTTTAGAACTATGAAACAGTTTTAGAATTGCTGTTCTATGCAATTAATCATAACTAGCTCCACCTTTAGCTAATGTACATAAGGAGGAGATGAAGGTGTAAACCTTATAATACCTCACGCTCCTCATGATACCTCATGCTCCATAGATTTTGCAGAGCTGTAAGAAATAGATGCAGATATTCTATTTTCGTGATGCAGCGTTTTGCTGAGCACAGCTGTTTAAAGCCATGAGATGAGTAACATGACTAGCTGAGAAGATGCTAATTAATCATTGCACCTTCCACTTTCTGTTCCATTTCACTCAGCCCACTTGTGCGTAGTGTCCATGGACGCATCTGTACTTATACGAACAAAACTCTCGAGTGCCTTTATTCTGCACTCTTGTGTCCTTGTGACATGTAGAAGTGATTGTGTGGGCTGATGAAAACAAGCCCCACCCCCTTTTCAACCTTTGGTGGGTGTTCAGTTTTTCTCTGATTCACTTAACGAAAGAAGTACGTGATGTAGTGGATAGAAATAATAATGTAACGTCATAAATATACATAAAAATATCATCAAATTTGCATTAATACCTCATACAGGATCATATGTAAAGTTCATATTTGTTCAGTTGTGTGCCATTCCTACAAATTCCAAACATATTCTAGCCTGTTGTATTTCCTGAGAATTTCTCATGACACTTAGTTATTCTTACAGTTTAGCCAATCAAAAACAAGCCTATACGCTATACTATACAGCATTATAGTAATATACAGCATTTACCTTATCCAGTGAAAAAGGGGGTTTCTTCTAAGGAAAGAGTTGTAATCAGTTACCACACAATGGCACCCGTGTACGTCTGCATACTGTGTGATTTCCCTGGTTGAGTTGGCGGGTGGTTGTGGGGCGCTGGGGGTAGGGGGTGTTAATACTACGCTATCAGAAATCCTACACCAGGCAGCTTCCAGCAGTAATGAACTTGTCAGCCTTGTAGCATTCTGGGTCTCCTGCTGAGGTTATTATTCAATTCAGCATTGTGCTTGCTGTCCATTCCCCTCACTGATTCCTCAAATGCCACCAGGTCTCTCGCCTGCATATTTTCAGCTTAGTCTCACCTCACCCAAGGTGCTACACTGGCCCTTGTTTAAAAAAAAAATGGCTTGGTGTTAATAGATCCACTATGGATTTTACAGATGTTAAAATTTTAGATTAGATGCATTGGCTGGTAAAAAAAAATGTTTTATGTTTTCAGAGAGCTGCAAGAAGCATTACCATGCATAACCTGTGGTGCGATCACTAGTGAGTAGAGACAGAATGAGGGGTGGAATCAGAATGGCGGGCCTGTACGCTGCGGCTAAAGAATTTTACAGCGAGCTCGGAAATTGCGAGTGTGTGGATGTGCAAACGCACATGTGTGCATGCTGCAGTGTGTTAGTCACTGCACTGGTGTGCTAACAGAGCCATACGTCACGACACAACATTTCGATGCCAGGCAGGATGCTGTATTTACTATTTGTTTTCCTATTTTGTAACAGAGGGTTTGAAATAAGAAAAAAACTGTATAGAACCAAATGTTCTGTACAAGGCTCAACACTCTTTACAAGGCTCATCATCTGTAGCATTGTACATTGTATACATGGTGTTATATTGGCTATTCTAAATAAGGTTTCCATGTAATTTTACAACAGCGTATGATCATTAGCCATGGATCAATAATGAATATGATATGTTAATGCATGTTAATACATGTATCCTGATATTCTCTTATTTATCATGATGGTTGTTTCCTTCAAACATGCAAACAAGGAAACACTCTCATACCATAAATGCATAGAAATGTAAGCATGGACCTCAATGTAATTGGTTTCTCCATTATTGTTATTTCATTTCTATTTCCTGTAAGGTTGCTACAGTTACATTATAGGCTATGTATGCAGAATCTCACTCACTGGCTTTTATTATTTTAATTCACAATTATAAGTTGTAGATTTTTGGGATATAAAGTTGGGATATTATGCAAGTAACTTAATGGCACTCCAGTAGATCATACTAGGGCAGTGGTTCCCAAACTTTTTCTGCCATGCCCCCCTTTAGTAGATGAGAATATTTTTGTGCCCCCCCCCCCCCCCCCCCCCTACACACACCCTCCCATATTGACACATGTGCACGTTTTACTTCCAAGCTCCGCGCCCCCCCTGCAATAGCTCCGCGCCCCACCTAGGGGGCGCGCCCCCCACCTTGGGAACCACTGCACTAGGGAATTGATGTGTAATTTCAGATGATACACAGCAAAGTCTATCATGGTTGGAGCCTATAGCTATATGTTTCCTACAATTCCCAGCATGCCCTACATATGGCTATTGCTTATATCTGATTTCATGTTGAAGTTTCATATTTGAAAAAAGCTTTCCATACTGTAACATGATATATGATATACTGTAATTATGTTAGGGTGTATTGTATAAGTGCATGTAATATTTGACATAGTCCTGCATCATGTTCATAAATTGTACCTTCAATAGTACAGTTATCTTGAATTAATGGTTATTGTGGTGGTAATTGACATAAGATTTGTCTTTGCTACCTGTCTTATTTCAATACAATTAACTTGTTTGGCTGTCAACTTTGAGCTGTTGGGATAATTATGAAATTGGATTATGATTTTATTAAGATGATAATTTAAAGACCTAAATGAAAACTCAATTAAACTTGCATATCAAAATTAGTGGTCCTAAATGGTGTAATATTTTAAATAAGGATCAGGTTGTAAGATGGATTTCTTACAACATGATTAAATCCACTGCTCTTGGTATTCAAAAACACACGAACATGAATTCTAAGCAGTGTTTTGAGAACAAGGCCAGGCTTTTAGTTCTCTAAAACATGCAAAGCCATATGTTCAAATTGCATTTGATGGTTCTGAAGCACTAAGCAGAGGTCACTGTAGATGATGGCATGTCAGGGAAATGTGGTCTCTGCTCTGCTACTCTCAGACCCATGAATGTTCCTGTTGGATGAGGAGAGATCTTGGAACCCTCTCCAAATGTTATGCTACCAGCAAACCATTACTGCCGTCAGACACGAGCCAACCTGGCTGTCAAGGAGCTCGCCGAGTGCTTACTAGAGATCAGAGAGAATAGAGTGAACACGCCATGCTGCGCACCTAGCGTGACTACTGCTTGGAGAAAACGCAGGTGCACCTGACACGAGGCAGAGTGGGTCTTCACATGTTCCCCACTTTGACAGGGAGGACGATGAAGGAACTTCAGCACACAGGTCTTCACACATTAACCCCCAATTGCAACATCACAGTATTCATCCAATGCCGATCATTGATAAGTTCAAGAAAAGCCTTTATGTATATCCTTTAAAGATGCCCACAGCTCCTTGAGTAGAGCCTTCAGAGAAACAGCACGTTAAGACTCGCTCCGCTGACATCCATTCAAAAGAATCAGTGTCCTTCTGGTTCTATTGTGTAGATGGAAGTACAGCATATCCCAGGAGGTATAGCTCATATTCAACTCTTCTGACATGTCTTCTGTGTTTTTAAAAACTCTTCAGAAGGTGGGACGAGAAACTATTTTCTGAACCACTGAATGTAAACTGACGAAAGCCCAGACTGATGAATGTAAGTACACACCAGTCATGACATTTTACCTAAACGTATGCAGTTTCCAGGGGCCTTTTATTCAAAGGTTATCTGGAATGGATTAAATCCATGAAATTGCCAAATAAATAAGATATTACAATTTATTCCAGTCCAAAAATTAACTAATTACCTAACTAAGAATCCAGCAAAATTAATTACATTGAGCTGTAATTAATGGTTCTGAGCTGGAAACATACCACATTAGTCACATGTGCTTAAAGTTTATTGTTGGTGGTAGATAGTACTGCATAAATGTTTATTTCATTTTATTTCTAATTATGATGATGTTCATTACTTGCTGCAGACTTTGTCCATCTTTACAAGTTCCTTTAAAAATGGCTGATCTGACAAATTTATTCAGGAAAGCAAATAATGTTCAAATAATTTTTGAAATGTTGAAAAACAACTATTAGTATTTTTGTGCTCAAACCAAAAAAAATATCTGTCAAAATTATCTTTTCAAAATGAACTCATGGTATTCTTGGTTATCATCTGAAATATAGGACAAGCAAAGTCAGGATAATTTAAATTAAATTATATTGTCTTTGAAGAAGAGACATCTTATCAACAGTATAGCCATTGTTCTATATGATATTCAGGCATGTTTGTTTTGGTTTTTTTTTTGTTTGCCTTAGCATGCATTGGTAGTTTTAGTGTGGCTGAGGAAAAACAAAATAAAGGTCCCTGAAGGATTATTAGATATTTGTACATGAATTCTTGTGCAGACATTTATGCAACAATAACATGTCCTCCTTGAAAATAAAAGGATAAAGTTGAACTACAAGATGGTTTTGAAAAGAGTCGTGTGCAAAGCATTCTCTGTATTCCCTAACAACAACAACAACAGCAGCAACAACAATCACATTTCGTGGATAAAAATATCATTTCGAACACATAAATAAACAGGGAGAAATAGAGGCATCCATATTTAGAGAAGACGGATATGTAAGTAGATGAAAGCATTTCACTAATTCTCCTGTAGTGCATTCAGAAGAAAATACAGCAAAAAAAAGTATGCTTTATAGCCATTGATTAGTTAATGCTGATTGTGTTGGGAAACCTTAATATGTTTGGTATACCTACAAATTCTTTCTTCAAAGTCTTTAATGTGACACAGCAAGCTAGTCGAGGTATTACGTTGAAAGTTATGCAGTATGAGCTCTATGTAAAACTCGGGTTGCTGGATCTTCTGAACGCGTCCAGAGACTGGAGGAAAGGTGGTCCCAATGTCATATACTCATTATTGGGTTTGTTCCAGGGGCTGCAAAAGCGATCAAGGAAAGGCCTGTTTGATTCCCATTTCAGCAGCTCCTGTCCTAGAAATTAGCCAGGGGTGTCCCAAATGATGTGCCCTGAACTTCCCCCCATTTGTCTGCATTACGTTTGCATGGGAACAGACTGTTTTGTAATAAGTGGGCCAATTTTATATTTAGTTTTGACCGCTTACACCTTGAAAGTGGGGTAACCTAATCTTCTCTAACCTGGGTGAGCAGTACAATTTATTCACATTATAGTTTGAATCTATATTATTTTGTTATATTATTTATCATATTATTTTGTAGACCTGTTATACTGTATACAAGAATTGAATACGAATTATGAAGACAAACAATCAAAAATGTTTGGACATTTTACAAATAGATCCCCCTTTCCTTATATTTATATAGTAGAAGCCATTTCTTTTGCTGGTCACCTCTACTTTTTAATAAAAGAATGAATGGATCTTAAAATAGCGTATGTCTGTTGTAATTAAGGTGTGCTAGCTTGAGCTTTACAAGAGCTCAGGAAAGGCACCTTTAAATGTCTTGGAACGGTCTTGGTCAAAGTAGTGAGCTAATCAGGTGCAGTCCATAAACAATGCCATCCCATTCTCTACTCACACTAGATATTAATTGCTTCCTAAAGTGTAAAATCAATGTCAATTACACTATCCGTAGTACCGGCACTGCTTAGTGGTTATCTAACTCTGGGATCTGGGCTTTTGGAGATCCATTTTCTTCATGGGATTGTTTGAGCCTCAGGATATATCCAGTCTGCCGTTGCTGGCTCTGGAATTAAAAGGTCTCTTCGTGTTGGCTTAATGAAAATTATGCCCCCAAGCCAAAGAGAGACACATTATAATAAATTTGTGCACACACACACACACACACACACGCACGCACGCACGCACGCACGCACACACACACACACACACACGCACGCACGCACACACACACACACACACACACACACGCACACACACACACACACACACACACACACACACACACACGTCTGCTGCTAAGACTAAGACCTGCCTTTATGTTGCAGACTAAAATAGTGCTCTGTGTCTCAAATACATTTATTTATGCCCAGATGGATGAATGATGAATGTTTGAACAAGAGCAAGAATAAAAGGCGGAGGTGACAGCTTCCTAAAATGAACGACACGCACCGGGCACATTTCCTCCCTCACACGCACTGCTTTATCCCTTTTTCATTCATAGCCCTCATTTTGTAAACAAAAATTGTGTCTTTTGTTTTCAATGTGAAATGCTATGTATAGAGTGTGTGTAGAGAGAGAGAGAGAGAGAGAGAGAGAGAGAGAGAGAGAGAGAGAGAGAGAGAGAGAGAGAGAGAGAGAGAGAGAGAGAGAGAGAGAGAGAGAGAGAGAGAGAGAGAGAGAGAGAGAGAGAGAGACTCATAGGGCAAAGTGTGCCAGATGGGCTATTAATGGAGGTCAGGTTTCATACTTGTATACAGTGGCAAGTGCAGAAATTGAGGGGTTCTGCTTGGTTAAAATGAGGTCGGGAAAGTGGCTTTAGCTAGCTCTGAATATAACATGAAGAAAAAGCTTGATCATTACATCATCATTCACTAATGATTTCAAAACGTGTTATTTCTCATTTATCTTGGCAGCTTTTTGAGAAGAAGTTCACCCTACTAAAGATCTCGGCCTAAAGAGTTTGCTGAATGTCTTTTCTGAGTATTCCCACTATCGTCAAGTTTAGCACTTTTTCTTACACCCCTTCATTTCCACCAGGATTAAAGAATTAACCAGACATTTTTCTATGTTTTGAATTACTGCTACTCAGTATTATGTTCATTACACAATATAACAACATTAACCTTTTTTACAAATGGCAAAAGTTGCAATAATAATTTGAATACACTTAAATTTGCTTGTATTTATTATTATTTTTTAATAAAAGTCATTGACTGATATCATTTATATGGTCTGTACATATATATGTACATGTATTTTTTAATAACTGGTCTTATGTGGAAATGAAAGGAAACCTAACATCAGACAGTGGTGGCAATAACACCTATATGCCACCTGGGGTGTTTCCCTGCCCCCTACACCTTTAACTTTGCCGGCATGTCACCTGACATTTGCTCTCAGTGGTATGGCAGATCACAGAATTGTGTTCATGAAATGCCATCCCATGGATGACATTAGTTCCTTGGCCACCAGGGGCAGTGCTCACAGCTTCAACTAAAGCTGAAAGAGCCCAGCTGCTCTCCTGCTGTGCTACCTTTCCTTTTTCTCCGCGTGTGTATGAATGCCAAGGACTGCATCCTGTCCCTCCATTCTGTGTGCGTGCACATTCTTGGTGGCGTTCACCGTTGTAGGTCCATTATTCATTTGGCCCGTGTCTCCATTGTTCTCGTCTCTGGCAGGGATTACCTTGGCTCCAGAGCCGTCCATCTTCATGAGAACGGCACACTAAAGATAAGGGAACAACCGCACTGTCCTGCTAAACTAGCCAGCCCTGATTGGAACCCAGCACTATGCTGTGAGACGCAAGATTTCTCGTGCACTGGACCGAAACATGAATCCCGTGCTTTACATTAACCCTTTTTGCTTCTCTGGTAATGTTCTACCCCCGTCTCACGTGGACCGTCTCCTAAGTGTCAATTATATGGATGACTGTGTGCATTTGTTTATACTGTTAGCCCTGTGTTTCGGTGGGGTTTTTTTTTCCCAGTCCAGGGGGCCCAGAGTGATGCGGGGCTCAAACAGCAGTTATTGCCTGTCACGTTATCTACTGTGAATGTTTCAAGCGATAATGTGATCAAGAATGCTAGTAAGCTAGAGAGGAGAATAAAGGCAAGAGGAGAGGACTACGAAAGCTGCGATAAATTACACCAGCAGAGCCACTTGAGCATAAAATTAGATTTTACAAATATGTTGTTACCTGGCAGTTATTTGACAGAAGAGATATCAGTGTATTCTAGCCACTATATGTAATACTAATCATATCAAATAAATAAGAGTTTGAATATATTGCGACTTAGATACCTATTCAATAAGTGACCTGAGATGAGGGTCAAAGCTTAATTACAGCACACTTTCTCATTACAGTCCTAAACATTAGCATTATTGACTGATGCTATTTATATGGTAATGTATAATACTGTGTAACAATGCAGACCTTTGCTATTAAGGAACTCTAGTTTGAAAATGCCCTCATCAATTGTGCTAAAGAAGAAAAGGTGTGTGATTATTAGGCTTGATTGAAAAGAGGATTATTCAGGATTTTCCATAGATCCAAAACTGGTCTTCCAGCCGTAAATCACATGACCGTACTAATTATAATACTGTAGTGTTTAATGTAATGAAAATATTTCCAAATGGTCTAGTAATGTATTACACTTAAATCCTAATCCTAAAGGAATTTGACATTACATTTTGACAGTGCTGTCATTTCACTTTCTTGCTATTATCTTTCCTTATTTACATGCAAAACCCCAGTACATACATTGGTTTTTAGCAGAGCAGTGCGGTTGTGTTGCACTCATGTTGTTGTTATGATCGCATAGTTTGCGTAAGATTAAATAAGACAAATTTTAGGTAATTTGACAGTGATGTAATTTTTCACATTACTTTCATATCATTGATTGATATATGTGTAACCAGGAAAAGTGCAAAGGTTGTACATAATTGCTCATAGAACTATGTAGCTTTAGTGTGCAAACCTGAACATGCTGTTGCAACTTAGGGTTAAAGTTGAACAAATTTTAAGATAGTCTTTATGTCGTAATCCACAGTAGAATTCCTCCAACATAACATTCAACGCATGAAATCAAAGTAAAAAGATTGCTATCCTTACTTACATTTCTGTAAACAGAAATGTTTACAGATTTCTGGTTTCCTTCAGCGTCTACATAGATATTGATCTCTTTCAGTTATCAGAGGAAAAAATAAAACGTAATCCTTAAAGAGGCCACCTAAGCATATATTTATTTATTTTACTGTAAAATCGTTAAAGCATAAAAAGATCTTGTTGTCAACACGTCAGCGGTGTCACATTAGGTATTACTGGGATAACAGTGTTGTATGGTGTCGCATTTTCTATAACAAATTGGTCAGAACGGTGATGTGACTGAATTGTCTTCCTTGGCAGGTAAGCACTATGCAATGAAACACTGTGGCTTCTCTTTTCCTTTGAGGATATGAAAATGGAAAAGGACAACAGTTGAACACAATGTTCCCCTTAATTGGTCAGTGTTGTGCACAATGATGGTAGTTTGCTGTAATTGTTTAGCGTGGGCAATTGTTCTGTTCTGCTCCATTCTGCTCTGCCATTGTGAAGCAAAGTTCCATTGTGCTTCTGTGGAGCAGTGCATCTATTCAGAGGCAGCCTGGGAACCCAACCAGAGAAGCACATCCATACAAAAGAGCTCTCTGGAAATGCTGGGTCTGCTAGCATACGTTCTCATCCAGGAAGATAATGATATTGTCTCATTGTGCAGGCCCTGGCACTGTTCTGGCTTCTCTGGCTTTCTGAAAGAACAAACTCTGAATGATGAGCATTCTGGTACAAGGAGCACTGGTATATTCCTGCACCACAGTGAGTTGAGAAGGAGGAACTCTAAAACTTTGCCTGTGCCTTTTAGAATAGACTGCTGTGTACTTTCCTGATTAGTTAAATAGATGCTCAGAATATTTCAGGTTTTACTGTTTTACTGTATAAAATTATAATACAATGATTATCATAACCATACAATATTAATGAGAACCATATTATAAGGCAAAAACAAATAAGTTCACTTCAGAACATTGAATCAAAATCTAGTGAAGTGATGCCATGGTTTGTTGTGCATCTATACTATATGCTATAGTTTCATCATTTAATGCTTCACATTGGGAGGAATTGTTCATAAATATGTACATACTGTAGTTTTAACTATTTAAAATAATTTAGAATGGCTATATGTATATTGGCCAATACATTTTGAATATCTGTAATATTTATGTAGACACAGACAAATGATTAATTTTTAGAATATTTATATGTATGTTTATATGTAAATTTATCCATAGTGATACCCCCCCCCCTAATTGCCCAATGGCCAGCTATTTCAATTAAGTACATGCATGTATATACAATGTATATGTAGCTTGGTCTAAAGTCCCTTAGTCTGAATATTCTGTCACTAATAAGAACCATGTAGAGTAGAAAGCTAAGTCCAGTTTATCAGCTCTTTTGTTCTTCATTTAGCAATATTTCCTGGCTTCAGGGGGCTTCAGTAGTTATTAGAAAGTAAGTTAAGAACCTCAGGATTTCCTAAAAGTCTTACATGGCATTTCATGCAAGATGCTTAGGGGCAATTTTACACATAAAAAATATGGACACTTTATTGGAACCTCTGGAATCTACGCTTAATATGCCATATTATAGTAATAAATCTGTCAAGCTACTAATGTGAAAATTGCAGTGATGTACACTGAAGCTTGCTTTTTGGGTGTGAATATCACTTCCAACCCTCTATCCCACAGTTCTCCTAAGCGTCTTTTCTCTAAATCCTGTTTATGCTGTAACAACCATATGCTGTAAACTTTATCCCCCATGCTTTTGCGTGATAAATACGACCAGCTCCATGATTCATTTTTCAGGAAACACAGGACTTAAGTAACCTGTTTCCGCCAAAAATCAAGGCAGTGTTCCAATTTCACAGCAGTAAAATCCAACGTTGGCATGCATTTACCACTGGATTCGTCCTTCCTGCATTAAAACTGCATTTGGCATTTTGCATTAAAACTTCTTTGCCTTTGATGACAGAAATGGTTTGTGGCAGTATTTATCAAAGGCTATACCATTTTACAATACACAGTAGATATGTAGAGTCTAGAATTGTAGCACGTGACTTCAAAATTTGGGATATTTTTATTTCATTGGACAATCTGGAGCTACGTGAGCTCACAGAGGCCATATTAGGAGACGCAGCTGCTGTAATGAGCACCTGTTTTCTACATGAGGCCCAAGAGATTCATTAAACTCTTTTGTAATGCAGCCTACGAATAGGAAACAAGTTAATCACAACCAAAATTGACAGATGTTACAGAGTGGAGAAATCTCAGATCAAACTCTGTAACTCAATTTGCCTTATATAGAGTTATAGTACTTGTAGCTATAACACATGCTGTGCTTAGACTGGGCATTATTATTATTATTATTATTATTATTATTATTATTATTATTATTAACAAGGCAATGATAACAAGCCTCATCATCATTATCATTCTTTTTTTGTGGGTGTGTGTAAATGTGTTTTTCAGACTAGGGTATTGTCTGGGCTGTTTACTTTTTTGACACAGACAGTAAAATCTTTGTGATTGGCCTTCGCATTATGCTTCAGACTGGGGTTTCTGAAAATGGCAATGCAAATGATCCCAGGGTTTCTTACTCCTCCAAAAGACTGGTACCCCCATGTTTATTAAATTTGTTAAAGTGCTTCCGAGCAATGCACATTTTATCCTCTTAACAGTCAAATTAGTATATACTCCAGCAATTACTTAATGTACTCTAATGAGATTTCCCCACAAAATGGCAGGATTCATTTATTTTAATGCGCCCGCTCCTTCCAGAGAGTTTATGCATCATGTCCCTCCAGAGCGCGAGCAGGTCTGGAGTCATAAATAGTGGAGTGTGCGGTGCTGTGTGGTGCTGTGCGGCTGCTGTGCGGTATCCTGAAGAGGAGAACCATGCTGGCGGGGCAAGCAGCCCTCGGGGAGGACCGCCGCTCTGATCAGGGGGTTGATGACCTCTCCTGCGGTGGAAGAATCTGAAATTCAGATGAAATGAGATGAAATGCATTTGGGATGATGGATTTCTTTTTGTGCTATTTTTAAATTGGTTTCTGCCATTGGTGATCTGCTTGCTTTGAAATACTAGGATTTGAATCAAGTGTTAGTAGCAAGAATTAATCATAAGTATTCTAAGTAACAAATGAAATATTGGGTTATCAAATCCCAAACTACTGTGGGTTCTCCTTTTCCTCCACTATCTTAGAGAGCTTTGGACTTCTAGATAGAAGGCCATGGATAATTTACTAGGAGAAGCTGAAGCAGATCTAATAGTATTAAACCTTAAGGGTCTCTGGATCATTCTCGGCACTCCAGATGTTATCATCTTATGGGTTTGGTGGACCATTCCATATAGTGGTCTCAGTCAATCAACTTTGTTTTCAGTTTCAGCAGTGCCTTTTTATTTATTTTTAGTCTATGTGATGCATTTATGGAATCTCAATAGATTATAAAATAAACTGGCAAAAAGAGGAACAAATGAAACTTGTTTGCAAAAGCTTCAGCTATATCCCCCCATATAAGAATCCATTTTCATTTGATTACAGTATGAAAAGAGACCTGCAGGCCTAAAGATGGCTTGGAACCTTTGATGGGACTATTTTCCCCCCTTTTCTCTTCTCTCTCCCCATAATGGCCCTGAACTTTAAAAGATCGAGCTGAAATTCTCAGGTGTGGTGCCGAATGCAGAGAAGCTCCCTCTATTTGCTGAGCAAATCGAATGCAGTGCCTAACAGTATACAATTTAGCTCACCAGCAACTCCCCAGCTGAAGGTTTAAATGCAGTTCTGAGAGGCACTGCTGCCTGCTTTGCTCCGTGATGATTCACATTCTCTCTTTTGACTTGCAGGAGGAATTTTTGAGCTAGTGGAAGGACCCGCCCCACTCGTCAGTGCAGAAGAGCTGGCCTTTAAATTTGCAGTCAATAACATCAACAGAAACAGGACATTATTGCCAAATACAACATTAACATATGACATCCAGAGGATTAATATCTATGACAGCTTTGAGGCCTCCAGAAAAGGTGAGTGAACTTAAGAAGACCGTGTTTCCAATGGTGAGAACTGCTCTTCAACTGTCATGAAGCAAAGCCCTTGTTTCATAACTTGATTTTGCATTAGTTTTTACTGCTACACATCGACTGCACGTCAAAATTATTATAACTGAAAATAGTTATTGGTGGACAGATGGTCATGATAATTTGGTTTATATGCTTGTTATTTACAAAATAATCTCAACGGTAAAATAATCACTTTCTAGTAACTGCTTTGAATTATTCAGTAATTTAATTGAAAATAATATAAAAATGTTGTAGTAACAAGAATGAGAAATGAGTGTCCAGAACCACAAGCAGGACTTTGGAGCATAGGGAATTAATCAAAACGTATTTGCTACAGTTCATTGATTAAACCGTGTATATTACTGTACAGGTATGTCAAAGCATTCCAGTCACAAGCAAGGCATTGCATGTTTCTGAAGTTGTGCTCCTCACCCTGCTCCCACCAGCTTGTGACCAGCTGTCTTTAGGTGTAGTGGCCATATTTGGGCCGTCACATAGCTCCTCGTCAAACGCAGTACAGTCGATCTGCAACGCACTGGAGGTCCCGCACGTGCAGGTGCGGTGGAAACATCACCCTATGGACAACAGGGACACGTTCTACGCCAACCTGTACCCAGACTACTCGTCTCTCAGCTATGCCATCCTAGATCTAGTACAGTTCCTCAAGTGGAAGACGGCTACTGTGGTGTATGACGACAGCACTGGTGAGTGAAAATACCTCTCATATAAATATGCATGTCACCTAGAGCTGTGTCAACAGCTATAATAAGCCACCATAAACAAACATTTGTTTAATATTAATCCCTACATTTGTGCCATACTGTATGACAAAAAAAAAACAAGGGTATCTAGAAAGGCATTGCTTCTGATTCAGATCCAGACAAACACACACTGTTATTTTCTATTTTTCCTATCTGATAAACGTCCTCCCTGTATCCGGAGTGCAAGTGCGATGCTCTCTCTCGGCTGACTGTTTTGACGTTTGTTCCCGTTTGCTGGGGTGCAGGTCTGATTAGACTGCAGGAGCTGATCATGGCCCCGTCCAGGTACAACATCAGGCTGAAGATTCGCCAGCTCCCGCTGGACTCCACCGACACGCGTCCCCTGCTGAAGGAGATGAAGAGGAGTCGCGAGTTCCGCATCATCTTCGACTGTAGCCACGTCATGGCCGCCCAGATACTCAAACAAGTCAGTCTGCATGCTAGTAATGAGCAGGGCATGGGACTCAGTGTGACATGTACACTGTTTTCACAGCTCACTTCAATGTTCGGTGCAGTCAGAGTGGTGCATAGCAACAGTACTAGTGAGCCATAATAATACATATGCATTTTCCTAGAGCTCTGCTGTTTACAGCAGCTAAAACAATCCCTGCATTTGGGCCATACCATTTAACAAAATAAATCAATAAAGTGCACATCCAGTAAGGTAGAGTGTATTTTAGAGTGTCTGATTTTTCTGAACACTTCTGAACTCTTGAACAAATGCCACCTTAGCTATTATGTAGTAAGCCATCCTGGAGCTAAGAAGGAATGCGGATATATGTTTTAAATCTTGTAGTTATATGAGACTATGGTTCAGGTAAGGGGTGTAATAGTGCACTCGTCATGGAATATACCTCTTTCTTTTAAGTTTCCCCAAAGTGTCTTTACTCAACACTTTAGTTATTTTAGTGAGTCGAAACCCCCTGCAGTTACATTCTAGATGAAGGTCACATTACTTCCCGTTTGATCTTATGAACGAGTGGTTCCGCATGCCTTAGTCGTCTAAAAAGATTCCTCCGGTCACGTATGTGCAGCGTGCCTTCATTCGGCCTTCCTCTGTCACCTTCTCACAAACTTCTGTCGCTACATGCATCCCCTTTAGGCAACAGAAAACAGGAAACGTAACAGGACAAGAAGTCTGTTGAAGTTGTCTGCAGGCCAGATCCCAGATGGCTTTCAAAACGAGTGCAATACCTGTGTGTACGGGGGTGGGAGAGAACACTGACTGAAGGAATTAGATATGATCCACACAAATAAATATCACACGATCTGGTAAACGCGGACAGACCAAACAAAGGACCTCTCTGCATTCGTAGAACGACGGCGTTTTTTAGTGGAGCAAAGTAATTTTTTCAGCCTGGACAAAGGGAATGACACAGAGCTGAAAAAGGAGCTTTAGATAGTTTGCTTAACCTTGGGTTTTCTTTACAACAGATGGTACAATTAAAGAGGAAATATTGCCCCCCTGGGAAATGCAGCCATTTCAATGGAGACGGAGTGAGCGAAGCAGTGGGGTGTGGATGTGGAAGATGACTAAAATGATCACTCTCTTTGATTAAGGGCCCTTATCGCTGCTGGAAAGGTGCCTGTATGACATTTGCTATTGTGATCCATTGAAAAGGCTGACAGCGACAAGACTTTAGTCAGGTTGGATTCGTCATCTGTTACTGTCTCTGCCCTATGGACTGGGTTTGCTATCCAAAACACAGGCACAAGGAGCGCTCAGGTCTGCAGCTCCCAGCGGCCTCCTTGTTGTGAAGGAGTTTGGTTTGTTTTTGCATTGTTTTTGTTGGGAGTCATATTGATTGTAAATTGAGATGCTGACCTTTTCCTTTGTCTTGTATTTCTCTTTCTCTCTCCCTCCCTCTCTTTCTCCTTTGCTCTCTATTCCTCCTTTATCTCCCATTTTTTTCCTGCTGCAGGCCCAGATGATGGGGATGATGACGGAGTACTACCACTACATCTTTACCACTCTGGTAACGTTAAAGCAAATTGAATCTCGTTTATTCTTATGTAACTATTTTATAACCAGCTTTTAAATTCCAGTAGGCAATTGGATCCCCTTCATAATATCAGTTTCCTGCAGCGGTGCAAAAGATTCTTCCATATTCCAATGCAAATATGCATACGCCCTAAAAAGAGCTCGAGTCAACTAAAGTCTACATTGGTGACAGATTGTCTGTTGATTTTGTCAACAGAGAGTTTAATGGAGGTGTAAATGCCTAAGCTAATAATCTAGCATTTCAGTGCCCTTTAAATTAAAACCCGCTCGACAGTTTACAGTATTACCTCCATTTGAGTCTTTAAATGTCAGACCTGCTACTTCAGTGTGCATTTTGAATGGCCTTTCATGCTTCTGATCTATCAAAGTGCAAAGCAGGAATACTTATCAGAAACTTACTGGAACTTCCTTAGGGCTGGATTATTATCCCACACTCTGAATACAAATCAATACAGCATATGAACCCCCCCCCCCCCCCCCAATAAAGACACACCCCCCAATTAAAAATATCTTGATATCTTGTAAAATCAGTTGACTTAATTGTTATTATCGTTCTATAATATTTCTTGCTTACATTTTAAGGATCACCAAACAAGTGTATACATCAGAGCCAGGCCAGTACAAGTGTCAGTCATTCTCGGAGCAGAACCATCTGGGAGACTGCTTTTGCTAGGTGTTAAAAAAAATTCTGAGATGCCATAAATAAACTTTGTGCCGTGTTTGCAATCTTATTGCCATCTCCATCTGCTATGTGTATTTAATGCATTACATTCTTTGCCTTGCACTATGGGAAAGTGAATGCTACTTATTCTAAAGATAAATGATGGCTCTACATCAAGAAAAAGAAAGGACATCATAGAAACATTTAGATTGATCGCACAGAATCAAGGTCTGTCAAAGCTCTGGCACAGTAAATTCCCTGACATGAGGAATAGTCATCTAACCCTCTCCTTACATGTGGGTGCAGAGTGGGCACAGACTTCATCCCTCAAGCTCAGCGGTGTGACAATAGCTTTGTTCTGCTGTGCATGATGGTGTTTACAGCAGTAAATCACTCATGTGCCACACCATGGGATCACTGCTTTTTAAAACCCTTGGTGTGTGTGTTTGTGTGTGTGTGTAATACAAGGTTTCTGGCAGTGTTGATTTTTACAAACAAACAAATGAATAAATGAATGGCTGGTTGGATGAATGGATGAATTAATGAAGACCCTTTTAAAATGTAGTTGGGTGTAAGGCTATAACTGGGATGTCAAAGGTTGAATTGAAGAAGAGTGAATTGTGGGAACTGATTATTCTCATACATAATTATAATAATTTTCCTAACTCAGCACTGACTTAAAATGTAGTTATAATCTGTAATTTTACAGTCAATCACAGAAATATTTCTAAGTATTGTGGGAACACAGAGCTAGCAGAACCCTCGTTAGCCCTAAGCATATATCAGTCGGAAATACTACGAGGAGATGATTACCAAGAAATATATCACTTAGAATGTAGTGAACACCCGAACTCCACAAACACTTGAGGCTGTTGCAGTCACAAACTGTATGGTTCAAGCAAAAATCGAACATCACCAGAGGAACCTTCACACTAAACTTCTGTAAGAGTCACAAGACAAATGGCAAATCAAGTTTAATGTTGAACATTCTCTGATTTATAAAACCATGACTCTCCTCTGCACTTAAGAAACCGAGTCCAGGTGGATTATGTTCTGAAAGCCCAATGGGAGAACAGGTAATATCTATAGAGCTAGATGAGTAGGAATTAAGATGTACAACAAAGTCACTATTTTTAATGAACACTAATGATGTTTAACCAGCCTGCAGTGACACTATGTATCGTGCACTATGCGTAGCTGCCCCCGTCTAGACTGTAGGTTGCCATGGTACAGCCCTTGACTCCTCCCTCGGACGTGTCTGCGTGTTTGTACCTGTGTTTATGATTGTGTTGTCTACGTTCTGCTACGTGTACGCGTCTGTATCTCGTCTGGTCAGCGTCATGCAACACAGACGCGTGTCTCAATTAGCTCCGAAGCATTATTTCTACGTCAACGGCTACGTTTATGATGAACGGATTAACATCTTGGCTTTTTTGCCTCGACCTTGCTCAACGTGACATACATGTGTTAATTTAGGACTAGTCATCTAGTTATAGTGTTTTTAAATTGATGAAGATGTTTTAAAACAACTGATCCTACATTAGTGTAAAACTTGCAAAGTACAGAATAGCAGTTTGTTCCCACAGCACTGTAACATATATTGGTATTCAGTATTTCCATGTAAGAGTCTCTAATCAAGGTGTGTCAACACTCTGGCACAGTAAATTCCCTGACATGAGGAATAGTCATCTAACCCTCTCCTCACATGTGGGTGCAGAGTGGGCACAGACTTCATCCCACAAGCTCAGCGGTGTGACAAAAGCTTTGTTATGCTGTGCATGATGGTGTTTACAGCAGTAAATGTGCCACACCATGGGATCTCTGCTTTTTAACACTGTCAGGTACCTGGTGTTTGTGCACAAAACAAGACTTTGTGCTGCTGAGCATTGTGAATAAACAAATGAATGACAATGTTCATTTCAAGGAAAAAAATCAGTATAGCATAGCTCAGTCATAATGACAAATCTAACTCAACATTCACTTATGATTTTAGTCACATTCTAAAATATATTGCATAAGTAGATACTTTATAAAGTGATGAAGGGGTAAATCAATCCAATGGCAGCTCAGTTATACTCCAGCTAAATTAGTTTCTAATGTTCTGAGAGGATGAAGCTATTGACTTAGTAGAGCATGAAGAGTTAGTAGTGCCATGTTTATGGGCAAAATATTTCTCCATGAAAATATCCAACTTTTTCTGCACTTGAAAAAGAATTTCAGCTAGAGGTGAAATGAGCAATGGAGTTAATACCATACAGCCTTGTACTGGCCTAACTACACCATTTATTTAATGTACTTGTATAACAAGAGAGTATGTACAGTGTACTAAGTAACTGAACACATTTACTTAGTGCCAGAGGTGGGACCAAGTCAGTGTTTTGCAAGTCTCAAGTAAGTCCAAGTCTTTATCCTCAAGTCCCGAGTCAAGTCTCAAGCAAAGACAGTCAACTCAAGTCAAGTCTCGAGTCAAGACAGGCAACCATCAAGTCAAGTCCCAAGTCTGAAACTTGGAATTTCAAGTCCTTTCGAGTCTTTTTTTTTACAGGCACCAACGTTTTACGAATGCTACGCTGATGCGTTTCTTTACTCGTTTTGTTGGTGTCCGCCAGCCAAAAGATGACAGATCATTTACATTTTATCTTCTCTTAATTACATAAATGTACTTAAACAAGAATGTTTCGTTACATCATTTTACACGAAAATAGCAAGCTTCATCGTAAGCAAGATGCTGTCATTACGAATGGTTATTCTAAACATTTGGATAAAATGTTTAAATATAGACTAATAAAAGGTTAGGGTTATTTTTTCATTGCTTTCTGTTATTGTGGGGTCACGGTGTAGGCTACTATTGTTACCTGGAGATTCAGTGGGGTCACATATTCTGATGGCTGCCATCAGAATTGGTGACCCCAGTTAAAAAGGCTCACCTGTACATCCCATTCATGATTTCTTTGTTGGCTGCAATGGTGAGGGGATGGTAAATCTTGTTTAAGTACATTTATGTAATTAAGAGACGATAAAATGTAAATATAAACATCTGTCATATTTTGGCTCGTGGACACCAACAAAACGAGTAAAGAAAGTGCATCAGCGTAGCATTCGTAAAGCGTTTGTGCCTCTGAACAGAAACTGAAATAGCACCCCCTGTGGTCACAAAACTCGACGGTCACAGAATCTGGTGTAACACCGGTCTGTGTCAGAAGGACTGAAATGAAATTAATGGGGTGCACTTTATAAATATTAATATGCGTTTTAAAATTTAGATTTGGGGTTTAAAAAAATCAAGTCTTTGCAAGTAAACAGGTTCAAGTCCAATTCAAGTCCCAAGTTATTGGTGTAAAAGTCCAAGTCCTATTGAATATGAAATGAAATACAAATAAAATTCAAATACAGTGGCAGAAAAAATGGTTATATCTAATATATTAGAACCTGAGGTCTGGTTGTGAAGAATCTAAGATTTCTAGAATCATTATAGCTGAAGATTATGTCTTGAATTCAGTGAGAATACTCTCTATAGCTATTAAAAATGTTGATAACACTAAAGCTTTTTGCAAACGATGTCAGAATAAACTCACTAGTACCTCAACAGTAGACTCCTAGATTTCAGTTTTAGCTAAGGATAGTTTTTAAGAAGAATCCTTCAATATATTTATTTTTATCCACACCAAAACTCATCACGGGATAAAAAAAAGGTTTTCCAGATAATAAAGAGCAGTTTAATTTTCTCTAGCTGGGGGTAAGCATTTCTCCACCATGGGTCCTGCATGCTCCTGTTCCTTCAGTTCAGAACCCACAGGGTGTTAATGAAATTGTCGATTATGTCCTACCAAACGTCTGTATCCCCCTGGCATATGCAGGCACCATGCAGGGCTGGATGGCACTTTCTACAAGAAGCACAGTTAGTGTTCACCAAACTGCACAAACAGCAAGCACATATTCTTTTGCATTATGGATTATGTCCAGAAAGTCTGAACAATCTATGTGTGTGTGTTTTTAACCAGGCAATACATTTCATACAGCCCATAGGCCAAATATCATATGTAAGCTTATGTGAGATTGCTGTATGTTCATTTGGTGTGACCTCAAGTGGATCCAGAATCATTTATACCTGATCGCAACTACGTTTTTCCACACTAGTGGCTTCATTTTCAAAGGTTTAGTCTCACGTCACTGCTTTGGTATGTGAAATTCTGATCCTTCATTCATTCTATGAAAAAGGCATTGAATCTGAAGACACTGTGATCCATTTCATTGTCGGGGTGGTATTCGGTATCAGGTAGCCTGCTTATGGTTGGGTGCGCAGAACAGGAGCAATGAACACAGGATTATTGTGGAAATAACTGTTTCAATCAGCCATTGAGAGGCTGACTGCTGGCTCTCTGTCCCTGAAATCATACACCGATGTGTGTGCATCCTGCAGTCCCTGATCCGCCACACACCCCACGGTCCAGAATTACAGCATTATTGTCACTCCCCTTTATTTTGGCCCTATTTTACCTCTGTTTATCTTTTATTGCCCTCCCTATATTTTGCATTTTATTATGCATAGAAACAAGCAGCCCTTCTTCTACCAAGAATAATGACCTGTTTATACCAGGCTAATTTCTTTCTCTCTCTCTCTCTCTCTCTCTCTCTCTCTCTCTCTATTTCTATCTCTCTCTCTAGGACCTTATGGCTATCAATTTAGAGCCTTACCGTTTTTGTGGTGTTAATATGACCGGCTTCCGTATCCTGAATGTGGACAATCCTCAGGTGGCTTCTATCGTAGAGAAATGGTCTACAGAAAAGCAGATACCCCCGAAGCCTGACTCTGGTCTCCTGGAGGGAGTCATGACGGTAGGCTTCATTTTTTCCCTTAAAGTATGTCTTATTTTCCAACATTTTCTTTCCAGTTTCATCTCAAAAGCTTTGGAGACTGAGCACATAGAACAATGCAAACACACATGAACCTGTTAGCACAGGTACTGCTAAGCAGTAGCAATTCCAAGGTCATGGGTTCAGTTCTCTCTCTCTCTCTCTCTCTCTCTCTCTCTCTCTCTCTCTCACACACACACACACACACTGTCACACTGGGTTCAATTGCCAGGGAGAGTGCACACTGTCACATTGATAAATATGTTAGTCACGCTGGATAACAGTGTCTGCCAAATCCTGAAAAAGTCAAATGTTTGAGTACAAAACACCATAGTGATGTGTAGACTGGTGATTGACTAGATACTGTTTTTTTTTTGATGCAGGCTGAACTTTATATTACATGTAACTGTTGTTTTCGAAGGAAAAGTGAGCTCTGACACAGATTAGTTTCCTCCAGTAATAATGATTAGTGGAGTAATGGATGATAAACCAGTGCTATAATGCTGCTGGGTCACAGAATCTGTAGATTTCTGATCTCGTTTTCTAAATTTATTAAGCAGGGCTTATTACTTTGCAATAAAATCCTTCAGATCACAACAGTTCAAATCCAGTAATTACATTCTCTGCCTGATACCAGCAGAGAAGCTCTCAGTTAAACTTGAGAGCACAGCTAATAGAGGATAAAGGTTTCTAAACGCAGGCTGAATTGAGTATAAGTATTTTATTATAAGATGTATGGATGCTCCATTTGTTTACTTATTATAATTTTTTCAGAGGTTTAAACACTCTCACTCAGGTTTCTCTGAGGCCTGTTTGCTTCTAAATTGGAATACTTTTCCCTTGTTTTAAGAAATCAGCTTTTTCAGACAAGCACTTAATTGCTCTGAAACTAGTACAAGCACATGACTGCTTAGCATAAACATGAAGGCAGCCTACCTTCAAAGTCCTTTTGCTCAAATGGACAGCTTCATAGCCACATTTACAAAGAGCTATGTGCGCAGGAGGGAGCAACATAAATAATTTAGCAACTTCTTGAGCCATTTTGCTTCCTGGGGAAAATAAAAAACACCTCCTGACGTGTGTTTAGCTACAGGGACCAGCTTTGCAGAGATATCAGTGTGTCCCAGGCCCCTGCTCTCTCCGGTTCTCTCCCCTCCTACCTCACTTGCTTTTGATACGCCTCTGCTAATGGTGCAGAGCAGCGAGCTCCTCGTCTGCCCGTCTGACGGGGGTTGCTGGGGGCTGTGCCAGGGGCTTCTCAGCGTCCGCTCCTGCCAGCTGAAATAACGTCCCCCTTTATTCCAGACAGACGCTGCTCTGACGTATGATGCGGTCCACATCGTGTCCGTCTCCTACCAGCATGCACCGCAGATGACGGTCAACTCTCTGCAGTGCCACCGACACAAGCCGTGGAGGTTCGGAGGACGCTTTATGAGTTTCATTAAGGAGGTAATGACCACAGGCAAGGGATGAAGACCTCTGTGCTACTTGCCCCGCTCAGCCTGCCTGACAGGGAGCTACGCTAGCATGTACCCAAGGAGAGATATGTAGATGTTGCTCATTGTGGCTTACTATCAACTGCTGGAGAGCTTGAAATCATGTGAGGTGGTGGCATTTTTACAATCCCTGAAGTGACTGTTTTCTTTACATTTTGAAGAGGTTCTGTAGCCAGTAGCTATTTCTCTGCACCCGAGATAAGAAACCAGAATGGAACGTCTGAACACGAATGCAGGAAAATCTTCCCTCAAACACTATGAAATGCAGACTCTAAACTCTACAAACCAGATACTAGAATGTGTGCATCAGGGTTGGCGTCCCACATTTATGGTTCCGTACATTCAGCTCAGAAGTAAAAACAGTAAAATCAGCTCTCATATGAGAGTCTGTGATTGTGACTTATAATAAGCAGATTAGAGTTGTTGAGCAGAGCTCTGTGCATAAGAGAAGAGAAAGAGAGAGAGTCACAGTTAGTGTGGAGAGAATTTGGATCTGGCTGAGTCAAAACAGGTGTCCCTATGAAACCCGTATTCACAACCCTTTGAAAAAAATAGCAGAAGTGTCCCCACTGGGCGTGTGTGTGCCGTGGTGGAGGAGGAGGGGCTTAAAGGGTGCTGGTTAATTTTTTCCTGCTCTCTCGAGAATGGAGTGAGTATGAGATGCTCGTTAATTAAGACTAAGGTCATTGGGGAATATTGTGTGTAACTAAGGCATTGGGATGTAAAATGTAATTAAAAAGGAAATATACACTGTGTGTGTGCATGTGCACAAGTGTATTTGTGTGTGTGTGTGTGTGTGTGTGTGTGTGTGTGTGTGTGTGTGTGTGTGTGTGTGTGTGTGTGTGTGTGTGTGTGTGAGCATGTGTACGCTGACATGTGGTGTTGCACTGTAGTGTGTGTGGATGTGTGTATGTGTGTTTTGAAGAATTCACTCCTCTCTCTGCAGTCCCACTGGGACGGCCTGACAGGACGATTGTCCTTCAACAAGACAACAGGCCTGCGGACTGACTTTGACCTAGACATAGTCAACCTCAAAGAGAATGGCCTGGAAAAGGTAAATAGCCAAATCACACTCCACACCGCCACTGGTGCCTGCTTCTGCCTAATGGCCTCTATCTGCTAAATTCTCTGTGCATCGGATCATGCGTATTGGCCATCCTCTGTTGTTTTATACTTTATTTTGTGGCTTCATAATACTCTCTCTGTAAAGACAAATATGAGAACACAGTATTCCACACAGTCATTTCTCTTGTTAAATACCAATTGGCATTACGGTCTAATGGTACACTAAACTTTCCTTACTACCTTGTCTAATTTGGTCCCCATTTCAGAACGAATAAAGAGCAATCTATGTCTTGACATAATAATTTACCCCTTAGCAATGAAGCCAATGGACTGTTTAAACATCAGCATAAGTTAGTGGATAATAAAGTAAATTGGATTATGGTATCCAGCACTGTTAATTGCAGTCTTTGTTAACAACAAGCAGAGATTATGTCCAAAATGCTTTTGGTGGCAATGAGGTGTATAAATATGGCTGAGGTATTTGTCTTAAAAATAGGTTTAGAAAGAAGCCAACAGTTATGAACACTTGTTTTACCACTGATGGTAAATGTTCATTGTTTCCTAGATAAGATTAAAAACATATTTAAGGCATTTTTGCTACATATCTCATATGTGACCATTGTGACCTTAAAAAAATAATAGAAAGGAAAGTGTTACATTTTTACATGTGCTTTTAAATTTCAGTGGTCATGCTATACGTTAACTGTCTTAATGGTATGAATAAGAATACATTAAAATAGGAGTACAGAGTACACATATGGTTATTTGATTTGAATGGTAAATGTTAGGGAAAACATAGTCAAATCAACAATAATAAATCATATTTAAATACTTACAAGCGTAACATTTCCCACAAATCCAAAGGCAGATTCAGTGCATCAGAGAAAAATCAGCTTAATGTGTCCAGGCATATTGGAGAAACACGCGCGGTGAACTAATCCTTTTAATTGATTATTAGCCCTTGTTTTATCGCTAACTGGAATTAGGGGTACTTTCTTGGGTAAAGAATTTGCTTTATGTTAGCATTAGTGGTTAAGAGCAGAGACACTCTCTTGCCATTCCTAAATAAGTATAACTTTAATGGTTAATCACATTTAATGAATTAAGATAAATTGCTGTCATTTAGCAAAGATGAAATGCTGAAATTCATGAGCACATCCCTCCGGAATTAGTTGGGATCTTCGCAAACTCTCATGAGTGGATGTCAAAGCAAAACACTTTGGCTGCTGAGTCAGGCGGATGGCATAACTGGGCCTTTATGGCGTCTGATCTAAGGCACTTGTGCCACTTTGAATGGCTAAAGCTTCATAGTTTCCTGAATGTCAGAGAGAGGGAGTCTGTCCCTGCATTGGTGGGGAGAGGAAAGAGGACGGTGCACAGTCTAAGAACCAGCAGCAACACAGTGGACAGGGAGAGACAGGGAGAGACAGGCAGAGAGAGGGAGAGACAGGGAGAGACAGGTAGAGACAGACAGAGACAGGGAGAGACAGTCAGAGGACGGGTAGTGCTGCAACCGCACACATGTAGATGAAGACGGATGCTGATGGCCAGTGTTATCTGCACTATGAATTTGCTTGAGAGGGTGCATACAAAATGCAGGTCTTCTTGTTGCCTCCTTCTTTGTTCAGATCTTGGTGAGGACACCACTAAGACACATTAGCAGGACTCGTAGCTTAACTTCTTAAGGAAAATAAACTGATCCTGACAGACAACATTCTGCTTGTGTGCGCATGTGTGTGTGTGTGCGTGTGTATGCGCGTGTCTGTGTGCTTGTGTGTGCTCCTGTGTGTGTTTGCAACCACACCTGTGTGTGTGTGCGTGTGTGTGTGTGTGTGTGTGTATGTGTGTGTGTGTGTGTGTGTGTGTGTGTGTGTGTGTGTGTGTGTGTGTGTGTGTGTGTGAACATAATTAACTCAAAGTGCGTTCTTTTGACATGCTATTTCATACGGACACTAGTTTCCTCAGATTAATTAATTGTGATACACCTGGTTGCTATCTGTAAAGCTAGAATAATTATGGGATGAATAACAGAAATTGCACCTTCAGATACAACCATGGAAAATTCTCATTGATGTCATGTACTATTTTTAGCGTGTGTAACTTGAACTCACTATAATACCTTTAAATCCCTTCATTTATTAGTGCAATTGTTTGTGTGTGTACGTGTCCTTGTATTTGTTTAATAGTCAAAAATACAACAAACAAACTACAGTGAATTTAAAATAATGAGAGGAAGAGTGTAGTGAGATGAATACCCATGTATACCCATGTATACCCATGTATACCCATGTATACCCATGTCCCCAGACAGCACTTTACACAACCTTACTGAGAGAGTCCCATAGGATTTACAAAAACACTATAATGCATTGTCTCTGCATATTCTTCTGGGCCTCATGAAAACTGAGAGATTATTTTAGGATTAAACTCTTTATTCAACCAGTGACTAAAATTTGGGGTTATGTTCCATATTAGCCAACATGGCAATTTAGTTGTTTATAAAAAGTTAGAACAATGTAACAATGCGCAGCTATCTTCTTTGATACTGTCATAACTATCTTACACTAGATTAAGACCCAAAACTTCATATCACCCAAAACTTGAGCATTGATAGGTATATAATCAAAACAATCATAGTAAAATTGTTGAAAAATATTATAACAAATGTTAATGCAGTTAAGGAAATCATATTCTAAAATTCTAGAAAAAAATAAAGGTCACTTGGAAAGTGACTGACATCTGACAGAGGTTAAAATAATGACCTAAATATGACAAATATTTAAATTTTTATAAAAAAAAAACAACAAAAAACAATGTTGGACTGAAGTGATAATTTGTTCAACTGGCTTAACTTTGGCCTAGTTTCTGAAGGGTTGACACAGTGAAGTTCAATAAGCACAGTAGCCTTTGCAAACTACAGAAATATTGGGTAAAATAAACATATCTATCTTCAAAGTTTTAGGTGTGTAAAGCACAGTTACTAAAGCTCCTCAATGCAGCATGATAGAATGATTGCAGAACAATCTGTCTGTAGTCTTTAATAATGATAAGCAAACAATGTTATCAATTTGTAATGCACGCTATGGTAATTTCCGCCTATTCTTTTGTTCGACGTTTTTCTTTCCTAAATTGAATTGAAAAGCAATTTCCATTGGTTGGTTTGCCCTTCCTCTGACTTTGATGTATTCAGAAGATGTATGAGAGCCTGAGTCTTTTTGGTACCATCACCGTAGCTCTCCCAATCCAAACCTTTCGGCATACAGGTGACATGAGCAACGGGCTAATGCCAGTGGACGAGCTCGGCAGGGTCTGCTAATACAGTGAGCTAAGCTGATGGGAGCATGAGGACCATGTAGGACCATGTAAACCCTGTGCACCCCAGCTAACCAATTACCATCTTGTACAGGTGGGGAAGTGGAGTGCTTCAGGAGGACTGAACATCACGGAGGTCCCTAAGCGAAATAGCATGAACATCACTGACTCCCTTTCCAACCGTTCGCTGGTCATCACCACCATACTGGTAAGGTAACCACCCCCTTAGGTCAAAATAATGCTCAATTCAACAATGTAGATAATGCAGTAAAGTAAGCCTCAGTATTTGTAATCTCTCCATTCTGAAATATCTAATTCTATCTAATACCTAGCTAGATTTCAGCATTTCTGTCCTTGAGGTGACCCCGCTGGATAGTGAGAGCCAACATATTCTTTCCTGTTCAGAATGAACCTGAAGCGTATTTCCTGTCTTTGTAACCTTGTTAAAAAGCTTGAAGGAGACAAGCATTCCTCTTAGTCACTTGAAATTTCAAGTAAAAACTGAAGAAGCATGATATTCTATACAGTGTAAATAGGTGAAACCTATATCTCCATCAACCTGAGCTATTTTGTTTAATAGAGCATGGATACAGAATAGTAGTCTAGTGGTGCTCAAATGGTAGTTGTGCTAGGATTCTGAAGAGCTGTTTTACACAAAGAAAAGCACCCGAAAAGGCCATTAGTGACATGATTTGAAATAAACAGGCGTTGCCTATGGAGGCAGCAGCCACGCTGATGCTCACGGCTCTGTAGTTATGCTTGTCGGGAGGTTGGGGGGGGGGGGGGGGGGGGGTGTTGTGGAGTTGTCAGTAGGGTGCTGACATTGAACTGCATGCTTGGGCTTATTTTGGACAGGCACATGAGTTAGCAACGACGAGAAACACTGTCATTATGTCTGGATTGACCTGCAAGGCTGCAATCATTGCTTCTACAGTGCCAACTGTGGGAGTTCCTGGAATTTTACCGTGTCATTCGCTTTTGAGTTGGACAATATCATAAATGTATGGTTAATGAGTACAGCAAATGTTTAGACCAACCAGAATTTATACAAACTGCAGTTTTTAATTTACCTTAATTGAAGTATACGATGTCAGGCTGATTAGACAGTATATTTTTTATTATTGTTTTTATCTCTTACGTTTTCCCAAATACAGTATGTGAGGGTCTGCCAAACAGCCAGTTTATTAGGCACTGTCGGCTAAGCTTAGACAAGAAAAAAGACCGTCTGGCTTGAAGATCCATCACAACTTTGGTCAGCTGTGGCCATGATGGCAACAGTGCAAAAATCCACTTGAAGGGAGAAGCTTAGCCAGTGAAAACAAACCCTTCCTGTGATCTTTTTGCACTGTATCAAACAACGTTATCAGCACACAAATAAGATGGCTCCCGTTTTCATTGGGAGACCCGGCACCCTGGAAAGACACCAAGATATGTAATGTAGTTCCCCACACGCATTGTCTTCACTCCATTTCCTGTGAATGGTCTTCTGTGCTGTCGTCTCCCCCACTTCTCTTTCTCTTATGTACATCCATGCAGAGAGGCAGATAGAGGGAAGCAGGTTTTACAGCTTTGAAATCAGTCCAAACCTTGGGGAATTTAACATATCAGGAGTCTAGGAACAGATGGTAATACCATTTTTTTTTTCCTGCAATGTAAACTTCTTGATCAAGATAATTGGACAACTTATATAAAGTTTTCCTTAGAGCTGACTGGTGTCCATATCAACATAAGTAGCATTATAATCAATATTTATTAGCTAGGGTTTATTAAATAGTTTGTCATTGAAAGTCATTGGCATGTAAATAATAAGAGATTCAGAATTTGTTGTAGAAGTATAAAATTTCCCATTAAAACATTGACAGGTATGGGTGTTAGAAAAGGTGAGTGTTAACACAGGTGAGTGCTCAAATAGTTTTTGTTGGTTTGTTTGTCACCCCCCCCCCCCCCCCCCACACACACACACACACACCCTTGCTTGTAACTGTATTGTGTAATGTTTATAGAAAGTAGATTTTCCATATTAGCGTGACCTAACTAGCTATTTTGTTAGCTATGCATCGAACAAAGGGACAGCAATTTTCTACAAGGAAAATATACAATATTCTTCTTAGAGCACGTAGAGTAAACTTTGAATAGGAAATGTGTTTCAGTCAGGAAATTGTTACTGATCATGTCTATTTTTACATTAAACATAAGCAAAGTGGAAAGATTTATAAATTTTTTTAAAGGTGGTATGTACCACCAATGGACAAATTGTAGCTGAAAATGAAAACGGTTCCTCCTATCTGCCTGAGGCCAGTGCGTCTGCTTTTATATTCATACAGTATGTGTGCCACTGATGAATTAGCGGCGGCTGCTCCGCTGATAGAAGCATGCAAATGGCAGAGCTCCAAGGCATTTATTATCAAGGCAACTGGACGGGACGGAGAACAGCAGTGAAATCGATTTTGAAATTCTGCCTGAGCATCATTACACGTCTAAAGCATTACTCGTCGTCAGCGGTGACTGAATGCAGCTGTCCTCTTTCTGCCTGGGAACACCTGGAATTTTTTTCTTCTTCTTCTCATTCATGTGTAAAATGCAAAAGCTAGACTGTGGTCAGAGTAACCCGGAGTAAAACAAAACTGAGCTAAAGTAGATTTCATCACTACGTTGTAAGTGTAATTAGGAACTAAGATTGTTTTTTTTTTTTTGTGAGATCTTTAAACATTTTTACATGTTTATTGTCCAGTGGTGAGACTGTACATATTAGTCCTTTATAAAGTACAGTGCACATGTTTTACAAATCTATTTTTGTTTAGTTTCTCTATACAGGTGCATTTTACTACATCACTCACGCTAAAATCATCAGTGACATTGTTGAAGATGACTTTATGAGTATGTTCATTTTCACAACGGTGTTATGTTCCTAATCAAGGTTTTATACGAACCAAATAATGAGCTCCATGGAGAGGTATTGCAGCGCTGTAAAGAGAGCCAGGGCCTAGAACATAAAGCACACAAGCCTCCTCCTCTGCCCTCAAAGACTGAGCTGGGAATTGGAACGTATTAGGGAAGAACTGGACTTGGGAGGTTATGGCTTTTTACTGTTGGTAATTTTGTATAATAATTACCGTTATACATTTTTGAATGAGTTTTTATAAAAGGTTGGTAGTATGTGTAGTATTATAGTGTATTAACGGTTCTTAAATGAAAAGCAGTGATTAAGTTGACAGCATGTTTTAGGAACAATGCGAATGTACCCAAACTGCTAATTAATATCAAAGTGTCACAGCTGCAGCATGCAGTGCTGAATGGGGCTGCGTGAGTGCATAAGTGGCTGTGAGCTGCTCTAGCTATCTGTTAGACCACTCAGCTGTGATCACGTCCCCTCAATTAGGAGCGTATACTCGGAGTGACAGGAAACGCTGACCTCACCACTGCTTTTCATGTGATGCTTTGTGTCTGAGCAGGAGGAGCCATATGTCATGCTTAAGAAGTCTGACAAGGCGCTTGTTGGTAACGACCGCTTTGAAGGCTTCTGCATTGACCTGCTGAAGGAGCTGGCTAGCATTCTGGGCTTTACCTATGAGATCCGCCTGGTGCCTGATGGGAAATATGGCTTCCAGGACGACAAGGGCCAATGGAACGGCATTATAAGAGAGCTTATGGAGCATGTAAGTATAGGTTGACCAATGCTGGGTCAGCTTTCTCACGCTATGTGCTACTGTGCTACTCCTCATGAATGAAATGGCTGATCCTCCATCTATCAAGACGTCAACAAATTCACGGCAGCTGCTAGCACAAGTACTTAATGCTACGTTATTGCTGACAACCTGCCAAGGTGACACAACAGTCTGAATTAACACTGTGCACCATTTATTTCAATCCAATTTCCACTCATGAAACAGCAAGTGACAAAACTGGGGAAATACACCCCGGCAGCACTGACAGTCCCGGGCAAGATTGCAACCATGTGCTGCCTCAGCAAATGTAGCTCTGCAGATGCCGCAGAGGGGCAACAGAACTGAAACCCACGCCCCCAGTCCTCCACCCTGCCCCCTCTCCTGCCTCCTCCCCTTGCCTCTTCGTTGCAGGCCCGGGGGCATCTGCACCGAAGGCTGGGATGGCACGGCCATGCTGGCATTTACCAAGTTGCTCTCATCCCACCCCCTTTTCCCTTTCCTTCACCTTCCCAGAGCATTGCTAGGGCTGGCTGGGAACTTGTAATAGCTTAAGTGGCATTTAGTGGACGGAGTTATATGGTGGGAGTCAATGGCTGGTACCTGGAAGAGCTGAGAGAGGTGAGCCACTAGCACAGCACTTCATCTTCCAGCACGCCTAAGACAGATCCGCTCTGATAACAGTCACCTTGAGCCAAACAGAGGGATTACGGCAGGGGCAGTCAGAGGTGCGTGTCTGCTATGTGCTTTCGTTCAAACTTCAGCGTATACATGCAGGAAGCACGGTGTCATCTCCTCGGGTGTTGACGTACTTCAATTGAGGTATTGACATATTGCGTGTGGGATCATGGAGGGATACTGAGGGTTCACCGTGGTTGTTTGTAACATAAAAGTAAAAGTTATGTGCACAAATGAGCACAAAGGACACACTCATACACAAAGTATAATTATACCATATGGCATATCATAACATATTAATGCATTATAGTTTTATTATGTGTCCAGTTACTTAATCAAAAACTTTGGATATACTATAGTCAGGTTTTCAGCATGAATTGTAAAGGACAGTAAACCAGTAAAATATAAATTTACCAAGTTTCACCAATTTCCTATTATACTGAAAATCTTCATTTTTCTTGAGTATGCCCATTTCTCAAATCTCTTCATCCTTGTAATCTCTGCCATGGATTAGGCTGTGGTATTCTTGACCCTTATCAAATGGTCTGTACGGTATTGAAGGTTCTGTGTGTATTTTAGGAGCTCCATTTTGTGGCTGAGTGCCTTTCTTGTTGCTGTCTGTATAGATAAGCTGATCTGGAATCAGTAGAGCTGAAAAGCAAACTAAGGAACAAGCTCTGAGAGCTGACCTTGGACTGCCACAAGAGGCAGGAAGAGATAGACTGTTTTTATTTGCATTAACTCAAAGCAAGTCAAATCTCTAAAGAATCATAATGTAATTGATTTTTATACGGATTCCAGCTAAGCGTAGTAAGACAGTAGTTGCATGCTATAAGAATGAATTTAAAGTAGTATATCTCAGTATTTCCGAAGTTTGTTTATATGAATTGTGAGATATCCTGCTTTCATATGAATTGCCTTAGTGATAGATGGGTAACGTACAATAAACTTCTTTCTATTTAGTCATATACTTATGCCAATGGTTCTCATTTTAGATGTAGTGCTCTCTGGCTTCAGGGTCTTTGCCTTTGTCACACATGATAAGGAAGGAGGCGTTATTAATAGACACTGTCAAAGATATTTATCAGCTCAATTTATTTTTATCAAGGCTGTTATTAAGCTAAAGAATTTTCATTACATTCATATTGCTTTGTGTACACTAAGTGTGTTTTATGCTTACTAGAGACTTGCATGCATGTGAGGGCTTATGGACTTAATGAAGAGAACAGACAAACAGTTTGGTCTGCGCTTGTTTTCACCTGATAAATTGGCATTAAATGATAGGGCCATACATTGAAACTGTCACCCCACAAGCCCACATAAATCACAGTTTCATTACCGAATTACAAAACGCCTTTTGGCCAGGCACATTTATTTAACCATATCGCAAGCTTGTAGGTGCCTTAAAGTAAGTCAGACCTCTTTTCTCCACTCCGTAGGTCATTGCACCCTGTCACAGAACCAAATTGAGGGTAACTAAAAATGTCACACACAAAAGCAACATCCATTTGGCAATGCACATGTGAGTCACTTTGACAGAGTATGCCCTTTCTCCTGTTCTTTGAAGTCATGGAGAGAAGAACCCCCTGATTGTAGCAAGAAAATGAAACCCTCCTTAATATAATGTAAAAAAGGCTTTTGTGTCATGTAGGACATGACCCTGGATGATCCTCTGTATATGGCCACAAAAGCCAGTGCAAGGTCAAAGGGCACAATGTGGAAGGCACCAAGTGATGCAGCAGGCCTTGTTAAAGTTGATTTAGTTACAATAGATGATCCCATTAATCATGCCAGTACACCAATATTAATAGCTGGCTTAGCACATCATTTGTTTCTGTCCTGGTAATTAATCTTCTCAGTGGAAGGTTATACACCAGCAGGGTCTTGTTGTCTTGAGCGTAGATAGCGGCCGGATTCTCCTTTGGAATATCCTTTAATGAAAAGTCACTTTCTTTACAGTCACCAGCCATGTACTCAAATGTTGTTGTCCAGACTACAGAGAACCGAGTGCTTAAAGAGCCTTAGTGATAATATTGACATTTCCATCTGCTGAGCACAAGGATGGCTCGAACGCATCGTGCAGCAGCAGGCGTACCGGGGCAAACATGGTCATGATTTGAGCGGATCTAATGCTCAGCCTAGTGACTCTCAGTGGGCCGCTGCTGGACGAGTCCACTCCGCTATGGCCAAACGCTGCTGCCAACGACACGGCCACAGTGTTCCCGGTATGCCAGAGATGGCCGGGCAGCCCTGCAGGTCGGCCAGGTGCTTCAGCGTCAGGTTGGTTGCGTATCCACGGCAGGTCGTGGAGAAGAAAGGGAAGCCCTTGTGTACTTCGCATAAATATTTAATGAAATCTCAGCAGCCTCACTGCCAGACTGGCATTTTATCTCTCTTGTCTTTCTCTCCTGTCTTTTTCTCTCTCGCCCTCTTTATGTGTGCCTCATTCAGTTGCTCTCTCTGGCTGGTTGTCAGGTATTTAGCCACCACAATGGTTAACGCAGGCTTTGGTAATCCAGGCGTCTGCATGCAGCTTTGCACTGTTCTCGGTCCGCCTGCCAATCATCATGGGGCCTCTTCTGTCACTCCTGCTCCGTACGGATGGAGCCAAAGTCTGAGAGACTCGGCTGGGGGAGCAAGGCAGCGACAGCAGACACAGACTTCCTACCACCTCCACCAGAGGCCATTGCAGTGAAATGAAATGTCAAGAAGGAGCTGTGGTACTATTTGCGGAGGGGAAAGGAGTTCATTGTAATGAAAATGTTTAGTTTTCAGATGTTTTCAACGCTGCGTTTTGTGAGAGCAAGTGTTGCACGGCCCGGTTCTCCGTGCAGCAGGAGAAGGAGGCCTGAACTCTTTTGTGATTCCATCATGTTAGGGGGGAAAGAGGCAGTCGAGCGTGAGCCAAGCAGCTGGTTTCATTAACCTCCTGTCCAACCCTGGAGAGAGGGAAACAGGGTGAGGCGATGTAAATGGTGACCTTCTAAATATGCAGCCAGACACGTGCCACTGAACGCTTCTATGCTTCCGCAATTTATGGACAGGGCAGGAAAAAAAAAGGCAATAGTTGCAGTGAAGAAACTAGGCCATTCGAGTCAACAGTTGGATCACCTTGGCAGACCTGACGTTAAGCACACGTGGGACAGATCCACTCACACTTCCTTTATGGGCATTTGTTTTTGTGCCCAGACTACACATACTGTAGCACTTATTTGTGCAGCATGATGTCAGGTGGTTGGTACATACTGTCAGATTCTAATGTCGCTGCTTTCTTTTCCATTTGATTATATGACCAGTTTGAAGGGAATTGCACATCTGCGCCACTAGGGGGCCAGTGAGGAAAACCTTTAAAAAATGCCTTATATATAAAATTTGTTATATTTTATTGTTATATAGCTATTGGGGTATTGTAGCACTTAGCATGGCAATAGTTTTTGTACCATTAAATGCAAATTAAGTTCATGTTTCAGGCATGTTATTCCATTATACATGTTATACACTTGACTTCTTCTTGTTTTCCCTTCTGATCAGAGAGCGGATCTCGCTGTAGCTCCCCTCACGATCACCTTTGCGAGAGAGAAAGTGATCGACTTCTCCAAGCCCTTCATGAACACAGGGATCAGTATCCTGTACCATCGGCCGAATAGCACCAACAACGGCTTCTTCTCCTTCCTCAAGCCCATGACCCCTGACATCTGGGTGTACATCCTGCTGGCCTATCTGGGCGTTAGCTGTGTCCTGTTCGTCATCGCCAGGTGAGTGAAACTGAAAGTGAAAATCTGTATTCATTCACAGATGTTCCTTTGCTGTCAGTCACACCCCTTTGAAATATCTTGTTTACTGAGCTTTGAGCTTAAGAAAGAGTCAGGCGAGTCGTGACTGCGCTGAAGTACTCAGGAAGCAGAGCTGCTCTTAGACTGCCCTCCTCAGGACTCTCGTTCCTTGTGAGGGGCCATTGTTGCTGACTCATTGAGGTCTGCGTGACGAGTGGAACTTGAGTTAATTTTGGAGGAAATTAGTGTTTGGCTGGGCTCTGAGTTTCAAGATGAGGCAGCTGCTCTCATACGCGTCGGTTTGTCGTTGGACATGTTTCCTTTCAGTACTTTACTGAAAAGACATAAAAGTGGTTTTGTGAATGTGATGTTATTTTGTCCATAAGCTTTTTGGTGGCTAGTGACATCTAGCCAGCAGCACTGTAGCACTGGAGGGCCTTATATTTTGACATTTGGTATGCATCCAACCAATTTATTTAAATTCAGCTAATCAGTGACATACAAAGCATCCAGGTGTTTTACAGAAAAAAAGTTGTACAGTTGAAAATAGGTGACTGTTATAAAATGGGTGAGTTTTAGAATAGGTAATGTGTTTGTGAAACCAATTATTTTCTTAAATACTCTGGTCCAAAGTATCAGTGAGGTTCAATTAAAATGTTAAAGTTTTAATAAGAAAAATAAAATAATGTTTTAGCATGGCTTTAATTTATTCATCTTAGAATGTAACGGTAATGTAGGAATTATTATTTTTGCCTGCTTTCCAGTGCGTATTTATGTAGCCTTACACAGTAAACACCAGCACATGCCCATGAGTAACCTGCTGCTTTAAAGAAATACCCTTCAAGACATTGAAAGCCTATTGTATACATTTCTCACACTATGCGAGGGGGTTTGGGCCCTTAGTGTGAACATGAGGGTGCATTATGTCACGATGCCATGAGCTGCATAAGACAGAAAAATTAAGATCTATAATCTCATAATGACAATTATTGATGCTGACATTTTGAGGTCATTGGTTTTTGGCGAAACATATATAAGGCTACCTCAAATGCCTACAGGTCCATGAAATGGAAATAAATTGCAGCAAACTGAGCCTTGAATGTGAAAGCTAATCTAGCCTGAGTGCAGTCTTATCAGTGCTCTTAAATTCAAGAATCATTTAAGGATGTAACTAAGAGAGGGTGTGGATCCCTCTCAGCAATGCTCCAATAACTGCCCATGCACTGGAAAATATACATTTGGAATTTGAAAAAAGATAGAAAAAATGGCCAATGGAATACAGATTAAAATTTCAGACTCCAATATCTCCCCAGTATGGATAAGCACTTACGCTCCAGTGACTGTGTAATAATGGACAACTCCTCCTTGCCTGCCTCTCCTGGCCTTACGTCAGATACCTGCACAGTTCCCACGTTTCGGTTTTCCGACAGTTTGTGCATCCTGTGGACGTGTGGTGTTTGAGCTCAGGGCCGGACAAGGAAGATAAATGGCTTCTTCTGTTAATTGTAATCACAGACACGTATAGACAATCAGGACCACTGTCTTTTTTTTTTACTGACACCCCAGGTGCGAACTGAATGTTGACCCGTGTAAGAGATGTTTAGTGTAGAGATATTCTGATATATAGCTTATTATTTTGTTATTTAGCATTTGTAAATGTGTGCTTCTGGTTGGGAAGCTGTTTTAGATGCCTCACTCTCTTGTATATTAAGCATTCCTTAAATGCTTCTATCTACTGCATAGACAGCTTTATATACACTACTCTTTATTTTATGTCTCCTTTGTACCAAACGACATTTAATGCCCTCAGACCTAAATAAGCTTAGAGAGAGAAAGAAAGAAAGAAAGAGAGATAGAAAGAAAGAAAGAGAGAGAGATAGAGAGAGAGAAAGGGAGAGAGAGACAGATATTTGGCTAAAAGTTGACTTGACAGTCCAGTGTGCTCTATGGCATGAACCTCTCTCTCTCTCTCTCTCTCTCTCTCTCTCTCTCTCTCTCTCTCTATATATATATATATATATATATATATATATATATATATATATATATATATATATATATATATATATATATATTCTTTTCTGCTCTTAAGGAAGAAGGACTGTGATTTTTCCATGAACCAGCACTAACCCTGGAAGTACCAGTTATGTACTTTGCATTTCATTTGGCTCACCCACATATGTAAGATGTGAAGACAGATTCAAGCACTTCAGCTGGAGGTCGTCACCTGAGTGGTGTACAGAGCAGCACTCTTCTCACCTGTTTGCACCTGGCCTGCTTCTTATTTGTCAGCTTTCATTACATTCAGTTAAATCCTTTACACAGATATGATCTCTTATTTTTTGTGGTTGTTTCTATCCATTTATATAATGAAAAATTACAAAATACTAATATTAAATAATAAAGTCTTCAGGCTTCAGGCTGTGTCAGCAACTGTCCCATGTATTATTTGCAAGTAGAGTAGATACATATTTGCTTAATGAAGGAGAAACGTATCTTTCACTGGGCTATGTACACACTCCGCACCAGCTCTGTTAAAAACCCCCTGTATGTGCACAGAACGTATAGGCATAGTTTATACGTGAACAACTGCTCATCACTGATTGGTTTCAGACCACAGAGGCACTGCTGATGTGATTCTGTTGCTATGCTCACACAACATCCTCCGTTCCATCCGTCACTGGTCAGTCTGACAACACAACCACTGGTGACTAGATTGTTTTTGGGTGACGGACCATTTTCAGCAGAGCATTAATAGTGACATGCTAGTAGTTCCATTGTGGATCTTCATCTGACGGACGTTTTGCACTAGTACTGTGGCTGGAGGTTTAACATGCATCACTGTCACAGCTGGGTTGAACATGGTTTACCTGCCAAAAATATCCAACCAGTACCATTACTGTGGTCAGGAACTAACCACTGATTACAGGCTTGAGGATGACAAATAAACTATGTATAGTAACAAATGGCAAGTGCAAACTGTAGCTTGGTGGGAAGTGTTTCTGGTGAGTGTAAGTCTGCTTTTGTATCATACACCGCAAGTGTTTAGGGTAGGAAATATCAAGCATGTTGTATCAGGAGTAAAATCGCCATAATATCTGTCTCACATTTGAGATCAGGAAGCAGCTACCCTATCACCTGTCATCATCAAATTCAATATCATGTGACTAAATTAGCTCATTTTCCCCTCAATGATACATTCACTACCTGCCACTGTTAGAAAGTGTGAAGATAATGTGTAAGTGTAATATTAACAAAATCAGATACCTTGAAAATTCATTTCAATAAAAATGATTAAGTGTCTCCTGCTACTAAACTAATTGGTCATAAAATGAAATTAGTAGGAGAGGTTATGCTGTGTTGCACAGGGATAATGCCTGCCTCTGTTCTCTCTACAGATTTAGTCCTTATGAGTGGTATGACGCCCACCCATGTAACCCGAGCTCTGATGTAGTAGAGAACAACTTCACGCTCCTCAACAGCTTCTGGTTTGGTGTGGGTTCCTTGATGCAGCAAGGTAAAGAACTTTCATATGTATCTATCTCTCCAGCTCCACCACGTCTGTTTAACATGCCTTCTAAAAGCACTTCTGCTGACAGCAGCATGAGGAAGCTGCATCCAAAGAAATGTGCTCTTCCATCACAGAGGAAAGATGTCGCCTTGCTCCCTGTCAGCGCGGCGAGGAGGAGCAGTGCCAGGGAGCTGTCACTTGCTGTGGCAGGTTGGAAGGATATCAGTAGAGTTTGTTTCTGTAAAGCGCTGCTTCTGTCAGGGACCCTCCTCTCATGTTGTTGGTGAAGAGTTGAGGTTAGGATCAAACCTCACAAAAGATGATAACTTTGCCAATGTCTCGGTGTCCCCCCAGAAATCTGTGCCTTAAGTTTCAGTGATTTTCTTTTCCAGAACTTCTGACACTCTTCTTTCCTTTTTTTTTTTTGAAGGGGGGGGGGGTGATCTATTTAATCTCCCCTTTTTATGTTAAATATGGTATACAAATGCCCAAGCTTTTATCTTATGATGCAAAAATCATTTCTCTCTGCTTCTCCATACATATTTGCCTGAATGTCATTTTAATTATTTTCTTCTTTCCATGTGCACTTAGTTCTAGCCTCACACAATTAGTGGGAGATGGAAGCTATTAGGGAAACACAAGGCTGTGCTGTTGTTTCTCATACTCCTCATGGGCACACATTAGCAAATGATGCCCCCCAAAATGAAGCGGGCATAATAAAGTAGGCAGGGGAGAAAGAATGACTAATGAAATGTTTAAGCTCGTGTAAAGTGACGAACGGAGAGTTCTCTGTGGTGAATCTCTGCCCGTGAGGATCGAGAATGTGAGACTCAATTCATTACGTACGAGAGCCTTACTGCTCTGCCCTTGAACTGCGTGGAATCTCTGTCAATTTGCCACTGCTCACAGATGCGAGTAGTTCACAAGTAGCGCGGTGTTATGGAAAGTGTAGAGGCAAAATCAATAAGCGACACCCACATGGTATTTCAGAGACCCCCATGTCTCAAATCTCTCTGTGCTTGCTGGCAACGGTGTTGGATACGTTCCAGCAGCTGGCGAGGCCCCACGTCCTCACATCTATTCCCACATCTTCCCCCGTACTGTTGTTGTTGTTGTTGTTGTTGTTACTGTAGCTGTAGTTTTGTTTTGTTTTTTGTTTATTTTTTACATTGGGTCAGTTGAAAGGGGTTCGTTTTAAACTTGCATGCAGCAAGAAATTCATTCAAATTGATTGAGTATTCCCTACTTGAAATTTTATTTTAAATTTTATTTTTTGCTACGTCTGAGTGTTTTTTTTTAAGTCACTGCTTCCACTATTATTGTTTAGTGCCCCAGACCTGTGGTTTAGGTTGACTGTCAGTCGTCTCCTCTAAAGAGGGAACATGCCTGTTCACTGCAGTGCACATCCTGGTGCCGTGAGTGAAGTGTGACAGATGGTTTGTCCCTAATCTTGACTGAAGAGAGAAATACGTAGATTATGTGAGGACAAACAGCAGGGAACAGAAACACATCTGTCATACACACCACTGGTTCAGTACAGGCAAAGTGAATTGGACCAATCTGACACCAGCTCATGGGACGGTTGGTTGAAAACCTTTTATATAGAGGCACACGGAATCACCATGGCAACTGCAATGCCAAAACAACCAAAAACACAGAGCCAGCCAATCATTATGGTGACCATATTTACTGTAACCATGACTTGTCACACCAAGCAAACTTTCTTTATCTGGTGGTTATAACTTGATAACTAGTTCTTCCCATTTTTAAGAGCTTCCTACATCCATGTGCCCCACTCTCCACCCACATGCCTCACACTACACTCACGTGCCCCACTCTCCACCCACGTGCCCCACTCTCCACCCAAGTGCCCCACTCTCCACCAAAGTGCCCCGCTCTCCACCCATGCGCCCCGCTCTCCACCCAAGTGCCCCGCTCTCCACCCACGTGCCCCGCTCTCCACCCACGTGCCCCGCTCTCCACCCACGTGCCCCACTATCCACCCACGTGCCCCACTCTCCACCAAAGTGCCCCGCTCTCCACCAAAGTGCCCCGCTCTCCACCCATGTGCCCCACTCTCCACCCATGCACCCCACTCTCCACCCAAGTGCCCCACTCTCCACCCAAGTGCCCCACTCTCCACCCAAGTGCCCCACTCTCCACCCAAGTGCCCCACTCTCCACCCAAGTGCCCCGCTCTCCACCCATGCGCCCCGCTCCCAACCCATGCGCCCCACTCTTCACCCATGTGCTCACATGGCAACACATGGTTTTACGTTTACTTAACCCCCCTATTAAAAACAGAAAGCAGTGCTCAGGGTTACCCTGCACTCTTACACCGAGATGCGCTCTTTGCTTTGCTCTTGCCAAAAGGGAGTGTTAGTTGCAGCTGATGATTCTCAAGGGGCCTCGGTGATACTACACCGAAGCTTCATGGCTTGTGGGGGAAATAGCACAACTGAAAAGCAGAGCGGTGCGTTTAATATGATTCACTGCTCGCCCCACGGAGAGCAGCTCCCAGCTGGGTGCTGATTAGCAACTTACCTGCTCTACTCTTTTATGGAAATGAGCAGATGTGAAGATTCAGCATTATGGCACTAAATCTGGCAGTCTGTGCTGTCTCTCATGACATCAGCACTTTTTTCTTGCAGTCTAGTTCTACATAGAAATTTGTTTAGAAAGAGCATAAAAACCTAGCAGCTACATGTTTATATTTCCATCACTTGGGGGACGTTAACTTATCCTTCGGGCATGCAGTGTGGGCAGAAATGCGGATGCTGACATACTCTTTGAGATCAGCATGTTCCCATATACTACGAGTCAGAAGCTTTTAATGGAAATGATGCAATTCAATAGTACCTTTGGGATTGCCTGGCTTGGAAATATATGTAAACATATTACTGCATACTGCATATTGTTGATGTAAATAGAATGTTGTCTTTTCTGTCTGGTTAGTGCATAAAAATAAAATGTACTTTTCTTCATATTGTATCAAAACATTGCCATTTTTCTTAGTAAATTGTGATTATCTGCATTGTTAATAGAGATTTAAAAAATGTATTTATCTTGCCAAAAGTATAGATGTGTCATTTCTTTCCACAACATTTTTTTCAACACCCCCTCCCCTTCCCTGACTGTCAAAGAAAAACATTTATTCATAAAGCCAATGAAAGGCATTTTTCCAACATTTTATTAGTACTTCCACCTAGCCTGTCTTGTCAGATTTTTTTTAATATGCCTTATTGATTTTCCTTGCAGGCTTTTTTGGCATAACAGAACTGCGCTCCTATTTGTGAGCCTTTCCTTGCTTGTACTGGCTGCTTTAAATGCTTGACACCACTTCTCACTGAGAGTTGTGATCCAATTTTCTGATGTTATTGCTCCATAGTTGGTGTGCATGACTGAAACAAGCTGCTGATTCCATTGTAGGCTCTGAGTTGATGCCCAAAGCTCTCTCCACACGGATCATAGGAGGCATCTGGTGGTTCTTCACCCTCATCATCATCTCCTCCTACACGGCCAACCTTGCTGCGTTCCTCACGGTGGAGAGGATGGAATCTCCCATCGATTCAGCCGACGACCTGGCGAAGCAGACCAAGATTGAGTATGGCGTGGTAAAAGATGGAGCTACTATGTCATTCTTCAAGGTAGAATGTCCTTACATGTGTATATGTGTAAGAAGTGTTTTGTTGAAGGGGTGGGAGTACCAAGACGGGTTAGATGGGTGTCATGCTCAAAATACTCAAAGCCTGCTTTCATCCCAGTATTAATAATGTGCCATGCTAATGGATGTGTGCTGATGGGCTGCTATCCAGCAAGACGTTAACAAAGTGATTTTTTTTAACAGCTTGAGCCAACTTTTCAGAAACCCTTTCAAAAACTTTTTCTTCTTACACAGAAAAAAATCAATATAATTCCACAAAAGAGTTTTTTAAGGTTTTTTCCCAGCTCCTAGTTAGATCACAATTCCCACTGCAAAAGTAAATTCTTCAGCTCTGCCACTTTTGTAGGCTGCTCGAAGTATTCCTTTATAAATTATTTTTGTTTTTTTGCAGTCTTAACTTTGGCCTGTAGGCTTTTGCATTTGGTTTTATTATTTTAAGATTTTCCTCTGATACTGCAGCATAAATACCACACATTCTATAGTAAACGATACAAAAAATATGTCCTTCGAGTGGAGATTAAATATTTATGAATTCGGTTTTTAAATTCTGTTTTTTTTTCTCCCTTACTAGATAATATTTTTTTCTTTTTCCAAATGTTTTCTTATAACCATGTTTTGTAGTGTACGTCAGCATTGCTGAATGATTTATGCTAAGGTAGTAACCTATAGTGAGCTAAGGAACTTTTTTACACTGAGCGAATCCACAAATACTACAGAGCCTTTGTCAGGGATGCCTGGCTGAGAGTAATTTAGACAGATCCAGTACTTTCCATTTGTCTGCTCCCCGTCATATTTTATCCAGTCTGATTGAATAAAATCATTCTTTTTTTTTTTTTTGAAGTGCATGATTGCAGTATCAAAAACAAGAAGATGAGAGAGACAGGTGTTTCCAATTAAACCATCACTGCTGTCAGTTCCTCCTCATTAGCACAGGGAGGACTATCAAGCCTGACTGAGTTAACAGAGCACAGGGGTAGTCAAAATCTTTAGCCATGAAAAGTCTTTAAGAGCTGAATTGGAGATCATCTTGCTGAACCCGAAACAGCGACTGTTAATTTAGCGTTTTATCGAGTGTAATCAAAGAGCACTCACTCTCTGTAATTCTCATGTGTCACTTTAGATGCTTGCTGGAATTGAGCCAGTAATTATCTGTGATTAGCTATGGTAGCTAACATGACCTCCTTGTAGAATAGAGAATAGCTTGAAATGGCATTTTAAACTAACTGCAAATCGCATAGTGCTATATTAATACAATTCTGGATTCATTTCCCCCATACTAGAGTAGATGTATTCCGTCCCATGCCACCATGTTATTGTATGCAGTAAGTCAAGCAAATCAATTGTAAGACCAGATTATGAATGCAATAATCCAAAAGACAAAGAAGCTAAGTGAATCACCCTGTGTTGGTTTTGTCATTCTATTGCTTATTCATTCTCAAGGAGTCTAAGGCTCCAGCCAATTCCCAGACACTTTCAATTATACTGTGAGACACCAGGGAAAACAACATTTGAGGGAGGCAAAGAATAACAGGTGCCCAAGGTTAACAGAACAGTGTCAACAACAGGACTGCATGGTGCCGAGTTGGAGAATCTCACAGTAATAGAGCCAAAGCCCAAGAGAAACAAAATGCTCATTTGATTCATCTGTATGCGTGTGTGTGTGTGTGTGTGTGTGTGTGTGTGTGTGTGTGTGTGTGTGTGTTTGACTATGCACTGTCTGCATTTATTACTGATGGAATATTTACAGCACTGAAGGGCCTATTAGGCTATTATTCATACTTGAACTTCTTTCATTCACTACCATGCTCACACATGCACATTCATACTTCTATCACACATTATCATACTGACACACATGCACTACTGTACTTCTCACACACATTATTATACTCACATGCACCTGACTAGTGAGTGTGAGATGTATATTAGTGCTTGCATAAGAGTTTAATGGGGTATGGAAGGGAGTGTGATTGCATAGGCATGAGAGTTTGATACTGTGTGTGTGAGAGACTGTGAGTGTGTATGCACAGGAGTCAGTGAGTGTGAGAGACTGTGAGTGTGTATGCACAAGAGTCAGTGAGTGTGAGAGACTGTGATAGCACATGCGTGACAGTTTTAAAGAATATGTGAGAATGTATGACATCTTGTGAGAGTTTGATATTGGGCAAAAGAAGTATGACACTGCATGTGTATGTGTTTTATAGTGTGAGAGACGTCAAGTACACACAGCCCACCTTAGTACTGCCTGTTTAAAAATGTACCACTATTACTGAACAACAACAAAATGTGCCATGGTAATACTGTTATTCTTGAAAGATGTGGAGAATGTTTTGAGTCAGATATCTAAGGTATTTTGAGATGTTTTGAGATGTTTGATCTAGGCATACATCACACATTGGAGCAGTAATAATGCTGTTTGCTGTTTATTTGTTTGTTGAACTCTTATGTTAGTTGTACTCAGTGGTGTGTGTTGTGGATATCTGCTCAAATCTACATTAGTGACCCCAAAACAGGAGCCAACACTGGCCAGCGCTTATACCAGCGCATGAATATCTCGTAACAATTCTGGCCATGTTGTACTGCTAAATGCCTTAAACAAGAATGCAACCTTGAGGACAACATCAGCTGGTGCATCAGCTCACATACAGTCAAAGAAGACACTCAAACAGAAAATGATCAACTGTGTCCTTGACGAGTCGAGCAAAGAGCCAACCGAATGATAAACCATTTTCTTTTCATTCTAGAAATCTAAAGTTTCGACATTTGAGAAGATGTGGGCTTTTATGACCAGCAAACAGAGCACATCGTTTGTCAAGTCAATTGAAGACGGCACCCAAAGGGTTCTGAAGTCGGACTATGCGCTGCTCATGGAGTCCACTACTATAGAATATGTCACCCGCAGAAACTGCAACCTAACCCAAGTTGGAGGCATTATTGACAGCAAGGGCTATGGAATTGGTACACCCAAAGGTAATCCTGCACACCACAAGAAAACTAGAATAATTTATTTAAGTTTTACTGCTAAAGCGGTATAATGGTTTGTATAATGGTTGCTATAATCTCTCTTATAAGCAGTTCGTCCAAACTGACCTGTCCCATCATTAAACCTTTGATTGAAAACGTCTTAGCTGGCACTGAGGGGCTTTGTAATGTTTCAGTTTTCAGTCTTGCCATTCATCCCACGATGTTCACATTTTCTCACCTCTTACTTGGGAATATCATTTTGTTCTTAATCTCAGAGCCTATTACTAAGTAACTACTGTGAAGTCTTTAGTAATAGCTACTTTGAAAGTAATATAAAAATTATGTAGTTACAAAACTAAGGAATGAAAGGCTGAACACCCCAATGAGTCCCTGGAGTATAAAGCTGTAATTTCAGTAAGTAGTCCTCTTTCTATAGTAAGTGATTCTTTAGATTTAGCCCAGTATATATAGACATTCCTCTTTTGTTCTCCACACAGGTTCTCCTTACAGAGACAAAGTAACCATAGCGATCCTGAGCTTGCTGGAAGATGGACGTCTGCACATGCTGAAGGAGAAGTGGTGGAGCGGAAGCAGCTGTCAGGAGGACGAGCGCTACGAAACGGGCCCCATGAGCATCCAGAACCTGGGGGGCATCTTCATTGTGCTGGCTTCGGGTTTGGTGCTGTCCGTCTTCGTGGCTATAGGGGAGTTCATCTACAAACTACGCAAGACGGCAGAGCGCGAGCAGGTGAGGGATGTTTAAGTGGGAGGTCAAGTTGTTAGGAGATTGTGGATGTAGTATCAAAGACAAACGGACAGGATGAGACGCGAGGAGAAGGAAAGACATCAGGACAAGCTCATTTGGCAAATTTAAGGTGATCTGCTGAGTGTTGCCTTCCGTGTCACTTCAGGACTTGTTGCAGTGCTGTTATAAATGTTTGAATAAGGTACGTCAACAAATTTAACAGCTGGAAACTGGCAAAGCTGGAAGCATAAGCCCTAAAAAACTGCTTCAAGTGTGCAGATATGACAGAAAATTGTCAAAGTCAGTGTTGCTTGCACAGTAGTAAAAAGGCTGCGTTGTTATTCTCATTTAATGATATATAGTGACAGGCTAATCAAGGATTAGTTGTCTGGAAACAAAGTGTACCACCACAATATGTTAATATAATCTGGAGCTTCATGAATCTGTGATTAAATGCTTTCACTGATGACGCATTAGCAGCAGGACAGCCAATTGAAATATTATTATGTATCCTTGGACAAAGATTTTCAGTGATTTCTTTGTTGAAACCAGCAGGCCTAACAATTTTCCAAGACAGCTGTTGTCACCATATTACATTTTTTATTCTTAGGGTGCACTGAGGTGAGAATTCTGCTCATACCAAGCCAGGACCTATTTTACATATATTACATTAATATGGATAATGACTGATCTAATTAAACAGGTTCAGAATAAAAAAAAAAAAATTGAAAAAATATATTCCTTTGTCCCCTTGACAGTTTTACAGGATAAATTAATACATTATTACAATAGCAAACCTCCTTTGAATATACATCAGTCTGGTGGTATACAGCAATGGTCTACTGAAGCCAATCAAAGTTCACTTATGAGGTTTATGGGTTCATTAAACCAGGATGGGTGTTCTTTTGTGCTTCAATTAGAAAGTCATTGCAAGTGTTTCTTACCATCCCTGCGATGCCAATACATCATTGATTTTTGCATTTTTTCCAGATATTGCTGATCACTACTTAACTGTTCTGTATTGATATTCATGTCTCTGTCAGGGCTGGCTCGGATGCCGTGCCATCTACGTCCGCTAGGGGCACCCGAGCCAGTCCTAGACTCCAGCAGCGCAATCAGCAATGATCTGTCTCACCTGTTGCCATGGCTTCATAAGGAAGCGTTTGGAGACAGATCATTGCTGATTCGTTTTGGTTATGCCGTTACGCTCTCAGCCTCTCTCTTTCTCTGTTACAGCGTGTGCCTCTTTAGGTATCTCGTCATCTCTCTCTCGTATCTATATTCTCTGTCTTTTTCGAGTTCTCTCCTGCGTCGCTACTGACCTCCCTCAAGTTTTCCTCAACCTGTTACATTCCTATCCCATTGCCGTTTGTTTGGGAAGGGTTTTTTGTTTATATAGCCTTTTTGCTATTAGTCAGCTACTTCCCCTGACGTCCTTGTTTTCGCTTTGTTTCTTTTACGCGTTGAGTAGTCCGCGGTTATTCAGGCACTCCTTTTAGTTCTGTTTTGTTTTTGTGGCACTTGGTTCCACCTCTCCCTCGCTCTCTCTAACGCGGTGTGTGTGCGTCCCTACCACCGACGTTACAGACTCACTGCCAACTACCACCACCAGGAGTTTCTGCTGTGAAGCAATAGTTAAGGTTTAAATGTTTTTTATACAATCAGAATGTACTAATAGGTAATATATACTAATGTGTAATATGTACTTCTAGAGACTTAGACCTCGAATGTCTGTACACAGTCTTTAGTTCATAGATGAAACAGGTATAATAATGGGCTTAAAGCTGTTGGCTGCGCTCTGTAACTCACTGGATCTGTACATCATTAATTGTAGGCACTTCTGTTCCCTTTAGCAATAACAGGCATGTTGCCTACTATACACTCTACCTCAATACGTAGCCAGTTCTGCTATGATGGTTCTAGTCCAGTAACTTCAGTTATATCCCAACTTGATCATGTATCATTATTTTGATGATTTCATGTTTATCCTATATTAGCTGTATTTTGAGATGTGAAGCTAATTGTCCTTAGTTGGTGTTACTTTTGATCTTTTTTTTTCTAAACAATTTGTGTTTTGGAATTTCTACACTTTGACAAATTACACTTGTGTCAGACATGTTGAACACATCATTTGACATTAATTAACAAAATAAATTGTAAAAGTGGGGCAGCAAAAGTCTGCCCCGTGAGACAAGAATAATGCTTTCTCATATTCCAAATGCTCACAACACAGCTGATATATGAAATATCTTATACAATCTGACAGACTGCTGGCTGACTGCTGTTTGACATTAAGTGTTGTTTATTTTGAAGTTGTGCAGATAGCTAATTGAAGCATGGAAATTTGATCTCCTATTAGACATAGCAGAAGTTAAAATGGAACATGGAAAATTTGTGCATTGCAAATTACTACTAGACCCTCAGATGCATTGGACTTGGCCCTAAAGGCAAAAGGGCAAAGCTGTAAAAATGGCTAGAAAAATCATTCACCATGGTGTCGTGCCCAGTTAACCTCAATTCATGTTTGCTCCACTCCTCCCAGTGTGAACAATGACAGTCTGGCCGTCACACTAATTTGACATGGGTGTACTTACTTCCTCTTCCGCTTTCCCCCTACCCCACCATGTCTCTTTTTTTCCCCCAAGAGGTCTTTCTGCAGCACGGTGGTGGAAGAGATCAGACTGTCGTTCACGTGCGAGAGAAGAGTGAAACACCGGCGCCACCAGCCGCCAGCCATGGTGAAGACGGACGCCGTGATCAACATGCACACCTTCAACGACCGTCGCCTGCCGGGAAAGGACAGCGTGAGCTGCCACACCGCGATGACGCCCGTGTTTCCATGACGTGCCTGGGGGACGGGCACCTGAGGCACGTTCCCGGCGCCGTGCCTGAGAGCACCGACTACGGCTCGGAGATGATCACAGCATTCACCATCAACCGCAGAGACGTCCGCAAACAAACGGCAAACCAGAATGGCGGCAGTAGCAGCAACCCGGGTAATGACCACATCCTCAAACCAATGTACCCCACCATGCCACTGAGGGAAGGGGGCCGCACTGTGTCTTTCCTGTGAGAGGGAGCCATGAGGACAGCTTTCTGGGCCCGAGTCTGATGTTTATGTATGAAACACAAACACATGTTCACCATCTGTTCACTGGAAATCGAAGGAGTCCCCACCCGATCCCCACACTGAGAAAAAAAAAAGACAAACATCTCATCGGAGCAAATGAAATGGGAGATAAAAGAAACTTCAGTGAGGCACGGCAATAAACAAACTACAGAATATGAGGGGTGTAGTGTCTCCTACAGCATCATTTACAGGACAGCACATTCACTTTGGAAATTCAGTGCTCTGACTTCATTCATTTGGATTTTGTCAAAAAGTGCTGAGGGCCTTTGATGCCATTGGCGAAGGAAGAGTTTTATGGGAGCTATGTGACAGATGTGCTTTGGATCTTGGGATTAATTTAATTTGGGGTTGTAGATTTGGCTACTGGTAATATCGGCAGTTAGTGATGGTATGCAACTTCTAAGATCTAAGATCTCCAAGCTCCAAGATGGCAGCAGAGAACAGTGAATATGGTGTCCTCCCTGGTTCACAGAGTGAATGCACAAACAGGGCCAGCATAACTCAAGGTAACAAAGCCTAGTGCCATTTACATTGTTTTCCTCCCTGATATTAATAAAGTCTTTGTATGTAGTTCTGCGTCTTATCATAGTGGCGAGACTAAATCCAGTTTGTTTGTGTGCCACATCATTTCCTGCCGCCAGATGTTTTGTACACATTAAATGATAATGAGATGACTGATTAAAACAATAATTGCCAAAGATCTGTCCACAAAACAAGATAGATATCTAAATACACATCCAGTCCAAAAACGGCAGAAAATAAAACTGATCCAGTTGTGTGTGTTAAAATGTTTATTGTTCAAACACACATGTAGATTCTTCCATATCTTCAAAGCAAATCTTAATGCATCATATTCTTCTTTTGCTAAGGTCACATTAACACAAAACGATACACACTACTAGATTTAGCATATTTCAAAAAGCAAACATACACAAATACATTCCTTTCATCAAAATAAGTGTTTTACTGAGCTATATTTCACCTAAGCCATTGTTTTCTTCATTTGAAGTAGGGACTACAAAAACATTAATTCAGGTGCATAAACACATATAATCTGCCTGAAGTAGGGATACTAGACAGAACTTTCAGAATGCTCTTGTTAAGAGTGTTTGAAATATAAAATCAGCACAAAATGTACCAATGCATTTGCTTACATTTGTTTCTTTCCATCCATTTCTGTTACTCTTTGCCTGGGTCCTCCAGTGAAGAGTCTTACAGAAAGGATAAAAAGAAGAGATAAGTGGTCCTTGGATGTCATTTCCATGATGTACAATATTAAACCGGCAAGTACTATAAGCCACAGACTTTGCCATCAGTCTGAATATGTGTTCTGTCTTTCCTCTGATGGTATTATATCTTTACAAATGAATTTGATATAACATTTTTGATCTGTATTCATGTATGCCATCATGGAGGTTAGAGAGGTTACATAAAATGGAGGCTTATAGTTTTGACAATAGCTGGGTATCAGGTACATATGGTGCAGTATGTACATGATTGGACAGTGCCACAATGTTTTATTTTTTGGCTCAGTATTGCAACATGTTGGATTTATTGTATTAGAGGATTTCTGGCATTTAAACAATGAAGGTGTGTACATCTACGTAGGGTGAATTATGTAAGAAATTACCTTTCCCTATTTCAGGGAGCCATAAATAATTGGACAAAAAAAACCTCCTCATACCCAGGGAACAATGAAGACAAACTTCAGAATTGTTCTCATATAAGGATATAGTGTGTTGGGGTTAAATAAAATTGTCCTCATTCAGGGACTTGTTACTTTTTAGTCTCATTTTGGTAAGTGAAATCAATGCCCAGTGGGGTTAAAGTGACTGACTTGGCCATTCAAGAGCACTGCATATTTGGGCCTTAATACATGAGCGTTTTCCTAGTATGTTTTGGGTCACTGGAATTTAGCTGGATCAGAGCACTTACGATGCTTCTGTAAGTGATGGTATTTATCAATAAAGACATGTGAACCTGTATCGCTGGTTTGCTGCCATATTTATCAGATAAGGTGGAATACTTCAGATTATGGGCAGCTTTCTCAGAACACAGCCTTTTCTCTTTTTTTATAGCCAGTTCCCATCTTACACCAACACCCTACACCCAATTACACAATGTCTCCCAATCTGAGAAGGCCAAGGTTTGCTTCCTTAGTTACTGCTTGTGCCATATTGTAGGACAACTCAGTGTTCAGTCTATACAATTTGTCACTGTATTCTGACAAATGCTGAGTTTTTAATCTAAGAAAAGTTGTGCTACCTTCAATGTGATCACCAGGAGAGAGCAGGGCCAGATGGGCATCTTTTCTACTGGATACCTGTGTTATTGTGAGGATTCAAACGCAGGTCTGGGGGTTGAGGATACATCCCTCTTAGCCAGATGAGTCACTTCTGAGCCTTGTTTGTTCTCTTGTACATGGCACACAACTGACATTCAGACATCTAAGTATTAAAGTTGTTTTACTGTCAAATTACTTGTGATTTGCACACTAGGTGTGGCATTCCCAAAATGACCTGAGCTTCTCCTTCCACTGTACAGTCATACATGTGTATGAGATCACGTGTTTGTAGGTAGGGGTGTGTGGATGCATGCAGGTGTGTGTTTCCATTTTGTCTCAACAGTGTTCTGCTACATCTCCTTTGCTTTTGCATAGCATTTAGCTGACCCATTTTGCAGACATGAGCTAAAAGCTTTGTGGCAGCAATTAGGTTTTTAGCTTGCTGTATCTGAGGACATGCTGCAGTTTGCCAGGATGTAGTTTGAAAGCTGTCTGAGTCACTGTTGACCAGTTTAGAGAATTTTATGCAGCCTTGAGTTTTGCTATTTTGGGTTTCCCCCAAATAAGGCAGAAACAATAATTTTACTTCATAATATACAATTGGGTTGAGTAATGGCTGAAGGACCCTCTTTTTTGATCCAGTCTAATTTCCCTTAGACCATGAGCAACGTTAAGTGACAGTTCTCGTAGACTGCATTAGGTTAGGTTGACTTGTCTAAGGTTTCCTTAGTTTGTTGTGTAGGTGTGATGAACAGTACACATGAGCAGTGTTAGCATTATGAGATGTAGGTGCTAAGAGTCTTCACTTGCTGCCTTTTCAGGTAGCTCAAGAGCCTGCATACCTCTGTGAGGTAAATATAAAAGACAGTGTCAAAAACATTTTGTGTTCAATCTTTTTACTGCAGATAATGTAACGAACAAAATAACTCCAATTCATGTGACTTGGTGTTGATTCGGTGCAAGCTCATTGTGCAAGTGTCATTTAAATTCCGTGTAATTTTAACGCCCTCTTGCAAAGTAGAATATATATTAGATGAAAAGGGAAAATTACTGTATTTTGCTAAATACTGATTTCTACCTGTAAATTGTTGTCTTTATTTCCCAACACCAATCCTCTTTATAATCTGTCAAATGGTGTATAAGAAATTGTAAATGCATTTTGTAGTATAGGATCTGTTATATGATTATACTTGGATGGAATTTAGAGAACAATGATCTCTAAACCTTATTATCAAAGACACTAATTCATTAACAGGTGGGATTGAAGTGATGAAAGGAAAGAATTTGATATGTGTCCCCCTTTTTAAATAAAACAAATCTAATGTATTCATATCAAGTGTATATAAATAAAAACAGAATTTGATTTTTAGAGGAGTAGCTGTGATTGCTTCAAAAAACGAAATGACTTTTCATCAAATCTTCAAATTATTCATGAGTGAGGATCAGCATCAACTTTGTTCACCACTTTAGAAAGCGAAACAGAATTTATGTTGCATATTTTTCATTGTTTGTTTAAAAACCTGAGCATACAATGCGGTACACCTATGATGCACTTACGACATCCCAGGAATTATGTACCTACAAATCAGACTACATATCAAACATTTTCAAAACATTTAAGCTGTTGTCTCATATACTTGAATAAAATTGGTAAAATTGGCTCTTAAACCAGATGAGTATATTGCAATTTTTGTAAGATATAAGCATAATTATACTTACATTACAAATATTAATTTCATTACTCAGTGTAGACATTAGTGTCATTATGACATTGATTACCCATTTTTCTGTACTACATGAAACGTTGTATTATGAAGTTTCACTTCTTTTCTGTATAGATTGCAACTTAACATAGAAAATTTAGTTTGAGTATTTCAATCTGTGCTATTTAAAGAGCATAAACCTCTATTTTATAAAGAATGAATAAGCAATGTGAATAATGTTGTTTTGCAAAATTATATGACACAAAATAAAGCAAACCTTTATAAATCATGTAATCCATAAATGTTTTCTTTCAGTGATGATGCTGTTCACATCTTTTATTTGATGATTGTTTTTTTCTGTTTCATTTGTTTATTTCTTTTTTTGGGGGGTGGGGGGTGGTAGCACTTAATTGTTGGAGGATGTGTATAATAGTCATACGACAGATATCATGGGTTTATTTGTGGAGATTCAGAATTTCTATATAGTTTTTTGTAATGTTTTGTATTTTGTTTTCTTAGTAACAGTATGTGTTAACAGGCATTGCATAGTATAGCTGATGTTGACAAATAGGGAGGATTAAGAAGACAGCAGAGTCCATTTTTTTTGACACACTGTGAATAATTCAATTGTACAGATTGCTGTAAGGGTTATCTGATTTTGAAATTTTGAATAAAATATGCGAAATCCTTTTGTTAGTGATGGTATCCTGAATTGTATAAAATCAGCTGTGGCTGGTGAAGCATTTGCACTTTATTACTGTGGCATTCCAAAGACATGAGTTAATCATGGCATGTGCAAGAATGTAAGAGGAAATGCAAGTAAAGAGATCAGGATATTCCATGGGATTAAACGTTTACCCTGGTGATTCTCCAGTTTGTCTCCTGGGAACCACGAACTGTAGCTCTGTTTAGTCTCTCTTCCAGAGCACCTGCTGCCTGCCTTAACTCATGCAGGTGCTGATGGCAGGCCAGTGACCTGAACCCAGTATGATATCAGTGGAATAATTCATAGGTCAGCCAGGACTGGCGTTGAGGATTGTGCTTATAGGCAGTTCTTCTACGAACACCTACAAGCAAAGCCAGCATGTATTGACACAGCAACAAGACCGATCCCTGAGTAATTTTACTTAGTTGGGTGACCATTTTTTCTCCTTTGATTTCTAGATTATGTTGATTTAATTTCAGATTTTTTAAAAGCTAGGTTTCAGAAATTCTTAATAAAGATCCTACGTATTATGTGAAATCATTTAAGCTCTTTTAGGACAATATTATAAATCTACATTTAATTCGAGTCATTGGCCAACAAGTCACTGTAACTCATGATATTATTTCTGTTTTGTAACTCAGTGTAGTTGTTTACATTTGTAAATGTCATGTTTACATAGTAAACAAAGTCTACAACGTAATCTGTAGACTTCACATTCACACAAACACAATTGAATTTGTGTGGGCAATTACATTTTATTTAATCAGAAATTAAAATTATTAAATAAAATACAAAAGTGCAAAATCTTTTTTTAAGGAAATTCACAAACAGCTTTGATGCATTTCAGATTGTTCTGGACTGACAGAATATATCTCCAAAGCTTCCAGTGAAGAAAGTAAAACCCATTTGGTGCATGATCCAGATGGTCTCTTGATACAGTAACTCCATTTGAAGGAAAGGGCCATTTCAATGTCCCCTGTCCCCTCTGTATTATATATAAAGAGACTGAGGGAGGGTTTCCAGGCCTCTTGGGTTGTTCACAAACAAGTCTCAGTATAGTATTTTGTTTCAATGTCAAGTGAACTCTGCGATTCAATATACCTTAATGTATATTGTCTTGAAGTGAAAAGGCAATTCAATATGCCTTAATGTTCTAATAGTACTTTGCGATAGACTAGTAGATAGACCACACAGAAGAGAAATTAACCTTGACAGTTAGGAGGTGTCGGACACCACTGTTCAAATCTTGGGGTGTTTCAGGACATATGGAGCAGCATCTAGCAGTGAATAATGAGCGAAGGGTAGATTTGGGAAGATTTATTATCTCACACCATCAATTAATCCCTACGGGCAGTCAAAGGCCAGGAGAGTGTGAGTCTGTCTGACTGCATATGTGTATGTCTGTGTATATATATGTTTGTGTATTAGATGAAAATGCTGCGTAGAAAAAAAAAAGAATGTCACAAGCAACCAAAAACGAAAAGAAAATGTACAAGCATGACTTCTGTGACTAAACATGAAAGAATCAGTCAATAAAGCCAACAGAAATTTACCATGAATTAGTGACTGTTTGTTTTTAAGCTTGAAAGGACAAAATAATTTAGATAATTATGCAGACAGTGGATCAGAGCTCAAGAATAATGGCTAGAAAAAACAAAGGCATTTCAATGCTTCAACATTATATTTTTTTCCATCTTATGGTATGAAAGGTACTGCAAATGTTCCTCTTTGAACTGTCTCTTACTATATTGACAAAACTCTGATGCCACTGCGCCCCCTTGCCCACAAAAGACTTTTCTGCATTAATGGCATGAGGCCATTAAACTAATATGGGCTGTAAAACAAATGTCATTAATAATATGTCCAATAAACTACTAAAGCACAGTTCCAGAAGAGGGATACCAAAGCTCTAGCTCCTAAGCTGCCCACACCAAGCAAAGGTCACCGCTGCCTTCCTTCGACCTTGACTGAGTCTGTGGTGTGCCTGACTCTCCAGGGTGAGTGGCCTCTGCTGAGAGGCCCCGGGTCATCGACCTGTGTGCGGGTGAGTGGAGCGGCACAGATCCTGGCTTGGAGCGCAGGGTGAAAGGGCTGGATCCACTGGAGCAGAGCTGGAAGATTGTTCAGATGGAGGGTGCTGTGCACTGACCTTGGCACAGGCGGTGACTGAGCGAGAAGTGACACTCCCAGTTGGGGCCCACACACTCACCTCACCTGCTCTGATTTAAGCCTGCACTACTAACACAAAAAAAGAAACACTAACCCAAGCAAAAAGAGCAGGAACTCTTTATCTGTGTTACAGTTGCCATTTTGCATGTGTGTCTGTGGATTTACATCGTTCTACACACCACATACATGACTGCATCAGCTCTTCCCGATACAAACATGATAGATGAGAAGTAGTTCACTATCCCTCAATGACATTGCTATTGGAGAACATACAGAAGTGTATCAGTATAGTGTGTTAAAGGGAAAAGATATGTAGGAATTTAACACTTTCCTAAAATGTAGTCCAATATTTTTAGCTTTTTGATTCAGCTATAGGCTAAGGCTAACATTGCTAGCTAATATTTGAAGACATTTCAGTTGGATATCTGAAACTCATCAGCTCAGAACAAAGGGATGAAACTGATGACATGCTTTAATAAAGAAAATGTACGGATTATTTTTTTTGTGGGGTATGAGAATACACACCAAATCTGTGCCCAATACAAACATGCCTGAACGTTCTTCATACTAAATGGACAAAATGCCAAATGCTTAGTCTTGAAAATGAGGACCAGCGTGATTGAGCATGCTTTATGTTATGGGAGTGTTTCCAGAATGGATGCAATGGGTGTTCTCTGTTCAAGGCACATTACTGCTCCTCATCAAACAACAACTTCTGCTCTTTCCCTTTATTTTCACCTGAGGAGAAGCGCCCTGTGTTTCTGTCCCAAGGTTGCTTGCAGCCTACAGCTAGGGCCTTTGAAGTACACCGAATCCTAGACATGTTCCATTTCCAGTGGGGAAGAAGGGTTCATAAAGATGCGATTTACTATTCTGTATTGTGTCCTGGCCTACTATCCATTTTTCAGATCTGGGGACTGAATGATACTTTATAGAACATTCATTTGTGGAATCCACTCTACTGCACAAATGATATGGAGTAGGGACAACAGACCAAGGGAAGAGAAGGTCTAGTGTTAAATTGATTACCATTAGGAGGTCATATTCTTGGACAATACATGTCTTATACAATATGTGTTTCACAATGGATGTTCCACAAATAAAATGTGTTTATTTTATTGATGTGAATACTTTATTTTCATTTCATAAGGTTATTCATGAATTGAGACAAATTCTTGTATCTTAAACAACTGTAGATCTCATAGGTCTGGCTATGACAATATTGAGTTTGTCTAAACAGCAGCTTTGATTTGATATATAAATAAGGAATTCTATGATGGCCAAAGGCTTCAGAAGATCATTATAAAATTCCCATTGCCACACAGACAAATGAAGAAAGTTATGACCCTCAGTTCTAGGATCTGCTTGGAAGGAGAAGGCGAAGGACTCTTGCCTGTGGAGAAACTTTATGAGGTGTGAAGACCAATTTTAGCAGAATGATGACAGAGCCCTTGTCTGCTATTTCCTCTAAGTTCTTCATATATCGACGACGGCACACAAACCTTGCAAACCGTCTGCAGCACAAACCGTCTGTGTTTTCTGTGTAGACCTCATAGACTTGAGGAGTAGAACGGCACAAGCGTTTTGTAATGTGAAACTCTCATTATTATTCAGTAAGGAAGTGACAGTTGGAGGGTCTTGGCAGCGGTAGCTGGCACCTAAGGGAGGCTGCCACTGCTTCAGTGGAACTGCTGGTGTTTAGGAACTGCTGCTCAGGAGCCTTGAAGCCGTTGCATCTGTTGGCTATGCTCTGGGGATTAGAATATCATACAAAAGGGACCAAAAACAATACGTTACTGATCATTAGCTATATTTCACAGCTTGCTTTGGGTCTTTAAGTAAAGAATTATAATCATCAAGAATTAGTTGAATATTAATAGTTGATGAGTATACATGTTGGATTGTGCAATTATTCCTCTTATGTTTTATATTAAGGCCTTTATATTATAATGGAAGTTATCATGTCATTATTATTCAGCTAACCTAAGGAATTGTGATATTGTTGCTATTTCCTTTTTACCCAACTATCACCCCTCTCATCAGAGGACTCCTAGTACTTTATTATTTATTTCTAATTTACAACTCCTCACTATATCAAGCCATAAGGGGGTATAACATATAAAGACAAATTAGGCTTCAAAAACAGACAGAATATGTTTATAGACAATTTTTTTGCTATTAGCCACCTGTGCCATTATGATTTTTGCACATTGACTGAGGCAATTTGGAACCACCTGAATCTGTATTTTGACTTTTTTATGTTAAAATAAAAGATAAAGTGCACATTTATACTGACATATATGAAATGTATTACTTCAGTTAATTGCATTATTAAATTCAGCATGGTGCCTAATTGGTATGTATCAGAAAACAAATTCCCCTTGTAGCTTGAGTAGATATATTAGTGTCAAGTTGTTAAAAAATCTAATTTTCAGAATGAGTTTATTAGCACATTTCACAAATGCTTCAGTTGACCACTTTATTGAATCTTTGGAATAGCCTAACAAAGCAGTCTATAATTGCCCCACACTCTCTTGATTATCTTTTGTATATTGAATAATTCCTTATGTTTAAGATAACCATAAACCCATGCGACGCTGATCAATAGATTCCTACAACAATATTATGTCCAATGTATAGCTCTTTTAACAAAGTAATAACAAATGCACAACACAAACAAAACATAAACCACCTACAAATGTCAGACTCATATAAAAGAAAAAAAAATATCAGCAATCATTCATTTGCTTAAGTCAAATTAGTTGCTGTCCTTGGGATTTGAACTAGCAGAAGTTATTAAAACTGCCCAGATTCAAACCTCTTTGCGAAATGTCAAGCGATGGACTGGGACATAATGAAATCTCCCGGAAGCTTCTGTGTGGGGCCCGTGGAAGGAATGACCCCCAGTAACCTCTCCTCCATCTCTCTCCCCGTAGCATGAGAATGGGGCTGTGGTTCTGTGTGCTGAAATGCCAGCTTGGGCTCCGTGGTGGAGGAGCAGGGGTCTGGACCAGGGTGACGGTTAGTGTCGTTGCATATGGGGAGACTTTCACCATCGCACAGCACGCCGCAGGCAGCATGCTAATGAGGTCATCAATAACCCCAAACAGCTGCTCAGAAAGAGAGACTCATCTGTTGAGAAAATGCAATGAGGGAAAACTTCCTGAGGAACAAAATGGGATGACTAAATTGTTGAATTCAACGTTCATTCATTGCCAGTGTTGTCGGTTAAATTCGGTTAGAGTGGTTCAGTCATCTATTAGGGGATTTGATATGTCCCAGACAGCTCTTTATGGGCAATAAGCCTATTTCACCAACTGGCTATTCATTTCTGTACTTCCTTTACCATGTGTATCATCCTATTATAGCAGTAGCTCACCAAGGAGCATTTAAAGGGGAACATGCAATCTTAGTGTGTTTGTGAAACAGTGACTATATACTTCCTAGGGTTTATTAGGTTTTGTTTGGGTTGTTTGTGTTTAAACTATACATATCATTACTATATTTGCAAAATGCCTAGTATGAAATGCATTAACCGCATATACAGTACATATGTATTAAAGGATATTACATTTTGAGTGAATGATAATTTGCGATGTTCAACTTGATATGGTGAACAGTGATGGCAACTACCTACTCAGTAAGTTAGGTCATGCAATAATGCCGAAAGAGGCTACTGAGATTGTTCTCCACATCCATTTGCATTTTATATCAGCTGACAAAAGTGCTAATGTCCTAGGTAGCCTTTTCATGTTTAGATTTGGCTGGCTGACTCTGCTAGCTTGTTAATTCAAATCAGTACACCCATTGTTGAAATAAATGACATGATCCTGGCTCCATTAGAGTTACAAAGGAACACGAGACAAAAAAAATAAATAATGAAAAGAAACAGATTCTCAATGGACCAAGTTGCAATTGCCACTCTTGTCTGTTTGTGGTCTGCTGAAGACTATTTTTGCTTATAGAAAAATCAATAGTGCTTGAGTTATCATATCCAGTGAGCACTGGGAGGGGTAGCAAGATGGGAAGAGAATGAGCAGAAGCAAAATCGATCTTGAGGTATTGCCTTATTGAACAGATGCTGTAAATAGAAACATTATGACGTTAAATATTGCAGAAGTTATCAGGGAGACTAGAGGTTAGCCAATGTGCAGTATTCACTCTCTGTGCTGCCTTACTTCATACTTTTGGCTTGGATATTTATATCAAAAAAGTTTCCAGAATTTTCAGAAACTGTTTTCCCCTTATCAGTAATTAAATAAATTCATCAAAATGTACATGAAATCTTATAACGGATCTGAATTACTATTTAATTTGCACATCTAACTAAACAGCAATGCATAACAGGCTAAACTACAAACACACCCAAACAAATTGATGAATGGTGTTTAATTTCATAATTAAATTCTTTATAGTCAGCTAACATTCACAGGCTAGCATTTTCAGGGGAAATTGAATGTTTATTACTGGATGCAATTAGCAGGAACACATGGAGGACACAAAAATGATTCCATCAGTGCACCATTAAAGAGCACCCAGATCATGACGAGCATCACAGATAGAAGATAAAGATGCAATCAATTTGATTGATTCATTGTTTGTGCATGATATAAGACTGTCTGAAAAAATATACAGCAAAACCCAAGAGGAAATATAGGAGCACAAACGGAAAACATTTGCACTAACACAATGAGGCACTGAGTAATTTTACAGCCAAACTATGTGTATGTGTACATAGAAGAGAGTGTGAGAGATGTCATACCCACATTTACTATCAGTTTCTTCCATTATATAAAATTGTTGGGGAAAATCATACTTCTGGAATAAGACATGGAAAGTTAACACTGTTAACATGGAAAGGCATCAGCACTGCTTTCCTTAAAAGCACGAAAAGCGCGCAGGCCTTGTCTAAAGAATGCTTTCAACAAAACTTTTCATATCACACAAATAAGTCCCAGGAACAGTTTTCCGAGTTGCATGTGCTACAGATGGTTCCTGAAGCAGTGGGTCTTCCTCACCACAGGCAGAAGCAGCACTCTCATTCCCAAGTCCACTGCATGTTGAGTCACTTGGCACCAGAACAGAGCAAATGGCACAATCTGCTAATGACCAAATCTCATAATTATTCAGACAATTTCATCTGTATTGATCCTTTACATACACCAACCGACATGGTAAAAACATAACATTGGCTAACTATTATTAAACCCTCCCAAAAATCCTGACTAAATGAAAAGCAGAAATGGCCATAATGTGAGTGTTCTCACGGGGAGGATACTGACTAGCATAATGAGCTGTGAGCAGAGAGGGGTTGTTTTTCGATGCACCAGTTCTTTCGTAAGGAAGCAGACCAGACCGATTGTTGCTGGCAAGACACATTGCACCTGTGTCTCAGTTTCTGTTCCAACTAGAAATAAAAGCTGGGTCGGAACCTTCAGCGTCATGTCTGTTTGTAGAAACAGACTGATAACTGCAGACGGCAGAAAAAGGTTGAAGGAGAACACAAACTAAAGAAAGAAGGAAAGAAAGAAGGAAAGAAAGAAACTTGGATTTACTATAGGGAATAGAATGAGGAGAGAGAGTGTGCTGTAGGTTACGGATGCCATGTTGAAAATGTCACCAAAATAGATGAGCACCCTCCATCATGACCAAACAGAAGCAGTGGAGGACGGAGCTTGAGTTTGGTAAAGAGTAAGACAAAAAGAAAACCCAGCAGTACCAGCAGCAGGACATATGTAGCAGTGGGTTGAATGTCAAACATTAGGAAGAGAGATTCCATTGTGATTGACGACGCATAATATAAAATACATAAATAAACAAACAAATATACATAAAACATGCTTAAATTATTGTGTAAACATTAACATATAAAATGCTTAAAGTTGATCTGATTTGTGATTATTTCATCTATATGTAATGTTATATAAATTAATATGATCAATGGCTACAAATGAATTACGAATCTCTTGAAAATTAAAACAAAACAACAACAACAACTGTGCCTTGTATTTTTACTTCATGAAGTCATCTTCAAATATTGAGTTTTTGAAGAATCTCCTGAACAACAATCAACTACAACGTAACAGGTAGGGCGTCCAGATTTATGAAAGGTCGGATTGAACCTGACCAGCCATAGAATACAGGTGTAGGTGGCTGTGCTTGGCTTTTCACACCGTAAAATGGTCAGATCATGTCTTTGCCTTCCCCTTGTTTGAAGGACCGCTGCCTAGTCATTTGTGTTTTAAAAGTGTTTCTACAGTTTATAGATATATCAAGATTTTTTTTACTGTATTGAGGTCTATGGCCACTTAGGACTGAGACCCCAGCCGCTAATTGTGACTGCATGCTTTCTGTCATCTACCACATTTGGCTTGGTGTACATCTGACTTCCTTTGATTCATTCCTGCTTGATCATTTTGTTGTTGGTGGTGGTGGTTTTTGTTGTTGTAAATACTCATGGTTGCATTAGTTGTTTAAGTGCACCTGTAGGGAGCGTGTAAGGTGGGATATTCTTGCTTCATCAGACATATTAATGTGAGCCATGACGATGGCTCGGTTGATGCTTTATGTGTGTTGCCTCTCACGCTCCTTATGTTAATGATTTATTTACTTATTTCTAGTATTTCATCAGCCTTGCTGAACCCACTTCACTCTCTTTGCTTTCCAGTCTGTGCAACTATACATTAACTGTACTACAGTCTATTAACAGGGAGGCAACAGGAGTGGAGGGGGTTTTCTCTTTGCTTGCTACAGAACAGTGATTGCCTGCATCGCTTGTGTGGTGGTGCTGTATGACTTTAATGCCAGCTGGGGCCCATCCCTCCCTTACGGCCCATCCCTCCCCTCAGATATGATTACTGTGTCTTTCTCTTGGAACATCTCTTTGCTTTTCTTGATTTCTCGATATTGTTTGCTCTAAGAATAGTGTTCTTTACTTTGTGATACTTTGTATTTGGCTATTTTTGGTAAACACTGCTTAAATTACAATCACACTAAAACACAAGAAAAGCGTGCAACACATACATATATATGTGCTGAGTTAAACACAACCCCCCCCCCCCACACACACACACACACACAGTGGAAATAGAGTATAGAGAGAACGTGGGAGGTTAATACCAAGGTAGTCCCATGGTGATATGGGTACTTCGGGCTCTGACCCCTTAACTAGAAGACGAGCTTCAACAGATCCTGGAAATAATAACATCAATCTCAGTCCAGAAGAGCACAATCTTAGGAACAGTGAAAAACAGTAAAAATCCTGGGCCTCTGGTAGAAAAAAAAAAGATATGACCACCCACTGGAAGAGTGCAGTGGGAATTTTATTTTTATATGTATAATTGGAGCAGTATAGCCTAGTCATATTAGAGAAGCTGTGGCCTTTTATAATTTAGGATGTATTCAGCTGAGTAGACTTGCTGGTGAGTGTCGTCTGCCAGATTCTAGAACATGCCTAGAACAGATGAACAATTTCATGGTCCTGTTATTATGCTTTCAGGAATGGCAAGTTACTTTACGAGGGGTGTTTTTGTAATTGGTGCAAGTTGCTTTGGACAGCAGCATAAAAAAAGGCATTGCTAGTTCCAAAGGTGCATGTACTTACCAATGTAATATCATTTCTGTTAATATAGCTCACTTTTATACTGGCAGTGCTGCCTGAAAAAGAAAAAATGTCTAACCTTGTACTGAAATTCTTCACTTCTCATGTGTCTCATGGACAGGAAGTCTGACATATGTTTGAAGCCTTTGACAGATAAGCCAGTGGAGTGATGCATGGAAAAAGAGAGAATATTTCAGCCTAGAAACCCAAAATGGAGGTAATCAGAGGATGGTTTACATGAAATATATATATATATATATATATATATATATATATATATATATATATATATATATATATATATATATTTTTTTTTTTTCTTTTTTCTCTGCTTTTGTAAAAGCCTATGAGAAAGGGAACACAAAATTCTAATGGAAGATAAGAGATCAGCCTTTCTGAGTTTGGGAGGGAGTGAGACTGACAGAAAGTAATGGATTTCTGTGCCTGTTGTGATTAAGAGCCTGTACTAAAGCTGTGATAATGTGCTGATATGTGCGGGGAGCCGCCTGATGCAGGCTGATGATAAGGGCCCGGCACCGGGGGAAGTGCCTCTGTTGCTCGGTTACAGCCCTCACATGCCCATTCCGCAGAAAATCTGCTCATTTGTTTTTTTCTGCATGTGCCTCTATAGATAATTTGCTTCCTAAAGTGTGATTCCTTCAAACAGTTCTTATCATAACAAACCTCTATAATCATATTGCCATAGTAGAGACTTGCATTTAGATTTGCATTTGTCATTTTTGTTTGTTTTTTTTTTTTTATTACACTCCTACAGTGGACGATAATGCCAAAAAAGAGCCCTCTCCACCTTCAAGCTGCATGGAAATATTACCCATCTGTGAGGTTCAAAGACACGAGAGGTGCACGGCTGCATGCTTTTAATACGTCCTGTTGCCAAGTCAATATGTTTGGAAGACGGCACTAAATGTTTGATTACGTGGCAGTGATTATTCCCAGCAACATGGTACATGTTAGTCAGTACTGAGATGCCTAGGCACACCACTTTTTAAAAGGCATGACTTCAACATGGATTCATATGTGGGCAAGATGCATTGTTGTGCCACATTTAAGCAAGGGAGATGGGAACACAGGAATGGCTGAGAACTGTGGTGTGGACAGAAATAAAGGGTGATGCGAAATGGAACTGGAAGGTTGAGCAGTGAACTGGACTCGGTTCTGGGAGTAGAGGAAGTGGGACATAAGGCAGGCTGTGGGTCAGGCAACGGGGCAGCTGGTAAGTCCAGAGCCACAGTGGTGGCTGCAGGGTCAACAGGTTCTGGAGGCGTGGCGACGGCTCACATCTAGAGGTGGCTGGCAGGTCCGAATGTGTGGCATTGGCATCTGGGAAGCAAAGTATGCCAGATGTAGAGCCCTGAAGGGAGCAGAGCGTGGTGATGGTGTTCTCTGGGCACAGTGCAGGAAGAACCCTCTGTGGAGCATGGAGTGACTATGTAATTCTGATAGCAAAACACAGCAGAGCCTGTGTCCTTTAGGGTGCAGGTCACAATGGTGCCATCTAGGGAGCAAGGCAGCACTAAGACTAGGGCACTCAAGACTAGGATCTGGCTCTGAAGTGGGCTCTGGCTGATGCCTTGTCTGCTCCATTCGGCATTGGCACTGCTAATGGCTGAACGGAGCAGAAATCTCCAGCAGAACCTGAGGTAGCAGGGCAGGCAGGAAAGCAAAATAGTCCATCTACAGTATCAGAAACCCTGCAAGGCTTCTGCTAACCTTTCGTCCCGCAGTGTCTGCAGCCTTCACAGCCTCCTCAGTAAGTGCTTCTCTGATCAGTAGTTTTTGCAGATCCATAGGGTGCTCCCAGAAATAGTGTTGGCACCGCCTGGAAAACTCAATACACCTGTGCTCCCGTTGTTCAAAAAATACAGCTGGGGAATCCTTGCAATAGATTTCTTCCTGTGGCCAGAGACACCTGTGAACCAAGATGAAACTCCAGCACAACCATAATCTACATCAGACTACATCCAAAACGATAAGTGACAGGTCAGGGAAACATCTGCTACATCTGTACTGTTAAGGAATTCTGTTTATATATTTCCATGTTAATATAATAAAGTTTATATATTTTGTAAAAATACAGTCCAAAATTGGTAGGACTGTGTCCGGTTAAGACAGGACAGACAATATGCCTAGTCATGACAGGATATAATAGTCATGGAGGTTAAAGTGCTCAAAGGTTAGGGTTAGTACAAACATTATGCTCTAAAAAGCCTTGTAAAAGATATGCACTTTTTTTTCCTAAGCATTTTTTACTTACAATGCATTAAATTCAACCTGACTAAGTGTGATATGCAGGAATATCAGTTGAAGTAATATTGCTTGCATTCAAACATACCATTTCTCATGCAGTACAGATCTACTCTCAGAGTAAATGCTTTGCATAATGCCTTTATAAGCACAGCAAAAACCAAAATGCAAAGGATGACCATTGTTTTTCTTCACATACCAGATGTGTAAATGCACCTGTACTGAGATATAAAAATGTTAAAGGCTGTGGGTGCCTTAGTGCCAGCCAACCAAAGAATGAGGTGCTTTTTAATGTGGTGCTGACAGAATTAACATGTAAAGTGAAAGCAATATAATGGAGATAAATCTGTACTACTGTATTGGCATTTTAAGACACATTTATCAAATGGAAAATAGCAAATGGTTCTTAATAGCTGAGTTTACACCAATGCGCACCAATGATCCAATATTTATCTAAGGTCTCTTAGTCTGATTAAGATAAGATCATGTAATACACAGTTTGATTGTACTAATGTCTTGGTTGTCTTAAACTTAGCCAGAGTAAAACCAGAGCAGGTGTAATCACTACAGTCTATTTATGTGTAGAAAGAAAAATGTCAGTGAATATGCAGTTTAGTGCTAATACAATAAGTCATACAAATGCACAAATCATGTAGAATATTTTAGACAAAGCTCTACAGACCACAAAGAACACAACGACGTTATACCTGCAGGAGTATGGCTTGAACATTTTCACTACCTCTAGGCAAGTGACATCACCAATTTATTTGATACTGCCATTACCACTTAACTGGCCCCACAGGATTACTTACATGGAAAAAACAAGTCTGTCCATTTGCTAACCATATGTCCCTTCTTCCCTGGGGAGCATGCTTCAGGCTGCCTGGCTGCCTTTTTACTTTCAAACGAAAACTGAGACTTACACCTGACAGCTAGTATATATGTTTCTACAGCAGAGTAGTGGCAAATGAAAAAAGACACCAATTGATGTCATTAGCAGTGGGGACAAAATGGGTAATTTCTTGTAAAATAAGTTTTCACATAAAACCAATATAATAGTTGGGTGGCAATATGACAATGTGACTATTATGACTATTTACTATACTTGCTCTATACTATATATATAGTATATATATATATATATATATATATATATATATATATATATATATATATATATATATATATATATATATATATATATACTATATACTTGCTCATCTTACTCCTTTATCTCTATGGATATTACACCTTTGTCAACAGCTCTTTCTTTAGTGTGTATGATCTTTTGAAGTCTCAAACCTAAGGTGACGTCTATCATCCACTCACTAATCCACCTCACCAGAATGTACAGTAACGGCATCCCAATGTCATACGGACTGGATAAGTGTGTCCACATGGTGACAAGGAGAAGGAATGTAGATAGAACTGAGGGGATCGTACCATATCAGATGTTGAGGGGAGCCCAAGGAGGATGGGAATGAGGAGGAGCAGGACCATCACGAGATGGTATGTACCATTGGCATATAGTGGAAGTGGCAGATATGTAGAAATCCTACCAATGGCCAGAAAATCCTGGATTGAAAGATAGCATGGAGAGACTAATCATGGAAGCACATGAACAAGCTCTGAATGCAAGAGGCTTGGACATAGCACACCAGATATAACCCAAGATGCAGACAAAGATGTCCCTGAGACATTCATATAATAGTGGGATGCAAGATGCTAGCAGGCAAAGTGTAAATGGAATGCCATAACCAAGTGGCTAGCATAGCATACATAAACATCTGTGCTAAGTACTGACTGGAAGTTTCAAGGTCAAACTGGCATACACCCCTAGAGGAGGTAGAGGCCATGCAAGCAAGCGACATTAGGAACAAGGAAGACAAAATGCTTGATAAATATACCAAGGGCTGAGACAAGAGGTAAAAAAGATGTGGAAGATGATTCCCATGGCACATCGGAGCACACAGGGAGCTATAACCCCCAAACTAGGATAACGGCTCAAGCAGATCCCAGGAACAACACACAGATTCACACACACACAGATTCAGCAAATGTTTTGAAGTTCACCAAATTTATTTTCATTAATAGCTCCATCTGTACAAGAGCGTGCATCGGAGAATTATGAATTAGCAAGTTTGACACCCGAAAATGCCTTACAAAGTTAAGACCTTTTTTCTGATTTGTCCAGAAGGGTCATTCATAAAAATATGATCATGGGTAAAAAGACTTTGCTGTAAACAATCAGTAAATGAAAATAGATTCCCATAACATCAACAGTGGCAAGGAATATAAAACAAATGTGTCTCAAGTTGTTCTTACAACATCACAACATTACGAACATACCTTCTGTGAAATTAATAATATAATGGCACATGACTGAAATGGGAAAAGGTCAAGGGGAAGTCGTAAGAGAATACTTCTTTCAACTCTCTCATTTCCATCTGGTGTTGGTTTGTTGAATGTTGTGTGATTTACTCTTTTAAATACAGTTATTTATTTCTGCAGACTTTTAAAATAATTGTCAAAAAACAACACCTGTTTTCAAGAATGCCCTTTCTTGATATCTCCCTTCAGACTTAATTGGAATGGACATTAGCACACCTATAATGGGAACTGCTTAGTGTAAGTAAAAAAAATAAAAAATTTTTGGCTTGAGATGACAACCTACAAAATGTAAATATTTTCATTCCTGTCTCTGTTATGTGAGTGATGCAAAATATATTTCTTCATGCAATGTAACTGCCACAATTTAAGGTTGTTCATCCATATGTTTTCTGGAAACCATATGGTTTAAATTTGCCACAAGATAACCTATATTTTATACCATTACTGTGGTTACCATGGATGCTACATACTCCAATACCACAAATTGCCTATTGCAAATCCAGAATCCTTGTCACAGAGATGGTCCAAGGTCAAAGAGCCATAGGAATTGGTTACAGAAACAAAACCATAATGCATGACTGAAGAATCAAACAAGATAAAAAAAAACACAGAGAAGGATAACTAGAAAAACAAGTGATACAAAACATAGTGTAATTAATCCAAATAAACTATTATAGAACATAGTACAGCTAACACAATACATTAAACTACATCAAACAATGGCCTGGGACAAGACTGGACCTTTGACCTTGGGCCTTAAAACATGGCAGAACCCATCTCCCTAAGGCCTGTGCATGGCATTTTGGGGTCTCCTGGATTGCATGGATAGACCCTTTACATTTGCCAATATAACCAGTTGTTATGACCCGTGCCAGGATGAGAGTCTGAAACATCAATGAAGGGGTCAAATGAGTTGTATGTTTATTGCGAGAGGGATCGAACTTTAGGAGCTGACAACTCCACAATAAGAAACATAAATCACACTAGAAAAGCACTAACATCAACACAACAAAAATCCCTAACTGAACACAAACAACAGGGAATATAGCACCCTTCCCACACCAGACTTTTGAACAAAGTGTTGCACTCTACGTACAAAATGATATTTATATCAGAAGACATACCCAGAAAGTGGGAGCAAGCGATAAGTCAAAGCGATTGAACAGGCGTAGGTCCAGAAACACAATGACAATCAGCTAAACAACACCCAAAGCTATCAAAGAGAATCACACAAGCAGTCACAACTCAAGCAGTGATAAGTCTCTATCGCTCTTTCCCAGTCTTGCTCTTATGTGCGAAGCAGCCAATCTGGCCACAGCATGAAAAGTCCTGTACAGGTTGGAATGCATGATCAGGTGTGGGAGGAACCTCGGGAGGGGAAGAGCTGCAGTCTGCAACAACCACAATCCACTCGCAAGTGTAACACCAGCTCACACTTTTAATTCATCTGTCAAAGACACACCTGCTGCCTGGTCCAAAACTAAGCTCACATAAACTGGGCTCACATAAACTGGGCTTTAGGGGGACACACTGAAGTTAGAGACATATTTTTGCATATTGCAGAGAGCCATCTCAGCTTTCTGAGAAACAACTTGAGAAGCATGTTTTATATTCCTTTCCTTTGTCAATATTTCCAGGTGTGATGTTATGATGCTCTATTTTATTTAACTAATTGTTTACAGGAATAATTTATTTCCCACAGATTGCATTTTTATGAATGACAAATCAGGCAGGGTGCTTACTGCTAATTCAGAATTCACATGAATACTCCTTTACAAACAGCTGTTCGTGAAGGTAATTTACAGTACTTTTGTGACCTTATGGGTGTTTGCTTATTCGGACATGGCACAGTGACCTTACACAGGCACTATTAAACATTGCAGTGTTACTCTGGACAGTAACTTTTAATGTTAACATTATGAAATGTTAATGTAACAGCATGATATGCGCCCCCATTACTTGTTCACGTGGTACAGCCCACGTTTGTTGTTGTTGCTTCTGTGTAGTTTATGTATTGCCACACCCTTGGATCATAGCATTATTTGTTACACCTATTTCCAGTCATGTTGCTTGTTACTCTATTGCTTGTTGGTGAGTACATTTAAACCTCTCTGTTCATTTCGTGTTTGTGGGTCATTGTGCTGGTCTTTATTCTTTCACTTGCGATGATTCTATGTATTCTTTGTCACCTTTTCATTGTGTATGTTGGACGTCTGTGAGCGTCACAGTTAAAATTAATTTTAATAAATGCCTAATTTGTCTGTATTCATAAAATCGGTGGACAGAATAGCCATATGGAACAGATCTGAACAGGTTTTTGTATGAGGTAAAGTAGACTTCATTAATTAGGTTCACTTGTAAACCTAATTCCTGACTAAGAGTCTAGATATAATGAACAAGTAATTTTAAATTGCTTAAACAAGTTTAAGGATGAATCTCTTAAGTCCTGGATAAGCACCTTCAATATTGAACCCTCATCTGTAGTTTCATTATTACACATTTAAATGTGCTACAGCTTGACTGAATTTAAATCCTAATATTTGCTAATCATTGTAGTTAGATGTCAGTAAAGTGGAACTTGTCACGTCCAGCTCCTCCCTCCTCCCTGGTCCCGCCTAGTTTTCCCCGTTTCCTTGGTTTCCCTTCTGTCTGCCACGCCCCTGTCCTCAGTGTTCCCACCTGCGTCTCGTTTCACCTCCATGTTTCAGTGCATTTAAACCCCTCTTTTCTACCCCTTGTTGTCAGTCATTGTACGTATGTCTTCCTTTGCCTTCATGCTCTTTCGTGGTCCCCGTTCATAGGTTATCCTGATTCATGTTTCTAGTGTTTTCTCTATGTGCTCCTGTTAGTGTAGATTATCTTCCTGTTGCCCTTCTCATCCGCTCCGTGTTGTCTGTCTTATTTATCAATTATACTGTTGTTAGTTTCCCTGTCGCTCATATATTCTAGTTTGCTTCGCCTTTTTATGTTTAACCTCGTCGTGTTCTGTTCTGTTCTTCCTTCGTTGTGTTTAGTTGTAGTCTGGTTTGTTCTCTCATCAGCTGTCAGGTTTTGTTTCTCTTTCTCTGCCCTTCGTCATTACTCCTCTTGGTGTTATGGTTCTCCCCGTTCCGTTCATGTAGCGTGCATTGTGGTAATGTTCCTATGTGTGTTGACTTTGCTTAGTTGTCTCGTTCTATAGTATTAGCCTTTCGGTGTATAGTGTAGCTCCTATCTGTATTCTGAGTTTCTGTCTAGTGTTTTGTCGTTCCCCTTTTAATAAATATTCATTCTATTGCGTTTGCGTCACTCCTGCCTCTTACATACGTTACAGTACTACAGTCATGTAATTATTCAGGGAAAGAGAAGACACTATTTATAATGTCTTATCTGATTGTGCAGTGGGATCTATAGTTCAAGGAAATGCACTGCCTAAGATGAACCTAAATTGGTACCTGGAATCACTGCTGATCCAAACCATTTTCCCAATATCCCCAAGTTGTCCAGTTGTCTGCTAAAGAGTCCTTACTCTTTTGCATAGTAAAAAGGTGGCATACTTTTTCTTAATGTTGTATAGAGAAATAAATATGAACTTGGCATAACTTGGACTGTAGTACATATTAGAACATGGCCAATATTTAATTTTTTTTTCTTTCTGAAATATTGGAGACACTGCCACCGAACACTAGCCTTTATTAAACTACAATTTTCTACATACAGACAGAAACTACACATCCCTGGCCTATGGCAGTGCAGGGATGGTTTTAATCATGGACAACGTCTCCAACCCACTGTACCACTCACTGCCAAGACAATGGAGCACGTCCAGCCAAAAACTCATTCCACTCAAATGCACCACAGAGCGCCACAGGAGCTCATTCCTACCTGTGGCCATCAAACTCTACAACTCCTCACTTCACATGTAACTAAAATGTACAATAACAACGTGCAATAACAACGTATATACAACGTATATACAGTGGATAGTTTTAATATGTACAATACCAAACGTGCAATAACATTGATCCCTTCACCACTGCATTTGCCACTTTACACGTACTTTGCCACTTTATTCTTATTATATGTTTATTAATGTGTATATATAGATTTAATAGATATATTTAACATATATTACATTTTTATGTATGGAATCTGGCAACTGTAACATCTGCAATTTTCTCTCGGGGGTCAATAAAGTATTCTGATTCTGATAACCAGAAAGCATTTGCAAATGGTCACTAGATTATAGTAAGTTATCCTTGCAAGATTTAAAAATGTTTCTATGTAATGTGTGAATTCACATCATTTCCTGGGCCATAAGATCCCGATGAGGTTAGTATGGGATGATGACTTATATTAAGCTTGTTGTTGTATATGAGGAATATAATAGTTCAATAAAGAAAGACCCCTGCCTGTATTTACCATGCAGCTGTCCTGTAGTATGAAATGCAAGCCTGTCCTTAACCACTCTACAAGATGGACCTGAATACGATTCAAATGCATTTTCTAGTAATATGTGAAATTTTTATAAAGTTTTCTTATTGGTTCTCATGTTGATAATTTTGAGGTATTTCTATTTATTTCTGTATGTATTTATTTTTCTTTTTGAAGAGTAGGGAGCTTATTGGTCATCCTCTACATGACGCAACGTCTGCTCCATTTTGATAGACAGCTTCCTAAATAGGTTTTGGATGCTCTCAAATTCTGCTGTGCTTCACTCATTTGTCAGCTGTTTGCCAGGAACATGTCCAACTCTCAACACCTGGAAACAAAGCAAGGTCTTGGCAGACTTTCTTAACAGGCTAAGAGTCATAGGTATTTTAGTCAGTCTCCCAGAATTAAATGCAGATCATTATCTCACAGCTGCAGACACTCAGACACTCTGACAAATGTTACATTGCCAGATTAGTTAAAAGCCTGTCATACAGGCGAGAATGCACCGAATGTATTGTTTCTTCAGGTTTTGTACATTTCCTGTTGTAACTAGGAATTAAATGTTGGACTGGAAAACTAGTGCTGCCCCTGCTGGATGTAGCCATGTATTTGCAATTTTCATTAAATGGAATTCAGCCCAAGTAATGTCTATCATCCCAAAAAGAGACAGGGTAGTCATTTGCTTTGAGTGACCAACTAAATCACTAGTGCTTCTCCTTTAAGGGTGTCTGAACAACCACAATGGCCTAGAACAGGGGTACTCAACTGGCGGACCGCGGTCCGGATCCGGACCCGAACGCAGTCCTGTCCGGACCCAATCTCATTCCTGATTAACTGGATACGGACCAAAACAAAACCGTAACATTTATTTCAGGGCTATTGAAAAAACACTCCGTCACGAGTGTTACGTTTGCCACCCCCGCTCAACAACTTACGTTCGCCACCCCCGGGCTACAAGCCTGGTTGACGCTTCGCGAGCGGCGCGAGGGTCCGCGCGGCGAAAATAACGTAATCGCTGTGGCTCCGCGTGTGCGCGAGTGCCTCGCGCGCTGTCGGTTCGCGAGGTCGTGCACCTCTCGAATTTTGTAACTTCGCGCGCGCCGCGCTTCAGCGCAATGAACAAAGTCACGTTTTCAGGGTTCATACACCTTTACAAGGTGGAATTCAAGCACTTGTACGTCACTTTCAAGGTCCATTTCAATATTTCCCAGCATGTTAAACATAATTAAGTTAAATATTTATACATATACTCGAAATAATTCGCTTTTTATCACATTATTTAATAGTTGTTTATTTTAAAAACGCCCAATCTTCACGTCTTCACGTTCTCATGTTTCGTCCTGGAATTACAAGAGGCTCGTATTTGTTAACCCTCTATGGCATGAATTTTTATTTTAGGAGGAAAAAATTTTTTCATTCTAGTATTTGCTAGATTAGGGGTCCCTTATAATATATAAATAATAAAATTTGCCCCCCCACCCTCCTGCCCCCAGATTTTGGTTTGTTGCCTCAGGGCAACAAGATGCTATGAGGGTACTAAAACGCCAAGGTTTTCTGTAATTTTCATATAAGTGTAATGAGGTACAAAGAAGTATTAATCACATTAGAAGTTTTATTTCACAAATTCCACAAATGGTTTATCAATCTGTGGGTTAGAAATTAGCTGCAATGTGTGTTTGTGTTTCTGAATGTTTGTTCCTGTGGGGTACAGATTGAATCAATGTTTCCCTTTTTTGGAAAGCACAAAGCACTGCTGTACCCAAGAACTACTCCAGTTCTTTAGTAGTGAGGTTAAGGGTTTGTTGGTATCACACTGAATGGCATATACAGGGGTTGGACAATTCAACTGAAACACCTTTCATTTTAGTGTGGAAGGTTTCATGGCTAAATTGGACCAGCCTGGTGGTCAACCTTCATTAATTGCACATTGCACCAGTAAGAGCAGTGAAGGTTCAATTAGCAGGGTAAGAGCACAGTTTTGCTCAAAATATTGCAATGCATGGGCATCCAGTGGTTCAAACATTGTATCCTGAAGACGGTGCCATGTATCAGGATGACAATGCACCAATACACACAGCAAGACTGGTGAAAGATTGGTTTGATGAACATGAAAGTGAAGTTGAACATCTCCCATGGCCTGCACAGTCACCAAATCTAAATATTGTTGAGCCACTTTGGGGTGTTTTGGAGGAGAGTCGGGAAACCTTTTCCTCCACCAGCATCATGTAGTTACCTGGCCACTAGAAGAATGGATTAAAGTCCCTTTGACCACTGTACAGGACGTGTATATGTAATTCCTAAGATGAATTGGCGCTGTATTGGCTGCAAAAGGAAGCCCTACACCATACTAATAGATTATTATGGTCTAAAACCAGGTGTTTCAGTTTCATTGTCCAACCCCTGTAAATTTGACTGCTCTATAATAACTTCCAGAATGCCTTCAGAAAAAATATCTGGAAGTGTTGATATAGGGACACAATATTGTCTGATTTTGGAAGGCTGGCCTGCAAATTAGTGATGTTGGGACTGTGGTGTGTTCTCCACCAAGGTATGTTTGAAACACCTTCCTCTGATACATCATTATCATCTTCATTTTCATCTGTTTTCAAAAGAAACCATAAAGCATAAAATTACAATAGGTCATATACAACTGTCATAGCCCGCTGATGCACACACACACACACACACACACACACACACACACACACACACACACACACACACACACACACACACACATTCATACACATTCATACACACACACACACACACACACATTACATACAGTATGTTCAGTATGACTGGACCATCATCATCCAAATTTTCCCCGTCACTGTCCTCAATCTCACTGTCCTCACTGTCCTAAGGTTTGACCTTAACTGATGGATCATGTTCCTTACACCCATAACATGTTCTTGCATCCTTTTCCTGTGAGTAATGGTTGATAGGACAGCAAAAACAATGTTATATAAATAACTGTGAGTCCCTGCACATCTCCATCCATGAACATGTCATTGTACAAACTAAAGTGGTCTAACTGCGCAATGTTGCCCTGAGGCAACGAATGAAAAACCTAAATTTTAGAATATAGATAAAGAGAAAAAGTGTCTTTACTCAATCAAATATGCTTTTTCACATATTCCTGCACATCACAGATATTTTTTAATACAAATTTAAAACATTTAAACATGTGAAAAAGTGATATTGATCTTACCTTTTGCTAGCAGTGTGTCCAAGCATGCTATGCTCCAAAAAAGGAGTGCTCCACCCCCAGGTGAAAGACACACCCACACCCAGACCAATTTTTATTGGTGCCAGACTTATCAGCTGATTTAAAATGTGATGTTTTACCAAAAAAAATTTAAAGAGGCAGTGTGGGGGGAGAAATAGTGGTTTGTTGCCTGAGGGCAACACCATGCCATAGAGGGTTAACCTAATACAAGAGAACTATTCAGTCAGACAGATATTTGTTGTGAAACCAAGTAGTTACAATTTCAAGCATTTTTAAGTACTTTAACCTAAATTCCAGCACTTTTCAAACCTGAAACACATAGCAACATTAAAATTGGTCAGGTAAATGTTCATTCCCCTGTTTTGAGGGGTGTTTCTACCACATATCGTTTCGGACAAAACACCACAACCCCCCCCCCCGGACCTCAGGTCACAGGTATCTGCCAAAATTGGACCGCGGACAAATTTAGTTGAGTACGCCTGGCCTAGAACATCATGAAAATGGTAGCACACTGACTGGCTACATTGCAGCAGGACTTAAACATGTTTTTACCACACGAGACTGCATTACCTCTGTCTCTCTGCTATGTTTTTATATGTATAAAGGAAGAACAGTTCCTGGGCCCCTACGCATGAGTTTAGTGCAATGTGTGAATAAAAATGAGCAAGATTTACCAAGCCTGATCAAAGTGCTAATGATATAAAAACGTTGGGGAAATGTATCCAGAGTGATAACTCGTAAGGCCTGTAAAATAACTGAATGTTGATAATGTAGTAAATGAAAAAAAGGCAAATATATTTGCTTATGTGCTATGTTCATTGGTTTATCACATATATTTCATGCAAGAAGTGTTATTTCTGTAAACCACTTGCATGAGAGTATAATTTAATATATGTGATATTTTAGGATAATCTTGCTATTAATCTTGCTAATAATATTTATGTACATTATATATGTGTCATGATACCCTCAGGTGGGCGGGGCTTGTCTTTGTACCAGTTGTCTGCTGGTTATTGTATCCTTCATTTGGATGTTGTCATGGGTCTTGGCACACGTTATCCATTAAATCCTCCTTTTCCCCTGACACTTGGCGTGATCACTTACCTTTCCGTTCACACCCCTTGCCCGATGTTTATGGGATTCACTTTTTGGTTTATTCTTATCGTCCTCCAGTTTGTTTAATGTCTGTACACGTTAGTCTATAGACAATGCATGATGCAGCACCATAGTGTGTCTCTTTCTGCTGCATAATGAGCACTGGATTTATTTCATAAAAGGCAAAGCTGTCCAATTAATCCCAGTAATGGCCCTAATTAAGTTAGCAGAGTGCCTGGATGACACACTGACAGTTGAAGGTCATTGGGGAATGTGTGTTTAAAATTACGCTTTACAAATTATACCACATTTTATATTCTGGTTAGTTTAACAGCATGAGTACAATTTCATGAACAATATATTGTTTAAAAAGACTACTACTTTGCCAAATTCTACTGAAAATGAACACATGTGTTTTCATTTATTTTATTTAATAAAATGCCTGTGGTAATTTCTTAATTGGCAAATTTCCTCTTAGGTATAAATTAGTATAATTTATAATGGCTGGCATAAACATATGGCATTTTAATAAATGGTGATATGTATTTCAATATACTTTAGTTCCTGCTTTCCCATTAGTTGTTATGTATGTACAGTTTTCTCCCTTCTCTTGCTAATTAGGCATTGTGATGCTAGATAGAAAACAGATAGACAGAGCACTTTATTTATCACTGAGGGAAACTGTTTTGTCTCAGTAAGATGCAGCATCATTACCAGCCCCTCATATGCTGTGTTGCTTTAGACCGTGAAGACCAGCCGCCATGTCCACCGACGCTGTGGGCCATCACACACACATGGCTGCATGGCAGGGGTTTGGCGTAATGCACGGCTCTTTTCCAATGACTGATTCCAGGTGCAGCACCTCTGCCTTCACTCAAGGTATATTTAAAGTCACCCTGCCCAGAGTAACAAGAGAGAAATGACTAGAAACCCTTCACAGCAGACGAACCTCTCTAACCTCCACCTCTCATTATCTCATTCTTTACCCAGAGAAGCCTACTACACCCTGACCAAGAATCCTGTTCTATGTCACTAACCCATTCAACACTGCATGCCACACATTTGCATGTCTCCACCTAGCCGTAATGAGCGGGCTCACTTCCTCGTCATTGCATTTATCACCATTGTGTATACAAATCGCCTCTCCAGGACTGTGTGGAATCATTGTGTCTCTTAATGTGTATTTCTGCCACAGTATATCACTTGATATTGAGTCCATCTTATGATGTTGTTCTGCAAATGTTATAGAATGTAAAGATGTGTATGAGACTTCATTGACACTTATGAGACTTTAGAGAACAATATTGAGCACAGTTTGGGAGCCAATCAATCAAGCCCATCATGCTAACGAGGACTGCTTGCAGTGCAACAGCAGAAATGCAGACTGGAAAACAGCTCTAGCAATACAGCTTAAAAACCATAGATACATTTCACTACAAATAATGCAAATCTGCATGCTACCCTTCATCTTATTACACGTGATGCATTATGGCATTTCTCTTTCTTCTATGTGCATTTAAAATGACTGTCGTGTCCAGACTCAGCTTTATACCTTCGGATTACAGTGAATGTGCATGTGGCGTGTGTCCGCTCCCATTTAGTGCATGTTCATGTCAGCAGCAGATATCAGTCTCTCACAATTTCCTCGCATGTGGAGTTTTAACAAAGTCTCTCTGACACAGGGGGAATATACTACAGACTCTGCAGACAGAGAACTGTAGCACACTTGATCTTAGAGGAAATTTCAACACCGGGCTGGCTGCTTGGACATAATCATGCTTTGGCCTGAAGATCAAATCTGTGTACCCCATTACATCGTGAAGGTGTTCATTCTGAAGCATGGTAACACTGAAGTCTAATGTAGGATATCCTTAACAGAAAATTATTTAAGCAGCGATGATCTCTTGCCCATTTCCTTGCTGAGTACAGACCTCCATACTTTCTTTATAAATTGTACTTTGGAGATACAAAGGCGCCAGTAAGCATGCTGAAACCTGGAAATGCTAAAGTGGAAGTTTATCTTTTTATTATTTATTTGCACACTAGCTAGTTATGTGTTGCAGTAAAATTAATATTGTGACGAGGCTATACTACAGATACCTGAAGCTTTGAGAACATTACAGCCTTGGTAATACTACTTGATATAGACAGATAAATAGATTAGATAGGAAAGATTAAACAGAGCAACACCAGATCTGCAGATCTTCAGATTGTTCGGTGAGTGCTAGCATGGCTCTCTTAGCAACTTATCTGTTTCTGAGCAAGGCCCTTATCTTGTAATTGCTGAAACAGAATTAGTCTCCCACTGATCAATCAAAAGTAACACATGCGACATGCTAAAATCACACACATAATCAGATAGATCAGGTACAGTTGTTTATGGTGTATGGAACAGCACTTTGAGACACTGATAAATGTCCCTTTTGACATATTTGTACCTTGCAGCCTGTAGCCTGTTTTTGGGATGCCTCACTGTGTAGAACGATGTTTTTACTGAGACACGGTGGCCATTTTGATCCGCATGCTATTTCTGTTCTGTCCATAGATGTTGACCATATCTTCTGAAATCTGGCCAAGTATGGGGTGCTTAACGTATGCAGAGCTATTAACATCGTCCTGCACCTGTTCTCCCCTGGGGCACCAATTCACTTTTTTTTTTCTCCTCCACAGACCGTTGCTGCTATGCTACCCTTATGGCAAACAAATTTTGCTTCCAAATATGTTTATTTTAATATATTCTTGTTTCATTTAAAACATTACAACATCTTATTGCCATGCAGGAAAACCAGGTTCCAGGAAAGTGAGGTGCATTCACTATGGCATGTTTATTTTTTATGTACTCACTGTCTCCGTTCTTGTTCCTTTTTTGAACCTAAGCTTGCTCCCCGGTCATGTACTGTCAGTGCTCCATTCTGCTTACTACCATTCATCAGCCTTCACAGGAAAGGGTGGTCACCTCTAGCCATTAGAATCAGGACGGATTTTACTGCTGGGACCGGGTACTGCTAGAACTGTTATAATCCTGAGGATTTGTATGAGGTTGTTGTGTGTAAACTGATGGAGTACCTTGACTTCACTGAACCATGAGCTGGCCACTATTGAATCAGTTGGACCTCCAGCAGATAAAGTGCTATATAAATATAGATTGCCTCGTAGTTCAATAGGGACTTAATCCACAACCATGACCTGGAGAGCAGCTATTGTCCACAAACAAGATCAGGTAAGACCAGCTTTGTTTGTCTGAGGAAAACAGAAAGTGTTGATCTGGAAAAATGTGTTATCTTTCCGCTTTGCTACCACCTCCTCAAGTGAAATATGCACTTTGAAAAGGGAGGCTACTTCATGGACGAGACATGTGGCTGTGAGGGCGAGATATGAATACCCATGATATTAAAATGAGTCTCAGAAGTGACATGACATGTTGCTTTACTAACAACATGTACAGACAATAAAACATATCTACAAAAATAATTTAAATAAATAACACTGAATTGGTTCATTAATTTTGCAATTAATTTCTGGAATAAAATGCACTACAGCACTCCCAGGTCAAGATAATAACACAACCCATTTTCCACATTAATCCTGCTAATGCTTACAATGTTGCTAATGCTCTTGTTGCATGGTGATACGAAGCACATCATTTATCTCTATTTTACAGCAAAAGCTCAGAATTCCTTGCTGCTTAAGGACACAATATTTTAACAAAGCAAATTCAAATTGACTTGAACTTCCTACTGAGCAAGGCTTGGCTGAACCGAGTCAGAAGGAAGAATGAGGAGCCCAATCCAGTGTCTTTATGTTTGGCTGCCTAAACCCACGGCAGCGTGTGACACAATGACAGAGTTAGTCCGAAAGGTCCCTCCTCCGCACATCAGCAGAAACTCCCTGCAGCAAAGCAGCAGTGGAAATCACTAGCCAACACTCTCCATTCAGCTCATCCCAGTCCAGAGGGCAAGACTTGTAAGTTAATGACCATCAGTGTCCAGACAGAAAGAGATAGGGTGAAAACAGGTTTAGGTACACGTTGCCTATGCCGCCAATGTGCCTAAGCACTATACTTAAGACAGATCAAGGTTCATACAACATTACACCAAGATTACCTTGTGGAATGAATAAACATTTTTACTAATAATTCTGACCAAAAACTTTTGCATTACCTCTACACTTCCTTAATGTTAATGTAAAGGAAGGTATATTGTGTCCTCATTTGTTGGACCGTGACTCATTTGTCCATCACTCTAGATTTAAGTCGGCATTAATCTAACATCACTCTAGCGTTAACTCTAGCTCTAGCTAAGACAAACCTAGCTAACTCTATTAATAGGTCAGTTTTACATGGTGCCCCATACACAGATTTGTAGTTATTTCACACAGATGATAGTTTCTGTCTCACAAATATAAGGGTGAAGAGGGGGAGGAGAGACGGCAATTCCAGTCAAGCCATCCATGAGCGCTCTCTGGAGCCATTCCGCTCCACTGTGTTCCAGGGTGAGATTGCACTGGTCAGAGCGATTGTGCAGCGGTACGTCCCAGGCTAGCTTGGATGTGTTGTTGATGCAGTACTGCTGGACAGTGGAGTGGAGAGAGAGGATTATTAATGGAAAAGTCTAGTTAGAGGATTTTGCAGCCCCACCACTCAAAAAGCAGAAATTGCTTATTCTGCCTAACTGCCTAAGGTGACATGTGTACTCTCGCTATTCCCCTGTTCGAATCTTTTAATATCTTGTTCGTTGTAAAAAAATAAATAAATAAAATGAAAAACTAACAAACAAACAAAAACAAAACACAAGCAGATTTAGTCATTAAAAAGAGCATGGTTATTAATGAAAAATGAATTAAGGTTTTTATCAATATCTATATATAATATATAAGGCAGATTTCTAAATATAATTGAGCAAAATGTGGGGTCTTCTTTATGTAACTGTATCCAAACTGAATACCATTACAAAAAATCTCAAAGCTCAAACACCTGAGAGGGATCAACTTTCATTCATGAACAAAGACATTTAAGCATGTTACACAGACTTTGAGCTCTGTATATTTTGTGACAGCTATAACTGTTTTAATGAATAAAATAGGTAACTAACCTGAATAATGTTCCATAAAGCTCTCTCCTCAACAGTGAACAAAATAAAGTATGTCAGTTTCAGAGAGGTGATTGTAGACAGTCTGTTCAAAAAGATTCATATGTACTATGATTTATATAAAATACACTATAACATACACAGAGAGAATACTTTTTTCTACCCCATATCTCTCTTCAGATGAGAAAGCATGCTTACATTTGATAGTCATGTTTAGTCAAGCTCTGGACAGAATTCATTAACCATAATTAAGCATTTACTTGATCAGGAGTTTTGGAAAGGAGGAAAAAGAAAACACTCAGAAGGTTTATGTGAAGTCAGATTAAAGGGAGCCAAACGAATCGAGCGAAACAAATTATCAGGCACTGCCAGACTGTCTTTGGTGTTGGGGCCTCTCTGATCGCTATCTCGTTAGTGCTTTATTCGTCAAACATTGGCTAATGCCTACAACGAGTTTGAGCTAATCCACACTCGGCAGCTCGACCAGCACTGGGGAGATGGCTTATTGACAGAGCTCAGTGGAACAAGGTAGGGGGTAAATGTACTCAGAGACCCTTTTTGTAACATGGGCTCTGATTTAATCCACTAGTCGTTAGTATGTTAAATGATCAAGCCCTGTTTGCAATTGGTGTTATTCATTGAAGCTTCTGTTTTATCAGTTATATTTAATGTTAGAACTATAAAGAATATGTGGATGTACAGTCATTTGTTTTAATATTATTGTTATTCTTTAGAATGCATATATACACTGATTTTATATAGGCTTGGATGGATGGATAGATTGATGGATGGATGGATGGATATAGTTTTTGTGTTTACCGTTATATATGATATTAATCAAATCAAATCAAATATATTTGTATAGCGCTTTTCACAACACGTTGTCACAAAGCAGTTTTACAGGATTTACAAGTTTTAACAATCATATATATTATGTGTTACTACAGAAGAAGAACAGACAGCACATTAGATAACTGAGATATTATAGACCAAACATCACAGCAAAACTGCTCTATTCATAACCCTTATTACATAATCTTATAGATGTAATCTTAAACATGGTGGCAACATTGTGTTGAACTGTGTAAATGTGCTAGTTACATATGCTTAGTGTTCATGAAAATGGCCACTAAAATATCAAAAAAGGTCATAATACACAAAACTGCTTCAATCTTTTTGGGCCCATATGTATTTATAAAAGTAAATCAGTAGTAACCCTACTACGGTTTGGCTCATGCACAGCAGAAAACCCACATCTTAGACATACTGAATGGGGCTAAGGAAGTGTGCATTTTTATTATTAATATTTTTCTTTTTGATGGGGAAGCATGAAATATATGCCAAGAAAGATTAAGTGGTGCAATAGAGTTAGTCAATTCATGATTAAAGGAATTGTAGAATTAATTCTGTTTGCATTAGACCTATTTCACTGCGTGGCTGTAGCAGAACAGATGCTGCCTATTCATTGGTGTAAACTGAACCTTTGAACAAATCTCAAGTTTATTACTGAATTGTTAATCACTGCTATCTCATAAAATAATGCCTTACTTATGTTTCTTCTAATAATCATTTACTCAGAGTACATTCTTATTAAACGGATGTAGAATATTTTATAATTAATGCAACATTAATGCAATCTATTATTTTATTAATAACTCGACCTCCAACAACCACCTTACCAGTAATGAAAGTCAGCAATGAAAATCACCAGGTCAGTAAAGACTATACTGGTGATTACTATTCTAATATCAAATGATGTACTTATTATACATTCAGTGTTTTCCTGTTCTAAAATAATACTCTTGAAACAACACACCTCTCCATGAAGTCTTTATTCCTACATAACCTGCCCTTTTTTCAGTCTGCAAAGTGCAATTTTTCTTTAAATGGTAAAAACTACAGGATATTATCTTGTTCTTAGTTAATAAATGTCACGTAGGGCAACGCCCTCTCTCGTAGCTGTCGCTCTGGGTTCCCTCATGTCCGTGTTCCCTGCCTGTTTGTCCCGCCCTGCTCGTTGGTTTTGATGGATTCCTTGTTTGTTACCACGCCCCTGTGTCATTGTCATCACCTGTCCCTTGTTTAGTCCTGTGTATATTAATCCCTGTGTCTCCCAGGTCTAGTTGTCGGTCTTTTTGTTTTTCCTCTGTGTTTTGCCTGTTCGCCCTAGTGCTGCTGTTCCGTGAGTCTTCCTCGTTGTGTTCGCTATGTCTGTCCGTATTTCGTGTCCTGACTGCCTGCCCGGTTTGACCCATGCCTGTTACATCGACGCTGCTTATGGAATTTCCTGTAATAAATCTCGCTCTCCTCAGCGTTTGTGTCCGTCTACCTGTTCTGCCCCGCGCAGATCGTTACAATAAATAGCATTTAGATTTATTCCAAGATTTATTACCTATGTACAGTATACCCAATGTGCTCTAAAATGACTGGAGTTTCTAATAATCTAAATCCAGGCCTCAGGCACCCACAGCCAGTCCAGGGTTTTGTTCTGATCAAAGTCTCTGCAGCCTGACCAGGTAATAAAAGGCTGCAGAGGTCTTAGTTCCTCACTGTTTTATGTTAGGGGCTGGAATAAAACAAAAACCTGGTCTGGCAGAGGAAACCTCTGGAATAAGGATAGGCCAAGTGGAATTTGGCTCGAACATACAGAACGTTTGAAGTGTGAGAAGAGGCTATGGTGAACATATAATGAATGTGTGGAAGAGGCAAGGGCAACTATGAATAAAGCAATATCATTATAGGAATAAAATAAGCTAGATATAAAAAGCCATGATAAGTCAATGTATTCTCTATAGTTGGCAAAGTGCTTTCAAGTTAGCCAGTTTGAGAATATGTGTGATGCGAGGGTCAAAGAGACACACCAAGATGGGCAGAGTGGCGTCTTGCTTTTAATCTTTTAGTCTTTTACTCGTTGACCGGAGACAAGCAACACCAAACAAATGACAATGGCGAACACGGAACGCAGAAACACAAGCACACTTAAATACACACTATAATGAGATACAAGTGTAACATATCACAAGGACAAGGCAAAGACGCATGCAACAAATAACGGGATGAACAAAGACGAGCACGCACCAAGCCTCACCCGGAAACAGACCATATATGGACACACATCTACACGGGGAGCCTTTCATACAGAATGCATGCATAGTTATTTCATACAACTATAAGTGTGTAATAATAAGGGCAGTCATGGCCTGGTGGTTAGGGAACTGGTCTTGTGACCGGAGGGTCGCGGGTTTGATCCCCAGACCTGAGGCCATGACTGAGGTGCCCTGAGCAAGGCACCTTAACCCTCAACTGCTCACTTGTATAAAAAATGAGATAAAAATGTAAGTCGCTCTGGATAAGGGCATCTGCCAAATGCCATAAATGTAAATGTAATAATAGTCCCTGTCCTCAGTGTTGTGCATGCATGCATTCAATGAGCAGCGCTCATATTTTTTATCAATTCTGTTTATAAACAATGAACGTGAATGCGAGCAGCATACGCCCTCACGAGAGTGAACGCTGCTCACGTTTTAATGTGCCTGTCACGGTGAGGCGGCCCCCTACCGGCCGCCTCTGTCCACAGCGGCTGTGTTGTTGTTGTTTTGTGACGTCGTGTACGCCCCTCAGGTGGGCGGAGCCCGTGATCCGTTCCCACCTGATGGTCGTTTGTCTGTCTATATATGTCTTGTCTTTGTACCAGTTGACCGCTGGTCATTATATCCTTAATTCGGATCTATTGCACGGGTTTTAGGTTTGCACACTTTATATTAAACCACCCTTTTTCCCTGAGACTTGGCGTGATCGCTTCCTTTTTGTTGCTCACACCTGCCCGTCACAGTGCCCACCTGGTCTGAAATAACAAGTCTGGACATCAGTCACATAGGTATCAAATTTAAAACAACATATAGTTGTTTTATACGCCACTTAATGATGAGTACAAGAAATCATTAAGAACTATGAGGGAACAACCACAAAGTTCATTCAGCCAAAGGAAGTTAATCTGCTGCCTGCATTTCCCAAGATTACACTGTGGGTGATTTGCAGTACTTAGAAAAATGAATATGGATGTTAACTAGTTCATTTTAATTAAAATGAACTGAACTTTGAACTAGTTGAACTGACACAGAACACTGACTGTCCTGTATAGACAACTATAGCCTACATCATATACCATCAAATGTTTAGGGTTAGAGTTGCCCTGCAGTCTTTCTGTCCAAAAGGCAAGAGTACATGAGTGCAAGGTTGAATCTGCCCAAATACAAGGTTGATTGTATCCTCGCACATCTGATGTATGATTAATAATATTTCTACAGAACTAAGGGTCAAATGTACATAAATTTTATGTGAACTACAATAATGGTTTATATACTTACAGATCACATACACTCCATGTATCAGTCGTTTATGAGTTGTATACGAGTCATAACTTAAAGGATAAAACTCACCTGATCATGAGAAATTTTTCAAAAATTTAAGATCATCTTAAGCATACTGTATTATGCTTTTGGGGAAAATCAGCCTGGATTGTTTGCAGTTTTGTCTGAAGAAATAGGCAAGGTATGTTCTGGGTGCAGGGGCAGAGGGGTGGGGTGGGGTGGGGTATATTATCATGGCCCACTTGGTGCTGGTTATGATTTAGGAAATGTGTCCTTCATCTTTTATCAGTTTTCCTTTTATCATTGAACAGCTTTTAGTTCCATTAGACATTCTGAAGCAAAACATCAAAGGACAATCAGTGTATATTATTAGGGAAAACACCGCATATGCTTTAACACATGCTGAGATCTATCAAAACTGATCTACCAGAATCAGTAAAATGTGGAGATTTACAATCACCAACATTAAAAACAATAATACATGTCACTGTGTTATTACACACCATTAATGACTCCAGATTGTTCAGGTTCTTGACTATGTTATAGAATGTTAGGGTGCTGGAATGAGATATATCTTAAATGTAATAAAGGCACTGATATATTTGTTGAAGGAAGTCTATACATGTACATTATATAAAGGAACTGTAGCAAAGAAAAAACATGGAATAGATGTGATGGGCTGGTTTCCTGCAACTGTCAACACTATAATTGAACTTTGGAGAGTGATATTCTGGTCCTTATGTCTAGTGTGCTACTGCCTCTCTGTGTTTTTGCTTGGCGAACAGAAATAGAACATTTTAATTCTGAACATGAAATAAGAAATGCAGCTCTTGCAGTTCTCACTTGTTTTCATTTACCTCTGCTGGTGTGCCTACAAGAAATAGTACAATTCAATTTTAGCATTGTCAGTTAAAAAAAAAAAAAAAAAAAAAAACAGAAATACAAGTAACTGAGAGAAGATGCTAAATGTTCTGCTGGATGTTAAAATTCCAGAATCAGTGGGGGAAGATTAGCAAGGCTGAAAAGTGTTGTTCGCAGCAGGAATATATCTCATATTAGGTGAGGTTAGGAGGGAAACATGCTACTCAAGGTATCAAGGCTGTGGTGGCCATCTCTGGATGTGACGCAGGAGCTTGAGGATAAAGGTCAAACAAGACTGTAGCCTTCCCATCATGCACTGGGGCCGCTGGGCTGTGACAGCAGTTCTGCGGCCCACAATTCACAGTTTGCTTTGCCAAACACTGATGAGACTGAGCTTTTGCAGTGAGGAGCCATTTGAGCGTGTACCAAGTTCTTAGCTCATTCAGCACCCCCACAGATGTGATGAAACAGAAATGTCTGATGTAAAAGCCTAGAGGACTCGACTTTGAGTTTTGCTTGATTTACTCACTGAAAAAAGGAGGGGAATCCTTGGGTTTTAGGAATGTATGGTTTCCATGGCTACTGGTGATCATTTCTTTAGCGAGCAATCTTGGATCTCAGTCACAATTGGCTAATTAGAGTAAAGGTACTTCAGATGGAAGGAAGTGTTAGATTCAATCAAAACGGAAGGCAGCTGGGCTGAAGATGCCTTTTTTAAATGCCTTCTAATTTGTGTAATTACACTTCCTGTAAAGGCTCAATGTTTGCCGTGATTATGATCTTTCTCTACTTCTAACTTGATAGCACAATAAACTTGCTCGGTGAGGGATCTTTAGCAATTTTGTTTATTGTTTGACCCTCTGCTTGTCTGTCAGCATTTCACTTACCTCCTCTCCTTTAGATCTCTGTGCTTCAGCAAGGAAAACAGATGATATGTACACAAAGAAAGCTATGACATCCTACAGTACTTTTTAGACATATGTGCCCAATCAAAACCATGTCACTAGAAAACATGCTATATCATCCTCTGAAACCAAATTATTTAATTGATGTAACTATGATCACTTTCTGACAGCACCCATGAGTTGTTGGATGAACGTGTGGAATTATTGAAAATATGGAGGTGGAATGCTTTAAACAACACTTGTATTTGAGGCTTATTTAAAATTTAAAAAATCCTGCACTAGGTAAATGCACTCACACATAAATTACCTCTCTGACTTTTTTGTTAAATAGTAATTGCAAATATAACCTGAAATATATGAAATATGTGTTTTTTTTAACTTGACACCATTAAAAAATTCACTACTTTGCTCTTCTGACTATCTCCAGTAACTCATACCAGGCTGCCAAACTGAACCCCTGTTTGAAAGCTCTCAGTACCTGACCAGTGGCTCATTGTCTCTGTCAGGTGTCATGTAGCATCATTGCAGCCTCAGTGCAGAGACCCCATCTTTCATGAAGGCCAGTAACGATGGCACAACTCCACCTGCCAAAGAAAATAGAACAGAACGGCGTCTAAAATGATCTCATTCAATTCTCATGCAGATCAGTCACACTGGTGTATGGCAGTTCTGCCCTTGAGGTCACTGGGAAACATTACCAACACTCCTACCTCTTGTTTCCCTGCCTAAGGTTCTTCTCAAACACTGAACTTTTTTCCTCAGTATTTATTTGTGGGGAGTGTCCACCGTAATACAAACTCTTAAACTGCATGTCAGTGGCACCAAGGTAGAAGGACAGAAGGCAGTATGTCTCTGCTGACATTCTAGCACATCTGTCTGTGCAGCCTGTCACAGCATTCTTGAGTGCCCTGGAGAGGAAGGAATGCAAGACCTCATTTCTACTATATGGTCAAAATGTGTGTTACTGCCTCACTCTCCTTCATTTCCAAATAAAGCACCTTTTAGAACAGTTTGCCATGGACAACACATGGGACAGCTGGGGATTCAAGTATGGAACCCAATTATTAATGGCCCTGGAACTTTCATCAACTATGTTATTAATTTCTCTGTACTTAGAGATCTCCTTGGATACTAATAATAATTTTAAAATGTCATTATGACAATGGCATGTATGTATAGTCTGACCTTTAATGTTAATGTTAAGTAATGTCAAGCAATCATATTCAATTAACCTACACCAATTTAATTTAGATGAGGAGAAACTCTGCAAAGCACACAGAGAGAAGAAAAACTGCAACAAGTGCAAGCTTCCTGTATGTGATAAAGGTTTTATTTCTTATAGAACCAGACAATCTACAAATGTTCTACAGTGGGATGATACCAGTATACAGTCATTGGTAAGCCTAAAGGAAGTCTGGCAATGCAGGAGATTTGGAAAAGAGTTGAAGTGGAGCTTAGGCTGGTGGGGGTGGAGCTGGGGGTGGAGCTTATGGTGGTGGGGGTGGGGATTAGGGTGGTGGGGGTGGAGCTGGGAGACAGGTGGGCTTGCTTTCTCTCTTTCTACCCCCCCCCCCCCCCCCCCCACCCTAAACCTCTATTAAAACAGGCTGATTAGCATCAATGAACTTTATAAAGTTGGTTATGCATATTCTCATGGGATATGCAATGTGGTTTAGAGTCAGTGCAATTTAGTTAAAATTTGGAGTAAGATAAGTTGATTACATTTTGCACACATTAAACCTTTGCCTGCATCTATTTCCTTGGTTGGTTGTAGCTATGTGAGGTAGAGGGAAGTAAATGCAATAACAAAACAAGTGGCAGCCACCTATGTAACCACCTCAACAATATCTCAACACACTGTAAAATGTCACACAAGTTGGAATATTATGAGGTTTAGATTTCACTCCTCATACACACAAGACAAGTGTGATGCTAGTTGTGATTCAGTGCGTGTCTAAAAGTTATTTCTTGCCATACTCATCACAGCTAAGATTTTTCTACATTTTGTTTGTACATTTTAGATGAAACCACCAAATTACCAAATATCTTCTGCATTTAGATGTATGCTATTACAAAAAATGTGTCAATATTTCACTAGAGCTAAATAGTGATGTTGTAAAAGTGCTATATAAATAAATTTGACATTGCCATTGACCTAATGTTATCAATTTAGCCAGTTATCTTTAGCTAAACGGCTAAAACAACTTCACAAATGCAAGGTGAACATTACAGAAGTGACAATAATCCCACAACTATAATAATCTGTCTAGCAATTTTCAGTAGCTATCTAGCAAACCACCAAAATGTAATACATTTTCAACAATGCAAAATCCAACTCCACAGTTTTACTCCCCAGTCCCAAAAAGCCAAGCGATGTTATTCTGGTCTTTTGAGCTTTTGAGTTTGAGCTGTCACGCTGTATTTCAGTTTGCCAGCTCTCTTCAGTTTCTTTGCTTAGACCACAGCGGGAAACACAGAAGATGACTGGGTTCACTAACTTTCAGTGTTGTAAAGATCAGCACTGTGAGCCACACCCTGACTAACATTTCTCAAGTAACCCATCAAGTCACACTTTATTTAAGCCTGTGCATGTGATATTACTACATAAAGACATATACCTGACAGGTCTGACTATCCAATTAATATTTCTCACCTTATAGGCTCACTTGCAGTAGAAGAACAACACTATATTTTATAGATATATAACTTTTTTTCATCTCAGCAACTTCTTTCACTTTTAACTAACACATCTTACATAGTGAAGCTTTTAATATTTTACAAATCTTACACCTGTAGTTTAAAGTTTTCGCACAAAATCCATAGAAAGGTATCAAACAATTACATCAGTGACTGTGGTCTAAAATTTATTTTTTCCATCTTTTCCATCAGTCTACCATTCAGAGATTTACTCCAAACATGTAATCTGATCTAGCTATCATCTAACAGCAGGGACACTGACAGCAGTGCATAGAAGCCAGTTAAGGTTCACATGTCATTTGACTATGTCTAAAACTCCACACGCTCTTGCAGACCAGTGCTCCATAACATACATTTTTTATTCATAACTGAGTGTTGCATATGATGGTGCACTAAGGTCCAGACATGGTGTGTGAGCATAGGTTGAAGAACACCTGGGGTCATTAACCCTTAACAAACATATGCATCAATTGCAATAGTTAATAAACCTCTACTACTACTATTTCTAAGTTTTGTCCTTCTTATATCAATACTGAAGTGTTATCAATAATGTTAAAAGTCATCCAGCAAAATGTCAAATCCATTAAAACGGTTAAACCTTATTGATATTCTAGAACAGTGATCTATATTAAAATGTCCTTTAAAATATATACTTATCAATAGTGCATAACACTATAACTATTGGGCAGTCATGGCCTGGTGATAGGGAACTGGTCTTGTGACCGGAGGGTGGTGGGTTCGATTCCCAGACCTGAGGCCATGACTGAGGTGCCCTTGAGCAAGGCACCTACTCTCAACTGCTCCTCAGGTGCCGGGCTAGGGCTGCCCACCGCTCTGGGCATGTGTGATCCACAGCCCCATAGTAATCACTAGTGTGTGTGTGTGTGTGTTCTAACTGCACAGATAGGTTAAAAGCGGAGGACAAATTTTGATTGCGGTGAAAAAATCACAATTGACAAAATATGGCACATTTTTTACAAGTAACAAATCATAAATCAGTTTACCTATTGACATTTTGCTGATACTTTATCGTGTTAACATTTCTCAGGAATTTAAATGTTCTAAGTCACACATAGATACTATTATTAGGGTCTAAAGACGTGGTGATAATAGTGTCTGTGCCAGTCACAAACCCTTTGCAAGGACAGCGTGGCACCATAGAGATGTGTTAGGGCAGGGGCAAGAGCAGGACATAGCTCAGGTGATTCAGAGAAAGCTTTTAATGAGGCCATATCCACAGAGAGAAGGCAAATGATTACTAGTTTTATTTGTGAACAGGAACTTTAAGTTTGAGTTGCCAGCTGTGATTTCCACCCCTCCGCGTTTACCCGTCTGTGCAGTGAGAACACACACGAGTGATCACTAGGGGTCTGTGGTACACATGTGCCCAGAGCAGCAGGCAGCCCTAGCCTGGCGCACAGTTGGAGTTAACTGCCTTGCTTAAGGGCACTTCAGTCAGGGCCTAGGACATCAAACCCACAACCCTCCGGTCACAAGTCCAGTCCCCAACCACCAGACCGTGACAGCCCAAGGAAGATGAAGCACGGTGTGCAACAGCGGCTTTGTACAGAAAACAGACAACAGCTCTGTTACAAAAATGTGCTGGGGTTGAAGACAGCCCCCTCACGCTGAAGCATTTTACCAGCCTGTGAGGTTAGTTTGTCACATAGATGATGTACATAATCATTAGCTCATTAAAAAGTTTATTCAATATTAAATGCACAGAGGTTACATCCTTGCCCAGTATTGATATGAGTAGAGTGTTAATGTTTGTGCACAAGGCACAGTGTACTGGAGAGCTAGTGCAGGCGTAAATATAGGTAGATGAGTTAAAGCACAAGATTGAAAATTGGTATTGGATGTGGGCAAAAAAATAAGATGGATGACGATGAGATGAATGAAGCATTAGAAAGTAAAAAAGAAAAAAAAAATGGTGGCAAACTTGGTGGCTGAGGTAAGAGACCTGAGGTGGCAGGTGTATAAAAGGCCAGTGGAGATGAATGCAGAGGGATTTGTTTTAGAGGCGAAAAGTAGCCGAGTTATCTGAGGTAATTAAAAGGGTTAGAGAGTGGCTGTGGAGAGGAGAGCTCAGACTAGTTGGGGAAATGCATTATATAAAGATGGCATGGCTGAGGTATTCTGTGCACAGGTGAGTGGATTGTCGTGTCATGTCATTGTCATGTATTTTAGTAGCTTTGTTTGTCTTGAATGTTGGTGTTTTATTGATACCATTTTTGGGCTATGTTATGCATTTGTAATTTATTTTCCATTGTATGTCTCCATTCTTGTCTGTAATCCTGCCAATAATGCTGCTCCCTGTCTTGGCCAGGATACTCTTGTAAAAGAGATGTAATCTCAGTGAGAACATATCCTGGTTAAATACAGGTTAATAATAAATAAACATATATAATGGTACATCCAGATTGAGCAAGTGGCACTGAGTAGGCAGAAGTAGTGCCAGTTTGGGCTGGGTATATCCTTAGTCAACAGAAAGACCAGTATGGATTGGCTGCGTTGGGGAAGGTTTGGTGGTGTAGTAGGAAAAATCCGTATGGAACTAGCAGTACAGACTACATGTTAATGGTATGTAGTCGAGAAAGCAGTTTTCCACTCCCTTGCTCCGAGTACCCACAGATCACAATCACAGGAAGGGCATTGCGAGAATCTAACCTTATCTGATCTCTTAAGGTGCCTGGAAAAGGTAACAGAGAATGCTTTCTATCCATCACCCTTGCTCTGAGGACTCAATGATCACAACCACAGGCCTGATCTCCCCTCATAAGGTTTGAGATACTAACATTAGCTGATCCCTTAGTGCTTGGGCTGTGTAACAAAGAATGCAAAAAGGTTTTCTACCCCGGCACCCTTCTGCTGGGGACCCAAAATTCACAACCACAGGACTGAGGAAAACCTTCTTATGAGATTCACCAAGATCTTGGCCTGAGGAATTATGGCTTCCACCAGGAAAACCAGGGCGCCTGTTTATGGCTTTGCTGCATAGGTTGGTGCAATCCTAACCAAATTCTGTGAACAGACCTTTATCCAAGAATTCCAAAATTGACCATGATTCTTATAATTAACTCTATATTCTATAGAGGCACTAACCCCCTCTAGAGGAAGCAGCTCTTCAAGACCAAACCAAAGTCACCAAATTTGCAATTAGTCTAATTAAGAAAAGGATAACTTATAGATAAAGAATACAGGATCATCAGATCACGGAGCCCAGCGGTGTCCAGTGTCTGGAACATAACCAGCCAGTCTGTTAGAAACAGCAAATGATCTATCCTGGAACATTTGATTCACCTGCTACTCATTACCCCACCCTTTTCATGACCAAGCGTTCCTTATAAGCGATTGCTTTCCCATGTGCTGACCTCTGTTCTCCCTGCCTAGTCCCACTGTACGTTCTGACTTCTGAATGTGACCCTGGACCGTCCTGACCTCGTTTGCAGCACCCCTGTGCATCACACTCCGAACGGAGTTATTCGTCAGTTCAAGCGCTCTGTATTTGCTCTATCAATAAAAGCGGCTATTCTCTGCATTTGGATCCTTGTCTGCCTGTTAGGACTGCTGTTAGAACATGAATATTAAATCCAGTATCATTATCATTATTGAATCTCACAGTTGCTACAGATTTGTTGGCTGCACATCCATGATGCAAATCTCCCGTTCCACCACATCCCAAAGGTGCTCTACTGGTTTGAGATCTGGTACATTAATTGAGATCCAAGTACATTAAACTCATTGTCATGTTATAGAAACCAGTCTGAGATTAGCGCTTTATGACATGGCGCATTATCCTGCTGCAAGTAGCCATAAGAAGATGAGTACATTGTAGTCATAAAGGGATGGACATGGTCAGCAACAATACTCAGGTAGGCCATGGCATTAACACGATGCTCAATTGGTTTTAATGGGCCCAGCATATGCCAGGAAAATCTCCCCCACACCATTGCACTACCACCACCAGCCTGAACCGTTGATACAAGGCAGGATGGATCCATTCATTCATGTTGTTGACGCCAACTCTGATCTTACCATCCAAATGCAGAAATCGAAACTCATCAGACCAGGCAACATTTTTCCAATCTTCTATTGTCCAATTTTGGTGAGCCTGTGTGAATTGTAGCCTCAGTTCCCTGTTCTTAGCTGACATGAGTGGCACCCAGTGTGGTCTTCTGTAGCCCATCCTCCCCAAGATTAAACATAATGTGCATTCAGAGATGATGCTCTTCTGCATGCATCGGTTGTAACGACTGGTTATTTGAGTTATTGTTGCCGTTCTATCAACTTGAACCAGTCTGGCCATTCTCCTAACCTCTGGCATCAACAAGGCATTTGCGCCCACAGCACTGCTGCTCACTGGATATTTTCTCCTTTTCTGACCATTCTCTGTAAACACTAGAGATGGTTGTGTGTGAAAATCCCAGTACATCAGCATTTTCTGAAATGCTCAGACCAGCCCGCCTTCATTCATAGTGCCGCTTTGATGTGCTCTTAATATTAACCTCAATATAGGATTAGATATTCTGTCCAAAGTTGTGACGGGCAGGGTGAGCAACTAAAAAAGGAAGCGATCACGCCAAGTCTCAGGGAAATGGGATGGTTTAATAGAAAGTGTGCAAACCAAAAGCCCGTGCATTGTTCCAAATGAAGGAAATAATAACCAGCAGTCAACTGGTACAAAGACAAGACATATATAGACGAACAAACGACCCTCAGGTGAGACGGATCACGGGTCCCGCCCACCTGAAGGACGAACATCACGTGACAAAAAACAGGACCGCTGCCGCTGTAACTGGGGGCGACCGGTAGGGGGCCCCCCCACAACGTGACAAAAGTAGCATGATACATACATTTAGCCAGTCCCTTTCTTGCATTTAGAGCTTTTATCCATTTTAACATAAATGCAGGACACACCATCATCTTTAATCTTTAATCATCATAGCTCTTGGGTTAGTTATTATCGATTTAAACAGTTTGTGGAGTTTTCTGTTTCATAGTTAGTTTAACTTCAGTTGGTTTGTTCAATTAATACCTTGTAATTCTCTATGGGTCATTTACATTATAACGTTAAACCTGTTGATATCATTAATCAATAAAACTTGTATTTGTTCAGGAAACTAAGAACTGTGGCAAATATAATTAACCCAACTGTATTAAGTCATTCTGAACTTCACCCTTCAGCATTGAAACTGATTTAAATAATTTCGTCTATCCCCAATATCAAAAAACATATTTCCCTGAGTGCAGCCTTAGTCATCAGGGAGGCCATTGTTTATGTTTGGAGAGGTTATACAGTATATCTGGTTTAAAATGGAGCTTGGAAGAGGGTGAGTCAGGCGAAACCTGATGACCCCTATGAAGACCTTGTGAGTTTGCAATTTCTAATATCAACTGAATAGGCTGATTAGGCACTAGTCTAATGATTTAGTACAGGATATTTCACATCTTATCTTGTATATAATTACAATTGCTGTTTTCATCTGTTAACCAAAATCTGGGTTTGCGGCATGGGTCAGTGAGCAGTTATTCTGAGGAACTGTGGGCTTACCTAAGCACGTCTTATAGTATTGATATTAATTATGGCTAATGTGGGAATTATTCTAGAAGAACTGTAAGAGACTACTAGCCTATATCTCGGCTGTTGTACATGTGATGCAGCTTGAATTGGAATTTTGTAACGTTTTATGTTAAATGGTTTGCTCTAAAGTATTGAACTGAATGTTGAATGTGTTTTGTAGTAAGTTTGCTAATGAGAATTCTGATGCCATGGATTCTATTGACTCTGTCCGTTTGAGTACTGCCACCTCACCTCCTCTCTCCCCCATTATATTTGATCGAGTTCACCTGAATACTAATGAGACACACCTGATCTCTATTCCCCCCCCTGCTCACGGCTCCATAGTTAATCTCCACTCTTGCGTACTCTGCAACGTATTGCCACTGTCATGTTGAGTACTGCGCCTCTCCTCAATCTACTTGCTTTCCTGGTAACCAAACTCCGCTTGTCTTCCAGACCCAGCCTACTGGCCGACCCTTGGACACTGTCTGGATTTTGTTAACAAGGCTGGACCAACTCCGAGAACGGATGTGCTCACGTCGAGCATGAGCTTTGCTTATCTGTTAGCCTGGTCCATAGTCTTAATAAAAATCTCCTGAATTTTTTTTTTGTTACAGCGTCTTTCTATTGATTCAGACTCACCAAACAGGGGAAACCCATCGTTACCAGCAAAAGTACAGACTCACCGAACAAGAGGTTACCACTTTTAAGTTATAAAATCCTATAAACTGTAAGGTCATAAAAAATTGGCAGACATGCCAGAGTAATTAGTGTCATTATTGTGTTTGTGTTGGTATATTGGGTCTGGAACTGTGTGGACAGTAACTTGAAAAATGTTCTTAGATTTAATGCCTAGAAGAAGTAACAGAATGGGGCCTTGTCTGTTTTTTTGTAGCTTTCCTCAATTATTTTCATCACTTGATTGATTATAGTTTTGAGACATTTTTTAGAAAACCCTTCTTTGCAGGCTTTAGCTAGTTTACTTAAGGCCTAATTATATGTAGTTGCATAATATTATTATATTTCTGTTCCTAAATCAGCTATTAAATTGGCAATTATGTAATGCTGGAAGCATGTTAGAATACAGATGCTTGCAGACCTTTAAAGAGTGTGTTTAAATAGTCATAGTCAGAATCAGCTCAAGGCAAAACTATCAGCAAGTAGCTAGAACCAGGCAAAAGTACCAAGGGGCTAATCCAAAACAGATATGAACACTTGGTATGCGTTCATAGTAGTTGGTAATACAAAACAAGGCAAATGACACTGGGAATTCTGGGAAGCGTAGTTCTTGGAGCCTAGTCGCATGACAAATTATGTAGATGCAACGCCTGAGCTCTTGTGCATTAAGAAGTATGAACTTGAGATTGAAGATGCACATAGAGCAGGAGTGGCTGGCAGAAGCTAATTGGTAGATTAGCAAAGTCTGAGTGAATAATTTCTATTGTCTTGAATGATTTTTATCCCTCATGGTTAAATAATAGCATTAATTCCTTCTGTCTTTGTCTTTGGGACAGCCGGGACACCAATACTGTATTAACCACAGCAAGTTCTCTGTAGCAAAGAACTACATAGAGTGGGAGGCCCGGTGGAACCCAGTAAGATGCTGACGCCACCACTGCACACTAAACAAGTTGTTGGTGTAACCTCATGTAACCTCATGAAACAATTTTTCACAGGTCTAGATAAAAGAGTTGGCAGCTTTCAAGAACCTGCAAGATCTCTTCCCTAAGCTGTCTGAGGCAAAGGTCAAACTGATGTCTTTGTCGGACCACAGATCAAGAAGATCTCGAAGTACAAGAAATAATTCCCCAAGTAGCTCAATAGGATGGAGAAAGTGGTTTCATTGCAGTGGTTTGTGGCCTCCTGAGCAATGTCAAGGCTGAAAACTATGTGGACCTGGTTCACTCTTAAGAACAATGGCATAATGGACTGCAAAATGTCCCTCAAAGGCCATATGCTTCATTCTTTTATTTATTTATTTGTTTATTTTGGGGGATGGGGGTGTACAAACTGATCAGGGTTTGAACTTTATGTCATGGACATAAGCAAGTGTCCCACTTGAAGATAACAGATGAAGATAAATATCCTTTATGGGGTGTTTGTCTGTCTATATAGGTCTTGTCTATGCCCCAGTTGACTGCTGATTATTGCATCCTTAGTTTGGATTTGTTCACGGAATAATGCTATATTATTCCTGAAACTGGTGTGATCAATTCCTTATTTTTGCACTTCCCTCTTCCGCCACACCAACCATGTGATAAAGTGTTGTCTTTATTTCCCCATTTCTGATCCGACTTTATAAACATGTTTTTCTGTTTATTTGGAGTTCAGTCTAAACTCAGTGATACTGATTATTGTAGTCCTGATATAAAACTAGGGTGTGTCATATTATACTTATACCATATTCCTGCATGGATGATAACATCACAGAGTTGAAATGTGCCTTTACCCTTGATGTTTGTGTGTGTCCAAATGGAGCTGGTTGAGGATCTCGTGAGGATGGTTTAGGCATGCATAGCATTCCTGCAGCTGGTGCCTATATACAGAATTCAGAGAATTTGGATTCATTCCTGTCTTGTTTATCTGAAGATTCTTGGAGAGATACTGTTAATTAAATCCCGATAAATAAACCGTGCTTTATTTTATGATATTCCTTTGCTTACTCATGTTGATATTGGTGAACACGCCCCTATAAAGCAGCATGCATATAATGTACATGCAAATAAACAGCCAATGCTGAAGCTGTCATGGGTTGTCATGGGGATTATAGCAGAAAGTAATACCACGATAAAACCAGACTCATCTCCTTTTCTATGCATGGAGGTTTTTGTTGATAAGGTGGTTTATGCCTTGGAATTTTTCAAAACTGGCTCAAGGGGTGCTGGCAGGTACCTTTGACCTCTCATGCAGCTGAGGTTTCTGCCTTTGTCACACTAGATAGTTTTCTGTAATATAAAGTCATGCCTTTTGGTTTTCAATACACACCAGCCACGTTCCAATGACCTATGAGTCAGGTACTGAAGGGGTTTTGTGATTGTGAGGTTATCTGAATGATAGTGCTGTACATTCATTTAAAGACCCTTTCTGCTGTGTTTTATAGACTGCATCAAGCTTCTTTAAATTTACATCTGACTAAGTGTGTGTTTGGTAATGCTATGGTCACTTACCTACGAAAACAGGTTGGTCATGGTCAAGTTTGTCTTATCGCTGTCAAAGTGTAGGTTGTTATGGACTTTCCTGTGTGACACTAAAATGTTTGCTTGGCATTGCAACTGCTTCTAGTGCAGTCCTTTAACAAGAGGATTGGAGTGGGGATGGACCATCTAGTGTGCTATTTTACCAAGATGTATTAAAAGTATCAGCTTAATTACAGCACAACTGAAAAGGAAGCTTTGTTATTACTGCTGGTGTTACAGAATTTTGAGGTGTATTTTGGATCTAGTCTGATGCTATTTGTGTGCATATTGATCATAATTCCCTGATTTCACAAATGCACAGTTTGAATCAATGCATCATGAGGTGGGCACCAATTGTCCAAGAATTCAACCTCAAAATTCGTTATTTAAATGAATGTCAGAAATAACACCTGATAGCCTGATTAGTCGCACCTGTTCATCCCAGCCACAGCTATTCATATACACCTGCGCTTCACTTCTTAGTTGCGAAGTATTTCCAACGATGTTGCATACTATGCGTTCTCTCTCCCTGTTGATTCTCCTGTGCACCGACCTCTGCCTGTTCTCTAGACCACGTCTCTTGCCTCGCCCTCAGGTACCTCTCGGACTCTGCCAACACGTTACGACCTCGGAACGGATTGACTACTCCAACGTAGCTGCACGAGCTAACCCTCGTTTGTTCATCACCAACTCATGCAAGTCAAAAAAATTTAGTGAACTGTAATGTTATAAAAACTGTCTGTCAACTGCAAACCTGTCATTATTTATTGTATTGCAATGGTATATGGGTTGTTTTGGTTTGGGATTGTGCGGGCAGTCACCTAAAATTATTTGTTACACCTCTAGGAGGACATGACATCATTGGACTCAAAGAAATGGTTAACAGACTGTCATGTTTACTTCCAATTCATTCTCCAATGGTGTATCCTTCACCTCCATTATGAACTTCCTTATGCAGTGTTCGATGTACTTCACCTCTCACACTGCTCAGTTCGTTTCTGCGGAACAAGGCATACACTTCATGCTGTCTTTGTTATCCGGAGAGGCATGTGCATGGGGAATGGCTCTTTGGCATAGTCATGATCCTGTATTACAATCAGAAACTCTCTTTTACAGTCTTTTCAAAGCGGGTTTCAGTCATCCTGGAGACATCTTTTATGTGAAATACTGAGCACTCTTTTATGTGAAATACGTCAGGGAGGATGCACAGCAGTGAAATGCACTAGAGAATTCCATACTGTCACCACAGATAGTGGCTGGAGTGACTCTGCACTGAGAACAGTATTCCATCATGGTCTCATGTCAGAACTGTGACTAGAGCTCACTTGTTAAGGGGAGTTGGCTTCTCTATCAGAGCTCATTCAGCTAGCCATCACAGTGCACAAACTATGATGTACTCAAACAGAATCAGAATAATTACAGTTCGCTCTGAAGCTCACGGCTTCCTTTCCATATAACCCTACGAGTTAGTAAAATATTTACATCCCTGAGCCTATGCTGTTGGCTTGCACTGCTACATAACTACATATTCCTCTTATGCCTCTACTGTATACTCTACTCAGATGGGCACTACTCTGACCAATTTACCTTCTGACTTTGAACAGAGGAGAGGACACCTGTGTCTACCGCCCATGTAAGAATATCTTCTTTTTCACATGTTATTAACCACCAGTTCACCAGACAGGGAATAACGTTCACTATCTCTGTATTATTTGATTCTGGAGCGGTGAGGAATTTCTAGGATTCTGACTTGGCTACTCGGTTAGCCATCCCCACAATTATCCTGGATGCCCCATTATGAGGCTTTTAATGGTCGGCCCATAGGGCATTATCAGGCAGCAAACGACTCAAGTCACTCTCAGTGTGGGATGTTTTTCATTTGAAGAAATTCAGTTCATTGTACAATCAGTGTAGCATGATTCAGCCATATTAGTCTATCCCTGGCTATCCATCAATGACCATGTCTTCATGGTCTGCCACTGAACCGGTGTCTTGGAGCAGACAGTGTATCCTCCACCGTATGTCTTTGCCTGTTTTCTCCACTACATAGAGAGCCCTGAGTCCCCCTACTTACAATCCAAAATGACCAAGACCAAAGCCATTGAAGTACCACCACACCAACCTTGGATCTTCTTGCAAGAGCTTCCCTACTGCCGACACCAATGTACCATATTTCCTGACCAAAAAAGGCAACTATAGAGGCATATGTTGCAGAAGCACTTCAACATGGATTTGTCCACCCTTCTACATCTCACCATCATGAGAAAAAAGAAAGGCAGCCAGAGGCTATGCATTGACTATTGGGCCCTCAATTAGGTAACTATAAAGTACACCTACTGTTGGGTCTGTTGGGTGCTAATACCTTTACAAAATGAAACCTGCAAAGTGCATATAATCTTATATGCATACATGTTCATGCCTTATACACAATGATGATATTCTTTTCAAAGTCACATATTGAACACATCTCTGACATGATGGCACATCAAAGACATCACAACCTATCTCAGCGAAACCTGAAACATTTGAGCATACGAAATGTTCTGTTGCCTTTTTACGCTGCACCATCAAACTTGAGATTATCTCCATAGATTTTGATAGTCCATAAAGGTGACAAATTGGCCCAAGCCAATCACTAGGAAGGAGCTGCATAATTTTCTAGGGTTTGCAAATTTCTATAGGATTATTAAAGGATATCCTAATAAATATCTGCTTGTGGACCTTCTCAAGAACGACATCAGAATAAGAGTGGTCCACTGCAGCCAATCAAGCCTTTCAATTCTTACAAAATTATTTCATGTACACCAGTCATTCACCAGTTGGATCCTCCTGTACCCATTATCATTGGTATGGACTTGTCTTTGCATAGGAGCAGACAAGGCACTGAATTAGCATCCCTGTAATTTTATTCCTAGAAACTACAACCCAGAGGAATTAGTATGTGGAGGTCTTGGGAACCTCTTGCTATTAAACTGGCTTTGGAATGGTGGAGACACAGGCTGGAATGAGCAGGGCATGTCTTCATAGTCTATATAGATCACAAGAACCTAGAATACCTCAAATCCACATGGTGGCTCAATTTGTAGCAGGCCATGGGGGCATTGTTTTTCTCTCTGCACCATTTACATCCCCATTACATTAGCATCTGCCCTAATACAGGCCAGGCTAAAAAACATAGAAGGCAGACAATCTGATACATCTACCTGACCAAGGAGGAGACCAACCATGAACCAGCTTCCATACTGTCAAACAGCTGCTTCTTAGCACTGATCAGGTGGGGTTGTCAAGAAGATCTTGAGGAGGTTCTTAGCCAAACAAAGCCCAGAATAATGTCTCCTAGGGAAATTACATGTACCTGGTTCTCTTGGATGAACATTCCTACAACAGGCTGAAATGAATTTGTGCATGACATCTTTATTGACCAAAAAAATTCTGGTTGTCCTCCCTCAATCATGTACATAATTTAGGTGTCATCTGCACAATCGTGTACTCCTCAAGCTCCCCCTGCTGGACAACTACATCCCCTGCCCATACCTCATTGCCTGTAGACCCATCTGGCTCTAGAGTTCATGACCAATCTGTTGATCTCTGATGGCAATACCAGTAGTGGTTGATCGGTTTTCCGAAATGTGTAGCCTCATCCCTTTCCACCATTTGCGCATGGCAATGGAAACGGCAGAAGGCAATATTTGTTTTCATGTTTCATATCTATCGCTTACTTGAAGAGTTTGACCGAGGCTCATAATCCACTTTGCTAGTGTGGAGACAATTCTGCAGTACACTGAGCATCACTGTGAATCTCTCCTCAGGCAATCATCCCCAGTCCAACAGCAAACTCGAAAAGGTTAATCAAGACGAGGGACGATTCCTCTGCCGATGTTGTCATGCAAACTAATTGGCTTCCTTGAGCAGAAAAGAATAACTTACTTAGTGAAGTGAAATGGGTGAGTAATTTTTGTGCATATTCCATCTAAGGTGACACTTTTTCAGCATGTTTATGGCTATCAATCATCCTGTTTCCCTTTGCATGAGACTGCTACAGAAACATCAAAACTAGACAAGTGGTTCTGACACAGTTCACAGACATGCAAATCCACACGTCCAGCAACAATGGACAGTTTGTACATGACAGGAATTTGCCAACTGTCACCATGGTCCTACACTTGAGCTTTAACCAAAATCTGAGGCTCAGACTGTCCAGTAAGAAACTCTTGATATATAGTGCCATTTAAAGTGCTCTACAGAGTCAACCCAGTGTCTTATCGACTCCAGATACTCCCATGGTACCATATAAACCCCACGTTTCATATGACTCTGCTTAAACCTGTATTCTTCAGCCATGTCTGCCAATCAATCCTTAGGCCTGAGATGAGATCAAAGGTGAACTGACACATGCGGTACAGGAACTCTTGGACTTCAATATCTTGTGGATTGGGAAGGGCACGGACCTGAGGAACAAATCTGGTTGCCTGCAGCAGACATTTTTAGATGTCTCTCTCTTTTTTTCTGATGTACAGGTCCCCATAATTGATGTAAGCCCAGAGGGGTTTGGTCTTGGGTTTCAGGAGTCACTTTCCAGGAAGAGGGCTCTGTAACAGATTCCATTGACTGCCCATTCCAGCACTGCCATGCTCACCTCCTCTGTCCACCATCACACTGAGATCACCTGAATGTCAATGAGACACACCTGATTCCTTATTTCTGCTCCTGCTTGGGACATCCTATTTACTCTCATCTCCTGCATTCTTACTTTGCAAAGTATTGCAATTGTCATGTTGCATACTGAGACTTTACTGCTATTTTTGGCTTCTTGTGCCCTGTGGTCACATCCTCACATTACATCATAAACATCTACGTTAACTAGACAGTAGATGTCATCCCCCTAAATTGTATATTGTCTATCTAGTACACAGCAATAGAAATGGCAGCAGGGAACAGAACTCAAACCGAGCAGAGTCATTATGTTGGTGAGGTGAGATGTAGGATAGTGATACATACATAGTACCAGTCAAATGTTTGGACGCACTTACTCCTTGATTATTTTTACTATTTTCTTAAAAATAAGGGGATGGTATCAATATGACAGAGGTGGGCATTCCTGGTTCAGAAAATAAAAGTCCTCACCAAGATTTTGCTCAGGCTTCCTGGATTGTGTTGACTAATTTCACCTGGCACTAATTAGAAAATCCATCAAGCTTGAGTAAAAGCTTGGGAAGGAGTTTTACTTTCTGAACCTGGAATGCCCACCTCTGCAATCTGGTGGCCTAACACATATGTGCTCATGTTGTGATATATATCTTGGATTTTAAGTAAATATACTATGACAGCCTTGCATGCTCTTGGTGTTCTCTTAACCAGCTGCCTAAATATGCTTTTCCATCAGTCCTGAAGAAGATCTCATATATGCAGAGTTCTTGTAGGGTGAGGAACTTCTAATTATATTTATCTCAGAAATAGAATGCCTCTATTATGATTAAAACCCATATATCCCTCATCACTTATGTATGTTTATTTACTGTCTTTTTACAGGTTCCTTCTTACTATGTTCCAGTTTTTGACATTTCAGGCCTCATGAATTTCACGAGTAGCAGGAGGGCTGGGGCAACTAACCGGGCAAATGATGAAGCTGGAGGAAAAGGTGCTGCTAATTTTATGACTACTTAAAGTGTAATACACCCAAGGACCATCCACTCTGAGCACAACAGCCAAACCCCACCACAATATGATCTTTTATTATGGATTTTGGCATTAGATAGAAAAGAAGGCGTAATGAAAACGTGGACGTACAACAGGATATGGAATAATATGACTACTAAACATGATTCATGGCAGTAAATGAATAATTACAGTAATTATTACCTGTAATTTTTTATGATATTAATTAAAAACATATTTAACTGTGGGGAGTCATAACTAGCTCTCTTCACCATATGTATATGTTACACCATACATATATTTAGGCATAAACCTGAAACCTGATAGCTGGAATATGTGAAAAATACTTTTGGCACTGCCATTACATTTACATATTTAGCTAATTGTCCTTAAACAATAAAGGACAAGTGCAACTGGTTAATAGTCATGAGGTGAATAACTTTATGTGAATAATTTGCCATTACACTTTTGTAGTTTGTCTGTGGAAGAGGTTTCATGACTAAGTCTTATTACATTATGACAGAATTATAATGTAGTGTGGAATTGTGCTGGACCTTTTTTATTGTTTACAAAATAAATGTTATATAAAAATTGTATTTGAATAAATACATAGTTCTGTTTTATTCCAGAAGAAAGCATCTTAATTGTATTTGTCCTTGAAGAGGAGATTGACCACAGGTCCTTCACAGCATCATACCTTATGGTGTTTACCACAGAAAACAGTGATATATGGTTCACATAGTTGGACCTTGCTGTGTAATTAACAAATGATCTTTCAGCTAACATAGACTGCTTCATGATGTAGATGTATAGCTTTTAGAGAGCCCTACGGCTAAGCCCACCCGAAGAGGCTGCTTAATGTGGTGTGATGAATTGACCATGGCCTACAACACACAGATGGACACTTTCTCTCTCTTTGCAGCTGCAAGAGCTTACCCTGCATGGGGAACTGTACAGCTGCAAGGTGAAAGATGGCAAAGAGGAGGGCAATTATCCTCCAGACAAATGGCAGATAGAGCAGGGGGCCTGACAATTAGTCCCCCAGAGGTCGGGACTATCGTTGGAGACTCTACCCATAACTGAGAGGGCTTTATTTGTCTTGTTTATCCTTCACCTATCATACAATCTGATGTATATGGACTGCTGCACTGCAGAATGCGACAACTGAATGGGGCCACACGTACATCACATGTGGACCAAGAAGGAATGCGTCTGAGAATAAGAATTTAATATTTCTTAATATTCTGGATTTCATGACAATAATAAAAGTAGTAGTAGATTAAGGTGAGCAAGCAGTTGAATCTGTTTGCATTTAATCATATGAACTAGGCAAGCAAATAAAAATACCTGATCAGTGTATCCCATCCATGCTTCCATTCATGCTTAGGCAGTGAAAGATTTTGGAACAGATTCAGTGAGAATTTCCCCAAAGACATTTTTAATCAGAATATTCTATCATTTTCCATTTCTGGTTAATGAATCATACGAATTATAGTCACATTACAAATGGCAAGTCTTTGCAGGCTATTAGTTTGTTTCTTTAGGGGTCTAATAGAAGACATGCTTCATTTGGGCTCTGGTAGTGTCCTGAAGCTATACAAAATAAATTGCATTATTTTCAACAGCTGCCATTTTCCAGCAATCTTATTAGATGTGTGGTAACATAATGCAGAAGGAGGAAGTTATTATTGCAGATGCAGAAACATACGCTCTGGTATTCATCTCCAGGAGGGGACATTTTCAGTTCCCATACACTGCGTCTTGCACTGTAAGATTAATTGTACTTAACAAGATTCCATTTATTGAAATAATATTTATTTTCATTAAACTCTTTTTTCTGAAAATCATATTTCATTATATTTTCATTATATAACATTTTGAAAATCTTGTATGAAACATAAATTCTGAGAATTAATCTACACAGACAAGACCTTTGAGAATTAATTTTCTGACTTATTAATTTGTACAACCATTTAACGTGCACTCCAAACCCTCCAGCAACTGTTTCTGATTTACAATGACAGCAAATCATATATAAAAGAACATGTCAATTTGTGATCCAAAATTTGGTCATATACATATATATACAAAGAAAAAAATGACATGTAAAATTAGATACTTGATATTTAAACTTTATTAGTCAGGCATTTTACTTGAAATGCAACTTGAAATGCAATATTTACTTGAATAATGGCCTGAACTATTCGGCTTTCTACATTCTCAGAGCAGTCTAATGTCTCAGCACCATCTTAAATGTGTGAATATGTGTCACGGTGAGGCGGCCCCCTACCGGCCGCCTCCGTCCACAGCGGCTGTTGTTGTTGTTGTCTGGTGACGTCATGTGCGTCCCTCAGGTTGGCGGAGCCCGTGATCCGTCTCACCTGAGGGTCGTTTGTTTGCCTATATATGTCTTGTCTTTGTACCAGTTGACCGCTGGTCATTATATCCTTAATTTGGATCTATTGCACGGGTTTTAGGTTTGCACACTTTCTATTAAACCATCCTTTTTCCCTGAGACTTGGCGTGAACGCTTCCTTTTTAGTTCGCACACCCCGCCCGTCACAATATGACTGAGAAATTAAGTGTTCTGTGAGACTTCACTTATCTGAAGCATTGTTATACTCTTTGCACTTGTTGCACTTAAAAATTATTGGTGAGACATTTGTTTGCATATTTATTTCAAAATTATTCATGCAATTTCATTTGAAAACATCCAGCAGTCCAAGTGTCATAATCACAAATATATATCTCATCAAACTCTGCATTCAAAATTATTTTGGGCTAGGAGGCTAGAAATATACAGCTGTTGTGCTTCACAGAGCGGGCGACAGTTCAGAACAGATCAACGGTCTGAGGAAGATTCACCAAACAAACAAAAATTATTGCTTCACATTCTATCTCCCAGCATGAGTCTGAGCACAAAGAACTCACATTTTTAGAACCAATGAAGTCTGACAAAACCATAATTCACCTCGTCTGAATAATTCACCCATGGTAAATTACCCATCTTCAGCTGTATAAGACATGATCGCCTGGGAAAGGCTTTGCGCTGCCAGGACATCATCATCATCATAAACTTCATTCTGCGCTCTTGTTTTTGGATCAAAGCGGCCACTCGCTGACTTGAATAGGAGTAGATTGCGGGCTGATTGCTTAAATAAAACATGAGGAATCTAATGAACGTATTCACGATCTTGCAACGTAACTCCCATGCATGGCGGAGAGCGCTGATTAAACCTCGTCTGTTTGGCATTTGGATAATGAACAAACACTGTAGAGAAATGGCAACCATTAACCTTTTGCCATGCATTGCCATTGAAATAACTCCCCTTTTTAATTCCCCTTTTGAAAATCACTGAATTAAGACAGACAGGAGTTTTTCACAAAGCAGAATCCCCCCATCGGCTTTCAAGAAAACGACTTTCATGTTCAGAGTTTTTGATGAAATGCCTAGTTATTTGCAGTCCCCGCAGTTCTGAATTTCAGCATGAGGTGCTTTCTAAATTGTTCAGAAATCCAGTTGACCTAAATCCATTTTTGTTGTTTTATTAACAACGTGTTTACAAAGGGAACACAATTTCTTATCATCTCACAATGTGTAGAAAAATAAGTGTTGGGCGCACGCCTTTGCTTTATTTCTTTCAGTACAAAATTTCTGAAAAATACCAGCTGTCATTCTCAGTGGTAGGTACAGACGGCAAGAAAGCATGTGTGGTGAGCTTGCTGTCATTTTAAAGTCCCATTTTGTCTGTGTAAAGCACAGTCTTAGGTTGTGTTGGCACCAAATCTGACTCCTAAAGGGACTCGTTGCATTCCAACAGGAGGTGTTTAATGTTGGTTCCAAAGCATGGGGCTTGGATGAAAATTAATTATTAATTTCTGCTTTCCTTTGTGGTCTGTAAGACAGAAAGCAAAAACACATTTATTTGCCATTAGGATTGGTTTTTTTTTAGACTTTTATTTCATTCGTTTTATTGCATTGAGCTGGCATGATGCCTTTTAGTCAGTTCACCTGATAATTAAATTAGAAATGCCATTGGGAAAAACTAAATAATGATGTGAAACTTGCAGTGAGAAGGTGATTACTGGAGAACACAAGAAGCCTTAGGTTAAATGAAGTTATTAGAAACTCTGACTTTTAAGTGCTCCTATTTCAGACTCAATCGCAGTTGTGTGTTTTCTTTGCTTATAGCGTCACAGTGATGTATAGTTATTGAGGACAGTGGCACTAAGTGTATGGAGGAGCAGAATGAAGCATGTGTCTTAATTGTGTTGTGTAGGGCATTAAAATTTATCACCTTAAGTGCTTTTATCAGACTTTGTAGAAATACTTAGAGCAATGCTTAAGGCAACGCAATAGACATCCTGCAGTACTAAATACTACATACGTAGTAAATACTGAATTTTTGGTGATATCCCTTTGGCTCAATTAAACCTCAGTATATTATCATACTATTATGCAATTCAATAGTTAACACTGTCATGTTTTATTGCTATGTTATAAATTATATTTTGAGTATAAGTGTGTAATGTCTCGTAGGCATATAAAGTAGGGGCGGCTCTGATTTTGACTGCTGCTTGAGAGGAACGCCAGCAATACAGGCTGGATGTAACGAAGCTGGTATATATGGACAGTCTAGGGAGGGAAGCCCTTCACTTAACACAATACAGGAGCACACACAGATGAAAAATCCAGGGAAAATGAGACAGCAAATGGTGATGTATTTCATAGCAATAACTCCATCTCTCTGTTTCTTGGACTATTGTGTTGGATTTGCTGAGAGGTAATAGAACTACCATTGGAATTCAGAGATTAAGTTACGTTGTTAAATAAAATGTAAAGTATGTATTATTGTTGTTTACCATGAAGAATACTCCTCCGTTTTTTTTCCAGTAAATTCCAGTAATATCACACATTGCATCATGCACAAATTATGACATTATCATTTAACGATCACCCCACACACAAGCCCAATTTATCAAGTTAGGCTCAGATAGATACTGCCTCCATGAAACTAAAATGTTTGAAAGTGTGAATGACACATGAAGGTGATATTATTTTTGTAGAAATTAGGACATACAGTGATCTCAAGTGGAAAACTCTGCAAAGGGTGATGCAGACAGCCCAGCACATCACCAGGATTCAGCACATCACCAGGATTCAGCACATCACCAGGATTCAGCACATCTCCAGGGTTCAGCACATCACCAGGGTTCAGCACATCACCAGGGTTCAGCTCCCCACACCTGCTGGGATTCTAACATCATCCACTGCCAGAGGAAGACCAAGACTTTAAAGAACTCCACCCACCCAAGCCACTGTCTGTTTTTTTGCCATTGCCGAGCAGCAAGAGATACAGAAGCATAAAGTCTAGAACTGGCAGGTTTTGTAACAGCTTCTTCCCCCCAAGCCATCAGCCTGCTGAACATCAAATAGTCATCCATGGTCCATCACTCACACCTCACCTGCATCATCATCTTCATCATCTTCCTGATCTCTGTAGACAATCTGCACCACACATGCACTCTGCCTACTAGAAGTGTAACTCTGCAGTTCACTACACTGTTCACCACCAGCACTGACGTTTCATCCCACTCACCTCTATACTGGCTTGTGTGTGCTACAATACATCCTGAACATCTTAGGATCTTGAACGGCTCGTATCGTGCAATTCTAGTATATCTACACCTGCACTGACACTATATCTTGTACAACTGCATCCATATCTTGTATTTTTTTAACATTATATCAATTTTCTATAACGGAAATGTGTACATCTCACATTATATGGGCTGCACTTTTCGAAATGGGTCTATATATTGAGTGTACTGTGGAGTACTATGCACCAAAGGCTTTCACTCCCCTTCACAAAAGTACGAAAGTGATGTGGCAAAAGTGATGCACGTTCCTGCACGTCTGCAGTGTGCTTTCAGAGTTCTTTCAGTTGTGCACATCATGCATGCACAATAGTAAAGTGCACTGCAATCAGCACAGAGCCGCTGACTGCTACAGTGATGTATAGCAGCACATAGATAGGATTACTAACAGTTATAGAACTAGCATCCTTTACGTTACAGTTCAAACTGCATATTTAGTTCTAAGTTAACTCTTAGGTGGGGAGGTAGGGAAGTGTAAACCTCACAAGAGTTAAACTCCAATGATTTATAGAGCTGCACCAAGTAAAAACGAAGATCCAAAGATGTGCTATTTTCACAGTGTTGCACTTTTGTTAACAGAAGAAATATGACTGACTGAGATGATACTAACTATTAAATATCATGTTATGTATTTTGTTGCGTTATTTTAAACAACAGCCTGTCTTGCACATATATGTTTGCAATATATACAAATGAAATTTACAAGTGTCTTTTGGTCATGCCCTCATGTCCGTATAACATGTAGCAGATACTGCACTGATCATAGTGAATGTCTAAAGTTGACTGAGCATCCAATCAAAATGAAGAACTAGTTTGCTAGTTTGGGTGACATGCAAGCTTCTTTGGTTGACGTTTTGCCTTCCGTCATCCTTTAATACCCTAAAAGCAATGAAAACCTATATGGTTTTCATTCAATTGTACATGTGTACTGATGATGATACAAAATAGTGCGTTACTGATAATCTTGTAACTGAATTTTGCAGCAGGTCATAACAAACAGTTTGGTGTTTCCCCGTGTGTGTGAGTGATGTCCAGCAACATGAGCCAGCGACCTCAGCAGCTCATTAGCAATGAGCTGACAACCATTTTCAGCAAATGAGCAAAATAATAAGGGTACAGTCTTCATTAATTGCAGCCTGCTGCTAGTTAGGCATGTCCTGTAGATTCACTACCCTCCAGGTGGTCATAGTGTTGACAAGATGTCTCATATGAATAACAGTACAGATAACACACCATTAACATAATTATTCGTATTATCTATCTTTTTGTCGTTTATATATTTATTTCTAGAATAGTAAAATTACATTTTCTTTAAAAATTGTCATTAGATAAATGCTGAATAACCAAAAAGTTTTTAGCATATCATCTCATACATTTTATTTTCAATATTGAGTGATATTGGTTCTCAGTTCTCCTTCAGTCTGATCCAACATAAGATCTTCCATCCGCATCAACAAACAAACAAGCAAACAAACAGCAAAAAACAGATCAGTGCTCCCCTCGCCCCGCCCCAAACACATAGATTCCTGGTTAGGTTTCATAGTTACCTCACCATGTACACTCAACCATGTGAATATGACCCCTGAAGTACACTACAAAAGCAATAGAAAACACTATGACAAGCAGTTGTCAGCCAGTTCTCCCATCTTGCCCCATAGCCCTGATAACCATTGGGGGTTGTCAATTCTGTTGAGCTGTGGTGAATTAGTCTCCACTCTTCCTGTGAACAAACGCCTTGAGCATGGCACTGATCACACTGGCTGGCAGACCACTCACTTAAAGTTCCTATTCGTTCACTCCAGAAGCTCTGTTTTGGGTCTGTTTCTGTAGCCATGGATCTGAGTGCAAGATTGTGTGACTGTGTCCAGGCCTGAGGCCCCCATAGCTCCCTGAGGAAGGTTTTACAGAATGCCACATCACATTAGAGAACCACTGAAGCCTTTTATGCAGTTAGAGGTGGACACGCTGACCCATCCAGTCTAAGGATGTTAATTAGGTCCTTACAATTCACGTGTCCTGTCTTGTGGTGTCACTCTCTATTGACGAGAATCTTAACTGTATGAAAAATTGTGTTTAGTAGTGTTCTAATTTGCTAATGAAATCATAACCTGAAGTTTATATATTATCAAAAATTTTATAATTTAATTGTCACGTAGGGCTACACCCCCCTCTCTTAGCTGTCACTCTGGTGTCCGTGTTCCTCGTGTCTGTGTTGTTCCTTGCCCGTTAGTCCCGCCCTGCTTGTCTGTTGCCCTGGTTTCCATCTGTCTGCCACGCCCGTGTTGTCAGTGTGATCAGCTGTGTCTTGTTAGTTCCGTGTTCTTATAGTTCCTGTGATTCCCTAGCCCCTTGTCGGTTATTCGTTATTTCGATTAATGTTCGATCGTGTTTGGTTTCGTGGATCTGTGTTCTGCCTTCATGGTAAATCGCATTCTCCGTTACTTGCTCTTTGTTCTTTGTACCTTGCACCCGTTTTGACCCCGGCTACGACTTCGATTATGGAGTTCCCTATAATAAATCTCGCTCTTCTCAGCGTTTGTATCCATCCCCTCACTCCGCAGCGCACATTGCATTACAGTAATTTTATTGGTTTCTTGGATTTTAATTTTTGATGGTTACACTTGTGGTGTCACTGTATTGACATAAGTCTGTTTGGACTCTTAACTGTATCAAAAATTATGTTTAGAAGTGTGAGGGTTCTGTGGTTCTTGTGGAATTTGTGGTTCTTTATTGATTTCTTGGGTTTACATTTTTGATGGTTACTTTCTGTCACGTCCAGCCCCTCCCTCCTCCCTGGTCCCGCCTAGCTCCCCGCTCCCATTTGTTCCTCCCTCTGTCTGTCACGCCCTCGTCATTTGGTCACACACACCTGAGTCTCGTTTCACCGTCTTGTTTCCAGTATATATTCCCCTCAGTTTTACTCCCCTGTGTCGGTCTTTGTGTTTCCCATGTGTCCGTTCTCCCCGTGCTGGCTTATTCCTCTCGCTCAGTAATCCTGTACCTTTCTGTCACTGATTGCACGAGCTGACCTGGTCTGTCCCGTTCATCTTCCTGGTTTTGGCTTTGTGCTTCTCTTTGTTTGTTCATTCGGTTAGTCTATTGTCCGTGTTACCCCTAGTTAGTTTGGTTTCGCCCTTGTAGTTCCCTCTCTGTCTCCTCGGTGCGTGTATCTCTGCCCGTGGGTACGTAGTTCATAGTCTATCGTTGTTCTGTCCCGTTTTTTCTGTCTGGTGTTCTGTGGTTCTGGATATTGTGCTACTGCTAGTGTGAGTTGTCTGTATGTTTGTATGGTGCTCCCTGTGTTACTGATGTCTTAGCCCTTATGCTCGTGTGTAGTCTGATCCTGTTAGTATGGTGTTCACGTTATCCCAAGCGTTTGTTGTAGTATGCTTATATTCTGTTCCGGCATGTTTTTTTCCTGTCTAGTCCTTGCATGTTCTCCCCAGTCTACTCATCCCCTTACTTGGTTGCTCTCATTTGTTTAGTGTTTGTGTCCTTTATTTAATAAATTATTTGAATAACTTGCGTTTGCGTCACCTGCCCCCCTTGAATCGTTACACTTTCACATTGTTAACATTAGGAATTCACAAGTCATGTTAAGCATAAGTGAAATATATGCTTTCTGGATTCTACTGAAGCAACCGACTTGTATTTAATTTCTAAGAACAGATACATTTGAATGTTACTTTTCTCTGCATTGAGTTCATTGTTTATTTTGTGCATGGGAAGGTAGAATTTGTAGTCTCTTTGTTCAGCTTTTTTCCACTTGAAAGTGGAAGTGTGATTAATAATTATCCTACACCCGCTTTGTCATCCAATTTAATTGTACAGATGTTTAATGAGGTCCAGCAAAAGAATATAGTGTATGATATTGTAATAGACTGGGTGTGTCTAGAATAACCTCTGTGTCATTCTTTATCACCTCCTTTGAGCTCTGACTGAGGTACAAGAACTCTTGCTCAACAGACCAACAGGGAAGTGAAGAGGTACTCATTTTTGACTTCATTAGCTTTAGAAGGCTAAAGATATAGCTACTTATGTCCCTGACACATTTCTAGCATTAAGCATGTTATAGCACCAGGACCAAAGTTTTGATCTTCTAATTTCATAGAGAAATATAGATATACATATTAAGAGAAAGATTTTTGCCAACATTTTTCCATGGCAACCCCTCATTAACTGCCATTTGTGTTTACATGAAATATTTTGTTGTTGTTTTCCATTATGTCACTAATGAGAATATGGTGCCAGGGTCAGTTGTTGCAGCAATATATTATTTTTTATTTTTTTTACATCAGAAGGCTTATATATTGATACCTTTGTAGGTTGTTTGTACTAGGTACAGCAAACTTTATTAAGCTTCATTCAACCTCTGACAATGCCCCCCTACCAGTCATCCCTGTCAGATGGTGGTGGCTTTGCACGTGGCTTTTGTTTATGTTTGCTCTTTTGTCTCTGTTTAGGTTTGTTGCTATGCTCCACTTTGTTGGTCACTTGATTTTCTGTACCACCTGTGTTCCTTCTCTAGAGTCTTTTAGAAACTGTGCCTCTTTCGTTGGTGCACTTTTATGCTCAGTTTTGTTTTTTGTTGATTTCATTAAACTCCAACCATGTTTGGAAGCAATGGTGTGCTTTTCTCCACCCTCTTCCACCTGCATGTTGTGTTGTGTTTGTCTCTTCTCTTCCAGTGGCCTTGTGAACTGGTTGTACAGCTCCCTGGGCAGGAAAGGAAGATCTGGAATTCTCCCAGGAAGTATGGGCAGTTCTTGTCAGGGACATTGAAGCTACTACCATCATTTGCCAGGTGATAAGATCCAGCTTACTCATCTCCAAGGACAGGGGAGCTAGTGGAGCCCTAGGTCCTACGCGTCTGCATGACTGCTCATGGACATATCAACCTGTTGTGCTTGGCACATTCCTGCAACCACAGGTGATGTGTTGGTCGCATAGATGATGAACTGAACCTTTAAAGGCAAGAGGGTGCTAGTACTGTGCCCAATTACCCAGAAGGGGCTCCATTGATTTAGAGGACATTCCCATAGTCTGTCTGGGGAAGGGGTCTCCACTGACATAAGGGGGCACCATCCATATGCAGTATCGACGAAAGAGGGCTCTGCCGTCCAAGCATGGTGACCTTAGAGGGTCCCGTTGAGGAAATGCATAATCTCTATGTCTTCGTCTTCAGCTGACAAGAGGGGGCCACATTGAGGAACTGGAATGTGCAGTGTCACAGTGCCCTGGGCACTGCAAGTTTCACCTGAGGGAGAAGAGCCACAGCAAAAGAGCCAAAGCCCCTGTACATGGAAGAGGGATTCCCCCCACGATTTTTCTGGGTGGAGTTAGTGGATGCTTGAGTCCTTCGAGTCTGGAGGCCATCCAGGGGCACCAGCTCTGTGGGCACCACGGATGCCCACAATAATTATTAATAATAATTCATTTTCATTCAACTCTTCAGTTAGAGAACTGCATTTGTTTACCCTTGTTTCCCGCACATTATTAGCTTGTGCCATAAACATCTCTTAATTAGCTTTAGTAAGCATAATGTAATCCTCTTCATTCCACTTTTATGGTAGAGGCAAAGAGGATGTCAAAGTCATAGTGCTGACATCATGGGAACCACAGTGCCAGAGGGGAGACAGTGACAAAATTCAAGGACTGTGAAACCCAAACTTTATGATTTAGAATTTTAGGGATGACTTCCTAAAAATTTAATTACATCAATCAATTAAATCCTATTTATTCAATTAAAGTATTGTGCAATTTTTTTTGTTTTATCTCAAACCAAAAATATCACAGCCCGATGTGGTCAGCAGTACATGCTTGGAAACTTGAACTTTGTGTCCAATATAAAATAAATGAAACTTCTTATCTGTTATTGACGTGATGTCACATTTAAAAATAAGGCAGCCTAATTGGGTCATACCTGATGTGCTGTGGAGGGGGCTGCAATGAAATCCCATACTCCAGAGAGCGCATGCAAACTTAAGATAAGCCACTGCTGCATGGATTCTCCATCTTATCGCATGCTGGCAACAGCACTGTGGGACTGAATAATCTGGGGATGTTTGTGAGAAATAGTTCAGGCATCAGTGGGCTCTTAAATGTGATTTGACAATATGGTGCTCTCTTTACAGATGAGAACCATGGGCATAACAACAGTTTTGCACTTTTGACTGAGGGAAACCAAATTAGATTGAGAATACATTCATCCATCTTGCACTTCTGCATAATAGCTCGGTTAATAAATTAGTATACATTATTAACTACGGCGCATATATATTTTTTATCCTTGAACAAAGTTTCAGCCATTTTCTTCTCTCATTTATAACATAACACCCACAAACATGTGACTACACATGGGCAGTCATGGCCTGGTGGTAGGGAACAGGTCTTGTGACAGGAGGGTCGTGGGTTTGATTCTCAGGCCTGAGGCCATGACTGAGGTGCCCTTGAGCAAGGCACCTAACCCCAACTGCTCCCTGGGCGCCGGGTTAGGGCTGCCCACTGCTCTGGACACGTGTGATCCACCGCCCCCTAGTAATCACTAGTGTGTGTGTGTGTGTGTTCTAACTGCACAAATGGGTAAAAAGTGGAGGACAAATTTCGATTGCAGAGAAAAATCACAATATTGACAAAATATGGCACATTATTTACTGTATATTCACTGCATTTGATAAAGCTTGCACAAGGAATTGTAACAAAAAAAGAAAATATTATCCAAGAATAATCCAAGAATAATTATTTATTTAAATAAAATCCTTTTATTTAAAATGTTCTGTTTAACCTTTAGCATAAAACACGTTAATGTGACCCTCACTTTCTGGTGCAGTTTGTTATCTAGTCTAGAACAGATGAGGCAGAGAAGACAATGATGGTGTTGAAATGGTAGCAAACTGTCCAAGATTCTACTAGTGTTGCCACTACTAGCTTTAATCGTTGACTTGTTCTGTGAAGTAGAACTTTTGTTTATAAGGACTATTACTGTTAAGTAGTATTGTACCGAGGCAGAAGCAGCAGGATGTGAGGGTGGAGCTGTTGAGTATTACTTGTTTAATGTCCTTATCAACAGGAAATCATGCAAACAGTCCACAAACAAAAATGCACATAAGCACTAACAATAACTGTTCACAACACAAGAGTGCTAAACAGTCACAAACTCAGTCAGTGCGAAGAAACGAAAGAAGGCACGTTTAGTCCGGAGCACAGGTTGGCTCGTTTGGGACAGACTCGAGAAATGCACAGCGCTGAATAGCAGGACCTGCAGATATTTAAGGGTGTGAGGGTGTGTCTATGTGAGAAAGTGTCTATGTGAGGGAGTGTCTATGTGAGGGTGTGTCTCCTCTGAGGTCCGAGACCGACCTACCATGCTGTTCATAAAGTTTCAAAATAGACATTTTCTTTATGGAAAGTAATATGTTTGTGTTGACTTCTAGAGAAGTTGATTTGGAAATCCAAGTTTGCATTGAGACCTTTAAACTGAATCACTTTCAGAAAGACAAAACAAACAACAAAATGCTGAGACCTTTTACAAACAAAACTCTTGTAATGTCATAAATTAAACTGGGGTAATGGAGATCATAGCTGGAGACTGAAGCAAAGGGATGGCCCAAGGTCAGAACAGGAGAAAAGGCCCGTTTTAAAATGTAAAGATTATAGATCACAAAGAGAGAAACTATACAATTAGTCACTGCTGCAGTCAATCAGATAAATATTTTTATATAACTGAGTTATATTACATATGTATTAGTCATCTTGTAGTTAGTCATCTTGTAGGCTTCAATTTTTAGGGTGACTTTGGTTGGAACAAACTACTGTAGCTTTAGGTACAAAGAACCTCCGTGTCTATCTGGGGCGTTTCTAGCTGGATCATTCTGTATGCAGCATCATCTGCTCAAGTCCCTGCTTATCAGTCTCGCCTGGATCCAGTTAGTGACATTGCCTCTTTATGTAGTCACATCATATATAGTCCATTTCTACATTGTTTTGAACATGTCCTCATCAACATGCTCCCCCTGTTTCCCCCTTGAGCAAATCCCCAATGCATCTTAAAAGCCATTCCATTACTTTATTAGGTAAAGTGAATTCTGTGAAACAAGCTCCCTTTAGAGGGGCAAGGGTTGAGTAGAGTTAGCTGAAATCTGAACTGTCCCAACAGAAGGTACTTGAGTTCATCCAAAACAGTAAAAAAAATGAGAAAAAACTCTTTATAACCACAAACAAAAGTCAGTATTCAGTATTAGCTAACATTGTTTATATTAAGATTTAACTAAAGGTTAAACATGGTTATATTCAAGTTGTGTTTTACGTAGACTGTTAGACATGACAGCTAACTTTACTACTGAGCTTACTTGTCATAACTTAAAAAAATTATATCAATTCTGTCTAGTGACCAATTTTGTGACAGACAATACACACTTTTCAATTGAACGGGAGTTGTCAACTTGTTGAAAGCTTGTCAAAGCCAATAATGAAACAGTCATGGTTTGCCATTTGGCTTTGCAAAATCTTGCTTGTTTTTCAACAATTCCTAGTGTTTCTTGCTTTCAAGCACCCATTCACTGCTAATACATCATTTCTTATCAGTCTGTGTATTAAGTCCTTTGATTTCATTATGAGCTCTAATTCGTTATACTATGAATTAGAGCTGCATAACTGAAGGTTTTAATTGCCTTTTACTACACATCATTTGGTTTTGTGGCTATAAATATATGAATATGAACTGTAAATATAATATTTTTCTTGTCCTACCTCCATCAGTTCATGGCAGGAGTAAAGACACCTCTCTGTAAACCTTCCAGACCACACGCTGCCAAATCTGATTTAAAGCAGGGAAATATTTTTTTCTCCCAGAAGCTGCTTTTGGTTTAGAAGGCCAGGCCACATGTTGTGAAACGAAGTAGGCCGCCAAACTAAACGGGTTGTCACTTGCCCTTGTGGCGATCTTATTGATTTACTGCTTCTTGCTCCTGCTCTCCTGGAGGGGACTGCAAAACCTGAAAAATGTTCAGAAGCTTGGCAGGAAAGGGTTCCTGAGCAGGCCTCCCATGAGGCCACTAACCCAAGACAAAATCTGTATTTCAACAGAATGAGAGTTGACTTTCTAAAATGTAGCTCACATTTTAAGGCTGTTGTGTGTGATCATGCTTTTACTTTTGGGATGCTTAACACATCATTGTTCTGTTTGAGTATTAATAGATAATAACTATAAGAACTCGAAAGAGATTTGAATGCCTAGGTTTTCCCAGTGTTAGAAAAAAATAGCCATGTGGCATATCAAGATTTTAATTCAATTTGTTTGTGATTAGTGCACACGGTTAAAATGCTGTCTGCCAGGGAATTGCATATGATCAGCTTATTACATTGTGCCAGAGCTGTTTATGGAAATAGACTTATAACAGTGCTACCTGATGTTGCTGCCTACTGAGACGGAAGAAGAAACTGCATTCATTTACCAGCCCTCAATTAGTACTGAGCTGCTAAAATGATCAATTCACATCCTTACCACCCCATGCTGTCTGTGCAGAGATAACAAAAATGTGTCTGCTACTTCTCTTTCTGCTCTGGCATTTGCTTCCTCTCACTAGAACAAGAGAATACTAAATATGCAAGATGCATTATGAATAATAAACCCAGAAAGCATTTTGCTGGGCTGAACGACACATGGCCATATAAAGAAATGGATGTGGGTTAGTCAATAATATTGCAGTGATGGCAGATTTTTTTTCCAAACGTGACCATACCACAACTATATATCATGATACAACATAACGCATATGAAGCTATACAAAGTGACAGCTTCATACACACATGTCTACCTCTCTATCCGAATTGCTCTGCGTGCATACGGCTGAAATCTAAAACCATTACGTTTCACAGCTATGCCTTATAACATATGGCACGGTTACAATGCCTTCAAATGGACCGTCATTTTGTTTTCTATACATGCCATGGTTGGTATTGGTGTGAGGACCATTATAAACGTGCTGCATCAGCTGTTTCCCTCCTCGCCCACAGTGCTGTATTATTTACTTCCACTCAAATAAGTAAATGTTTTCATGCAGTCAGGCTCCCTGAATGAGAGTGATAAGTGTGCTGATTCAGCTCCAAAATGTGCATTTTATGCATGTTACCCATATAACATTCATTGTACAGTAATAATAGTTGTATGTGCAATATAGTACAGTTTAGCACTTAATTTTCACATCACAAAAGCACTATGTCTAAACCCTGTTGGTGTGGTTCTGGCCCTTGTTTGGGGATATGAACCCAAGGTAAAGGCTTATATCCAATTTCCAATTATTGCTGTAGTGATGCCAAAACACATCAGAAAAAATGAGGAACTACTTGTTCTTATGTTGAATTGTTGCCAAAAAATGTTGTAACATCACAATGAGTGAGGCCAGAGTTTAAGTGTTGCCCTATAGTTTGCATATGTGAAGAGATTAACCTGCTACGATCCTCTGGTGCTCTTTGCAGATATGCTGAGATATCTGCTGGGAGTTCCTCAAAGCAAGAAGGGGGAACACAAAGGAAGTAAATCTTATTTTATTAAGGGCTTTGATGAGCTTCTACCTCTCCCATTCAGTTCAAACATAGTAAGACGCTGTTATGAGTGAAATTCAATAACGTCTGTAGAAACTGACATTAGAACAATACATGCATCTGTCAGGACTTACGATCGTTGAAAGAGAGGACTTAATAACAGTGAATAGCTCACTCTGACAGATTTAGCTAAGGTTCTTATACTAAACAAGGTTTTCTCTGAAGTGATGTGCTTGTCATGGACTGCACCGACTCTGGACTGCTAATGCATTTTGGGCTGCACCTCTTGTTTTTGATCTTGCAAAACATCCAGAGGCCTCTCTTGAGTTCATGAAGACTTCTCTGCAATCGCTGGATGTACATTTCAGGTATATCCAGCATCTTCGTCCTTGCCATAAACTCGTCTTGTGAACATATGTTGACAAAAAATATTTTACAGTAAACAAAGTGCAAACAAGCTGTAGGAATCTACTCGTATCTAGAAAATTGTCAAATTTTCTACTCTATGAACAGCCAAGCTAAATCCACACATACTGCAAAGTTGGAAGAAGCAGTGTGTTAATTAATAGTCTGTGGATTCTTAAAAAGCAACAAACAAAACTCTCATTAAAAATAACAGACATATTTTTAATATGGTATAAATCTGATAATATCACACCATCAGTAACAGATCACTGTTTATCACAAGGGTATTTTGAGAGCCATTGAAAGTGAGATGGTAAAGTAAACACATTGGTGTGACTCTCTGAGAAACTGAGTTATCAGAATCACTCCCACATATGTGAAGGAAGGATTAGCTGAGATTTTTACGTCCCCAAAAAGATTTAATTAATTTCAAAATAAAATGTATTATTGATAACAGAACATGCTCCCCCTGGGTTGTTTATAATATATCAATATATCCATACATTAAAAATGGCTCAGACATCTTGAGTCTGACAGCATTCCAATTCCTGATGCCTTGCATAGCTGCACAGTAAAATTATTCAATATATTCAATAAGTTTTTCATTTCCCTTTCATTTCTTTCATCTGAAGGTGGCTTGGGAGTTGTCTTTGGGGTCAGTCAATTCTACTTCAAGTACCCCCTTTTCAATTTGCTCCTCCATTTTCTCAAAATCCTTTGACATGTCAGAGACCATGTCTAAAGGCTACTTCAAATAAGCAGATAATTATAGATTTAAGAATCAATGTTGTAATTAATGTTATAAATTTAGTCACATTTCCATTAAACATAGCAAGATTCAGTAACATGGAAAGTGATTACTTGACCAAACTTGTATTTAACTTACTCCAAACTGTCAGTCTGATTGTCAGGGCAGCCTTGGATTTAAATCATGAACTCACTGTGATGGAACTTAAAGCTACAATTTAATGCAAATTCACTTCACTGTCCTGTGATGTGTGTTCTGTACCACAATGATGGTGTAATGCAAATGGCAGGCTAATCAAAATACATTGTATCTCTCTTATCTTGGACGTCTGAGTAGTACTGATTCCCCTTTATTAAAGAAGAGGATGAAACGTGTCCTTTAACAACAATACTTTCACAGCTTTACAGCAAACCTTACTATATTTTGTTTTGAGGTGAAGATGTGTTATTAATCTAGAAATCTGCAAAAAATAAGAAAAATATTGAAGTTGACAAAAAAGAAAAAGTAACATCTAACCTAATGCAAACCAGGAGATCATAACCAGAAAAAAACAGGAATTCTAGGAGTTCTAGCTCCTCTCCCTATGTCTGTTACCTAACTGTCCACACCTGTTCATAACTTGCCTTCAGTGTGGATTTAAGCCCTGTTGTGTCCTGGTCTACTTGTCTAAATGTTAAACACTCAATTTTGAGCATTCACTTTACTATCTGCATTGCTATGACCCAGTGCTTTGGATTATGTTTTCATGTTTGGTTTTCCCTACAGCTTGGTTTCCCTGTTTGACTGTCTCTCTGTTGTGTGCATTTTGCCTACACCTATTTCACGCTTCTGTCTCTGTGAGTCTAACTGGCTTGTTTTGAATGAATGAATGGAAGAATTAATGAAAGAAGAAAGAATCAATAATCAAGCTTTTTAAAATGTAGTTCCCACACCAGTGTGTTTTCTATGAAACTCTGAATTCCTGTGTAGTCTGTCCCTTGTTTCAGAAGACTGCCATCATGCACAACCCAGTAGAGATGCAGGACATACACTCTGCTCCCGATCAGCAGGGCACATCGCTCATGAGACATGGCCAACATCTCTGGCACATCTTGTTTGCCATTTAGGACCTGACCGGGCCAGATGTGACAGTCTGGAGCTCTGGCTGTGAACTTTGGTTGCTCATCTGCTTCTGAGCCCCCCACCTCCAAATGAATCTGCTACCTGCCCTGTGTACTATGATCTGTTAGAAGTGTTTAGTAAAACCCATGCTGCAGTAGTCCCACTCATGGCCTGGTGATAGGAAACTGGTCTTGTGACCGGAGGGTCGTGGGTTCGATTCCCAGACCTGAGGCCATGACTGAGGTACCCTTGAGCAAGGCACCTAACCCCAACTGCTCCCCGAGCACCGGGCTAGGGCTGCCCACCGCTCTGGGCACGTGCGATCCACAGCCCCCTAGTAATCACTGGTGTGTGTGTGTGTGTTAACTGCACAGATGGGTTAAAAGCGGAGGACAAATTTCGATTGCGGTGTAAAAAATCACAATTGACAAAATATGGCATATTTACTTCACAGAGAGGCATACTGCCACATAGAGCTCCATACAGTTCTTCATACCCACTTTCATGCAGAAGCCATGGAAGATCATTTAAGAGAAGCATTGGCTTAGGGGTTTATCAAGCCACCTGCAGCCGACTTCTTTTTCTTAAGTAAAAAATGGAGTACATGTAGTGGGACAAGTGTGAGATCCACAAGCAGGAAGTGAATTAAAGGTCTTTAAGCTTTGCTAACTTTTAAAGGTTTATTAAGAATTTCAGCAAGGTGGCCAGCTCTTTGACCTTACTCTTGAAAAGGAATTCTAGAAAGCCAATGGATGGACACTGCGGAAGTGCCCTCATGTGCATTCCTTTCACACAAGCTCTAACTAAAACCACTATTCCTTGAGTCAATCTATTTTTGGTACTCACAGATCATAAGAGAATCTGGAGAATGTGAACACGGTGAGGAGATTAAACCCATGTCGGGGCAGGTTCTTTATGTGGTACTGGTTTACTGTGTCATACCACCCAGGGAGCAAATACACTAAGGCAGTTGGATTTTTCTGACTTCAATCTCAGAATCTAGGCACATTCAGTGTCCAGACTGTGAGTGCACACAGCACTGAACTCAGGGCATCATCTAATGCACCATCCCACTAGCAATAAACTGGTTCTGCTGACTGTCACTGTCCCACAACATAGAAAGCCATACTGGAAACCTAAGCAGCTGCCATCAGAACTGATTGAAAAACCTCCTGTCCCAAAATGACCATGGTCCCATCTAGTGGTGGACTTCATCACTGACCTGCCTTCACTCAAACGCAAGACAACTATACTCATTAACTGTGATTAGTTATTGAAGGGCTGTCATCTTGTGGCATTCAGAAAACTGTCAAGAACACCAGAGACTGCATACTGCAAACCAAATATATATGGCCTGCAAGAGAATGTCATGTTTGCCGGGGGGCTTGCTCGCCTCAAAACTGTAAAAGACCTTCTGTCAGTGGCTGAAGATCTGAGTTAGCATTACCACAAGCTACCACCTGCAGAGAAATGGTCAGGAGGATTGTCTGAACTTGGAAATAGAACAATACCTCCAATCACCCATCAGGGTGGAATACATCCAAAACTTCCTGACTCAGACTGCCATAGGATTAATGCCAATCCAGAGTTCCAGCCCCTGGTCTTTTTCCTAGTCAAGAGAACCATCTGCCATGCTGTGGGCCACTATAAGGATCTGTGATGCCAACCAGCCCTAGAATATCAGTCGAGCAACCAAGCATGGTTCATCACTTGGGATCTATGATGGCTCCAGTCTTGTACCACTTTAAAATTCCTCCGTCCTACCATGTTGCCCCTACGTTTCATGTCTCACTGCACAAACCAGATGGCAGACATCTTCAGGGAGGGGTACACCTGAATGGACTTCCGTCATGTCAGGTCCGTAATTAAGGTTTTCCATTGCGACCACCATATTTGACCTGTAATTTGTCCTAAGAGGGTCGTGGCGCCAGTATGCTGGGGTATCTAGAGGGGACTGTCAGACAGGTGCTCTGTAACACCTGCTCCAGGCAAAGCTGCCTCTGGCCACCAGTGATCGGCTTTCCAGAGTTCTAGCTCATTTTCCCATGTCTCTTACCTGGCTGTCTACACGTTCCCGGTTTCTCATTAATCCTTGTGTGTATTTAAGACCTGTTGTGTCTTAGTCTGTGCAAGGTCTTGACTGTGCCTGTAAGTCAATTCCGAGCTTTCTCTTTGTTTATCATCCATATTGTTGTGACCCTTTGCTAAGGATGATGTTGTTGTGTTTGGTTTTGCCCTAGAGTTGAATTGCTCTGTTTGATCTGTTAAGTGACCTCTGCCTTTACTTACATTGCACTCCTGGCTTTGTGATTTAAACCGGTTTGCTTTCGATTAAACTCTGCAATTGGTTCCTTGGATCTTTGTGCAGACTCCCCTCAGTTCAGCATGCATCACAGTGGGGTGGCCATGTTTAGAGGCACAGTTTTACACAATATTATTTTTAACCTTGTTACACCTTAATAACTCACCTATTATCATGATACTAGAGGAGCTGCTCCTGACATTAACAGTTTAGCCTCTTAGGTATGAAAGTGCAAACCTCACGGCCCTACTGGACACTGCATTACCTGACTTTCTGACAAAGCAGTAGTGCAGCTTAATGAACACAATTATTCAGCATACTGTCAGACAAGTCATTTGGAAATGGCAATGTAATTAAATAAGACAAAATCTCATCAGAGTGCATTATTCTATTCTGATGTAGACGTTCTGCATCTGAATATTTGATGACAACAAATGCACACACTTTCACAGAGTTCTGGGTGCCCTAAAGTTCTTACAATGATGCAGTATCAAAAGTTTGTGAAGGTTTTCAATAATCCAGTCAAGTTTGTGGAAAGGCAGACATTTTTTCCGCATGGTTCCCAGTGCTAAGCAAGTCTGAAGTGGGCCAATACATGTCACAGTTGGTCCCTGAAATCTCGGGGATAAAAAAGGTAGCTGAATTAAAATAAGAGCCGGAGTTAGCCTGCTTATGCATAGTTCCTGCAGCAAGCTGAGAAATGGCATTACTGACACAGCATCCCAGTGCATCTGTAGAAGAGGCATGTGTCCCCAAGGTCTACTGAGTCAGGGTGCTGGAGAAAGTCTGAGCGTTGCTGATAAGCCAAATTGAGAGTAGATGTGATTACCATTTCAGATGATTCAGCACTTAGTAAAGAATGTCTTTTGAAGGCAGACAAGTGATCCACTCTTTATCTAATGGCCCAAAACCGGAGTAACTGATGTGTCAACATCAAATGGTGCAAATTAATTAAATGGGCTGTTCAGTACCATGATAGCTGTCATACTGCAATGGAACAGCATAGAATTATGGAGGAACATAGATATAAATCCACAGTGAATACAGCATGAAGAATGTAGTTGAATTAGCAAGCACATGTAATGTTGTACTACTAGAAAGTAATATTGAGCCATTAAATTCTAGTCCTGTGAAAAATTAATAATTTAAATCAGCTGGTTGAATGTGTAAAACATGGATGCACAAATCTAGAATCAAATAGCACTTTGAGATTTACAGTAGAAGTTCACAAAAAATCAAGTGGTGACTTGTTTTCTTTGCTTGCTAGTGCTAGGCCTTGACAGGGTCATGCTAAAATGTCAAGTTAAATATTGGTCAGAAGCTTAGATTTATGTCCTGAAAGCTGTCTCGTGATGATATATCACTGGTGCAACTAATTGTAATTCTCACAATAGCATTGTCCCTAGGGCGTCACTTAGCTAATCCTTTTATTAAGCTCCCTCAGCATATGCACATCTTATGCACACCGGAACGCCTCAACATACTAATCACAATGTCTCACAAACAGCCCTAAATTTGTTTTTGATTGCCATTTTTGACAGACGCCAGACGCAACCTTAGGCAGTAATCTGTGGTAGTACTTTCAGAAACACATGCCATCCATAATAGAATTACTTGCTTGAAGTTTGTTTGGGTTTGGGACAGAGATAAATCCATTAATAAAATCTATTGGAATGTCTTCTCCAGCGTAGTGGTCAAAGATCCAAGTGCCCCAACACAGAGACAATCTTGCTATTAACCTTCAACTTTCTCTATTATTCTTTTTTCAGTCCCTCGTATTTTTCCAACTTCTCATATCCCTCTTCACTGACAACAGAAACCTTTAGTCTAAGGACATAAGTATGGTTCATTGATTAGCCCAATATTGAACCAGCAGTGTGATGCTGAGTTTTAAGTGTTCTAAAGAATTTAATGAATGCCGTTTTCATTCCCACTCACACTCCATTTCTCAACCATGAAGAACAAGTCTTGCATTGCACTTAAAAACAGAAGACAGTTTTACTTTCATGAGAAATTCCTAAGTAGGACTAGCTCGAACAAGCAACTGCGATACTCCTGAGTCAGAATATTTACTTTAGCCTAGTTTGTTTAGTTCGCTGATACATTGGCCTTAAATCCTTAAAGATTTATGCCCTATTGATTGATGCTGTTAAATAATTCTTTTTCAGATTGATTGTTCTTTTCGTTTGCTCATGCGATTTCTCTTTATCTCCAAGTTCCTTACTCTACTGTTCTGAGCAATGAAAAGTGCACATTCAAACCTTTTAAATGTGCATATGAACATTATAATGCAATAAATGTGGTTATATGTTGCAAAATGTAGTAATAAATGTAGACATATCAATAATATAAACTGGTTCATCCTCCTGCAAATTCAGAAGCATTTTGCTTGCATACTCATGAGGGACATGAGTATGCAATGTCTGAATCTTCCTGTGTCTCTGGAAACTTTTTATACTTCACTACAATTTTGAATATCTACCTATATATACTGTATATATGTGTACACACAGGGAAACAAACACATTGACGCATGAAACAGATAGAGCTACAAAAAGATTAAATTAGCTAGTGCTAATTAAATAAGCTACTGCACATCACTAAAGATAAAAACTCCTTTTTAAACTCGTATGATCATGTATCCACATTTATATGTCAAGTAAATGGCTATCTTGGCTAGTATGTTAAATTAGTGTGATAATTTATCTCATGAGATATTTTTTTTTATGAGACTTTCTTTCAATCACAAATAATGCATAATTCAGCAGTAGATCAAGTACGGAGGAGATTTTTAGTGCCATAATTGTATTTTGGTTGGCCTTTTGAGACTTAATTTGTGAAATATCCTCGCAAAAGCATTTTGATTTGACTGCTAAGCAACAATAAGAGTAGCACCTTTGAAGCGTGGCTGCTACAACAATTTAATTAGGCATTTAATTAACTTTTTTATTTTTATTATAATATGAAAAATAAATATATAAACACAAATCCTGTTTCACCCTTCCAGTAGGGCTTATTTTGCCCCACACTCATGCCTTCCACTCCTTCTTCTGGACTGAGATTGATGATGTAATTCCTGGAATCTGTTGCTGTCACTCCAACATGTACACTAATTGCATGGTCAGCATAGCGGTCACAGCTCACAGTGCTCCTGCCACTACTAGGACGACCATGGTGTTAACGTTCAACATTCTCTATCTTTCTTCATGCCTGTATATTATCTGTGCCACTTGGTTGTGTCTGAGTGTATGCTTTCCCCGCCAGGATCTCTCATCCTGATATTAGGTGCTGGATTGTTTCAGAGTGTCCTTTGTCTTCATCTTGGGTGATGTGAAACAACCCTGCTTCGATTGACCTAGTGCTTGATCTTGCTATGCTATGATTAGCACCTCTGTGTGAGACTTCAGTGCTACAATTTTCTAGCCATTGCTATGATTGTCTTATGTCAACCTCTGCTATCAGCTGGTGTGAAGTTCCATGGAGGCGTGTATTCTGTGATGGCACATGCTCTGTTTCCATGACGTCTATGTACCTCATCTGTCAGAGGATCTCCCTCATCAGCTCAGCCCTGGGTACCATTGCTTGAATGTATTCATTAGGGGTGTATTCAACTAAGGATTTTCATAGTCAAATCTGATTCATCAGCTTTTCCCTTTAGTTGACTAATAGTCGTATCGGGTTTATTTTTATTTTTAGCACGGGATCCCGTTCTCATTCAGGACTTTTTTCCTCTTCAAAGTAAAAACCTAAAACACTCAGATAAATGAATAAACACGGTAGGTTGGCTTTATTTAGCTTTTATTTATTTACTTGTTTATTTTTTAATGAAACGTTAGAGAACATTAACCGTCAGTGCGCATTGCGCATATCGAACTGTCAGACAGGCACAGTGCAAAATGTCAAAAAATATTTTAAAAATATGCCTGCCTGAAAATATAAAAAAATTGCTACACAACAGCAAAAAAGTATAAGGAAAGGTTCAAGTAACGGGGTTTATAAGCAAACAACATCAAAAAATGTTTATAGGCCTACTTGCCGAGACGCACCGCGACGAGACGGCACGACCGAAACAACAAAAAGTTTTTTTTCGCCTTACGCGTTTTAAATGGTATGCCATGTTGGTTGTTGTCGTGCGAAATGAAAGACGTTGATGACATACTCGCACTTTACTTTGTTTGATTCATCTTTATCTTTTTCAAAATACTTTTGAAGTTTTTTAGTAGCCGTTATAATCTCGGCAGATGCTGCGTATTGTGTCGCGTGTTCAGCTCCGCTCGTTTGGATTGTGCAACTGCAGGGTGTGATTAATGTGTAGTAAGGAAGATGCCTATTGTCAATGCTAAAACATCATTTTAAAATATTAACAGAAATTAGGATGATTTTATTTCACAAAAGGCTAGCTATATATAACGAAAACAAGACATTTCATGTAACAACTAATGCTTAGCAGCATTCTTGGGCACCACCATGCAGTTAGAATGGTACATTCGGGGGTATAGTCGACTATAGTCGAATCAGCGACTATTGCAGGTCACCCCTAGTATTCATGGATCTTTTGTGTCTCACCCTGGATATAGTTTGTTGACCCTTTTTCCCTCTTGTTCTGGCTGGCATTTTGGATTTCAGGTTGTCTGATTTTCTGATGGTAGTGTCAGCAGCTTCTAGCAGCTCTTGTTTTGGTCGTTATTGCCACCTGGCTGTCAGAACATGTGTGTTTATAGTTTTGATCTTATTATTCCAACTAAACTGGGTCTGGAAGAACTAATTTATGTATGGGAGTTACTTGGTTGTTGCTCTCTTTGTTTCTGCCTCAGGGATCCCAAGTGATGGGAAAATCTCCAGATAGTTATAGGTGTCCTAGAGACCTGTGGAGTGTTTCATTCATACATATACGAGAGTGATAAGAGTGCAATTGAGGAGTCTTTATTCTCCACGATAAAAGCAGAGCACTGAGCCGGCTATCAGCTAACAAAACTAAGAGGCAAATATCCTGGCAGTAAGGCTGATAGCGTGGAGCCAGAAGCAGGCTACTCTGTCAGCGTCCAAGGCAAAGCACTGGAGGAGAGTACCTGTGGACTTAAATAGAGGAATAAGGCAGAGGTGCTCATGGTTAATAATTGTGTGATTGAACACCAGGCAGGTGAAGGTGTGTGTGTGTGTGTGTGTGTGTGTGTGTATGTGTGTCTCAGTGGGCATTCCTCTCCTGCTGGGTGCCCTACTGTATATATTGGATATTTTTTGAATGATGTTGAAATAGCAAAAAAAAGATTATACTACAACTGCATACAATTTTGTATTGTGCATATACTCATGAATAAGCATAAGCTTCAGGCCTAGTTCTTCAAATACTTTTGCTGCTGTATCACTTGGTGAGCATGTACAAAATATTCCATCATTTCTGAATGTTTAATGCACAGGCCCTATTCAAACTGAGTATAATGCTGGAGAAAGAAAAAAAAAAACAGAAAAAAAATGCCAATACTTTTAAACCCATACATGATAAGCAGAAGAGTTACTTGCTGGGATTCAGAAACACAATTTATGTAAAATGTCCAAATCTGATCAAATATTCAAAAAGGATTTAAGTGTACACACACATTTTTCTCTTGGGAGAAATTATCTACTTGTCCAATTATAAACAAAAACAGTGAAGGACGCTTTAGCCTCGAGAGCTAAACAGTAACTATAGCTGGCAGATGATATCTCTGCATCTGAGGCTCAGAGCACAAATGACGTCACAGCTTATAAGCTTACAGCACTGACAGGTGTTGTTACAGAGAGCTTATGGCTTACACAAGTACTGCTGCAAAGATGGAACTGATAAAATAAATTACTTGGGTGAGGGGTGACAGCCTAAGCATACAGTGTAATTTTTGTCTCTGCAACTTCCTGATGCGTTTCCCCTGTGTGGCTCCATATTTGCTGGTTTCCATGGTTGTAAGTGAAGTGGGCTATGTTTACCTTCATGTTAGATTGTTTTTTGTTTGTTTGTTTGAAATTTCAAAATTGTAAACATGCAAAGGATGCAGCTCTGACATTTCTGACATTTTCCAAATCCCTTATTGTTCCCTTACAACCCTGGGTGACAGCAGACATTAATTTAATTGACAGTGCAGTCCACCAACGACCAACGACGACCCAGTGAGCAAAGGCCACTTACGAAGAAGGGCAGAAATCATTCAGGAGCAAGTTCCCTGTCTCTCTTCAAACTGCAGTTCAAACTGCACTTCCTGCCATTGCGCACTAAGCCCGAGAACCTTGAGCCAAGAGGAAAGCTCTTATCAGTGGTAGCCAGGTCTTGGTTCAGCTCATCCACTCACTGTCTTCAGAGAGGAGAGCACAGGAATGCAGGCCCGAGCAGAAAGAGGAGCAGCCTGGCTGAGGAACAAAAGACGATAAACATGACAGCCTCTCCGTTCATGTGTCCTTAACTCTCACGTGCCTTTAACCCTCACGTGCCTTTAACACTCACGTGCCTTTAACCCTCACGTGCCCTTAACCTTAATGTTGGTCTAGTTTTACAACTGGAGATCTTAATAGGCACATGGGTAAATATGTTTAATGAGACACATTTCTTTGTGTATGCTTGTAGCACAATTCACAGATATATGCTGAGAATTATGAAGCCTTGAATTGCTGATATAGCCACTATGTACTATGATATGGTTTGTCATTAAACAGTTTCGTAATATCACATCTTCAGATTATTTTGTGACTAAATACACCTGTGTCCCAGCCAAATACACCCAAAAGATACCTATAAATCATCTCAGATTGACATCTAGAAGCCTGCTATCTCTAGGTACCTTCACTGAATCTTCTTTGCTCCTTTGGTCATAGCAGCAACTACTTTAGTTACAGTACCAACTTCCACAATTGTGACATATTTAACTTACATCATGTCTGACAACATGGTAGAAATGCTTCCATAAGAGTAAAGTTTGTATTTATTTAAATTGAGGTCTAGTGTAAAGTTAGCACAGATAGAAACTAAATACTCATGAGGTTTAAACGACGCAGTGATGAAATGCATAACTACCCACAACAGTACAACTATCCTGGTTGGTCATACAATTCTACAAGCATTATATTCAAGTTTCTTCAAAACTTTTGTAGCTCAAGTGTTACACTGCAACATGATCGCTATTTTAGTGTCTAAAAGCATTTTACAATCATGAAATGAAGCTATTTTTGTGCTGTCTGTAACTGTACATTTCTCAGGACACTTACAAAATGTGTTGTGGTCAATGGAATATGTGCAATTTTTTTTTAGAATCATCACCAGTTCCTCATTAATTGCTCATTTTAGTTACTGACTAACGTTTCAGAACAGCAGGAGTGATGCAAATGCAGATTTCGGAATATTTATTAAAAAGGGAGTAACAAAACACTAGACTACAACACAGAAGGCAGAAAGGGACTATGGTAAACACAGAGGGGAAGACACAACCAAACGGGTAAGCAAGACAACTAGGAAACGATAATACACACGAGAACATAACAACCCCAGAAGCTACTTAAACATTACGGGGAGAATATAACAACGGGATCAATGACTACAGGGGTAACGGGGCACAAACAACACCAAACCATGAATGAATAACTAAACGGGTAACGAGAGAACAAACAACCGATAACCATTAACGATGGGGAACAACACAACAAAAACCTGAATAATAAACGAAGCAAAACAAAAACCAACAACGAGGACTAGAAGCTAAACTAAGAGTAAGAACAGGTGTAATGGATGCAAAAATCATGAAACAATACAGAGAGGTAAAGGGGAACTCACGTACAAACAATGACCGACACAGGAGTGTAGCACGGAAGGGTTTAAATACACAGACAACATGACGGTGAAACGAGATGCAGGTGGGAACAATGAGGACAGGGGCGTGGCAGACAGAGGGAGAAACCATGGGAACGGGAAAGCTAGGTGGGACCAGGGAGGAGGGAGGGGCTGGACGTGACATAACCCCCCCCATCAAGGCGTGTAACTCCGGTTTGTCATTAAACAGTTTCGTAATATCACATCTTCAGATTATTTTGTGACTAAATACACCTGCCCAAAAGATACCTATAAATCATATAAACAGGGAGGGCTGGACAAACGCCAGGGACAGAGACACCATGACACAGAGGGAGACGAGCGGGTGAGGCCGGGGCAGGGACAACAGACAAGGGGCAGGACGGGCGCACGGGACCACAAAACAAACCCAAGGGAGGACTAGGATGAGGAACGGACAGGGACACGGGAACAGGACAAGATGGGACAGGACCGGGGACAGGTACAGGAGGCGGAACTGAGGGGGTCGGACAAGACAGGGCCGAGGACACAGGACCGGACACTCAGGGAGACTGGGACACAGAGGCAAATAGGCAGAGGACGACGGAGACAGGGACGGGAACAAAGTGGGTGACGATCTGGGGGACAGAGACAGGCACAAAGATCTGGAGAAAGCCACCAAAGACAGACACAGGGACGGCACGTGGACATGAACAGAAACGCACACAGGGACAGGGACCAAAAGAAAATGGGATACGAGATAGGGCAACAAAGGGAACACAGTTAAGCGCAATACCGAATCAACATGGGGGCCATCATTCGAACAGACCGGCACTGAATCAGTTCCAGGCCCACAGGCGGGCATAGCAATCACTGTGGGGCCCTGCACAGACCGAGGAGCGTCCGTGGGAGCTGGCGGAGGGTACACAACGACAGGTAGGTCCAGCCGAGGGGTCGCAGAGACCGGCGGGCGGGCCGTAGGGACAGGCGAGGCCGGCGGGGGACCAGGGGGACCAGGTAGACCCCACGGAGTCGGGGCGTTAACAAGGAGGCCCTGGGGGGCATGGGCGACAAGGAGGCCCTGGGGGACCCCAACCATGGGAACGGGGAAGCTAGGCGGGACCAGGGAGGAAGAAGGGGCTGGACATGACACTGACAATGGTAGGGAGGGAGGGAGATATTTTCCATATGGTAAAGTGTGACTTGCTTATTTATTTACTTATTTGTTTTTTTATTTATCCATTCCTGAGAAATTAATTTTATCGCCATTTAAATATAGTATGCTGTTCCCTACACTGTGCAATATAGTCCATAGGTTCATTCAGGACTTTTGTTATTGTGCTTATGTGTCAGGGTACAGAGGTCAACAAGAAGAAAAATAACTGTCTGCACACAAATGTATATTAAAGTAATAAGGCAGTTTATTAATAACCTTGCAAACAGCAAAGAGCTTAGGTGACTGTCAGGGATTGGCACAGACCCATACAGTCTTTTATGTTGGAGCAGAACTCTGGCACAGAAAGGCCATTCATGGCTTTAGGTCCAGTGTCCTGCTTGTGGACAGTAAGTGTTTGTTGTGCTCCATCATTATCTCCCCTGACTGGTGTGTGTTGTGGTCGTTTTTAGCAGTCACCGATGCCTCTGTCAGAGTAATGAAGCAGTGCCGTTAAATTAAGTGAATCAAAAGAGCACATTGGAGAATTCTCCAGTTTTATTACCCTCTGCTCAAAACGAAGTAATGTCTCCGAGTGTGTGGTTCTGATGCAGTTTCAGCAAGCCGTTGTCTGCAGGGAACTGCTGGTGAAAGCAGTTTTCACAGCGGGTGGCATTTCTGTAATGTCACAAGAAGTCACTGTGCTTCAAACCTCGGCTGAACATAGAAACTCCTTCAAGAACTTTCTATATTAGTCTCATGACCAATTGAGAATTGGTAGAGCTACATCCACGTTATGACCGACTTCTTCAGTCAAGCACAGAGTTACCTTTAGGGCACTTTCACACACCACTATTAGCTTTGAACTCAGAGTGTTCAATGCTAATATAAAATCTCAAGTATCAGCTATGTGAAAATAAATGGAGGATATTATAAATCAAACATCTGGGTTGGAAAAGCAGTGTGCTGTAGCTACATCTCCTTGAAATGACAAAGCGGGGACAATGACATATCAAACCGCAACTGCAGGTGAACCAAATCATTAGATTAGGCAGATTTACAGCGCCATGAAAGTTACTACCTCCTTCTCCCTCCAGGGCCACTTTATCCGATGTCTTTATGAGGGTGGGAATGCTCTTATACTGAAGATAAAATGTGCAGAATCTGTTAAGATTGCATATGTGATGTGTCTCCATCAGTCAATTACATCACATTTTGAATTAATGTGCATTTTTATTATGTAGAAAAAAATATATATTTTTAAATTCTCCCTATTTTAATGCTCAAATTTGAGTAAACTGATATTCCAAGCTGTCACCAATGAAATATGCTACAGAGGGAGCTGTAGAGCAAAGCAAAATTCAGGAACTGTAATGTGTGTGTAATAAAAATATGTGACTCACTTCCACTGTTGTACAACAATCTACACTGACCTGTCGGTTGTTGCATCTACAAGCTACTAATCGTATTTCAGTTCTATGTATTCAGATAATTTAACTGAGATAGATAAATTTAACTGATAGATTGCTTTAAAATGAAACTAAGAGAATTTTATCAGCTTGAATATGAACCAATCACTTCACAGACACTCCTTGCTGTTTTGAATATGCTTTGGCAAATCTATCAAATTTGTGCAATTTCAATGGAAACTTGAAGAAGAAGAAGAAAAAAAACAACTTGAAACTAGATAAATAATGTGCCAGGGTGGCATGTCAGACTGTGAATATCACAAATCCTACATACTAATGGATACATTAGTGACTAGTTAAAGCACTATAAGCTTTCCCTACTAAAATTAGAATGGGTAGCACATGTACTGTCCTTTAAATCCTGAAAAATTATGGGCCTCCTCAACTGCACTAATCAGAGTTTACTGCGTATTTCTAGCATTATGGCACTGCTCATAAGTCTTACCCACCAGCCCTGGCCTGTGGGTTGTTCTATGCACTAAAAGGCTCACTGGCTAAATCGTTTGGGCTTACTTTAGCAGAGCAAACAATGACAAACATCCACAAATAATGGTAGCCATCAAATGCTATCAGGCTGAGCAGGGATTACAAGGGAAATGAATCATTAACACTATTGCCACTTGAATGCAGCCGAAGAGTGATTGGCAGGCTAAGCCTGGGAAAAGGGCCGGGAACAGAGAGGGAGGCTGTGACATTATCCCCAGGAATTACTGAATCAGCATTGCTGATACTTTCTGTTGGGGGGTCAGAGAAAAGGATGGAGGGTTACTTTGATCCCGAAAACGAAAATCTGTGTGAGAGACTTACTTGCCACAAATCCATGCACAAAACCACCCTACGTGCAAAGGTGGAGACAGATCACACACTTAAAGCAGGTTAAAACTACATAGCAGTTTTCGCTGTTATGCTCGAAGTTCACTCCATCTTTAGTTTACATTTTTCGGTGAATGATCCGAGACACACGTGGTATTGCGACCCCTTACTCCTCTCTCCCAGAAGGACACCAGGTGTATTTTAATGACTTTATGGAAATAGGTGGTGAGGATTCTGGGTCATGGTCGGATTTGTTAACTTATTACTGTGTCTGGAGTGAGGCCCTTATCGGCACCTGCCAAGTCTTTGGCAGGCCCAGTGGGATTGCACTGACCTCAGTGGAAGTAATGGATATTAGAAAATCTGCCCGATGCGATTGAGGGGATTGGGTGACAAAACAGGCAAAAGGTACACAGAGGAAAGAAGGATCTTCCTTCAAGGACACAGCATTCAGTCACTGAGTGCAGAACTGTGGACTCTATTAAATAAGTTTAACTGTAATTCAGAACAACAGCTGATGAAATGGCATAGTAGCTTTTGAATTGCTTGAGATTTTTGGGGGGGGGTGGGGGGTTCATTTCTATTTGTATTCTACAAATAAATCACCCAGCGTCATTAATTTCGATACAGAATGCTGAAAATTAATTTTGCTAATGTTTGATTTCTACATGGAGGCAAGTATGTATAGCATCAATAAGCAATGAAATGAGATTCACTGCAATATCACTCAGCGCACAAAGGAGTCTGGCTTTTGTATGGGGTAGAATGGATTTATGTCAAATCTCAAATGATGTGAGATTTTGATTTGGTGTATAAAAGCTTAGCCTGCTCCTTTTATATGTGCAAGAATAGAGGCTGCACGCTGCTTTGCTTTTCACTCTAATCCTATAGCCCAGCAGAGAAATGCCATCCTGGGATGGGGTGTTAAGGAAAAGGAGGTAGATAAAGTGTGTGCAAACTGTGATGAAGGAAATAAAGCTGCCAGAAGGACTCTTTGAGGTGCAGCGTCTTTCATGTTGCTCTTTCCATGGAGCTGGAAGGTCTCTTAGTCTGAGGCTAACGCTGGCACGCCTGCTAGCACAAATGAGCTTCCGCTTAAGCCGAGGCTAAAACTTTTTAAGATTCAAGAAATCTTGGGAGGTTCCTGACTTTTATTCGCCATTCTCGTAACTATCATTTTCAAATTAGTTTTATGGTAGTTACTAAAATAGCTTCTAGAGTGAGAGCATACGATTCATGATATTGATCCATAAACTTTGAAGGCGCTACCCATTTAAACAAAGTAGTTTAACAAGTAGGTGTATCCGTTCTACCATCACAGAAACCTTTAGGCCCATATGCTATCCTAAGTCCTAAAATATGAATACTTTCTAATGTGTGACCTTAAATCCACGGACCTGCTTTGACAGAGGGCAGCTGGAACTTGGTGAATCTTAAATAATTACCACTGACCAGAAATCACATCATTCTTTTGAGAAATGGAAAATCTTGGCACGGTGCAATTAACATTGACATGTTTGATTATAATTCTGGCCTGCTTTTAGCATGAGTCACCCAGTTTTCATTATGATGTTCCAGCCACCCAATCAGTTCTGATAAAACTTTCAATTACAAATTAGACTCCCACATAAAAGTAATCTACAATCTTCTAACTTATTTTTATTCCAAAAAGCATGCTGGAAAGAGAGGGACAGAGAGATGCATTTGGTAATTGGAGAAAATGGTCCTCTTTCAAGACAAAAAGTAGCCAGCACAAAATAGATGTGTTTGATAACTGCTCTCAAATATAATTCCTTATCTTATCTCTCTTTAATTTGAAACAGTTTTAAAGAAAATCACCAAGTTGTCAGTCATGCATATAATTAAGGCCGTGCTGAAAGCTATCACAGTTGGTGGAAAGTGCTAGGATGAATTAGATATTAAAGTAAAGGCTTGGTTGCAAAAAAATGGAAAAAAAAATTGAAACTACATCACGCATCACAGTTATTTCAGTTCACAGTATATTGACAGACACCACACTAGCATTCTGTCCCTTCCCCCTCTAAAAAACCTCCTATGGTAGATTACTACACAGATGCTCTCATTTTTTTTTACTATAACCTTCCATTTTATCCCCTTCAGTGCTTCTCACTGTGAGCAGGTAAACTGTGACAGCAGGCACTGAGGGTCCATCACTGTATGTTCATTAATCATCAGTGTCTCTGATAACAACACCTGATAAGGCAGCTCACCGTCCCTGTGGGAGAAATAATGGCTAGGCAGTAACATTAACAGATATGACTTGTTCGACACACAAGATCCTGGTTGACAATGACCTTAACAACTCTGAAAACAGAAACATGTCCTGGTGACTGATAAAAGCATTACTGGTTTGAAAACATGAGAGATTACTTATGCCACTGTCCATACATGACATGAAGAGATGGAAAGTCTCAGCATATTCCTGTATCAGTATGCAATTGACTTACTGTTTCACTGGTTACTGTGTCTTTCACTGTAATCAGTGTTAGTCTACTGAAAATACAACAGGTGAAAAAAGCAAGATTTGCACCTGAGCTATAACAAAGGGACTAGAACTGAATATATATCATTAAACAAACAAAATTAAAATATTTCTTTTCTTTTTTTTCTTTTTGCAAGGATCACTATAAACAAATTGGGCTATACGAACATGACATTTAAAATACAAATCTGACTCCAAATGTTATCCACACAGTAATAAAAAGCATCCATCTGGAATTAAAAAAATGGTCAAATCATACTTTAAAGAAAATTCAGCACATGTAGAAAGCTTTGTAAGAAAGAGATACAAAATCTAACTGATTGTTGCATGATAAATTTAGTTTCATGTTTATTTGTGGTTTCTGTGGTTCAAATGAACTTCAGCCTACAAATCAATAAGTCGTAATGGGGTCTGTGAATGAAGAGGGAGCTCGGTCGTAGATGTCAATGAATCTGCTTATCTATATCCGCCAAGCCTTACAGCCAGGCGGGCAGCACAAACCCACCTGTAGATTAGTGAGATTAGACTTTTGTTTGTTGAGCTCCTTACAAAGAGCTAGCAGTAGAGCAACAGGCCTTAATTCACTAATATCAATAGTATTGCCTCAGAAGGGCACAGACATCATGAGCTATCTTTTTAGAAATCTTATTATAATGCATATCAGTGTCTGTTGTGCTTTTAAGATTTGAGACTTAAGTGTTTCTTTTGTCATTTGTATTGAGTATATTGAAAATGAAAAAAAAAATATATATATATATATATATATATATATATATATATATATATATATATATATATATATATATATATATTGGACTCACTTAAAAATCTAAACTGTTAGTGAATCTTGTGGTTCATGTTTTGATATGGTGAGATGTCCTGGCAGATACAATTGAGACACAAAAATTAATACTGTGTGGAGTGAATGAGTTAGCATGACAGCAGACAGCGTGGATGGTGACCCCAAGATAACATAGCATTACTCTGTCTATGTTAGAAGATGCCCTGACAGGAAGGCTACAGATCATGTATTTATGCCTAAACAGATGAGGTACATGTGATACTGTTTTGGTGTACTATACCAGCAGCTGCAGTGTTACTACAATGTTAACATGTCAATGACCAACTTTATTTCAAATGTGTGAGGTCATAGTTTATGCAGTTACTAAATAATCAAAAGCATTAGCAAAACTGAACATCTTGATCAACATGGTTGAAGGTAAAAAGGACTTTTGCAAAAAGTTCCTATGGGTATTAAATATCCCATTCTATTTGCAGCACACTCACCAACAGCATTTACTGTAGTTGATGTTTCTTTTCATTGTGGTGGTGTTAAAAGCGCTAGCAACACACTCCTGGTGAGGCGTGATAAGCTGTGTGAACATGCACCCTGCTATTTCATTATCACATGGACATGCTCAGAACGCCCCCATGCCAACTCTAAGCATGATGCGCTCGGTACCTCATCATTAGCATGCTAAGAACATGCCTTTCATTCAAGGAGTAGATATGTACTGCAATCGGCCTCAAACTTAAATTGACTTTTTTTTATTCTGCCTGCTGAGTTCTGGACTCCATGAGCATTAGCTTAGCAGGTCCTTTTAGAACATGCAGCCCTGACTGACAGGTTTGCACCTTTCACACCAGTACGAGCAGGTGCTGATCCACTCAGTTGGTTTGTCTGACATCTCTCAGGAGTAATTGGGGGGTTCAGGCTGAACTGATTGTCCCTGATGTTCCTAGATATGTGCAGCTCTTGAAAATGGATCCTCTCTCCACTCGATCAGTCATACTCTACTTCTGGTGCTCAGAGGACGAGTTAAATTTTTCCCCATATCTGAGGCACCAGACATTCCATCCAATAATCTGTCACCCTTGATTTAATAAGAATTTTTGACACAAATAGAAATAGTCACAATCTCTTGAAAGCTCTAGTGGGTTGCAGTTCCTGAGAGAAAGATTTGTATTCTTGATGTTGTTTTTAATTATGTACACACACACACACACACACATATATATATATATATATATATATATATATATATATATATATATATATATATATACACACACACACATACATTATATATATATATATAATGTATGTGTGTGTATATATATATATACTGTATATATATATATAACGTACATACATACATGCTATGCTATCTTGTTTTATTTCAATATATTCTGTATAATGACTGGAACAGGAAAAGGCTGTATTGAAAGACAGCATGGAAGCACAACTCATGGCTGCACAAGAACAAGCTCTGAATACCAGATCAATAGAGGCTGGATCGACCACAGCAGGCAGGACCTCAGACGCAGGCTGTGCAAAGATGCCCCAGAGACCATCCAGCACATAACAGTAGGATGCAAGATGCTAGCAGGCACAGCATACATGGAACACCATAACCAAGCGGCTGGCGTAGTACGCAGAATCGTCTATGCTAAGAACATGCAGGAAGTTCCAAGGTCAAAGTGGGATACACCCCTGAAAGTGGTGGGGAACGACCAGGCTAAGATCCTGTGGGACTTCCAGATATATCCGACAAAATGGTAATGGCCGACCAACTGGATATAATCAAACAAACAGCAAAAAGTGGCCGCATAGTAACGGAAGTAACACTCCCAAATGAAGACAACATCAGGAACAAGGAACACAAAAAGGTTGCAAAAAAACCTAGAGCTGAGAGAAGGGTTAGAAAACGGGACGAAAGGTGAAGGCAACGGTGGTTCTTGTAGTAACTGGATCACTAGGGGCTTTTCCCCCAAAACTTTGAGAATGGCAGATCCCACGAGGATATCACAAAGAGTCATGATTAACAAAAACAAACACAAGAAACACAACTGAAAAGCTGTAAGACACACAGTGGCTATACAACAACAATTAGACAGGCTAGGAAATAATGACCAGCAGAAAACAAGGGAAGACAAGAGTCTATTTGTAAGACTAATGAGGAACTAAATTAGACACAGGTGTAACTAATAACCAGAGGTGGAGAACTAAGTGACATGGGCATGACAACTGAAATGAAAACAACAAAGCACACGGAAGCTGAAAACAAAGACATGATTGATGCGTGAAGGTGGATCCAGCCATGGGGCGCTCTGCTGCAACTGCTGGTCTTACTTACAACAAGATGCCCCATGACACTTAGCGTGCTCAGCAGTTTTCGTCAAGCTGTGCAGCATTAGCAACTGCCAAACATGCTGCCCAGACACCGGCTCCTCAGACAGGCGGTACAGCAGCTTGCTGAGCGTTGGACAGGAAGAACCACTGTTCTCATGGGCCATGCAACCTCACATCTGCCCAACCTGTTTCTCGTCCCTCTACGTGCAATCTGCATGCCCAGGAAAGCTTTACATCCTCCGCCAGCCATGTCAGGACTCCTCATAGCTCACAGTGTCAAGTGCCGTGAGAGCAACCAGCACTGGCACTGCATTCAGCAGCATCTGCTCCATCCTTGATGCTTTTGCAGTGGCAGTATTCTTCAGTGACAGTCACTGCAGTGCCTTGATTCAATCTGTGAAATGCCAGTAATGATGCCTCACGTAACTGAGCACAGAGAGCAACAAACAACACATACACAGGTTCCTTCCTCCATGGCATTACAGCCCTTCACTGTGCGCTGATGTAGTCATGCAAATATACTGACACAATTCCGGTAGCACATAGCCCTCACTGTGAACTGCCATAAACCTGTGTCCAGAGTGAACACCTTTCCTCTAGCAGTGAGAACAAGGATCACTTGCCAATATCCATCCCATAGATCCAGCGAGATGAACCATGTGGTGCCAGCAACATGATACACGGCATCATGAATCCACAGGAGAGGGTGTGTTGGGCTCTGTAACAGTGTTGAGCCATCAATAATCCACAAAGATATGCCAGACCCACTGGCATTGGCCAGGGGCCATTCAATGGCTGAATGACTCCCACAGCTCCTATCTACCTCACTGTCTGTGGGAACTGAGCCAAATCCGTGCAGTATTGCCAGTGTTGATGTTGTGCTGCATCAGTCTCTGCATCTGGTCTTTATGGCCACAAAGATGCTCTTCTTCTAACAGCGCAGAAGCTCCATCTCGTTCCTCCACCATCTAGCACTGTGCTGTTCTCTGTGGCATCTTTCCCCGAAGATGCTCTACGTGCCATTTGGCAGCTGTTAGGAAGCAGGCCAGCACAGTTAGCTGCACATGCCGCGTTAGCTCCTCCGGCCGCAACGCGTACAGGAAGTGTTCCAGCTGACTCTCCCTCTGCTGGCAGGTGTGCTCGCTGAACCAACACGCTCAGTTCCTCCACCACCACACTTCTCCACCCGCCCTTCAGCTTCAGCCCCTCGGGTAGCAGCTGCTAGACTAAGAATGCTGCCAGCTTTCCCCTTTGGTGCCAAACACAGCCACGTTGCAGCGATGGCTTCCAACAAACTACAAGTCCCAGCAGCCACTACCAGCTGTGCAGAAGAGGTTCCCATGCACTTCTGCTGTAGCATCTCGATCATCTGACCCTTAACCCTGACTAATGTGAAACTTCAAACAAACGTAAAGGTGCCATATTTGTCAATTGTGATTTTCACACCAATCGAAATTTTGTCCTTCGCATTTACCCATCTGTGCAGTGAGAACACACACACTAGTGATCATGGTGGGCAGCCCTAGCCCCGCACCCGGGGAGCAGCTGAGGTTAAGTGCCTTGCTCAAGGGCACCTCAGTCATGGCCTGGGGCCTGGCAATCGAAGCCACGGCCCTGCAGTCACAAGACCAGTTCCCTAACCACCAGACCATGACCACAAACTGATCAGTTTTATATCAACGTAGCAACATTACTTAATGTTAACAATGACTACTCACACCAAATATAAAAAAACATGAAACGTTTGAAGCAAGTGGAAGTGTATTTCAGTCTAAACTAAAAGGGGGCTCATGTTCACTTAATCAGTGTGGATAGAGTGGCATGAAAAATTTATGTAACCTAAAAACCAAATTCAATATTCTTTAAATGAACACCAGGAACATTCAGTTGTCAACACCAATAAATGCTGAGGCCATTATTGTATGCTTTGAAGTAACTTTAAGTTAGCTTAGCTGCCATTAGCTTGGAGACAACATGGTAAATGTTTCAGTAATGCTAAAAAAGGCAGATACCATTAAACTAGTGGAACTCTCTGTACAGGTCTGCCTCTAAGTTTGGCTACGTTTGACGTTAGCACCATTAAGTCAATTCTAAGACCATTTTACAGTAGACATGGTAACTACGCTCCAGCAAGTCCCAAGCAAAACACACCTATGTTAATCAACCCTTTTACACCAGCTGCACCGCAGTGCTAAAACATGTCGAAAAAGCCAGTCACAAATAACAGATATTATCGTTCCTCCAGGAGTGGACTACTACTCATCCACATTGCTTTGTCACTGTGGGAATACTTGTCATTGTATCTCTATACACACGGTTATTCACCAGTATTAAATGGCAAGCTTTGCTATGACTTGTGACTTGTTTTGCTTCTAGACTAGGCTTTAGTTGGAACTGTTCTGAAGCACTGTTCCCATACTGGCTTCCCATGTCCTATGTCTCTCAAGCCTTATTTGCCAAAGTTTGTCCACGCAGCACTCCTGCTGTTTTCTATGTCAACAAAGACGGGCGAAAAAGTCTGTGAACTGCTACAGTTGCAATTTTAGCATTACAAATTGCACTGCTATGGAGACATCATTGTTATCACAGCAGAGAAAGAAAGCACAAGCAGGAATGCACACTTGATATGGGTAGTACTGATAGTACAAGTATTTTACCTTTTCAAAATTTTCAGCATCAATATATCAATATTTTTGATGATAAAAATTATGCTGCTCTCCTTGCCGCTCTGTTTACTATCTCCCCCAGCCAGCCAGCTTACTCTCAGGAGGCTGGACCCGTTCAATATGGGGCAAATGTAACAGTCAGCACTGTTCAATGATGCCCTGCTTGATTACATTTAGCTTAGGAGCCACATTGAACTTCTGACACCAATGTAGCATTAGCATTGAAGAATACCAGAGTGTGCCATTTTGTGCTTGAGGAAATCACTCTTTATTAGACAGTGGACACGCTGACGCTGCCAGGGGACACGCGGACGCTGGAACTGCCAGTGGACACTGACGATGCCAGTGGACACTCTGACGATGCCAGTGGACACACTGACGCTGCCAGTGGACACGCTGACACTGCCCCTTCACATCCATCCTGATCCAGCTGAAATACCTGAGGCCCCACATCAGAGGAACTACTTGGTCTATAAATAGCTCAATAAAGTGTGGTATTAATGGGTCCCCCAATGGAGGACGTGTTCCCTTTGGAGTGTTGGACCTCCCGAGGTTTCTTCCTAATTCCCGCCTAAGGAGTTCTTCCATGCCACATTTGCCCCTGGCTTGCTCATTAGGGATCTGGATCCATGCATTTATAAAGCTGCTTTGTCACAACATATGTTGACTTTGACAGTAAAAACTGACACAGCAACAAGAAAAAAGGGAACTGAAAACTATTGGAAAATGGAAGAGGTGGGGTAGAGTAAATATGAGACACACCAAGAGACAGCAAAACATTAAAAAAAAGATATGAATATGCAGAACCAAACTCATACATACACATACACATTTATGCTAAAATGCATACATATTTAGCTACAATTTGAGCTAAATAAAGTCCACACAGAGGTGCACGGCATTCTGGGAGTTGTCACCATGCTCCTATCTACCCACTGGAATGGAGCGCCCTAGATTGACCATCGCCACATTATTATTAGGTGTTATACAATTTCTACAATGGCATTAACTCTTTGGCAAGTCCTTGTAATTTCTCGTTAGTGGTTATGAATAACTACAGCTGGTGAGGTCAGTGTTAAGAGTAGAGCTTGCTAAATATCATCTCTCAAATTTTTTCGCATACTGCCAGTATAGAACCATGGTGATATGAATGGTAATGATGTGACACCCACTAACACCACTTTCAAATCATCTTTTAATCAGCACTGGGGAAAAAATTAATTGGGCAAAATAGGTCATGGAATAGTAAAAATAAATAAATAAAAGAATTCCGAAGGAAAATATATATATTCTAATGAATTGTGTTGAATAAAGAGTTCATACCCTACAAAATAAAATTTAAATAACACTAAATTGAGACTGCCTAAGGCTAAAATGTTTAATTATTGCCAATTGTCCATATGACAATACGTAAACTTACTCGTAGACAATATATTTGCAAATATCTGTAAAAATATAAAAATTAGGTTAAATATGTCGAGCTATTAAATTATGGTGCTGCATATACCACAATATGTTGATCATTTCAAATCCAGCATTGATTTTTTTGTGCTGAACAAGCGTGCACACACACGTGCGCTTGCACACCACACACACCCACACACACACACACACACACACACACACACACATGCAAGACAAGTAACTTTAGGGTTATTTAAGGGACAATGATCAATAACTTTCCCGTAACTCCTTAATCTTCATAATGAGCCTCATTGCTCCAATTAATCATGGCCCTGAGAAAAACGACCGGAGCTTGTAAAGCTGCAGCAGCATAAAGACCCACAGCCCTGCTCACCCAGGATAGTTGACCTCCTTCCCAGGGCCACACACGTGCCTGAAATGCAAAATCATTCTGATCCTCATTGATGGTATCAGTAGGTATTCAGAGCATTTGAACAAGAAACTACAAAAGGTATCTGAAATAAGCAGTAGTAACCAAATATGACGTAACCCCAGGGATTTCAGATGTTGTGGTGCCAGGAACCCCTTACAGGGGAGAACATTCTCCAAGAATCCCCTCCCAATTTTATCATGGATTCAGCATATTCTTAAGCATAGGATAAACAGAACAAAAACATTTCAGTTTAAAACATGTTAATACCATATATTACCCATGGACAGGGCTCTCAAGTCTCACACATTTGACCGTCTTCACACGCATTTAAACTTTTAAACAAATAATTGATCATAAAAGCTTTTAGAAAATGAACAGCAGAGAGACTACCATATACATAGTTATAATAAACCCAGAGGTTTAAAATGACCAGTCTAAGGCTGATTTTGTGTTTGAACTCTAAAATAATGCACTTTCTCCTTATTCAAATCAGTGGCAGAACTCTCAGAATGAATCAAAACTGTAGTTATCATAACAGTGTTAGAAAAAAATCATAGTAATTATGTCTATTCAGAATATTTTGATTGGAATATTTGCATTAGGCTCCTACATCACATTCTTTTCTCACCAATTCTCAGTAACTCAATTTATGAGATGGGTGGGCATGTCTCTCAGAGCAGTTTCTCCATTCTCGGAGTGATGTATGACATCCTTTGTAATTAGAAGTTGCTTTAGCTTGGCTGGCTTCATTTGTTAGCATCTGAAGACACATGACACATTTTGGCCTCCTGTTGCTGTTCTCAGTAAAACCAAACTCAATATAACTGTTGTCACATTTTCCCCTTTTTTTCAATTTAGCCAGCTCACGCCTAGGGTCACGTGATGATGTTGACTGATTCAAACATTTCTCCATGCTGGCCTGCTAGCTAGCTGGCTAATAAGCCAATCGTAGCAGCAGCAGGGATGGTTTGTTGTACCCAGGGCTCTCAAGTCTCACGCATTGAGCGTGTGACACACGCATTTGACCACCGTCTTCACACGCTCACACGCCACACTTCCGATTTCACACGGCGAGAAAAAAAAATCTAGTTTATTTACCTCTGATCCATATCTATGTCGCACTCCACAAACACCCCCCCCCCCCCCCCCCCCCCCGCTCAACAACTCACGTTCGCCACACCCCGTCAACAACTCTCACACTCTGACATGAATCCAAAACTTGAGAGCCCTGGTTGTACCCTATGCGAAGTCGTGTGTCACAATAATATCATATCGAGTTTGTATTGGCCTAAAGTATACATGAGTAAACTTACATGTATTTTACATGTATTTTTAATGATACAGCACAATTTTATAATTTATAGCAAATCATTCCACAGGCTTTCTCAGGGATCTAGCAGCCCCACTTAGAGAACCACTGATTTAAATTTTGACAGGTTTTCAGCTTAGATAACAGTCTAAAATCATGATTATGATTAGTGTAAGTGGAGAAAAATAGCCATGTTTAATATCGTTCAGGAACAAGGCCAACATGATGTCATTGGGAAGCATGGTGGCTTAAACAGCATGAATCACATTGCACCATCTCACGAGCCCTTGTGTTCTGGTCGCTTTTCTCTGGTCTCTAAAAGCTCTTGTGTACTCTTTCTAAAATTGAGCTCTAATATAACTATGAAAATACATATATGAAAACAGTAATTTACCATAAATGGTAATCATAATGTGATGTTGTTTTTTTTAATAATCCAAACTTAGCAAAGCCATATACAGAGTGTGTCAATCTTTTAATATTTGCTTCTGTTGCTCTGAGGACTTATCTCTGTCTCACACATTTCCTTGTGGGACGTCACCGTGTGAATTCAGGATATTGTGTTTTGAGAAGTTTAAAGTGTTTAATTTGACTGCAGTGAAATCCATTTGTGTCAATCAAGATCAGCAGCCCAGGAACCTTTAGGATACTTAGAGAACAATTATGTACCACAGTTTTGCCACTGTAAGGAACAAATAAATTAATTTATGTATAAAATGAAGTAAAGCTGAACATTCAAACAGGAAACAAAAATAAGTATTCTGGATTGAAAACCACATCTGTACTCTTTACCTCTAGCAGCCATCTCCTAGAGGTTTCACAAATGGAAACTAAATTGTTGTAAATATCCTATGCTTCTGAAGAGGTAGAGCCACACAAGGGTATGGGTCCCATCATGAGGGATGGTATTACTGTATTCTAAAATCTATAGATTCTGTCCCTGGCCTAATAGAGGGCTATGATCACCAGGAGGTGAAGCCATTACTGAGAGCGAGACATATGGGATATGGACTAAGCTAATGCATGTCCTTTTCCATTTATCAATGCTAGCATTAGCCACCTGGCAGGGGTGGGGGTGTAACAATCACACTCCCACACAGAGTCCTGGAGGTGGGGACAAAGAGGAATTGTTATTCATCTGAAACATAAGCCAAAGGGCAAAAAAAGCTGTCTGACACATCCTCCTGTATGTGTATAACTACATGTGCATGGAGGAATTCAAAAGTACAATATTTCAAACTGCTTCTAAAGTAACACCCTGTACCTAAATTCACATATTGAACACTGAGTTACAACAATTACAACCACTACACTATAGCAACCACGGTTCACCCTAGTATAAAGAGAGTACCTGATCTCAGTTCTGGTTGATTAAGATGTTTTTTTTTTCTTTTAGGCCTGGGCTGACATCCAAGACTGTCCCTTGCTAACAGCTAACAGAGTATCTGGATGTCTGACTTTGTGGTTCTTTCACATATAGGCCTACTATTTTGCCAAAAGTATTCACTCAACTTCCTTGACTCACATATGAGTGACATATATATATATCAATATGACGTTGGTCCACCATTTGTGGCTACAACAGCTTCAACTCTTCTGGGAAGGCTGTCCACAAGGTTTAGAATTGTGTTTATGGGAATTTTTTACCATTCTTCCAGAAGCACATTTGTGAGGTCACAGTGATGTTGGACAAGAAGGTCTGGCTCTCACTCTCCGCTCTAATTTATCTCAAAGGTGTTCTACCGGGTTGAGGTCAGGACTCTGTGCAGGCCAGTCAAGTTCATCCACACCAGACTCTGCCATCCATGTCTTTATGGAACTTGATTTGTGCACTGGTACACAGTAATGTTGGAAGAGGAAGGGGCCAGCTACAAACTGTTCCCCCAAAGAATGGGAGCATGAAATTGTCCAAAATGTCTTGGTATGCTGAAGCGTTCAGAGTTCCTTTCATTGGAACTAAGGGGCCAAGCCCAGCTCCTGAAAAACAACCCCACACCATAATTCCCCCTCCACCAAACTTTACACATGGCACAATGCAGTCAGACTGTTCTCCTGGCAACTGCCAAACCCAAATTCGTACATCAGATTCCCAGAGGGAGAAGCCCAATTCGTCACTCCAGAGAACAAACCTCCACTGCTCTAAAGTCCAGTGGTGGCGTGCTTTACACCACTGCATCTGACGCTTTGCATTGCACTTGGTGATGTATGGCTTGGATGGAGCTGCGCGACCATGGAAATCCATTCCATGAAGCTCTCTGCGCACTGGTCTTGAGACAATCTGAAGGCCACATGAAGTTTGGATGTCTGTAGTGACTGACTCTGCAGACCTCTTCACACTATGCGCTTCAGCATCCGCTGACCCCGCTCAGTCAGTTTACGTGTCCTACCACTTTGTCACTGAGTTGCTATCATGCCCAAACACTTCCACACTTCCATACAGCTGACAGTTGACTGTGGAATTTCACGACTGGATTTGTTGCACAGGTGACATCCTATCACAGTTCCATGCTGGAATTCACTGAGCTCCTGAGACCCATTCTTTCACAAATGTTTGTCTGCGTGCCTAGGTGCTTAATTTTATATACCTGTGACCATGGAAGTCATTGGGACACCCGATTCCAATAATTTTGATGGGTGAGCGAATACTTTTGGTAATATAGTGTATATTATCTAAAAAGGCCTGTAAAACACTGCTGCAACTGGAAAATGTAAATCTTAAATTTGGTCACTTTGTATTAGAAATGCTGCAAATTTTAGCTTTTGTACAAAGGATATTTGCTGAATTTTACAAATAAAAATTCTTCTTTGTGGCTACGATTAATCTTATTATTTAGTCTGATAATCATCAACAACACACATGTGGACAGATGAAAAAAGGTTCTTATTTTTAACTTAATACAACATTTTAAATTTTTACTTGTAGGCACACGAAAGAGAAGAATTTTGGAGGTTATCTCTAATTTTAAGAATCTGTCTTTCTGATTTTTGCCTTTTTGATTTGTGCACTTTCATCACATCCATATTAATGTTAATCAGGACCTCTTGTATAATTTACTTGTGTCTTGCATTTAGCAACTCTGATAATTGGCTTCTTCATGATGTTTGACTTGATTGAACAAGGAAATGATAATAAAGCAGGGTCTAGGCATAACCCTAGTCATAATCAGCTGCAATCAGCTCCCACTACCCCATGTAATTAGGCAATTCTGAAGTTCTAAAACTCACTGAATATATCTTTTGTGAATCTCATTGACCTTTGAACATACCGTAAATTAAAACATATATGAATGGTGAGAAAGTTATCTTTTAGCTCATAAATTAATTTATTCCCAGTGTGTTCTGGAAATGATTACAATTTGGTCATTACTTTCATGTTACTTTGACTTTTGAACAGGTATAGCAGCCATAGCTTATTTTATAATATTTACTGTGAAAGTTCTCACATTTATTAATATTGAAGAGACATCAGAGGCAAACGCATTGAGATCACTTTAAAGTGAATAATTTAAAAAATAAGATCCAAGACCTCACTAATAACAGATGATAAGCAAATTACAGCGATGGCCATATTTTGTAGTTTGTTAAGTAAAACAGTGCCTTACATGGTGGGAAGAAAATGCATCCATTACATTTAAATCAAGGTGTATTTACACTGTCAGTTTGACCAAAACCAGTAAAACTGTGAGGTCATTAGTTATTTTTACAACCATTTTTAACAGGAACATTTATGCTCTGGATTTCAGATGAAGTAAACATCTAAACCATCGTTCTATAATGAGAAGTTGAGCTCAAAAAGAGAGAAATACATTTAATTTCATAAATAGAACTAATTTTGCAAACCATTCAGTGATCAATTTGTGGAAAATGATTGTGGTATGTTCCACCTGGCAGGCCTTTGAACATTTGCCATGGTAACAGAGTGCTATAAAGCACTGAGGAGCAGCACCTCGTTTTCCTGGTCTCCCTCCTCTCTCCCCCAGTGTTTCAAACTTCTGATAAGATGTGACGGTCTTTTCAACTTCTCTGAGGCTTTTGTGCCATGCATGCTGAAACCTGCTTATCTCAACGGCATTTCGGCAGTGATATAACAGAGAATCAATTACGAGTACACAGATACAGGAAAGGTTTAGTCTACAAAAGATGCTTCTTGACAGCTGTGATGATTTGATGGCTGTAAACAAGCCGTGTATATTTCTGAGCCTATAAATACCAACCCCTTGAGCAAATGGCTGCATGTTTAGATAAACAGAAGAGAACTGCTTGCACAATGCCTTGGTTATTCAAATTTGACTGTAAGAAGAACTGCATTGATAACAATAATGCAAATGACAGCAAGAATTCAAGAATTGATGTTTTGTTTGTTGTTTTTTATACCTGCTGTTTAGATGTACGAGAGCTGCTAGGCATAAGCTCTCCCTGCTGACTAGATTAGTGTAAGCCAAGGCAAATAGCAAATACAAAGAACTGTCTAAGAGTTATATGCCAGCATTAGACCTGTGTCCACAACGCAAGAAATTGTGTTGTCATCTTATTATAAGTAGCCATAGACAATCAAGGGCCAAGGTCAGGCTGCAGACAGAACTGGCCTGCAAGCTGTTGAGAAAGTATGTAGAATTGAATATACTGACACAGTTCAATGAATCAAACAGTAAATGAAACCTTGCAAAGTTTGTTTCATAAGCAATACTGCACAGAAATCTTGGTAAAAGTGAGACTAATAAAAACATTATGATAAAAGTAACATTTTTTAATCTTCTAAACTGGCCTATTTGCATTGCATTTAGTATTTTTTGGTGTCCATTTACTGCATTAAGTCTTGTTTTACAATTTTAATTTAACTGCTTATAATAAATGCTTATAATACAAAATGGGGAAAACACATTTAAAAGGACTCTCCATAAAAATAACACTACTCTATCCCCTTCAGAGCTCCAAGTCCCCACTTGAGGACGATCTCCTTCAGCACATCTCTGGTTTTCAATAGTATTTAGGTCAAGTGTCTGAAATGACCAATCTGCTGCCGGTTTTTAGGGGTTTGATTCTTTAGACCAGTGTAATTCTGGAAGACTCAGGTACCACCCAGTCTCAGACAGACAGATTCATAGTATCCTTGCCATGAAAATATCTAATGCCACCTTGACACCATGACATCTTATCCTAACCCACAGGGCACTTTGGAATCAAAGATTCAGTGCTTCTTGTAACCTTGTAGACTGCAATTGCCCAACCTGTGATCTGTGAAACAGGTTTCACCCTCTAGTTCATTGTTCATCGGTTTCTGGACAGTGCCACCTATTCATGACCCAGTGTACCATTATAAATACCTACATCTATTTTTGACTGAGCTTTGAGGAAATCACTGGTGTGATACACATTCAGGTTTACAATTACCCTGATCAAAGGAATATAAAAAAAAATATTCACAATTAAATGTGTGCAAGGGTTAAATGCTTTTGTCTGGAGTACCTAAAACTTAACTTGTGTTAAACTGCATTGTTCACAGTCATACATGCCATGAAAGGGTCTGACTTCTTATACATCCTGATATGCTTTGAGAAATTAACATGGGGATGGAAATATAAGAAAGTGGAAAACAGCAGGAGAAATACTTCGTCATAAGTTACAAAGGATAGCAAAAAATGTCAGAATATACTGCAGATAATGTAGATATTCTCTGTCAGACTATGAATTTGGATCACTGCTCTGTTGTTAAAGTGCACATATGTTCATAGCCTTTACAGGCTTTACCATTACAGTAGTTTACCATCTGATCCAATTGATATTAATCAAGTGACCATATATTTAAAGGTTGTGCACCTTAGGTAGTAATGTACCAACCCCAAAAATGGTGGTGGTGGTGGGGGGGGGGGGGGGGGGGGGGGGGCGGGTGATCTATCATACACTATGATCCACAGTGGACTACAGAACAGCTTATTGCAATATAGTCAACATATCTTTCACTCTGAAAGAAAAAGACCAAATCATTATTTATTCTTAATCAGTACTATATCTAAACTAACTAGCATCCAGATGACTACTGATTACAAAGTACTACTACCTATATAAACTAAATGTCTTTTTTCTCCACAGTATCTGAGTCTATTTATCGCCTTCATTGTGATCCATCATTCATTGTGGAATTGAGGGGGGCCAGTGCTTCAGGTTCATGGTACACTTCAGGCTCTTCATTTTAATGAGATTATTTTATCTACACTTTCAAAGGTGTGTTTCTTTAAAATCTAAGCTTGTGTGGTCTACTGTTTTAATGATTGTGTTTTTGCCTATGCTACATTTTGACTCTGTTGTGGCTGTTCTGATACTTACACTATATAATCTATTTGAATTTGACTAATTATATTGTTAGCTTTCCCAGACGAAGATGAATTCTCTTTTTTCATCTTTCAAAGCCTCTACTTCATGCCAGCTTACAGAGTTTTTCCTTGCCACTGTTACCCTTGGCCTACTACTCAAGGTCTAAACCCAGACTTCTGTAAAGCTACTAAAGACTTAAAGGGCCTCTAAAAATATTTACAACTCCAAAAGCTTTACAAATACAATTTTTATATTGTGTTTTTAAAAATCTGATAATGAACCACTTTTGTCTGATCACGTGATTAAAAGTTTGATGGCCTCTGAATAAAAATGCACTCAAAATTAGCCAAGTTTATCATTGCCTCATTACATTAGCTATGCAACTAAAACACATTTGCTAAAATCATTTTTAGACTCATCTCATTTAATAACACTTTAGTGAAATACTCTGTTATTGTCTCATCTTTGAGAGTACCCACAGAGTTTGACACTCAATGGTAAGAACATTCTTTTAAATGAATACAAATCTACAGGCACAGCAACTAAAATCAACTGCATCTGATATTGCACTTTCATATGAGTCAGCCGTTGCCTCTTTGTGTGTTAGCCCATGTAAAAACAACTAAAAAAAAAAAGAACTGTGTGACAGCACAGGTTTGGGCCAAATAGTGCAGTCGTGCAGAGGCAATTATGCACATTGGCCCCATTGATAATGCTACAGGCTGCCATGCCTTCTGCCATATGTCAGTGAATAGCTTGTGTGAAAGTGAGTTCATACAGCAAAAGAGGCTTTGCTCTGCAGACTCTGACAAGGTCAGCCACAGAAGTAATAAGGAAGCTTGCAGTTGGCCAGTGACCTTGAACAGAGAGGCTGGTAACCTTACTTCCAATATTATTTAGTGAGGTCATATGTTATGTAAAGAGTCGTTCCTCAATTATCTGTGGTAAAGTCTAAGGTGTGTAATTAATCACTTTTTCAGTATGCGTTACTATGTGGACATTTTGAGGTAGTTTATCTGATTAGAAACATCAATGAGCAAATGAAGAGTGGTTTGGATGAATCGAATGTTTCTACTGTTTCTGCCTATGAAGCACTGACTCTTGCAGTGATTCATAGTATCCCCAGATGGAATTAGTCAGAGATCTCAACAGCTAGTGAAATGGAGATGTCAGCACAGTTTGTTTAATTATAGGGCACAAGTCTCCACTTCTTCTACAAAAGTTAATTAAATATATGCTTAGACTAATTAAAGTTTTATCCTTTGACATTTAACAAGGAAAACAGTGTTGTACATAATGGAATTCCATGATCCGTGAACAAGTTGTGGGAAGATGGAGTAAAAACATGTTAGAGCTGTGTGTTTGTCTCCTGACTGTTAGCAGTGTCACTCCCATGTTTGAGGTATAAGTGTCAGGTATAAGTGTACATACACTAAGAATACAGTGGTTTGGACCCTGTCAAAACGTAGCTCACTTAGCTAACAGGTCTATAATAGCATTGATGCAGTAACTACAGTTTTAACTTCTAATTCTAATGCACAACATGCATGGAATATTCAGCATATTATTAGTCAGTCACACCATGTAACGCCTGTAGCCTTACTGTCTAATTCCTAGTGCACTTAAAAGACCTCCCAAAGATTAGAATCATAATTCACATTTATACACCTTGTTAAAAAGCAGTGATGCATGTTATATTACCTTGTTAAATAATTCACATTCAAAACTTACACTGTGTGGTGTGGGTCATCTAATTGGACTCTAAGAGAGATATTCATCAAAGGTAGGAGCACCAACTAATGGTGATGCTGTATGATGTATGAGACGCCATAGTATGAGACATCATCTAAGGCAACATTAGCACCAAGGTTATTATATTTGTCGCTCTTCCTAAAGGTGTGGAAAATATTGATCATGCTGTTATGTATGCAAATATCAATTATGTTAAAATTTGTTTATGGTGTCCTAAAATTCATCTATTCATCTCAGGTATGTAAACTTTCAACACAATGAATAAACAAAAAAAATCTAAAAGCTTCAGTAACTTCTTGTGCAGCAGTAAAATTGAATCTAAACCACAGGATGTTGCCATTTATTTAACTTTGAGGTTTTATTGAATAATAGAGATTCTAGGGGAGGCATCAACAGACAAAATGCAATTGAGATAAAACTACTTGCCTGAACATCAATCATGTAGACAACTGGCTCAAAGGGCATTACAGATCACACCTTGAAATGGGGGAGGGGTGTCCCAAACAGAACATGAACCGTGAACTAATTAAGGGAACAAATTGAGTACATTCTTATACAGTAAAACCCTGGCAAAGGTTTTTTTTTGTCTATAACAATTCATTAATGTAAAATGTTGATTGTCAGTGAATACCAGATTAAATAGTAAGGCATATTAAACATGAACACAAACTAAGCTATCTGTGCATCACAATGAAATTCACTTTTTACATCAACATTCTCCAGATTGAGAATATCTACACTACCAGTCAAAAGTTTGGACACACCTACTCTGTTTATTTTTATTATTTTTGACATAAAAAAAAACAGGGAAGATGCCAAATGAATGAAAGAAAACATGTTATTATGCTCTAATCAACAAAAAATTAACAAAAACTATATTGTGACGAGAGCTTCGCATGCATTTGGTGTTCTGTTATGCCGCTTCATGACGCAGCACCTATGACACTTCTCCATCAGTCCTGAAGACATTCTCACACATGCAGAGACCTTGTAGAGTGAGGAAGTAAACATTCTGAAATAAAGCTGTTTGCTGAGGGTGCATTTAAAATTGTGCGTGCGTGCGTGTGTGTGTGTGTGTGTGTGTGTGTGTTGACAATAAATTCATATAACACCTTTTCCAAATCAGATTTGTCTAATGATAAAATTTAAACATAATCCATTCAATTAAAATGTCTTTTTTTCACTAAAAAGAACATGCATTTAGTCAGGAGTGTCCAAACTTTTGACTGGTAGTTCATTTCCTTTCCTTGCGCAACTTTGCTCTTGCTGTTGTGGAGTTTTGGGGTTTTTTTCCCCATGTCACACAGACATTGACAGTGATTGTCACTTGCCAAGATCATTCACGGAGGAGAAAGTCCCATCTGGCCCCCACACCTACTTTTGTGAATGCATGTTCTGCTGCAGGCCTATACACTGCGCATTCCTGAGGAGTACATTATACACCATTTTCGCGGGACACCTTTATCTTAGTCATCAAAAGTTACATTAGATACCTATTAATTATCCACCCAAGTCCTATCAAGCCTGTAGTAGTCAGAAAGTCAATTTTAGTTCCTGCCCCATACAAATTAAGCTGTCATTTAGAACAGGCCTCAGTGAGTGAACACCACTTAGACTGCTTAACGTCCCCTGTGACGGTTTTCCATTCACAGCTGCCAGTAGTTAATACACCCCCGTTTTTAATAAATACTGTTTTGAAATTTACTCATATTTTCATGATTATTGATCACTGTCTACAGATTCATTTGTAGTCACTCCAGTGTTCATTTGGACTTCTACTTTCCATTTTATGTAAGACGGAGACCTCAGGATAGACAGGGCAAATCACTTTGAAACACTTCTTCTTGTGGCTTTTATGAGCTTAAGGTAAATCTGAATATTTTACATCGGAGGAACTTTTGTCGTAAATTTTGGTTCTGGCCATTTTATTGTGGTTTAATACTGCCATCTAAGGATCGCAAGCATTTCCAGACCAATGATGTGTTAAACAGGCGTAGTAAACATATTCATGCAGTCATAACCTTTTATGAAATCAGATATAGGGATTAATCATATCTGGATGAATAAGCTAATGAGATTCCTTATTTCTGCTATGGAACTGCATAAACATTCAGAGCAACTGTGTACATGCAAATTTATCAGAAATCAGCCTTAGAAGAGTTGGACTGTACAAATGGATATAAATAAAATAAATAAAAATGTAAACACTACTGTTGCCAAAGTCATATTACATTGCAATTCATGCACTGTGTTAGGCCTATATGAAGTTATAATTTTATTTATTTTTTGACAAGGAACATTTCTGAAATAATGGCACGAATAGCTTCCCTTTTGTTGTTATGCATGAAATAAGACCAGCCATAATTTATAACAACACTCTCAAGTAATCAATGAATATTTATTACAAAAAAAAAAAAACAACAAAATCCTTTCAGGTTCTCAGGTCTTTTAAGGCTCTCAGTGTCCCACCAAAGTGATCTTGCAAGAATATTGTCTCTGGGCCTAAACAGATGCAGCTGATGTCGGCGTGTTTTAGATGACAAGTTTTTCCCCCACGTTATTTTACAGGGACAGAAGAGTCACACTACTGCCACAGTACAAAAATGAAACCAGACCTCTAGCCCTATCCACTATCTCAGTCTCTCAGTTGTTGAAGCTATTTGTTTGTGGTGGGTTCTCTGCAAAAGATACCAACAAGAAATGGTCAGCAAGGACACGGAACACTTCAGCAGGCGAGGACGCTTTGGTCTTGCTTAAGGTATGAGAAGTGTCGGCCATCTGCCATCTGTGCTTTCTGGATGTGGGAGGCAAGACTAGCTGGGCAAGCCTGGGCTTATTTTAGAGACACTTCCTCGTAGAGGAAGTTTAAAGTCTGCCACCACCTCTGCTTCTACACACACCTGGCTGGAATCGCGTAATAAATAGAGGAAAAACACAGAATGCATGAAATTGAGTTGAGCTGAGGGGCTTGGGGAAAGTTCATGCTTGACGGACTGGACTGACAGGCTGTTTCCACTGTGAATCAAATGATACTGAATGAATCGGTAGAACATAATGGCAGCAGTAATACACTATAGACAAAAGTAAGGGCAAAAATAATGACTGTATGATAAGAAGAAGTAAAAGAAGAACACTGACGCTTATGGTCGAAACCAGATGTCTCACATCGGTCTTATGTGGTCAGGATCCATAACTAACTCCCTAGTCCCATCAGCACCAACACAGAATTCACCCAGGGTTGTGTACTGAGCCCACTGAAGTATGCACTATTCACACATACTCAATGGCCAAACAGCCCAGCAACTTAATCAAGTTTGGTGATGACACCACAGGGGTAGGTCTCATTACCAAAGGAGAGGTGATAGCCTGAAGAGATGATGTGAGACAGATAGTGGAATGGTGCAAAATCAACAATCCTGAACATAAACAAGACAGGAGAAGGTGGTCCATTTTAGGAAAACGTGCATCACTTATTCACACACACACACACACAAACACACTCACATGCTCACGCCCACACACACACATAAACACATAAACACACACACATTCACACTCACATGCACACACACACACACACACACTCACACACTCACATGCACACATACCTCAGTCTGAACAGTACAGCAGTGAAAATGCTAAGCAACTTTACGTTTGTGAGGCTGCATGTTTCAGAACCTTACCTGGTCCCAAACACATCTGCCATTTTAAGACCCCCATCAAGGACTTGACGTTGTGGGGAATGTGAAGAGAGCTGAGGCGAGTGCACCAACACTCTCCTCCTTCTACGGATGTGGAGCGGAGAGCATCTTGACCTGCTGCATCACAGTGTGGTATAGCAGCTGCACCACATCGGACAGGAAAGCTCTTCACAGAGTGGTGAAAACCGCCCAACAGAGCACTGCTACCTGTCTCCTGAACTTAGGGGACATCTACATCAAAAGGTGTGAGATGAAGGGCAGGAGCGTCACGCAGGAGTCCCCTCTCCCTGCTCAAGGACTGTTCACCCTGCTCCCTTCAGGGAGGAAGATTCACACCCGCAGATTCAGGAACTGTTCTCATCCACAGGCCGTCTGCCTCAACAGTACCACAACACGATCCAATACCACTACTCTATCGTACATGAACATTCTCTTCTGTATTTACAGATTAATTTGAATGTTTATCGAATTGTGTGCGATTGTTAAAATGTCAGTGTTACATACAGTGTTAAGTATCAATATAGAGTTCTATTATGATTTTAGTCTTTTATAATATTTTGAAATGGTATTTTTATTCCTATTTAAATCTGTATATATTGATTGGAGTACAGTACAGTGCCAAAGCTATAACTGATAAATGACCACAAATAATCTTGAATATTGAATAAAGTAGTGTAGGTTGTATTACTCTAATACCAATCAGATGACTTCATCTCATGAGCGTGAACTACTTACTCCACTCTATACATCACACTCACCTAAGCCTGCCTGTTCTCCTCTCTCTACTATATCAACGGCGTCATTTCCAGGCACCTTCGGTTCATTCTGAAATTGCAAAGAAAATAATCGCCGATCAATAGGAGACATGAGACATCTTGAAATCGGGCTACGTTTTTTACATGATTAATAATCAGAGCACAGTGCAGTGTGTTCTCAGGGTCATAGTAAGACTTGAGGAGACATCTGCTCGGGCTGCAAGGTGCTGATTATATTACAAGGAGTGCCACTCTACCTAGCACAGCCGTGCCATAATCGGCACAGTAAACACTTATCATGCAACCTGCATTGATTGGGATGTGCTTCTCATCAATCATTAGGGCTCATTTCAGCCTAGTAATAATAGTGCCATCTGCACTCAGCCCAAGCTTTGAAGGGGAAAGGGTAAAAATAGAGACTTCATGATTCCACAGCATGAAGAAATGTAAACTGCTGCAATGAAGCAAAGTAACAAACTGTGAGGTGCAGATACATTTCCTTCTTATCTGATGCCAGGTTATAGATAATTATGGATTGGTACTTTGGAACCTCGTTTAATGTTATGCAAAATAATGACAATGTACTTGTCAAAACAAGAGCACAATACAATATGTTTGCATGTTACACAGTTAATTCCTACTAATAGGCATGCATACATATGCATTTGTGCAGAATACATAAAATCTTGCGTCCCTCAACATGTTGAAAAGCAGCATATGACGTCCCCCAAACAAGCCACATTATGAAGGTTACCCTTCAGGATTTCCGTAGAACTGTCCTAGAACCACTGCTAATTTTTAGTTGTTTCTATAGCTGTACCAGGTAGCACCCTTAGGCAAATGCTATGACCTATATCAGGGGTAATCAATTATATATTTTCGCGGTCTCATTTTGGCAGATAGCTCTGACCTGAGGTCCGGGTCGGCGGTGGCGAACGTAAGTTGTTGAGCGGGGGGGCGAAAGTAACACTCGTCACGGAGTGTTTTTCCAGTAGCCCTGAAATAAATGCTCCGGTTTAAAATTTAGTCTCCCGTAAAAATAAAAAAATATTTTTGGCATTTGGGTCCGTATCCAGTTAATCGGGATTGAGATTGGGTCCGGACAGGACGGCGTTCGGGTCCGGATCCGGACCGCGGTCCGCCATTTGGTGACCCCTGACCTATATGGAACATCCCATTTCCAATACTGAAGGGTGGTAAAATTGTAGAATGTGTGTTTGTTTTATCCAAACGTAATGCAACATTGATATAAGCAATCTAGCATCTTGGGATATCTACCAGTTTATATGATCATTTTGCAATTTAAAATAGTAATTCACATTCTTTTGTCATAACTGGTGAAGACATGCAATTCAATTTTTCAGTGTTGATGTAAGTACATTATGTAACTACATTACTTTGCACTGAAATAGGCTGAAATGCATATATGGTTTACTAGGTGTAGATATACATACTCTCAGATTAAAGCTGACAAACTGCACTGTTAAGTACTAATTGTTTCAGGGAATACAAAGCACAAAATGTGTCAGAATCCAATTATCATCATCAAGGAGATCAAATTAAAGAAAGGCTGGCTTAAAAGAGTCATCATAAGATAAATGCAATGAGGATACCCTAAGGATACATAAAATGAGGACTGCACTATAATCCATGCACACTTATCACCATTGGACCTATGAGTTCAGGCTGTCAAGTCAACATAAGAAAAAAACTCCCACCTTAAGCACACTCATTGAATGTGCTCATGGCTAATATTAAAAGTAGATTATGGTGACATCGGTGGCTTAGTGATGCCATAAGAAGGATTGATTGTCTGGGGGAGTTTCTAAGACTGCCAGTATCACCTTGAATGTCCCATCAACGTAATGATGTCATTGCCCATCTTGAGCAATGACAGCCATTTTGCAGTCTTCTTGTCACCTCTCTTAAAGATCAGTTGCCAGCAGTTCACAGCAACATATTTTCCTTCCAACATCGACACCTTGTAGACAGACCACAAGAGCCAAAGCTGAAATATTTGGTTGACAGAGCTATTTAAAAATGTATAAGTCCAGTGTAAATGCATTATCATGACAGCTCTGAGTACTTTGTAAACAACTCATCTACTTTAAACTGTTATCTAACTGTTATTTGAACTAACTACATATTGCTAATGGTTCTATTCCCCCCACCCCCCACCTACTTTTTTTTAAAGATAAATGAAGCTCTTTTTTGAACATCTCCAGGAAAAGTTGAAGAGGTGAGGAAATACATTGTGTGACTGGTATAATTTGCACAGGAGGGGGAAACTCTTAGAAACCTGAGCGCTGGAAAAGCAGTGGCTGGATGCCAAGTCTGGGGGGCTTAGATGCCATATGCAATTAGGTTCCTCCACCATAAAAAAGGAAGAGAGCAAGCCACGGTGCTGCTGCCAGCACCTTCCCAGAAACCCTGATCCCTGCACTGTGCCAGACCATCAGCATGTGGGTTGAAAGGTGGCGTCAGACTGTAGGGATGGGGCTTCGCTTTTGCCAGTAGTCTTCTGAGCGGATTTGGAGGTGTGGGTCCATGGATGGGAAAATCTTCCCCATCCGAAAAGTCGATTAAAGCCAGCATCTGTGTTTCAGGCTCTGCCAGGCATCTCTCCCCTCCTCTCCGTCCTCCGTCCCTTCATTCTCCTTCCTAACTTCAAGGAGCTGAGGGAACTGTCCAGTGAGCCCAACCAGGCCACAGTCTTCAGAGGAGACTTCACTTAATCACCCTTCATAGTCACTGAAGGGAGACTCTTGAGGTTTGTCCCATCAATTAAAGCAGACTGCTCTCTGATTTCCCGGCAGTCAGTAAGTTTGTGAATTTAATGGCTCATTAAAAAGGCACACCTGGTTTTCCTAAGTAAATTATCATCAAGAAGATTATCATGTCTAAGCAACATAAGGATACTATAGACTTTAAAAACATCAAAGGATACATACTTTTTTGTACAACTGATTATGATTGCCTCTTATTTTTAATAGGAGTTGTCAGACGCCAGATGTCACTAAGTTCACTTTGCTGATTGCCTTCCTGACCTGTGAAATAACCGATTTCCTCTTTTTGTAGCTCAGATTCTGTGTTATTTTTCTTACTTCCATCTCTAGACACTCATTGAGTTTTTGCCAGTCATTTCTGACTCACGGAGCTGTACGGAGAACATGTTGTATTGTGCTGCCCCAATTTCTTAGTCACCAAATAAATTTTCATTGGGGTTGTGAAATCGATACTTGCATTCCCTCTTTTACCTCATTCAGGCTAAAGCCAGGATCTCCTCTTTGGCTTTAAAACCATGTTAATGTAATGTATTGAACCTCTTTCTTTAATTACACATATTGCCTATAATTACATACCTTGGCGGCTGCTGGAGTTCTAATTGCTAAATGCTCTTCCTGGAATTTGCCCTCTAATTCCTGTGCGCAATGACTCTGAAAAATAAAGAACAGAAAGAAAAGTGCTTTGCTGCTACTTTTAGATGGCTCTGCAGTTTAAGACCAGAAGAGTCATTGTAGCTTACAGCATCTCTCTGTTTAGTGATTAGAAAATAGCAAATGCATGTCTGTAGTTCTGTGCTAAACAACTTCCTGTTCACCATTGGGATTGCTTCAGCTTTGACATTAATTGAAAATTAAATTATACTCTCTGGTGTCATCCGTTTAAGCTCTGACATAGTTCACATGCCTTTTCAACATGTCCAGCCCTAACAGTGTTACATTAGTTTAATATTAGTTTAGCCAAAATAAATTACAGTGACCAGTGTGCTCTCCCTCTCTCTCTCTCTCTCACGCTGCAATACTTTCCCAAATGTTTTACTCCGAACAGTCATGTTAAACTATTACCCTTCAATGTCTTTCAGGGGCAGGGCTCTCAAGTTTTGAATTCATTTCAAAGTGTGAGAGTCGGTGGCGAACGTAAGTTGTTGAGCGGGGGGGGGGGGGGACGTAAGTTGTTGTTGGGGGGGTTGGCGATCGATCGCCAGTGGAGGGTGTCGGGTTACCTGGATCAGAGGTAAATAAACTAGATTTTATTTTATTTTTTATTTTTTTCGCCGTGTGAAATCGGAAGTGTGGCGTGAGAGCGTGTGAAGACGGTAAAATGCGTGTGTCACACGCTCAATGCGTGAGACTTGAGAACACTGTTCAGGGGTGAGGTGAAAAGTAAATTCCAGCACTTTTAAGTTTGGACATACCACCTCACAGTAAAAACATTAAAAATGAAGCATGCTGACAACTTCATGGATATTCCAAATAGTTGGGGCTCAAGTTATTTTCTTTAGTTTTTGTTGTTTTTTTAGGATGAAACATTTGTGTGGATAAAAGCCTTACAACAACCCAGTTAGTGTCTACCACTAATATTTAGTATTTTTATTTTTTTAATGGCATCATTTTTTAAAATGCCATTTAGTCACAAAAAATAGATAGGAGTTCAAATAAACAAAATAATAATGATAATGACAATAGAAGTGAAACATTTGCACAATTTGCCAAATTGACACTTTATAAATCCAGCAGCCTGCTATGAAGCTAAATGCCTGTGCGGCTAACTGCCCGTGAGGCTAAGTGCCTGTGAGGCTAACTGTCTGTTCCTGATGCCAAATGAATCTCCACAGAACATCCCAGTGAACTGTTAGACGCATACAAAAGAATCTTCCTGTGTTAGTTCTAATAATCCTGTTTTGTGCTTCTCATTGTTTGTATGACATATTTGAAGCATTCAGACATACATCTGAACATCCAACCACAGTACTGTGTGTGTGGACGGGTGGGGGTGATTGGATGTGGGTGTGGGTGTAAATATTTTGAAAATATTAGCAAAAGACTCACAAAAATGCTTTAACATTTTTTCTACAATGCAGAACTACAAGTATCACAGGTTATAATGCATTTTGAAAAAAACTTCTTTTATAAAACATAATTACCATGTGTATTGGAATATTTATGGCATGCTTGGAAATAAGCACGTCATGTATATGGATTATTTTTCCAAAAAAATATTGTGATTGCAGAAATGCAACTCGTTCTGTCCATGCATTAGGCTTCTAATTGAAGCAAAACAATATACAGCAATAAGATGCATTTGTTCATTCCTTCTAGCCAATCCAATGTCTCCCTGCTGAGATGGAAATGGAGTCGTCTCTGTTCTCTATGACTGCTTTCTTTTTATGACTGCTTTCTTTCTTCTGAGTGCTGATGGGGGAAGGAGAAGTGATCAGAGTTGTAATAAAGCACTTTCTGTGTAATGCTGCATTTTGTTGAATGCTGAGACCATTTGCTCTATCGGTACATTTGCTTCAGGTAATTAACTTGCACACATTGAGGTCATTAGGGAGCAAGCGGTGTTTCAGGGCAGTAATCGCGGACTTACTCATGACCACTGTGGTACTGCCATCAGTCAACATTTCAGTGTTGTCTACACTCGCACTATATCTTTAGGTACCACGTTAAATATCAGACGACTCCATACTGATACCAAGCCAAGCAGAAGGTAGAGAGTTTCATTATGTGACTGTGTGATGACCCCTCTACATTTTTATTGCAGGAGCCTTGGTGCCCGGGGCCACACTAGCTGCAGGGGAAGCTACTGTGAAGATTAGGTCTCATGTCATCATGGAGGGACCTTCTGACTGAAAGACACTGATGAATGTTCTCAGGCTGAAGGCCACTGACCATCTGGCTTCGGGACGTGCTGGCAGGAGAACAAAATCGATCCGGGTCAAAGCTACAGACCTGGACTCCAGGACCTGACAAGCCATCTTCATGCACTGTTGTGTTCTTTGTGTTTACTTCAAAAACTTTGTGGACAGCCAACTCAGGGACCTCTGATAGACATAAGGAGTTTGGATTGTTGTGGGAACAATGAATGCAAGAAAACACAGCACAAGCAAACAAGATCCTCAAAACTCACAAAGGTAGCTTAGCAACACCTAAATGTGAGGAGAGCCTGGCTGAGATGAAGATTCAGAAAAGTGCGTTATCATCATTTACCTTCATTGTAATGTTAGGAAGCACTGAAATATGCAAAGAGGATAATAACTCAAGAAGGTCCGTTTTCCACGAAAATGGGAAAACATGGGATTTAATAGTTATCAGGTCCTGATAATGCTGCTACTTTGGCTGTCAAATCATAGCAAATAATGACTTTCAGTTAAGTATTCAAAATATCTTTGAAATTGAATGTCCTATTTACAATATCATATTTCACCACATATAATGTTTTCACCCGAATGCCAAATGTGGACATAGGCGATCAAAGGCCAGGAAACCACAGCCTTGCTGAAAGACAATGTTGTGTGACTCCACGGGGAGCGTTGAGGGCATGTTGCTCTGTGTGCTTCCTGTCCCTGAGCCGAGCAGTAATTCACTGCTGCTGATGACACGCTGGCGCCTTCCCCAACATGTCCGCTAGTGTTTCTAATGGTCCCTACAAGATCCCCCCCCCTCCCCCCCCCCCGGCTCTGCCAAATGTGCTATGTGAACTCCCACTGGAGGAAAGAATGTCACAAAATGTGACGTTGCTTCAACTGACTGGATTCTTGGTCTTCTTTAAGAACTAGAGGTGTGACTTGTATGCTCTGCTGTCACAGTTCCATTATGTGCATGTGATGACATTATGACAGCCAGGCCAACAAGCATGCAGACAAGGTGGAATATAATTATTTATCAAATGTTGTAGACTTAAACACCCAATCCACAGCTATTAAAAAGCAGAACCCTTAGCTGCTTACCACAAAATCAAGGACTTAATATGATAAAGTGGGGGGAAAAAAGCTCAATGAGTGCATTATTCAAATTGATTTCATTCTTTGTATGAATTTTAAGCTTTTATTCCTCTTCCTTCGTTCCTCTGGTTCCCCCATGCTAAAGCTTATTCGTGGAGATTGCTGTTCCTTTCAGATAAACAGATATTTTTGTTTGTAGCAATTATTGCCTGAGGATTGTCTCCAGTGTGACTGGACTGTCAATGAGCTGACAGATGGGATGGGGAAACGTACTGGGGGTTTGGGACTGGGAGACAGGTTGGATGCCTGAGCTACTGACTTCCCTGCATTAAAAAGGCATTTCACTACACATGGAGGAAGCTCCCTTCACATTTAATGGAGAATAAAGTCTTCAGTATTATTATTATACTTCCTATGCAAAAATCTATAATTTAATAATATTACATTTTTTATTGTAATCATTATATGATGAAATTTCTACATTTTAAAAGCACATTCATTCCTTATTAATTAGCAAGACTTTGGGCTATACTGCCCAAGTTCATAGATGTTGAGCAAAAGTGTCTTTGCTGGGATTTGTTAGACCTGGGACTTTGTTGTTCTGAAATCATACAAACACTATACTTATTCACATACGTATACTTCAGTATACTTATTCACATATATATACTTCAGTATACTTATTCACACGGCCTTTGACACTGCCTGAGTACTGATGTTTGAATAAACAAATAGACTATGCTTCTGCATCGCGCAAAATGTATTTCCCACCCCATGGTTATATAGGGGCGGCATGGTGGTGTGGTGGTTAGCACTGTCGCCTCACAGCAAGACGGTCTGGGTTCAATTCTCGGTCTGGGCTGCTCTGTGGAGTTTGCATGTTCTCCCTGTGCCTGCGTGGGTTTCCTCCGGGTACTCCGGTTTCCTCCCACAGTCCAAAGACATGCGTGTTAGGTTGATTGATCACTCTAAATTGCCCGTACGTGTGTGTTGGCCATGCGGTGGACTGGCGACCTGCCCATGGTGTACCCTGCCTTCGCCCGGAGATGCTGGGATTGGCTCCAGCCCCCCGTGACCCCGACTAGCGGGATTAAGCGGTTCAGATAATGGATGGATGGATGGTTATATAGAGGTGTGATGATATAGGTAAAGATCAGCTTTGAGGGCTACAATCTAGTAATGTACACATATTAAATAGATTGCACAGATTTCAGTTACATTACAAAAATTAATAATGCAGTTTGAAACATTCTCAAATATTTTGATCATGTTGTAACAGCAGAACATTGGACGAAATGGAGACGCAAAGGGTGAGAGGCAAAAGCAGGAGGGATTATAATAGAAACAAATGAAATGGTATAAATGCAAAGAACACAAGCCAGACAGGTATCGAACTATACACTAAGAACACAGCATACAAAACACACACGAAAACCTCGACAAACCATATAATAGCCAGGAAGCTAAAACAATACAGGTTTAAATACAAAACTTAACAAGGGATAACTAGAGTAAAGGGGGGAACTAAACAAGAAGGTGCAACAGAGCAAAGCCAATGCAAAGAAACACAGAAGGGCATCGCCAAGGCAATAATAGAAGGGCATCGCCAAGGCAATAACGATGCTCAGGGAAGGGAATACCTGATCTATTCACTGTATTCATACTGTATTTCCAACACAAATAAATATTGCATTAGTATACACATTACTCAGAGCTTGCCTCATTTATTTTATCGTTTATCAATTTGATCGCTTATATTAGTTTTTGTTTGACCTACATCAATCATGCACATTTAAAATGTGTTTGAATTTCCTTTCAGACTTTGCTTTGTTATCTGTCAATCTGCTTGGTATTCAGTACAACTCAGAGCACAAGCTGAAAAGCCGAGCTAATAATTTGCACATCACTAGTGAAACCTGTAATCTTAGGGGCTGGCCGTAAATCCTGTGGCCTGTGAACCACTACAAAGTGCAGAGGGCCAGATTCAGCCTAATGCTGCAGTGCATGAAGATTTTATCTAGCAACATCCACTAAAAGCTTATGGGTTGGTCATAAAACGAGAGTCTTTTTCAATGAGGAATAAGTGCAGTATTATCCAAAAGTATTATACAAAAATTTCACAACCATATATTTAATTGCTGACCATAACAAACATTGGCAGTGTTTAAGGACTGTGTACATTCCAGATGGCAGGAACCCCACTTTTGGATCTTTCAAGTATTGTACTAAAGAGATAAACATGCCATTCAAATATAATAGGCTAGTGCATACCACAGTGTTTTACTGTTGTTTAGTATGGCTAGTATTTGTTTTTTTTTTCCAATAGACTAAGTGGGCAGAATGCTCTTTGTGTTAAAAACAGAACTAAAATGGTCTTAAATAAACAAAAGCTTTCAATTTTACATTAGCTTTCTTTACCAGCAGGCACCTTCTTTAAGAATAACACACACGTGACAGCTCAGATGAGAAAGTACAATATAATTATGAGAAGGGAAAAGTGCTTCTTTAATTACCACTGTGTTTCTCGGAGTCTGGTGAAAATAGGTCCGCTGCTTTTTACACGTTAAGTCTCTAATTGCCTTTCTACTTCTAGGATGAGAATGAGCTGGGCTTATTTCTCAGCATTTTGCACAAGCTTCTCCCACGTGGCCATAAATTGTTGTTTTGCTTTCACATCAAAGTCATTTTCAACATGCTATGTTTAGCTTTCTCTAGCTCTGCTTGAGGTCAGAAGAAAAGGCAGTAGCATCTTCTCCAAGGTCACTATGTGTAGGTCGCCTACAGACCTACACCCCCTTGCACTGGTTTTGTATATATATATATATATATATATATATAGGGAAGCAATCAAGTATTTACTCTAAAGCTCATCATGTGACATACCTTCCTGTTGTGATTTCCCCCTTGCCATCACGGTGCACCATGTTATTGTGTGTTTTTTTAGCTCTGTTACCAAGGCAACAACCGCCATATGTTTTTGTTTGGTTGTCATCTCCACCCTTGTCTCGTTCTGTGTGAGTCCATTCCCTTTATTGTGTTCACCTGTCCCAGTACCCCCTAATTTACCTGTGTGCCTATACAGCACCTCTTCTTCCCTTGTTTGGCATTTGATTTGGTGAAGGTTTAGGAGCAGGTTTTCATGAATTCAGGATGGTTTGGCTCTAGGTAGGGTGAGCCAGTTTCTGATAAGTTTATTTACTAGTTTTCTGGTGAGAAGGTTCTGGAACACTACTCTCCTGTGTCTGACTATAGGGTGGTCAATTCAATGTCACAGCTCATGGTGGCCCAGTTGCCATCCCCAGTGGTCTTCTCCCAAAAGACACTTCCTGCCCTGCTCCTTACCTGGGAATGGAGTGACCACATCTGGAACTGGACAAGAGGGAGTAACACAGATACAGTGACAGACAAGGAAAGACAGGCAAAGTGAGGTGGCAGGAACAGGGACAGGAATAGACATTAGGACCAGGGTTGCATCCCCAACAGGCATCTCCACATGAAGGCACGTCCACCATCCACATGGACATGGGGACTAGGAGGCTGGAACACCTGCATCTCAACAGCCCCCATGGACATGCAGGAGATCACATCTACCATAGGACTGGAGGTACCGGTCAGGACCTCAACGCAGAAGGGACAAAGGACCAGACAGGAGGCCCATGGAGGAGGTGCAGGGTGAATAGCAGCCCTCATCAAGGGCCTCAGGTCTGTCTGGTGCCTCTTCATGTCCCACACCTGCAGCAAGATGTTAGACTGGTCCTCCTTGGGTCTTCCTGGGATTCCATCATTTTTTTCTTCCTCTTTTGGGTTTCGCTGGGCATGTCAGGGTTCTCCCTCCTCCCTCAGAGACCCTGAATCAAGGGTGCAGGGGAGGATGCAGGTGTTGGAGGCAGCCGATTCTCTTTCTTTTCCGTCTCCTCCATCACTGACTGTGGAGCAAGAGCACGCCCACCTCACTCCCCATCACAGGTGCAGAAAGCGCTTCTGAGAAGCAGGACCGTCTTTTGTCTCCCCAGCTGGTTGTGTCCCTCACCGCTAGCTGGTTGACCAGGCGGTGAGCAGCACGTCTCATTCTCATGCCACACTTGCTCATTGTCGTCGGGGAGAACCGATCAGTACGTCACTCCCATGAGGTCTCCTTTGAGAGAGACTCACTGCACCTTTTGTGGTCAGTCGTTCTGTGATGCTAGGGAGCATCGAGGACTGTGGATGGAATGCAAACACAAGGCAGTACACAGAAAGACATTTATGTAATGTCAATAATGAATGTGACATATGTAAACACAAAGGCAGCAGCACAGCGGTAAGCACACGAGCAGCGCATGCACGAGTGGAAGCAGAATGGAGTCAGCACACAGGTGCAACACATCAACAGATTAACAAGTGGGGGTGGCTACAAACAAGGGAGCTAAACACAATGCAACACAAGCACGTGGCGGGCTGAACCACTAACACTAGGGGTCCGTGGGGCATGCCGTGACGTATTGTGAATCCCTGGTGTATGAAGCAGGTCTTTCTACTTAGGTGTGTGGTTATATTGTAGATATTGTTTAGTTTGTTTGTTTTTTTTCAGTTATTCTTGGTTTTGTGTTTGTTGCTGCTGTTTTTTTCTTTTAATAAACTCTGTTTGCGCGTGCATCTTGTCTCATGCCTCACCTTCAACTTGGGACACTTCCTGCTTCTGCAAATAATATCCTGAACAGACCCATAAATAGCAATGACAATACATAAGTACTAAACAATGTAAAATCTTGTCTCTATCAATAATTCAGAAAAGTTAAATATTCTCAACAACAAACTAATGAATCAGCTGCAGCCTTGGGTCTCACAATTAAAACGATAGATTTCAAAATAATCGTTCATCTGTACCTAGTTAACATTCATGAATTCTGAGCAGAGATGCTGTTTCTTGAATAGCCTTGTCTCTGGGAAAACTGGACTCCACAGGCATAGTGTAATTGTAATACATGATGTCAGAGCAGCAGTTTACAGTCCATCTGTTTTGCGTGTTGTCAAGCAGCCAGTTACTATATGAGCCATATATGAATCAAAGAGGAAAGGGTTGTCTATGGAAGACCATACCTTTAAAAAAGCTGTTCAAATATTATCTGCTCCTTTAAATCTGGACAGGCAAAGAAATAAGAATGACTTGTGCATGGTGAAGTTCAGGAACATGGAACAGGACTGACGCTATGGAGGCTGAGTTTAAACATCCGTCCTTGGCTCAGTGCTTCCTCACTACACCCCTCCTTCACTGTTTCAGCATTGTTTATATTACAGATTATGTTCTCCATCACCTAAGTGAATAATGTATGCGACAGAGGATCCTGAATGATAAACTACTTTACTTGTTGAACGTGGAAATTTACATGTTGAGGTTGTAGCCTTTTAGCTTACTGGCAGGATTTGGGGCATAAGAGTTTATAGTAGCTGTTTTCTCATTGTGATGCAGTGTGAAAGCTCTCTTGTGTTACACTCCTGAGAATACATGTTAGACAATTAATGCTATTGAAGTCACATTCTAAGATGGCGGTGGTGGTGAGACGGCTGTTTGAAAGTAGTGGAGTGATATTTTTGAGTGTTTTGTGCATTGTCATAGTTGTCAGTGCACGTGACATCCAAGCACACATGCTCAACTATAAGAAGATTTCACCGTCAAGCAGAATTTGCCCCGCCGGTACAGGCTAAGAGAATACATTAAGTGCCAATTTGAGAGGTTGCATTGTTTTTATATTGCCAACTTCAACACCACTGAAGCACCATACTGAATTAACTCTCATCACTGCCATAGACACTCACTATGTTCACTATTGATCTGACAATGACTAAGCTGTTTTTTATGTTAAAAGTGTAGTTGGATTGTCTTGGTCCAACTAGTTGACCTAAGCTTAGTCTGATTAAAATGTATGTTTCGGGCCAGTTTTGGTCTGACATTTCAAGGTAGATTCAGACAAGTAAACAGTAACTCTTCAAGACATTTTTCAGCACTTTTTTCACACACTGCTTTGCATGTGTAAAACCACACTGTGAACTGGCTTGATCTGAACAGTACAGGAAATGAATGATAGATGGTGCTGCTGAAAATATCAGGAGTGGGTGACCTTGTCATCATACGACATCCCACATCCTTAGCCGTGACAGGCAGTTGTGATTCTGAGTATTAAACAAATAGTTCCTTTAACCCAGCTTGACAGAGCTTTGAAGGAAAGATTGAAAAGCTAGAGCTGGATGCCAATCACGACTGTCTGCTCTCATTGGAGTGAGCAAATGGAGTCTCATTATGTCTTTGTTGAACTCATCATTCCATATTACTGGACCATTAGCCCAATGTTTGACATCCAGAAAAGATGTGTGGCGTCTGTGACTATGAAATAATTATACTCAAAGAAAATGGAAAAGACAAATGCATTGGTTGTTTCCATTGTCATTGCGTTGTTATAAAAAAAAAATCTTGTCAAAATTCTCTACTTGAGCTTCTTTGAGCTATGTTGCCACAGAAATGACAAGCCTTTTATCAGCACTAAGTGGGAACCTTGCCTACAGGAAGTGGTATTGTTATTATATATATAGACAGAGAGAGAGAGAGAGAAAAGAGAGAGAGAGGTAGAATTTATGTACAAATATATGAGTAAAGTCACTAGTAATATTCCCAGCAGCAAGAACTGTGACTCTTAAATGAATTCTGCTTCCTGGCCCTGTTTTTCGATTCTGAATAAACATAATATGAACACATTTGTGCTGTGACATTTAATCAACAGGGGACACTCTGCCTCAGAAATTGGATTAGTTGAGTTGTATTGAAAGCACCAGGACTGCAAGTGATTCCATTACCCTAAACTCTGGTAAACAGAAATGCATTTAGTAACGATAGAGTTAAATGTTTTGTATGACAATGTTGCATTCAAACAGTGGAAATGAGGGACATGTTGAGAAACAATCATATGGCAAAAAGAATATACAATATTATGGATATGAGAGATATAGGCATTTTTACAGTTCAACATAGCAATTACATCTCCTTGTCAAATGACTATGACTGCACACTACTGTCATTGTCAGTAAAATGATTGCATAATGAATAATATATTTAAAAGATGCTTCTTGCACAAATACCAAAGGTATGGAACATCAAACAAGACTATAAATAGGTGCATTTTATCACCTTTGGCTCATATTGTCACCTTTTATTCACTCTGTGGAAAATGTAAGGGTTGTATTTAATGACAATAATGGTGCAACCAGCAGACAGTTGATGATTACTATAATTGGGAATTTATGTTTGTGTTTTTGTGTGGGTGTGTATGTGTGGGTCTTGGTTTGTGTGTCTGTGTGTGAACAGGTTTTAGAGAGAGAGAGCAGGCGAGGGGAGAGAGGGGAGAGAGAGAGAGAGAGAGAGAGAGAAAGAGAGAGAGAGAGAGAGGAGATGGGACTATATTTCACCAGGGGACGAACATGGATCGCAGCTGCTGAGCTGCTAAAATTTCATCAGTTGAGAGAAGAACAAATCCTATCAGACAAGTCTGCCAGCAGAACCAGCGAAGAGGGTAAAATGAAGAGCAATGAACAGAACTCGGGACTCAGAGGCTCAGTGCTTATGAAACCCACATGCAAAGAATAAGGAGGGATACCATGGCAAAGCCAGGTTTAATGTTCTCTAACGATCTCCTCTAAAGAGATGTATTTGTAATCAGGTCATGTAGTAACATGAGTGACTAAGCCGAATTTAAAAAGAGTTTTCTCCCGCTGTCACTATCTATACTGCTGTGGTGTTATTCAACAAACGATGATAACACCGCCTTCAATTGATATTTCTCGACTATCGTCAGAGTAAGGCAGATGATATTTAAAAAGAAATTGAAAAAAATCCAATTCACAAAATATAAAGGAACAGATTAGCTATATAACACACATATGGAAATAAATGATAGGGCAGGTGTTTTTCTCCTAAATGACATTTAGATTTTTTCCTTTTTCTTCAGCTGATAAGCACCCAGTAAAGAATTGCCTGAGAAGCATATAAGGGGGCAATGACCATGAATCATCATAAACTATAAAAACACCTCATCTTCTTTTGACATTAAAAGGAAGTTTGTATTATTACAAATTAAATGCACCAGCTACTCATGACATAGGTGAAGAACTAATCAAATCCTCTTCCTGGTTTGCTTTAGATCAACATGTACGTTTGTGCTTGACAACAGTATTTAAATACAAACTGTTTCTGTTTTATTTTGCAGTAGTTCAAAATAATGGCAGAGAGAAATTACAATCTCACATGGTAAACAAAACTGAATTAGTGTCTGTGTTTTACTATACCACTGCTTTGGTAATATATTCATAATGATATAATGGTTTGGCAATGCGTCACAACAACAAATGTCTTATTCTGTGGGCAGTCAAAGGATAATGATGAGTGTTTGTTCTCTATGGTTATAAAAATGTTAGAAAAAAAAAACTCTGTGGCTTCTCATTTATTTATTTCAGGTTTTATTTTAGACAGCATCAAAATAATTGGTTGCTGCACAAATGCATTAAACCTTCACCTCCCGAGTGCAGAAATAATCGAAGCACTGGTGTTGACATGTTTCCTGTCGGCCATTTTTTGCATTCTGCTGCCATCTGTGGAGAGCAGAATGTTCACCACATCTGTGTTCCACAGCCTTTCCACATGCACCATACAGCCCAGATCTCTTTCACATAATCTGAGATATAATGCAAGCCCTATGCTTTGGGATACAAACATCCCAAATATATTTAAATATATACATTTTAGCACCATGAATATCATTAATTGTACATGTGCCAATGTGTTAATAGAAGGTTGATTTCAGAGGCAGAGAAGAACACAACAAATATCCGTAAGAATTTTAGGTATAAAACAGAAAAGAAACGTTATGCATTCATGTAATTGCAATTTAATACTATATGAGAGGTAGCAGAACAATGCCGATTTAGAAGCATCTGTACTCCTCCGTACCCAGCATGTCTTAGGTGAACACCGTAGCTGCCACTTATTTATAATTCTTATCAGTGCTATGTGGCCTCCATGGTCATGGATTCCCAGGCATTGCAGCTGTCCGTGTACTGTTTGGGAGAGGAGGGCAGCAGTGGGTCCCTGGTCTCTGCCTTTGCAATTCAGGCTGTTACTCAGATAAACATGTGACTGGTTATGGAGCAGATGTGAATGTTTGTCCTTCATGTAGTCCAAGGCACTCTGCAATGCTCCGTGGCTGATGGTATGAGAAAGTTCTGTAAAAGGCTTCAGAAACCCTTCAGGAGGAGGCGTGTGCTGGCTTTTACCCTTCCAGATTTGTGCTTGAGTGGTGCACTGGGTAACAGACTTGCAACTTAAAAAAAAAATCCTGACTGTGTCTGAACTGGGAGAGCAATTGAAGAAAGTAAACCGACTACTAACCATGCATGTACAGGATGCAAATACAAGGTTTGATTATTAGCATGCCCTGCGATATAACAGTCAGAGGCCACCAGAAACCACAAAGGATAAACCAGAATCATCATCCAAAGGAAAAGACACCCATTAACAGATGCATAGGATAACACACTCCAAATAGACTAAGCACCACACATCCAGAAAGCTACAGAACAAACATGACTGGCAGTCATGAATGTCTCTAGGGGGCATGCGAAGGAAGTAACAGAAACAGGTGACAGGTGGTTATGAACAGGTGTCAGGTGGTTATGAACAGGTGACAGTGTTTCACATAGCAGCAAAGCTGAGCATTGATAGAATGGAGCAGAGACTGGAGCATGAGGGAGAAAAATCAACATCCGATTAGCAGAATCATTTTATTTCCTGACCATTTTAATTGCAAATCATTATTCCTGCTTTTAATTTGGTAAATACATCAGGTTTAAATGTAATATTTACAGTCACACCTCTACCACTTTTACACATCACATAGTGAAGACACTACTGGGACCACAGCAGACTGTGCACTTTATTTCTCTCTTTCATTACGGAGACTAAGCCTGTCACCATCACCCTCCCGAGGTGTGGGATCAATGTAAAAATAGTTGGAGGGGTGTGCAGTTGTAATGACTCTACAGTCCTCCCTGTCATTTCCCTGGGGGGAGGCCGCCTATGTCATGCGTTAGTACTGCCGTGCTCGGCACCACCCCCCCCCCTTCCCCAACAATAACCACTGCATCATTGAGTGGCAGGGGACCTAATGACTAGTGCTTTTCTTCTGCTCTGCTTTTTCACTGCACTGGGGCCAAATGGAAAATCTTCACAGCTTGTGAAGATAGAAAAATCAATAATCTATTCTATTCAATGGTCTCGGGTGTCACAGTAACTAGATAGGACTGGATGAGGTGAACCTTTCAGTGGCAAGCCTAAGGAAAAGGTGCTCGCTTTCCTCTTCACTTGGTAGAAGTAAAGACAATTGTATATACAATGTTTTTTGTGATTATTGAATAATAAAAGTTATTGAATTGTACTGGAAAATGAAGCATAGTACTAGCAGCACAATATCTTATCAGATTTAAGCTTGGAGAAATAATCTGAAAATTAAAGATCTGTATTCCTATTCAATCTTGATTTCTATCCTACCAAGTGAATGATCCGTAAATGAATCCCTGTGATTAAACTAAAGCAGCAAGGTAAAGTAATGAGTTTCATTCCTCGAACTACAAATACAAGATTCAGTTTCATATCCCACCCTTCCAGTGAAGCTGGGAGACAGTGTTGGCAGCACAATGATTTTATACTTGGCTGATAGAAATTGGAAATCATCTTTTGAAATAGCGGTATCATCTGCTACCTTTCTTCTGAAAGCAGCTCACTATTGCAATGCGTGAGTTGGGTCTTTAACACTCACTTTCACCTACATGCACACAGTATCAGCACACGCACGCACACACACGCACGCACGCGCACACACACACACACACACACACACACACACACACACACACACGTTAGGGAATGTCTACATATCACTCTCAGTGAAGCTCCTATTAGAATCATTTCATGGGTTCCTCTTCTTCTAAATTAGATCCCTATTAACAGAAAGCTTCAACTTAGAAATCAAAGGTGACCTAGAGTTAATGCACCCACTGTATAGTACATGTCACTGTTTAATCACAGCTGTGAAGTTAGTGCCTGAGTAAAGCTATAGATAGAACACAATGCAGACATTAGAAGCATCTTGTCTTGTGAATTCCATGCAATGTATAGGGGCTTAGAATTTACAACCTTTTTATAGATTTGTATCAGTATCAGAGCTTCCGCAATTATTTTTGTGCCATTCTGTTAGCATTTTCTGGCATTGTTTTTACAAAACAATTTTTTACTAACTTTGCCTAAGCTGAATATCAAAGAAATGTCTATTCTGTTACCCTATCGCCTTATTGCTCTTGTGAGATTATATCTCCGATATCAGCTGTCAGAAGCATGTATAAGTAGATATGCTCACACATTACGCCCATGTTGATCATATGTACTTCTGGTTGTCTGTCCTCTATTCCTACCTGTCCACTGGATCACAGGCTATACAGCACAAAGCCGGGCTGACGGACAGATTCGATTTATCTGAACCCATCTCCCCACGCAGCATGTGGGACGGTCAGAGCCTGGTCCTGTGGGTTGTAACCAGGCAAAAAGATGGAAAGACGTGGAGGGGCACCTTGGCTGAGTGCCACGCCGCAAGCAACAAATACAGCCCACGCTCCAGCTAGGACTCAGAGCTCCCTCTGCCAGGCTCTTTTAATGAACGCCGGATAAGGGGAACCGGGGGGAGCCGGAACCCGTGCCGGAGGAGAAAGTTATTGATATCCCAGATTCATAATGATGATCCTCTTTCACCTTTGCCATGACTCTCGGCAAAGCAACGCATTGCAGCTGCATGCACGGAGCTGTTTTACTGACCCCATCTCTTGTCTTTTTATTCTCTCTTTTAGCTCTTGAGTTGAGGCTGTTTAGTGTGCAAGTGCTAACAAGAGAATTGTGATTAGCTGTAAAATGACTAGCATGGCTTAGGAACTGGGCGGAGTTGCGCGGTGTATAGTATGATTAAATCTGAATAAATCAACAGTACTGTTTAAAAGTCTTAGGCCTCCATTACATTTGTTGCTTCAGTAATAGTATAATCACCATATGTAATTATTTCTATTTCTCACAAGAAAATACAGAAAATATGTACACACTACATTAAATACTAACCTTTGCCTGTAGAAGCCATTTTGTTCTGGAATTTGGTTTTTTTAATGTGACCTCCCTTGGCAGGAAGTACATCTTGAACTCTTTTAGAAAAACTCCTGAAGTTTTCTGAAGTAATTTTATAGTATATTTGACAGTATATTTTAGATTTATGCTGTTGCTTTCTGCCAGGGCCGGAGTGGGCCCCTTTTTCAGCCCGGGAGTTTCATGCCCAAATCCGGCCCAAAATTATTTTTCTCTCCCATTCTGCCCAAACTAGAGATTGACATGAGCCGGACCATCGGGAATCCTCCCAAATCTCCCTATTAGCCACTCCGGCTCTGCTTACTGCTATTGCTCAAGTGTAAGAAGACGACACTAAATTTTTACTACTGTAGCTTTTAGAAGCTGTTTTTCTGCTTTTTAAATACTGCATACACATTTCTGGTTGTATTCTAATAAGCACACAGAAACAATTACATATTATCATTATCACTGATAAAATAACTAATGTAATATTGGCCTAACATCATATTATGGCCCACACCCAGCCAAACACACACACACACACACACACACACACACACACACACACAGCCCCATTCTCCCATCTCCATCCAATCAGACACCTCCAGTCCATCGACCAACCAATCACTCCACCAATCACGACACGCATCGACTTCCATGTTCACAATCACCCATTTATTATCACTCACACCTCATTACACCCTCCCTGCTTAAGATTGCTGGATTATCCAGTCAGTGCTTTGCGTTGACCTTCTCCACCCTGAGAATATGGATCACAAGTCCAAGACTACTCAATCTTTCACTAAATTAAAACCCTATATTGTTTTTTCTGTTACATTTTGCTCTCAATTCTTTATTACTTTATTAATTAAAATCTTTTTTGTTTAATCTCACTCACTTGAAGCATATTTGATCATAAACATCACAAAATGCCAAACCAGACTCTGGAAGCGCAGCAAGTGAACTCTCCAAGGTTGAAGTTGTTAGCCTCCAAGGGGCTGTCACTGGCAGCAAGGACACGGGTTTGCGCAACTTCCTGCCATGGTTGACAGGTTGGTCAGCTGCCTAAATGATCTCTCCATGAACCCAGCCAGGGCAACTGGTGGAGAGGCTTCTTTTCTAGGTAGCAGGAATTGCTTCTGCCATATCACATAGATCTGCAATGGTACACAGGAGGATTGCAAGGGGGGTGTTATAGGTCAATGTGAACTGTACTTTGTCTATCAGTTGCACAAGCCTGACTACACTAAGGTGTCATTTATTATCAGCCGTCTCAAGGGGAGGGCCAAGGCTTGGGTTGCTGCAATCGTTACCAGTGACTATCCTCTGCGGTACGCCTACCTCAAGTTCATCAACAGCTCAGGGCAGTTTTTTCTCAGTCTGAGTGGGGTAGGGCATGTGGTAGAGCCCTGCTATGTTCCGCACTGTGGCAGAATATTCCCTTGAGTACTCTGGCAGCAACCTGCAGTTGAAATGAGGAGGCACTTGTGGATGGTGACTAAGTGGAACTTAGAGACCCCAGCTCTCAAGGAGACTCTCTGGGTTGCCTTGTAAAAGATAAACACCACTCCTTTGGTCAGAGTTTCTGTCCACAAAGTGAACGTCATCTGTGCAGCACCAACTGCCCAATGTTGAACCAGCCAGCCTGTCTCCTTAAGAAACGAGCTGGCGAGTGAAACTGCCTCTACTATGAAGAAGCCGATCTTGATCACTGCTTGTCCTCATTGCCCCGACTTAGCAAAACGAGGTTCAATTGTTCAGAGGAGGCATTCCCACCTCTTTCTTTCTCTTCACCCTGCTGTGTAATACACAAGGGACACACTTTCTCCACTCCAGCTCAAGTCTGGAGCGGTGGGGAACTGGCTGAAGATATGGGCATCGACATCCTGTCACTTCCTTGCTCTCTGGCAGTGTGAGCACTAGACTGAAGTCCTGTGGGAGCAGGCTACATCACACACTGTATCACTTTTAGGTCTCTCGTGGATACGCATACACAATCCCCTCATTTCCTGGGCCGAAGAGCAGATAATCCAGTGGTCTCCCTTTTGCCTAACCCACTTACTATAATGTCTAGTTATGTGCTTCCAGTCACCACTGAGTCTCCCAACATTAATACAAACCTAGCCATTCGAGGTCTCTACAAGGACCTCTGAAGTATTTAGCCCTGTCAAGGTCACTCAGTTTCCTCCCCTTGGATCCACAGATGGCTCAATCTTCCTGGTGGCCAATGCTTGCCGCCCATGATGTAAATCTGTACTATATCACAGGAGGAAATATCCATAATGGAACAGTATATGAGCAAGGCTGTAGCTCAGGGTTACATATTGCCCTCCACCTCATCAGCTTCAGCTAGTGTCTTTTTTTCCCAAAGGATAGAGGGCTGAGGCGTTGTGTAGACTACTGCAGCCTAAACACTAGATAGTCCACATCATGAACTATTCCCCCTTCCTTGACCAATGTCTTGCGCACACTTCTCCAGAACCAGCTTTACTGTGTGAATTCCATCAAGGTTAGTTTCCGAGACATCTTCAACCAGTTTGGTTGACCTGAGGGCATCATATCGGAGGGAGCTGTACGGTTCACATCAAGAGTACAGAGGGAGTTCAAGGAAAACCTACATCAAGTTACCATCCACAGCCCAGTGGGTAGGTGGAACAGGTAAATGGAGAGCACATTCCTGAGGCTGCACTGCCAGGAGCACTCCAACAGTTGGAGCATCTATCTTTCTTGGGTGCCCAGAACACACTCTGTCATGCCTCCACAGAACTTGAGTATAAACCCACTGACCTCAAGTAACTAGCTTAAGCAGTGTGGGCCTTACTGAACTTCAGGAGATACGAGAGAGGGATACATCATTTCATGGACTGGTAGGGATACAGACCTGAACAATGTAGTTGGGCGCTGGCCAGCCAGAACCTGGACCCAGATTTGGTGCATCTATTCATTGTGCCCATGTGCTCCTGTAACAGAATTGAAAATACTCTCATGGAATTGTGCATGAATTCAACCAAAATGAAAAGGTTCTGGTTTTTGTCATCGCATTTCAAAGTGTTTCTATTGTCTTTTCTTTTTGTTGTTGTTGTTCATTACAAGTTTTGTAATTCTGCCATGCGATTACAACTTCCTGGGTGTCAGCTACATAACTGCCTTCACACTTTTTGTGCTTCTGGCTTTCCATATTCTTTCATAAAGTGGCCAGAGTTAAATCATGAAAGTGATTTCACAATCCTAAATTAAAATAATAATTCAATAGCTTTTAGATACAATGAATACCCTTTTTCTACGTTAGTAGCACCAAGCTGATAAAACCTTGTTGGAATACTGAAGTGTTTTGGACACTTAAACTTCTGAGGCCTAACCACACTATGCGAGTAGTCCTCTCCCATTGGACCAGGGAATCCCCTGTGGACAGCCAATGAGGGTTTACCTTGGACTCAGTGGGCAGGGATAAGACGATATAAGCGACGTCAGAGGTTGGAGGTCGGCGGAAATGAGAGAGTGAGAGGAAGAAGCTAGTATTTGTGGGAGAGAACTTTGTGAAACTTTGTTTACCCTCTGTGTAATTTGTCTTACGATCTATGTGCTATTTGAGCGCTGATGTTAGTTCTTTCCCCTGCTACCCCCGTGTTTCAGTCTACTACCCTATTCACTCGATCAGAGTTAGCTATTGACTGTGCTTTTTCCGGCTTTTAGAGTTTGATTCCTATTAGTAGTACTGTTTTTTGCACTTTGCTGGGCTGTTACTCGGTTGGGGGACAGATCAGAGGTGCGCGCACGTGATTTATGATATATATATGTGTGTCGTATTTGTGCTTCTTATTGTGCTTCTTATTGTTGTATAATTATATACTATACATAACTATTGTATTGTTTATATGTATATATTTATATAGCTATACTACATATTAACATATTAATCCTATTGACTTTTGCTACCAGTCGTTGTAAGGGTTGCTTAATTGTTTTGAACTTAATTGAACTAAATTGAACTTAATTGTTTACAGGCCCACTAGTTGTCTAGACAAGAGCTGGTTATAGTGTGGGCGTGTAACAATATATTATATTTTTATTCCCCAAAGGGTACAAAAACCGTAGCTGAAAGTAAGTACAGTGTAACTGCTAGTTATGCACAGGTATGTTTTAATCCTCTCTTTTTTTCTTGTTTCAGCGTTATTATACTTTGAAATATTATCTGCATTCCAGGCTAGTCAACGAGACTATAAGAAAAAAAATAGCTACATTGTTTTAAACCACTATATGATCACGTAGCGTTTTCTTCAGTTTTCTTCCTGTTCCCTCACTGTATAGATTAGAGCAGCAGTGCCATTCCTTTAGTAACATAACCTAGCCGTATAATACAGTGTGTATGTGCAGCTATGAGTGCATATCGTTGATCGTATGAATGGAATGGCAGACTTTGATAGCGTTGCCAGAGAGGGTACAAAAACCATAGCTGATAGAAAGTACGGTGTTACTGCTGGTTGTGTGCATGAATAAAGAGGGAGACAGCCCGGATGTTGGCCATGTCTTCTGTCTGACGCTCCTCATGTTCGTTACACTGGTGTGGTACGCCGATTACACTTCTCGGCTTGGCTCATCTTTGTCTGTTTCCTGTATTTTCACTTGCTTTCAAAAGTGATTTTTTTTCCATGTTACAGTGCCTGAGATCATTATTTCAAAGAACTGCAAATCTGAAAGCAGTCAGTTTGTCTTGTAATTTTCACATTTTTAAGATTACTGCCACAGATACTGAAACGGGAAAACTAATTTTGGATACTAAAAGAAGCGCATAAAAAAATTGCTCCTCAGGTTTCTGAACATGTTTGCTGTCAGAATTGCTACAATCTCCTACCGAAAATGACAGTGCTGGAAATGAGTTTTCAGAGGTTGTTATCTGAGTTTAAAAGCTGCCATTCTGTGTGTGGAGCATCAGTGTGGGAGTGCTGGCAGTTGACCAATGACCGGCAGCTTAGTGGAGCAGTGAGCAGTGGACACATACAGAGGCAGACCAGTGGAAGGCATGAACAGAGCCACTACCATGAGTACACGCAGCAGGAAAGATCAGTGGGTCCAGGTTGGGACCAAACCCAAACAACAAGGTGCAGACAGCTCTGTAGTCTTTGTCTTCTACCCCCACCAACAGCCTTTGTTCAACAACGGCTAATGTTAAAGCTAATGGTTTTGCTCAGAGACTTCAGCACAATACGAGATCCATAAGCCTCCCAAAAAGAACAGTGACTGCCTGCTTGCCCCAATGCTCCAGCACAGCTCGTGCCTCCAGCACCGTGCCCTCATCCTGTGGATGCCGTTGGTGCCCTTATAATACGGAATGGCCATGGTGTGATCAATGGCGTGGAATATCGGAAATCCATTTTTCACTGTGAGCCAAACATCAGTTTCTGAGTTAAATGATAAACTGCCAAAAATATCGGCTGACCACTTATTTTGCATTTCGGCAAGGTGACGCACAAAAGTAGGTGTATGAGTGATTAAAAAAAGGACCATAATATTCTCTCCATCACAGTTAGAATGCATTCATTTATCAGTTGTACTCTGCCTGCATGGAGAACAAATATTTTCTGAAGGCTACTTAAATTAAACACTTAAGGCAACACAAAATTAACAGGTCCAATAATATAAAGCTTCATTGATAAATTCAACCTGTTTTTTGGAAAGAGATAACTGTTTAGGAAACAAGGACACAAACAATAGGGGTGCCTTTGACAGAGAATTTAATTATCTCTGTGTGCAATCTATCCACCCTCACGAATGATGAAATACTGTCACAAGCACCCAAGGATTCCCTTCTATAAGTGGGTTTTATCGCTACACAGCAACATCTTTTCTCACTATTCCCCTGACAAAACTGCAGACCATGGATGAGAGCCATGACAGTCCTCCATTTTCACTTAATCCTCACCCCAAATGAACCTTCCAGCAACAATGAAGAAGCTTGTATTGGCCTTCCTGGCCAGCCAGCCTTCAAGTTCACTATAAAAATCAAACCATCTCCCCCTACACCCTCATCAACTGTCTCATTCCCAACTCCATCCCTCAAATTCCTCTGTAAGGAGCATGCAGCTTCAAACCACCACCCTCACTTACTGCTTCATCATCAGATCCATCCCTCAGACCATCCCCTAAACCCTCATCTACTGCTTCATGCACACCTCCATCTCTCACCATCCTTAAGAAACATCAAGCTCCCCCACTTCGTGTGGTAGCCCAAATACCACCAGAAAAGCAACTCTGCTCTCTATCACATTGCCAACAGGACCCCCAGATGTCACCCTCCGCTGTAATGGAAGAGGGTAGCTCAAGCTCAAATGGTGTGCAACATTGACATTCTTTGAGTATTTGTAATCTTGTAACTTGTAATCTGTCATAGTCACACTGTGGATTTCATTATTTGAAAAGGTGTCAAAATATCAGCATTTGTTAAGGATGTAGCTTTGTCAGATCATTACTGTGTTCTTTGTTATGCGAACCTACGAGTCACTAATTAAGAAGAGGTTTATAAACAATAGTACCCCTACATTTTTTGTGAACAATATGTGCCCAGCACCATACAAATCATTTGGGTCTGTTGATGCATTGGTTTAATATTTAAAAATATTAGTTTTATGAATGAGATTGCTCCAGTTAAAACTAAATATATTTCAGGTAAATGAGAATGGATAAATGGTACTGCAGTTTAGAATTAAAAGAGAGATTGCAGGAAGGGTGAATGCAGATGGAATTATTCAAAACTTCAGATTCACAAAGAAATCCACAAAAATATGCAGTGTTTACAATATAATTACATGCAAAGCACTACCTTTCTTTTCATTATTATGAACAATAACATTAACAATAGTAAATTACTCTTCACAATGGTTGACAAATTATTACATTTGCATACACAAAAGACCTCTGAATTAATATCAGTTAAGTAATGTTGCTTACGTCCTTTAATACTAAAATTGTCAATATCCTGTCACGCTCGCCCTTCCTTGACTTCCCTGTTCCCTTGGTTACCTGTGTTTCATGTCACTTCCTTGTTTCCATTTGCCATATGTTTCCTTGTATTGGTTTCAGTTTCCACAACACTTTAGTTCTCTGCCTCTCGTCATTTCACCTGTTTCTAGTTTAGTTCCTCGATAGTCCTCATTGTCCTTTGTATTTAAACCCTGTGTTGCATGTTGTCGTTTGTCAGTCTTTGTAGAGCCTACATGTTCTGTCTGTTATGTTAGTGTCTTGTAACTTTGTTTATATGTTCTCACTAGGAGCATTAGTCTTGCCAAAGGTAAACACTAAGCATGGAGAGGCAGCAATTAGATACAATGCCATTTCTAAATGGAAAGTTGTTGGAGGATATTAGAAGAGCTCCTGTGTTTTTAAATTAAAAAGATTCCTGTTTGGCTGTTGGCTCAGGTTAGATATTATTTCAGTCCCTATGGCATTGACCTCAATGTTTCATTTTGTTTCTTTAAATTATTTGTTTTTTTATATTTAAATCTTGATAATTATATAACATTATGTTACGTTCTTGGCGAAGACCTTCCCGAGGTAATAAACCTTTTCTGTTCACATGTAAAGCATTACCATTGTATATGAAAGGCGCTACATAAATAAACTTGCCTTGACAATGCCTGCTCCTCATCGTCCTGGGGGGTATTCCAAGAAGCGGGGTTAACAAACTCTAAACTTAACCCTGAACTCGGAGTTGTCTTACCCCGATCTGACATACTCCGAGTTTTCGGTTCCAAAACGGCGGTTCGGAGTTAAAGTAATCAGGGTCGCTCAACTCTGAGTAGGTTGACCCAGACAGAAGCGCGTTCATGCGTAACTATGAAAGGCCTTCTTAATGGAACGCAGATAAATAGGATTTATCATGGACTTAAACGCGAAAATCAGCCGAACATCGTATTTCACACCACTGTAGCTTGAAGTATTAATGACTGCGTATGCAGAATATTTAGATATTATTAAACGTAAATGTAATACTGCGGTAGCTGCTAGAGAAAGGCAGTCAGCATGTCAAAAAATTGCCAACAGAGTTAATGCGTGAGTGAAAATGATATTTTTATATTTAGCAGAAGGGTGCGATTATATTATTATTTTCTCCAACTTTATAATACTGTATTGAGTTTTTAAATATTTTTTATTGAACACTTACTAATTCCAGGTCTAATCTGAGTGGTGTGAAACACACATGGCATCAGATAAAAATGAAGTATAAGAATATTGTACAAAGGTATGGCTGTACATAACTATATCTTATTCTTAAAATATAAAATATATTTATTTACAGGAAAAATTAAATAATGAAACATAACAGTGAATTTGACTGTAATGTATATTAAAAGGTTACAGGGTGGATGGTGGGGTGGGTGGTGGTGCATGATTTAATGTGGAAAGCAGTGATTGCAGATGGAGTCTCTGACAACTCCACCATCTCTGTTGTCACCCACGTGCATGTAAGGTTCCTCGTCTGTGGGCATGTCAGAGATGGTAGGCTGTCGCTCTTCCTGGATGGTTGCAATGTTGTGTAATACCACATATGCCTTTATTATGTGGCACACCCTATCAGGGGTAACTCTGACCTCCTTCAGGCACTGGAACCTGGCCTCAAGGATTCCTAGGGTCATTTAAATTCTTGCCCTGGTTTTGCTGTGGGCCTGATTGTAGTGGGACTGTGGTCCAGGTGCAGGATCTGAATAGGGAGTCATAAGGTAGGCCTATAGGACAGGCAGGGATACCCTCTGTCTCCATGAAGGAGGCCGTCATGTCCTATAATCACACTAGGGTTTGCAATGATTTAACTATTACACTGCATGTGAACAACTAGCAAAACTACCGCAGGCCTACTGTGTTCAGATTTGTTGTACAGTGTGGAATCATACATGGATCCTGGCCAATCTGGCTTCAACATTTGTGATGAGGTGGGAAGCATCACATATGATCTTAATGGGAAGAATGGTCAGTTACAATAGCTACGTTATTTTTGTTACCATTAAAGATAAGTACATTATTCATTAAGGATGATAAAGGTTAGTACCTGTACATTAATGCTATGGATGAATTTTCATGTTCTAATGGTGCTGGAATAGGTAGCATATGTAGGTTCCATCAATACAGCCAATCACTCTAGGAAATCCTTAAAATGTAAATGGAATGAAGTTCGTTATATATTGCTTCTCCTTTGCTTAATTTCTTTATTGTCCGTGTGAATTAAAGACAAACCAATGATGCTGTGGAATTCCTCTTTGATGTCCATAACTGGCTTATGCCCAGGAAACACCACAAAACCGGGCACTAGTCATTTTAATGCCGGACATAGTTTTCGGACAGACCGACATAGCTTTGCTGACAGATTCCGCATCTCCTACACTATAAAGAACACTTCCACTAGCAAAAAACGAAGACCGATATATAACAATCTGGAGAGAATTTAGGGCTGATCCGCGATGTGTAATATTTGAAATGTTATTATAATAATAAAGTTATTGATGTAAGTAATGGATTGTGCTGAAAACGATAACGTTCATTAAAAAAATAATCCGAAAATGATAGTAGGCCTATGTCTATTCGGGGTTTTATAAGGCGTTCCCGACGAAGAACTCAGCGAATAAACTGAGTTTCAATATCCACGTGATCTTCGAGGAAAGGACACGTCATGATGACGTGTTTGTAACTCTGGGTCAGGTCCAAGTTAACCTGCCAGCGAGCAGGTTAGCTTCAGAGCATAAGCAGAGGCGGTCTTTGCATAGAGGCGTTGCTAGGCAATTGCCTTGGGCCCCTCCCACTGTAGGGCCCCCTTGTCTAGCTAAAGCCAGGTTCACACTACACGACTTTTCAGTCGTCAGGTTTTTGTGCCGTTCGCACTACACGACTGGTTGTGCTGTAATCGCGAGTCTCTCAGTTGTTGTGGCTTTCACACTACATGACTGATCAGCGACGCGGACTCACGAATTACACGACTTGGGAATCGCCGACTCATCTGGCTGCCGTCCAAAAACACGAGAACACGAAAACGAAACACTCGCGAGAACCAGCAACACCACGAAGAAGATAAAAACAATGTACATGTACTCCACATTTTCGTTATTATTATTATTTTTTGTACCGTTTAACCACTGCATAGTCCCAAATTGCCAGAATTATTTCATCTCTCCGTTGCAGTGAACATATATATAGTCAATCGCACTATTTCTCCAGTGCTGTCCCAGTAACACAGTGTTGTAGTAAAGTTGTATGAAGCTAGACCAGGGGTGCTCGAAGGAATGTGCGTAGATCGCGTCACATAAAATAGTAGTAGATGAATCGCACATCTGCACTGACGGTTGTATTTTGATTGACATTCACGGTAGCCAATCTGCAATCCACTCAACAAATTACGTTCGCCACCCCCCCCCCCCCCCCCGCTCAACAAATTACGTTCGCCGCCACCCCGGTAGATCTTTCTGACTTGGTCATCTTATAAGTAGCTCGCAAGCTGAAAACTGTGGGCACCCCTGAGCTAGACGCTGCTGTTGACTCTCAGTCGCCGACTGGGCTACATATTAAACGCTAGATATCTGCCGGTCGTCTGCGATGAGTTGGCGACCACTCGGCGACGGCTCGGCGAGCGTCTTTCAGCAGTTCACACTACACGACTGAGCGAGCGCCGAATGATCCCCGATTTGCCTCCGCCTCTGTCGGCGATCTACAAAAACAGTCGGCGACTGAAAAACCAGCCTAAAATCGTGTAGTGTGAACCTGAACTTATTTCTCGCATATTAATGTTGATGGGCCCCCTAGCTAAATTCGCCTTGAGCCCCCAAATTGCTAAGTCCGCCACTGAGCATAAGTTGCTATAGTAACTGACTCCGGTTCTCTCTAAGCTCGTTTTCTGCAACGGAAAACCTCGAGTTTCCGTGAACTCTGAGTTAACTTACCCGGGTTTTCTCGCTTAACCCGCTTCTTGGAACACCCCCCTGGTCATGCAGGTGTCAGTGTAGGATGGGGTGGATTCAGCCAATCAGTCACCAGTCACTCCACCAATCACAATCACAAGCACTCATTCATTAATTATCAGGTACACCTGCAGCTCATTACATCCTCCCAACTTATGCCCACAGGATCATCTAGTCAGTGCTTTGCATTGATTGTCTCCATTCATAGATTATGAACTATTTCATTCTGAGATTACTCAGACTTTCATTCATCTTTTTTACATTTTAAGGAGGCTACTTGTTTTTCTGTTATGTTTTTGTCCTCAGTTTGCTCTTCAACCAGTCCTTCATTGCTTTATTTATTATAAACCTTTTTTCACTCGTGTGTCACCCCTTCACTTGAAATTGTGAACTAAAATCTAAGACTTTTGCAAAGCATTGTAGATCCTTATAGTATCATCTCCAGTTATAGTTCAATTATAGTATAGTCCTTCATAGCACTAATCAGTGCTGTAGCAAACACTTTCTAACTGTAGCATGCAGTACATATTTGATCTCATAAAGATGGTGCTGGTGCAGGTCTGCGTATGCAGCGTTTGTAACATGATCAAGAGGCTTTCTACATTCCCTTCACTTACCAATCCAATATTATAATTGTTAAATTCAAATTACTCTCACTCTTTCCGTCTTGCTGTGTCTATTGCACACACAGGGTTTGATTAATGATAGATAGATAGATAGATAGATAGATAGATAGATAGATAGATAGATAGATAGATAGATAGATTGATTGATTGATAGATTCTGGGTTTAATGAGCATTCTACATTTCTAACTATCCTAACAATATATATTTATTAGTTATAGTTTTGAGCAAGAGACATTAAAGTCATCAAAGGAGAGGACTTCAAAGTAATCCATTCTTTGGTCACAAGAAAGAGATTGATTGAAATGCCCCTTTGTTGTTTTGTTGAAAGAGTCTTTCTTCCCTGGAGACCACAGAATATTCCCCAGCTCCCAAAACATATTTTTTTCTTCCTTGCTCATTCTATGAAACCCACAAAGGAAGTGATGGCCCCATGCTTTTAGCAGGTTATTCATTTATGTAATTTTCAATATGTAACAGGGAGTGAGTAATTTAATGAGAAAACAGCATTTTTAGCGCTATTACATGAACAACACGTAGGCTACTAAGACGTAAGTCAGGAACAATGACTGACAAACACATAGATACAATTAAATGAACAGACAATGACACATAACAGGTGTGATGAGATAAGAGACAGGTGAAACGACTAAACAAGCTAGCTATGGGTGGATGCAGACACAGAAGAACGAATACACACACACACACACACACACACACACACAGCCAAGGGGAGGAGTCAGGGGCTGTACTATGACACAACACAAAGAAATTAAGACAAACCTAATTTTTAAACTTGTAGAGTTTGCTTTTTATATATTGGCCTATATAATGACAAATATTATGTAAATATCGTTATGTAATTATGTAAAAATTAGATAATATGATAAATATTTAAAACTTTATGATACTCCAGTATGATAATGGAAAGTTAATCTCCACAAGATTTTTTAATTTTATGCAATTAGTTTTTTTTTTTAGTATTTTTTTTTGGTCATGTCATAAAGCCATCATCACTTCACAATGGTTGGCTGCCTGCATGGATGAGTCTTTCCAGTGCACTTTGTCTCATGTTGCTTGTAGCAGACTCAACCCCAAGAAGCCAGTTCCCATTTAGATGTTGTCCATCCAAGTTACCCTTGGTCTTCAATATTTTCTGACGCCATCTATACTCCTGTCATAATGCTTCCTCCAATTATGTAATGTGGGTGCCTCATCACATGCCCACAGTAATGTAACTTGTGGGATTTAATGTGGCGTAATACCTCCTTTTCTGGTAGGCCCATCTTGTAGAATTGCACAGTTGTTATCATCATTGTCCATGAGCTCTTCCTAATGCATTTGATGCAACAACAGCCTGAATATATCTTTCTTCATTTTTCTTCAGTGTCCAGGATTCAAGTTCAGGTGTTGTTTCTGGCCAGACCAAGTCAATGGTAATGTGGTGATTGTGCAAATTAACTTGTTTTTCCATATATTTGTCCATTTGATCATCAGCACCATTCCCACTGCCCTTCGTGACTTTCCACTTGACTCAAATGGCGTTCCTGCGCTACTTTCACAGTACGACATACCAGTTCATGTAGATCTTCTCGTGATGTGGCCAATAAGACCATGTTCTCAGCATACCTGCAATATAGTCCTTCCACCAATCCTAAATCCCCCCATTCTTGTAGCACTTCCCTCTTCTCACGGGGTGTTGAATAGACATGGTGAGAAGTTACATCTTTGTCGTACTACGTTTCTGATGATGAACCATGCTGATGTGTGATTGGCTGTCCTCATGGTCATTGTTGGATGTACAGATTTGGATTTCAGCAGTTGGAGCCGGTGTGTGGGGACACCCATCTCAAGCGTTGTTATCCGCAGCTGCTCATGCTGTATCATGTCGAATGTCTTTGTCAATGAAACAGTGCCTGATTCCTTTCTTTTTTTTGTGATTTGATCCCATGTGACTCTTTTTGGCCTAAATCTCTCCTTCAAGCTTAGACTTGCAATCGCTTCAGCCTCGTGTCATACACACAAGATACTACGAAGTATTAGACCTTACTCAGATGGTGGAAATTTCTGTAAATGATCATTGCAATCATAAACTATCATTGTTAATTTGAACATAATTCCAAAACTGATCAAATCTGGAAAGTTTCAGCTGAGGTCAAACTTTCTATCTACCTGGAGCTTCCAGTAAGCTAGTCTCATCTTCACATTCACATGCCCTTAGTCTTGCCTGATTCCCATTATGTTCAGGGGTAATTGGTAGTGATTAATTAGACAGTAACCAAGCCATGAAGCTAACACAAACAATGTAAGGAAATGGCTGGTAAATGAGGCATGCAAATTGCCATGTGCTCTTATCTAGGAGGGTCACTGCTGATCGCTGTTTAAGGTGGTCCAGGGTTGAGCTCCACTCATCACAAACCTTATTAAAAGTCACCAGTGACTGCAAAATTCCATTAACCATATTTCTATCCTCAGGATATATTCAACAGAAGTGAATTTAATACTTTGTGAGCTGCTTTCCTTCAGAAGCTCAATTACTCTAATCATAAAAATCTGGGAAACAACCCTTTCATTTTAATAATGCTTCTAGGGCTGGTTATCTTACAAATCCATGAAATATTGCTATTCCCCATAATTTTTTTCCTTCTCTGCAGCTGAATTTAAATGTGCTTTTTTTATAGGCTTTGTTTAAAAGTGTAAATGCACACATGCATGTATGTATGCATGCTATTGCATGGAATAGGGGGTCCAGGGATGGAAATAAAGCTTGATATTTTCAGTTTTTGAACAGCGAAAAAACACCCGGAGGTAAATGACGTCTAATACATACTTAGTGCATATGCTAAACTATCAGATGTCTCCGGGTGTCTCATTCCTTTTCCTTACAAAGAACTTAGCATTCTCCTGTATTTCACAGTCTTGTAGAAATATGCTGTACCCTCAGTTAGTAAAGCCTGGAACAATCATAAGTACTTTTTAAAACAGAGATTTGAGACTGGTCTGCTGATGACACTAATAGTAACATTAAACATGAGTAATTGTCTCTGCTAAGCCTTTTATTATATATAAATGCAAGGTCTCTTCATTCTAATAAAACCCTGAAAGACTACACGTTTGCACGTTTATTGTCAATTTCAGTCATATCATTTACTTAATCAGAAACTGACAATAGGAAATTGTGTCAAAGTCCTCCAGAAGCTGAGAACATTGCTCTGATTACAGGGACTGGTGTGTGGGCATGGCTCTCACTTGCTCTCTCTCTTCTCTCTTTCTCTACTCTCTCTCTCTCTCTTCTCTCATTCTGTCCTGTGTGTGTCTCTCTCCCTTTGTCTCTCTGCATCACTATTCAGAGGGATTACAGTGAAGTTAAATGAAGTGTCATGGTTAGAAAGAATGATACAGAAAGAATGATAATACAGTTACAGGTTGACATTGTAGAATCAAATGGCAATAAGTCATATATGTTGCCTCAAAATATGACCTCTGTTGCTGATGTGTGTGTATAAATCTATGTGAGAGAAAGTGTGTGTGTGTGTGTGTGTGTGTGTGTGTGTGTGTGTGTGTGTGTGTGTGTGTGTGTGTGTGTGTGTGTGTGTGTGTACATTGTATATTTAATATCTGTTTGGTATATTACCATACCATATACATAGAGTAAAATAGCCTGATGTTCTCTGTTCTTTCAGGTAGATAAGGACCACTGATTCTGTCCTTATGATTACTGGCTTTTGGCAATGTAATTTATACAGATATACTTCTCTCTGATTCCTAATGTTTCTGTTTCTGTCTCTGTTTCTGTCTCTGTCTCTCTCTCTATGTATGCAGAAACAAAATGGCAACAAACCAAACTAAAACAAAAACAAAGAAACAGAAAAGACAAAATTAACTCAACAGAAATATAACAATCCAAACAAAAGCATGTTAACACAACAAGCTATTATGTTAGATTATGAAAATATGCAGATAAAAGAAACGTTTTCAGTTCAGTCTTGAAGATAAACAGTATAAATTTGAATTTAATAAATTGAAGAATTGAAACAAATGAAATTGAACTGAATAGTAAAGGAGTGATATGGATTTTATAGCATAACCTTAGTAAAGAACAAGCTATATATTTACCAACATCAGATTTCTGTAAAGTACCCAAAACCAGGCTGTTGCAGCATTCAAGACTTCAATAATGTTGGCTATGCATATTCTCTTGACTTACGCTGGGCTATGGAATAGAAGTCAAAAAGTAAATATTTTTATTTCAGTTTGGGATCAGATAAACGAGATAAGACATACTTGCACAAAACATTTGCATTGGGGTGATGTCACGTCTAGCTCCGCCCCCCTCCTGTCAGTCATGTCTTCGTTGTGTTTTTCCATGTGCTAATGTTTGGTCTTCCCATTTGTTCTCCTGGCATGCCCGTGTCATTAGTTACTCCTCCCCCTTTGTCATTGTAATCACCTGTTTCTAGTTTATTTGGTCATTTGGTAGTATATATTCCTATTATTTTTTTGTGCATAGGGTGTGGGTCACTATTTAAAGTTATTCTGATTTGCCGTGGTACTTTCTGGTTGTTTTTTCCAGTAACAGCTTTGGGTTGATTTCCTTTGTTTTTCTCTTTTGGTCCTCTGAACTGTGTACATGTCATGTCTCAGTTTGTGATTGTTATCAGCTAGTTTCTCCCTTTTGTAGTTATGTTTATGTAGGTCATTGTTAGTTGTCTTGATGTATATTGTCATGCTTGTAGTATCCAGGATAGTTCTGTGTAGACTGTACTAAGCTTGTGTACTATGTTCTCTGTTCCCTGTAAACACTGTATACCTTTTAAGATGTATTAGTATCTTCCTTTGCGATTGTGTCTTGTTTGATTATCTTGGTTTCTCTCTAGTGTTCTGTGGTCTGTGTTTTACGGTTAGTTAAGATGCCGCATCGATCAAGCACCCTTCGTGTGGGCAAGGTAACTCTAAATAGGGATATCGGCCCAGTTCCTGCTGGATCTTTCTCTCTATTGCACGTGTCCAGCTCCAAGCACCCCACCGTTACAGGTGAGTAAATACAATAACAAACACCCTACATTATTCAAACAATTATGTACAGTCTCGCATGAAACTTTAAATGGAATTGGCAGCATTCAAAGCACTTATGTCGCTGTTTAACGCTTTTCCAGAAATATCCTGTTGTGCAGTGTTCACTGGATGTTTTAAGGTGATGAGAGGATAACACTATAATTGGGTTGGAGCATTATGTCATGCAGGCGGTGTTAAGTGTGACCCAGAGGCATCAGAACAGCTGCTTCATTGCTTCTGTCTTTTGCCAGACAACAACAGTGGAGGAAAGAAAGAAAATGAACTTCACAACACATCGGTGTCTCTGTCTTGTCTGATCTACCGGATTTTTGAAAACAGACTTTGAATGTATGCTGAAGGAGGGCTGTTTTGGGTTCTACATTTCAATATAAACACCCTCATAATGAATTATTTGCTTTAGCTCATGTGGGAATGAAGTTTTCAGAAAAGATATGCATCAGAATCTGTTGGTTCAAACTTTTGTGTACATGTTTGTAAGCAGTAAAGTCTCTCACTTCAACAGAATGTTTTGAAATTGACACGAATCACCATGCATCATCGCAAATTCCTAATACTCCATCAGTGAATATAATGAACTTGCATATTTAAATTGAATATTTAAAATATATGGAAATTTATGGCCAGTGTGGATCAGTGCTGATGTCTGCACTATATCTGTGTGTGACATGGATACAGAACAGAATTCACACTGGTCTCTTGGCTTCATGCACTAAATCAGGGATGTCCAAACTGCGGCCCACAGTAAACACCTTTTGTTCGTTCTAGCGGGTGTCACCTGCTACAGGGGTGACTCTCAGTCAGAGTGAGTTTCAGTTTCCTGGCAGCATCATCACACATCACTCATGCCTTGCCCACTATTCATTTCAACTATTTTGACACAGTAGATGACCAAACAATACAGATATTATCTTCTAATTATAACACCAAACGATTATTTACTTATATATCCAGTAGACCTTTTTTTCTTTAGACGGACTTAGAAATATGTGTAAGTAATGATGCATGAAGGAGCATCTTTATCTGCTTCAGTACCACCCTTTTCTGCATCATTGTGGAATTTGCTGTCCGAACTGTGTATAGCTCTAGAAATTCAGCATGAACCAGAGGGCATTCAGTCAGAGGAGAACAGATAGCTAAATCCCCTGATATGGAAGCAAGCTTCAGAGAGTGCAGTTTTACTTGTGAGAAGACTATGATGAATGGGATAAACTGTAAACAGGTTCATGGGTGAATGTTATTAATGGTACTTTACACAACACAGGGAGGTATGGGTATAGATTCAGTACAATGTTTGATGGTAAGTGTAGTTTTGTACCTTTTTTAAAGGTGTAGCATCAGCTGACTCCCACTCATTTTGTGTTTATTTGTTTGTTTGTTTGTTTATATGACAGGTGGAAGAACCGTTTCTGTTTATATATATATATATTGTTTGGCAAGCTCTCTTATACGGGGCATCACCAGTAGAGTTCAAGCTATTTTGAAATAATCAGGAATGTCTGGTTTCAAATTTCTCTTTACGCATATAGGCTATAAGGCCCATAGATAAAATGTTCTGCACACACCAAGCATGATGTGGGGAAGCAGAACGTTCTCCACCTGGTGGTCCAGCCAGGGGTAGCACTGACATCACCTGACTTTACTACCTCCAGACACGAATCAGACCTGAAGTTCAAAATTCTGTCATGAGTCCTTACATAACCAGCGGTAGTTGGTATAAAGATCTCTATTTCTGACTCTTTGAGTGTATATAACAGATCTCTGGATTGATCCATTTTTTTTATTTACTACTTTGAATATTTCACTTCTATTAAACGTTGTTTTACTTTAATGTCTTACACATGCATCTGACTGTTCCTGCTCACCACTAAGGTTCAAATTTCAATGACACTTGACAGTACTGTAACCTTATACAGTGCCCCATCTTTCTTTGGACCAACCAGCAGTTGGGTAATTCTACTAGTACACTATTCACTGCATTTTTGTCCCTGTGCAGAAGGGTGGTAGATTTATACTGCTTAGACTGCATCTTCAACTCCGCTGTCTGACTTCTGGTTTTGACACCAAACCTCATGATGGAGCCAGTCTGACAGATCAATGACATTCTCAACATCACATTTTCGATAGAATAACTGCCATCTAAAAGTTGGTCTGACCTCTGGTGACACCTTACTGAGCAAGAATGATATGTTGTATCCACATTGAAGCATCACCTCACTATCTGGACCCAGAGACATCAACATTTCATCCAGGGCTTCAATATGGAGGGCGAAGATGTCTCCCCAGTATGCATTCCAAAAGTGCCATTTACAAGAGCAGGAAGTGAGACTAGAGTCTACTATTAAACTTCCTCTAGCTTCAAATTGTCTAGTGATATAGGCTCTATTTTAATTTAATTTACTGTGGTCCTTTTTGGAGAAAATTATGAAGTTAGTTTTAGCCAAAAAAAATTACACTTCACCCACCTGTACTCAATTCAGGCCATGTTTCAGAAGATAACTATGGATGTTGAAGTTCTAGAGGGTCAGGACAGATTTCCCTTTTAAAGATCATTAGATCTGGCACTTGATGTAACCAGTTTGGATATGCTGGATCCCATATGTGAGTACGGACATGGCTTGGCAAAATCAATGAGCTGAACATGTGGAAGTTGTGAGATGTGTTGCTTCTATGTAGGCAGATGTTCCATTATGAATGAAGAACATTCCCTGTCTTAAAGCCAAGAAGAATGGTGGGATATTGCTCAGGAACACAATGGCAGAAAGCCCCATGATGGCAGCTTTCGACAATGTTGGTTGGTTGATACGGGGTCAGATGCTTCACTTTCAGAAATACACAATTTCTATTATTGATGCCGTCCATGGCCTATCTCACCCACATCTCATAGTGGTATAACGTAGAGACTAAGCAAATGCCACAAATCTAGAAATTCCCCCCTTTGTAATGGCATGTAGCCCTTGCAGTGCCACCGTTGCAATCCAAAGGAATGTTATCATTGATATTGAGCTAAATGAGGATTTTGAGAATCTGTGGGAAGCTCTTTCTGTGTAGACAGGTGTTCTAAGAGGGGGCAATACCCTTTGTTGACGGTCTAGAAATTCTAGAAAGTCATTAAGCATTTATAATGTCATGCCAGGCCTGAAAGTGTTGAGATATTGCTTGCCCAAGAATCAACCCTTGGTTTACTGGAACATTTTTCAGCAGATGTGCTCTGTCACAAGCCCTCATTTATATGAACCAAGGTCCTGGCTCAAAGGTAATGGCATAAACACAAAAATTTAGATGACACTCTGTAACTTGATGTACTACTCAGAATCTGGACAGATTGGTAATGTGAGGTCCCATCCTTATCTAAGATAACCCTACCTAGACAATATGTGCCAACCCATGTGGACCAGACCATGTGCAGTTGTAACTATAGCCCAGCTGGCAAAGGTATTGAATGACAAGCTCATCATGCCTGTTAGACACAACATACTGTGGTGTAATTTGATACTGATATAGAATTAGTTCCAGTCAGTTACATACTGTTTTAAGATGTATCAGAAATTCAGGAACTCATCAGTCTCTGATGGTAGGACTATGCACGCTCAGAACACCCTCACTGAGCTGGTGAGGCCTTATCAATGGAGTTCAACATCAATGAAGTCACATCCTGCCACCTGATAAATGGCCAACGTTACTATTATCAGTCTCAGGTGTTGATACAGCTGAACTGTACAGTCATAATTTATTGTATCTGATGAAATACAGTTGGAATGACCTTTTGGAGGTTGAATGACCCCCCTCCCCCCACAGAATGTTATAGGAAAACTGTAATGTTCATTTATCTGAGGTATGATAGCTTCTCAGATGAGCACAGATTACTAAAAGCAAGCAAACGTGTACGAACCCATAAGTAACTGCTGCATTCTTAATGTTTTACTGCAACCAAGTTGGTGCTCAGCTCTTATGATGCAATTTACTGCTATAGGATTTTGCAAAGTCATTCTTCGTTGTGAACTCAGTTATTCATAGGCTCAAACCCAGAGTCATCAATAGCTGCTTGTGTTACTGCTGTGCTGTTATTCCAAGTCAAGGCAAAAACCGTATTCTGTATCCTGTCATCTATGTCCTGATTGCCATACCAGGGGTGTCCAGCCCATCCACCTACAGATTCAGTTCTAGGCTTATTCCTCTAAGATAGCATTGCCAACAACTGTAAGCCTATATCATTTTCGGCAGAGAATTGCAATGTATGTATCAAAGGTGGCAAGCTATTTCCAGTGTGAAATAATACCTGTAAATCTCAGATGCTAGCTGGGCTGAGATACTAAAGGTCAGAAGATCAAATGTTAAGTAGAGAGGAGCCATGTATTGTTAGATGTTTAACCCTATTCCAGAAAGGGAATGGATATTACTATTGGGCATGACACAGACTCATTGGAATAATATGAAAGGAGACATGGACAAGCGTGGAGAGACATCCTGGAATCCTCTTCAGTACACATTTCCAAATCAAAATATTTGTGAGCCTGCAAAACTACAGTTACCCAAGATCAGCATTTAGTAAGAAAAAGTAATGAACACTACCTTACTGACTCATGGAGGCTCACTCTTCTCCCCACAAATCTTCACAGCTATGGCAATCGATTATCCAGATGTGATCCTTCACTCTGGAACTCTTTATTATTGTAAGCGTCTTTGGTTTCTGAAAAGTGCTATGCAAATACAATTATTATTATTATTATTATTATTGTTGTTGTTGTTGTTGTTGTTGTTGTTGTTGTTGTTGATGATACCTTCCTTCAAAAACATCCTGCATTCACCCAGTCTGAAGAACAGTGCATATCCTCTGCCATGGTTTCTTGCTCTCTCCTAGCCAATGTTCCCACATATCTACTTTTGTCATTATAGGAAAAAAAATCACTAGGATATGTCGTTCATTATATATTTGCTATCTCAAGGCCTGTCTACTATGAATTGAGGCTTGTTACTAATGCTAAATTAGTGTGGACCTTAGGTTGAGGTACATCTCAGAACTGAAGTGCAATTGAGGAATTTAGTCTCAATGCTTTTTACTGAGCAAGGAGTATTCATTAATTCTGAGATCTCTTTTAATTTTCACTGGGGCATAAAAAAAAGAGATACCAAAGAGGAAGTAGGCCCCTTTTGTCTGTTATTTCATCTGCCCATGCATAGAAACTGACATGTTTGAAAACATAACAATCCAACATGAAAATAAGGACTGGCCAAGAAATGATTGTCTACAGGCAGGTCCAGTGTGCATGTTTTCACCCTCTTGGCACAATCTAAATGATAATGACAGTGCATTTTCTCATACAGGTTTAACAACACAGGTTCCCTATCTCCAAGAACCGTTCCACCGCCATTGCCACAGTTTCATTATCACATATCCAGAAGGGTTAGCCTAATGATCATGTTGAATTCTCACTGAGCATGCAGTGTAAGTGTTCTCATTAGTTTAATAGGAAAAATATCTGCTTCTACTAAACTGTGTATATACACCTGTTAACATAAGAGATTTTATAACCAAAAGGAGCTTCATTTGACATGGTTGTCACCCATATTACACATGAAGAGCAGTAAAATGTTTATTAAATGGAGGGAAAATACTAAAATATAGCTCTCTGCTTCATCATCTAGATTGCAACTGTATGCAGTTCAGGGATGTCACTGTGGGCAGAATACTTGCCCTTATGATGTTTTACAACCTTCAGGGCAAGGATAACTTGGATCTATGGCTCAGAATGAGAACAAGAAGCTGACTGATCTATTTTGACAAGTTCACCTATTCCAAATGTATTGAAAGAAATGTAAACGCCACCTCAAATGTTTTAAAACTTTTACCTTCCAAGTTAGACTTGGTGAGGCTAAGAAAAAAAAAAAAAACAGACCAAACCATTACATTAACCATTACATTCAATACCAGGAAAAAACTTCAGCGTTAGCCTGCAATCTTCCCAACACTGCAGTAAATTGCTTTCATCTTGGCTCAGCTCTCCTTTGTTGCAATGTGACAAGGCCACTGATTAAACCAGAGGGAGATCAATAACACGCCGGGCCAGGCTCAAAACCATCGAGAGCAAATCAGCATTGAGACTTCAGTGAGCTGTGCTGTGAGAGACAGGAGGCGCGGAGACGTCCCCTGCTCCACGTCCTCAGAGGTGTTCCCATGGAGCTGTTGATTTGGCACCTCCTGGTGACCAGTCACTTAACCGTGTATAATGAGGTCTGACAAACAGAGAATGATTCTCATTGACAGACGTCCTGCTAGGGGAGGGCTCTTTACCCAAGCGCAGGTTATCATGTGTAAAACATGTTCAGTGGGGATGGAGGAGACATGTCACCCAAACTCACGTTGATGGGTTATGATAGGGACCGCATGCCGTTCAACTGACCAAGCTCAGAATCAGAAATCTAGATGTGCACTTTCATTCTGTTTATCTAACAGCTACACTGTTGCTGTACCACTACATCTAATAGAAATAGCTGTAGATTCTGCAATAATAATAATTATCTTAATGGCCTTTTCTTTGTTCTGTTTCTAACTTAAATTAGGTAGGCACAACGTAAATGCAACATAAACACCCATGTGTCTGGTTAAGGTTTAACTACAGACTGAGCTTTAAGTACCATATTAGCATTTGTCAATGTTCAAGTCTAGCGGTTAAGCATGAGAAACCTGGTAAAGAGGATAATTTCCTATGGGTCACATATAATCTTGTATTATTATTATGGTCATTTCCATGATCTGAGGATTGTCTGACGAAAGAGATATTGTTTCCAACGAAAAAGGAGGCTGTGACAAAAATGTTCAGGCAAATAAATGAGCTTTTCCAATCTGAGCTTAACATGAATGAAGCAGGTCACACTAGAGATAAAAATAATAAAAAAAAGACATTCTGTGGTAAACCTGAGGTCATGTCTGATAATATTTCTTTTGTAGGGGCAGGTTTAGCATTATTATAGAAAGGCCCTGAGTAATGCTATAAATATGGCAAGGCTGTAGTTCTCAGCTGGGGGAAAGAAATTATAAAAACATAGCTTTTACTGTGAGATTTGGGCACTGGAATATAGCAGACAATATGATGAATAGCTTTCCTTAATCGCACAATGACACAGTACGCCAACACTGCAGGAAGTGCTTAGCCAAGCTAAAGTAGTAGGTTCGTGCATGTTTACTGCTAATGCTGTGTTCTTCACCATTGGCTAAGACAGCATGTAACGGCTGTCTGACTAGCACACCCTGGAGTGACGGAAAGGGGCAAAGATGGTGACTGTCGGGCTCGGAAAAGCCCCTGCCAAGTGATTGTTGTAATACTGACCCTCTCCAGTTAAATGGCTGTGTGCCAAATAGCTCCAAAACTAGCGTCCTTCCCTTGCGCACTATCCACTTTTGTCTCAGTACTGTGTTTGCTCATATGCTCCAGATGTTTAACACAATGGAAGTGAGTGTCACGACAGACTTTAAACAGCGAGGACGACTTGCCTCTTGTTGCATCTTCTACTTGTCTGAGATGACATAAGTGTATTTTGGCATGGAAATTATTTTGGAATTGGCCCTGAGACAGAGAGTAAAATTGGAAAGGAAAGAGGGTATTTTGATAAATGCTCTGAATCTTCCCAAATCTTCTTTTGGCCCAATTAGACATTACTTAGAACTGTTGAAAAGTCTCATAGCAGTGCAAAAGAGACAAAAGAGACAAAGCAAGAGAAGGTAAAAATGCATTAATATTAATGTGAATATTCTGCTAGTTGCTGCCAGTGCACTGCAGTCTCCCCACAATGACATGACACAACAGGCCTATCCACTTGAAAAACACATCAATTTAACATCATAGTTTAATTATGCATATGTGACTCTAACATGTAGGTTATAGATCTTGAAACTGGAGATTTTCCAATAAATATAACCTTGATTTATATATATATATATATATATATATATATATATATATATATATATATATATATATATATATATATATATAAAGATCAATGTATTATTCTATTGAAATCCTTTGTTGAACATTAATGATACACAAATTACCATAATAAATTTTGTCTTTACATTTGAATTGCTTTGAATCGAGTATATGGTCTTTGCATGTAATTTGGCACAGAAATGGTTTCAAGTGAATTTGTATAAGGACGCAAAATCTTTTCGATCATAGTTGGTACAGATGGCTTTCCATACACAAATCTTTATACTGTATATAAATCCGCCCTTTAAGTGGGACTGTTCATATTATTGACTACATTATAACTTTAAATCTTTTCTCAGTATCTCCAATATTGTAGGACGATGAGCTGGCAGTAATATTGTCTGGACTCTTATCGCTCCCTTCTGCAGATTCTTCTGCCTCAGTGCAACTACACAACACTTGCACAGACAATAGACCAGATATGAAACTGAGTGGCGCTGAATGGATCCTAACACATATATTATCCTTCATGGTTGAGCCTGATGTCAATTTGTCTAACTGTCTTTCAATGAATCTGAGGTGCTCACGTTGGTATTTGTCTCTTTGTTCTAACTCTGTCCCCTCTAGACTAGTGTCTGCTTGTTGACAACAAAAAAAAGTCAGTCAGCAGATGAGGAATGCTAATTAGCTAAAATGTGGATAATAGGAGCATGTCTGAAGTGCCATACTGTGTGTGTGTGTGTGTTTGTGTGTGTGTGTGTGTGTGTGTGTGTGTGAGAGAGAGAGAGAGAGAGAGAGAGAGAGAGAGAGAGAGAGAGAGAGAGAGAGAGAGAGAGAGAGAGAGAGAGAGGCAGTGGGCACCAACCTTACTGGTATAGCAAAGGAATTTCACTAATGATCTCTCTTTTTACAATAATTTAACCTTCTAATGTCCTATGTCTTTTTACTGTCTGGGTCAATAAAATTTCCCCACAAGCTGTGATATACACTAGCAAACTCATGATTTCTAAAATTATTAATAATTGTACTTCAAGTCTTGTAGATGTTTTTACAGAATCCTTGCTTGGGAATTGAAAAGCATCTCTTTATGTAATCCTTTCAGTTTGTTGTATTTTACCTAAAGGTCAGCAGTCCCTATGCAGATGCCCTGTGTGCAGCTTTGAGCTTCCATAGAAGCTTAAAAGTAAACTTTCACCCAGTTCAAGACAGGATGATGAGCAGTGATAACAGAACTTGAGCAGGATTGGAGTGAAATGAGGCATTCAGGTGTGCCACATGTTCTCTCCCTTGCCTAGCCTGACAAACAGTTTAACACCATTGTGACTGAAAGCTGGCAGCTCCACAGTGCCATCTAGAGTGCACTAGAGGAAGTGCTAACGGTGCTATCGTTAGACTGTGATGCGTCCTAGGGATTCTCTGTATTCTGCAGGTGCACAAGTGAGCAGCAGAATCAGAAAATGTGGTGATCCTGACTAGTGGAGCCGGAGCACAGTGCCACTTTGATTGCTGATTCTGTGGTTTTTTTTTCTTCCCTAATCTCCCACTGCTCAACTCTCCAAAAATCTGCTGCAATCAAGAGCACGCTGTGAGGAACTTCAGTCACCTCAGGGCCGGTGGAGAAACGCACAGGAACAACACACAAAGACACAAATGTGAATGTAAGACAAATGACATTCCAGTAAGCTCTCTGCTTCCTTCCAGACTTGGATGATCTGTTTTTATCTTGCTGTAAAATAGTATTGCATGTTTACTACTTGCTCAGTCCTGCTTACTGCCTATAGTCAAAGGTCATTGATTGAAACTATACTATAGACATATCAGAATAGATCATTATGGTTAATTTCAGAAAATGAAATATATGATAGATATGATAGAAATATCATGCTCCCACACTCAATCAGTTGCTTATAGTACAAGTATTTCTTATGCATATGAGCAAGTTATGTGGCAGGTGGTAAACAAAACCTAATTTCTTCCCGTGAGGCTGTGTACTGGGAGTGTAGTGTATTAGCATGCTCTCCTAAATGGGTGGATAATTAAAGTGTTCACAACCCACTCGAGCATTGCTTCATGTCTTTCAAAGACAATAACAATCAAACCTCACAGTACAGCCTCAAGAAGGGTTCTTACATCATAAGGCATGTCTCAATTCACAAGCACTAATGTCACACGCACTTTTGCTCCTAACCTTCAGTTAGTATGTCAAGTAGAGCTGCAAAAGACGCTGGACATGTTGGTTTAAACAGACGGATTGCAGCCTTTTCACTGACCACATTACACACACACACACACACACACACACACACACACACACACACACTGTTGTGTATGATGGGGAGTGTTTTGGGGGTGTGTGATTGGAAGGGTAAGACTGGCATTGGTTCCAGATTTATTTGTAATTATGGTCTGGAGTTCTGTAATGCTAAAGGTTCAGTCCAGCTGTGCCTGTGGTATTTGAGAGAGAGATTTGTTTCCTTCACCATGAAATGAGGTTAGTCTCGCATCAGCAACATTGACAAAGAAATGCCAGCTAATTACTTCAGTGGAGAAGTCTACCTTTACAGAGCCCTGAAGCAGGGCTCTCCTTTATACAGCAGAAAGATGACTGGAAGTTCAATACAAGTTAGTTGGTGTTCAAGTTTGCAATATTGCATATTGTTTGTTGAAATTAGATTCACGCTCATGAGATTCATGTCGGGGTTTCTGAGGATAATGTGTCGATATTGAAATAAGAATAAAGGGCATCTCACAGTACACTTACTCTCCCATTTCATGGAAATTATCAGTTCCTTATCTAGTGTATACGGTCATCCTCAGGCAGCCCTGTCTGTAAAACCTCTGTTTGGTAATGTTTGCTTTCATATTATTCATCGTACCATTTTAATGACTCAATTTACAGTCTTTTGATATGTCCCTGATATGTCAGATGTCCATAACCTTTGGCATACATGTAATACCTGATTTGTTTTGTAGATTCAATATGTGTTCTGTGTTTTTATGTACATCATCTTGTATTTGCTCTTGAACACTTTAAATACTTTACATCACTTATGAGAAGTTCAAGACAATGGCAATAAATGTCTGGAATAATTGAATCTATCCAGACAGCACCAGTGTGAAGAGGCAGGACTACAGGTTGCTGCATCTCTCTTCCTGTGGTCCTCAGCACTGCTCAGCTGTACATTTCTTTTCTTGGGTTGAATAGCATTAACTGTAAAAGCTGAAATGTCTAAGCAACAATGGCAAAGAAGTGTCACTCCACTTAGTTGACCTGTTGACCTTTTTTTTACCTTAAAAAGGCATTTGCTTTTCAATTTAATTTTTATTTTAAAGGATTAAACATAGGTAGACTATGAGTTTCACTTAATTTGTACCCATATTATTAGACACTTATATAAATCGTATGTTCAGAAGTTTAGCAATTCATAATTTGAGTGAAGATGGCTTGAATATTACCCTGTGGTATGGAAGGCAAGTAAGGTTCACATAAAGGCAGAATCTCTCTGATTCAGAAGACTTTCTGTGTACAAAAAGATTGTGCTGGACAGGTGGGGTAGAGTTTTCCTCTCTCCCAGCCATATAATCTAATCAGATCTTCTGCCTTGTTCGTGGGCAGCAGACAGACAACGTTAACCAGCCTTCTGCCTGAATTAGGCCTGGTATTTGTCATGTGACATGGTCTGCCCCCCCACTCAATGTCTTTGATGGGAAAACAAAAGTTGACAGGCAAGATCTTGGCTTCCCCGAGCTCCTGGTGCTGGGGAGGTTGCAGGAGAGCTTGTTGAGAGCTGGGTTGATAGCGCTGGCGTGTGTGTTGGCATGTGGAGCGAGCAGAGATGAATAATGAATGGACAAAAGGGATGGCTCGAGGTCATCTCCTACGTCGGGGTTCAGCAGGAGTTTCTCCGTGGGCCTTGAGCAGAGCCCTCCAGCTCTGAGCGAGCTTCTTCTCCGCAGGCGTGGTTAGAGCGATTAGGGCTGAGTGGCCGATGGGACCGCTGTACGGCCCAAGCTGTCGAGGGTTCTGAAGGGGATTGTGGAGACCCCTGATAACCTTTCAACCTCCCTCACACGCACATACAGTCCTGCACACAGACAAAGCCTTATAGAATACCAGGACGCTATATGGTCTTGCCTAGAAAATCCGGCTCGGCTTTATGTAATCAAATGAACATTTCGATGCCTTGTAGAAAACGGGGGGGAAAGCCGCACATGAGTCTCAGCAGAGCTCCAAACTTGAAAAAGAGAAAAGTTGGAGGCGAGAACAAGTTGCAGGTGCAGAGAGACCTTGTACACATCACTCCGTTTCACTTTTGCTATGTACCCCTCATAAATACAGCATCAATGGCAACCCTGGACCATAGAGCAGGGGGAGAGAATAAAGGTTTCCCCACCTCAGCGCTCCGTCAAATCTGTCTCAGATCAATAGAATGTCATCCAGACAGACTGACAGGAGGCAGGCAGGACTGGTCCCAGATACACTAACATTCCTCTTCAGTCCAACTCCACTTTTTTACTGTTATCAACATATTTGTGCTCCTTACCTCAATGTATAGTGTTTGGGAGCATTTTGCTGTGGTCAAGTAATCTTTATCTTTAAACATACAAGAACATGTATTTTAAAATTGCCCTAAAACAGATGTGGAAATAGAATAATCATGAAACCTTAATAAAATAGTTCTCCATACTCAGATTGTATTTCCAAGCAGAGAATATCTGAATATGACTGTGTACATGCGTATTTGCATGTGTGTGTGTGTGTGTGTGTGTGTGTGTGTGTGTGCAAAGGTGCACGTGCCCCCATTAATACTAAAAATCTTCAAAATTCTTAACTGCCTTGTGCGGTGGCTTCAGTCGTGAAGTGTGTATAGGCAGCTGAAGTGTTCCTGGGAGTCTTATTATGACAATGCACAGGTGGGCCCATCAATCCTCAGCCTGTTTACACACCTGCCAGATGCTGAAGTCCATGATCAAGAAGGGTGTGCTACAAGTATACAGATGCTCCGCCCCGACTCCACCAGCCTGTCCCTCCCAGGAGCCAAATTATGCTCTGTTTATTTATTTATTATTTTACAGCGTTAACCATGTACACCAAAGTTAGTAATGATCTTGCCTCAAAGGGGTAGAGATCTTACTACTGTGAAGATGTTAAGAGCGGTTTTAAGGTTTTTTTTTTTAGGTGTTTTAAGGTATGAAAGATGTTGTCTTTCAGATACTGTGCAACATGGTGGGGTATTTATGAATCTTGATTATGTTGCATGTGGCATTGACAAACATTGACTTGTTTCAAAAATAAATTTTCAAACATGCTTTTTGATATGTTTTATTCTGCCCATCTGTCACTGATACACCACTGAAACCTTTGATATGCTTAAACATTTAAATGTAAAATTCTAACTTTTCCTTACCAAAAAGACTGCAAAACTGCCAACTGAAATGTTGATTTGAGTTTTTCTCTGTTTTGTCAGAGTTGACTGGCCTTAGTGCAACACATTTTGAGACTATGAGGACCGTGTAATGTGAATACTATACCACAGTTAGCATTGTCAGTTGCTAGTAGCACTGAGCACTTTAATTTAATTACAGAAGCCCTCAGCGTGGCCAAGTGGCGCCCACACGGAGAGGCACTGTGTGCCAACCCGCCACATCCTGTCTGAGGAGACAGGAACATCAGACGCAGCAGATGGTTCATGAATCATGTAGGTTCACCCACAGTGACAATGGAAGCTATTCCTCATGAAGCAGAGAAATTGGAACGGGTCACTGTATATAAAGTGGGGTGTTTCCCCACACAGAATCATACCTTTTCTTACTCACAATTGTATATTCAGCGAGGATTTGTGCCAGGTGACAATAGTTCTATTGCCGTTTGAGTAGACATGCTTCAAATTTATATTAGAAGGTTAGTGTCCATGCTGTAATATCATTACTTGTAATGCTTTTTTACTGTACACATACCTATGAAAGAACCATCTTTAATACCTTTTGCAGTAAATACAGCATTTTGTGACTTTATCAAATCAAACCATTTACCTTACCTTTTACTCTGTCAGTGTGCACAATTTCAGGGTATAACTGAAATCATTGCGTCCTAACCAGTTGCAGACGTGGGTGTTTTAAACAGTGTTTTGCTTTTTTGCTTTGTTTTGTTCTTGTTTTTCCAAACTCATACTTGCTAAAACTCTTTCAAAATTCTTTCATTAAAGGCGATCTCTTAAATGTAAAACACAAAGAGCTGCTAACTTCAACGCTCTTTCATTGTTCTGAGATACTGAGGTAAGCTCTTATCAAACACTGTTCAGTTGGAGGAATACTGGGGTAGTGGCCCCAAGAGAAACTCCTGTCCATCACTCAAATAACGACTAATGTGACTGGTTTCAATCGGGTCCATGTCTAACCTGCAATGAAATGATATGATTTACCTTTAATGTGGGACATCCTTTCAGAATCACTAACAAATCTGAGTTTTAGATGCTGTAGATGCCTAAAAGTGGGTTCATGTATATGATATCTATATTAATTATTTACTTTTACGAATTGTGTAACAGTATACTCTGGCGGTTGAGTATGAGGACCCAATGCTGGAAAAGACAGAACTTAACTGGTAAGGTGCAGAAAAGGAATTTATTGTATGGTTAATTGTAACTGTTTGTGATACAAAAGCTGCTAGTCTGGCCACGAGCAAAATACTTTTTGATCAATATGACCGAGCTTGGTTCTTGTGATCTGTACATGAGACGGCCAAACACTGGGGAAGCTGATGGGTTCTGTGGAGATTTGTGTACACACGCCGAGCAAGTCAGTATCACAGCCATCCCACTGGTGACTGTGCGTGGAGTGAGAGAGACCCAGATCATGTTGTAATTGAAATGTACTGTGACATATGGGATTTGTTGCCCTAGATAACAGAAATCTCCATTAGTATTTCTCATTTGAACAATTCTAAAGCTCTTGTGAAAGAACCTTCTAGAAAGAAGGGAAGTGAGAGTGTGAGCTCTGACACTTCTCAGCTGCAAGCAGTTTTTTGGAACACAGTGTCTTGTGAAACTCTTGCCCAAGTCTTTTTTGGGGGGTGAAGACACAGGCCTCGTCATATTGTGTCATGCAGACAATAGTCACTCTGCATATCTATGTCCACTGGAAAGCTTCATGAATATGTTCAGGTTATTCCTGTAACTCTGCGATGTTGAGTGTCAATACAACATTACTCTTGAACCAAGGAAAAAAGCAAACTCTTAACTTCTTTCTCCTTGATAGCCCATAGCCCAATATAAGCACATCAACAATCTCCCCATGTGACCAATCATTCCAAATAATGAATGTGTTGGGAAATACTATGGTCCATTAGGGACTGTGGGGAACACAAGCCCTGAAATGTAAATATGCTGTTATGGAAGGAATTCAAAGTCAGTCAGTCGCTGGTTTAATGGAACGAACTCAGGAACATGTCAGGACTCCATCAATACACACGGGCATTACGAAAAGTGACAGTTTTTGGTGAAGCTGCATCTATTCCAGACCTGGGCAAACCACGGCCCGCGGGCCGGACAGGGACGCACAATGGGCCGGATCAATCATAAATTTAACAAATATCTATGTCGTGCGTGCTATACAACTGTGACACTTTTATTTTGAAAGCGCTACGTTTTTGTTAATTCCGTGTGGATGTACGTGCTTGTGTGTGAGCTGTGCAAGAAACACTGTAGGTGATCAGCGACAAGTTAAGGCAAAATTTATACTTTCGCGAGTGAACGTAGCACGCGACTCCGCACCCCTTGCACGAACCCCCGCGAACGGCGGAACATTTACGTGACAAATTATAATTGTGAATTGTGTTCCAGGTTTGAAAAGTGCTGGAATGTTGGCTAAAGTACTTGAAAATGCTTGAAATTGTAAGTGTATTTCGATTCACAACAAATAGCTGACTGAACAGGGGGTATTCCAGAAAGCGGATTCAGTGATGAAACCGGGTAAGTAAACTCAGAGTTAACGAAAACTCAGGGTTTTCCGTTCCAGAAACCGAGCTTAGAGAGAACCTGAGTCAGCTGGGAAATATTGAAATGGACCTTGAAAGTGCCGTAGAAGTGCTTTAAAGCTAGGTTTAAACCGACGCGGCGCGAACATCGCGGGGGTCTGCGCGGCAAAAATGACGTAATCGCGGTGGCTCTGCCCGTGCGCAAGGGCCTCGCACGCTGTTGATTCGCGAGGTCGTGCACCTCTCGAATTTTGTAACTTCGCGTGCACGCCGCGCCTCAGCGCGATGGACAAAGTCATGTTTGCAGGGTTCATACACCTTTACAAGGTGGAATTAAAGCATTTGTACGTCACTTTCAAGGTCCATTTCAATATTTCCCAGCACGTTAAACTTAATTAAGTTAAATATTTATACATATACTCGAAATGATTCAAAATAATTCGCTTTTTTATCACATTATTCAGTGGGGAACCGTCAGGGCCCTCTACGCCCTCTCAGAGGGCCTAAAATATTCTTAAAGCATTATATATATAATTATCCAATTTTATTTTATCTACTTACAGTTTGACATTCGACATCTAAACAATTACAAAAATATAAGCAAATAAAATATTCACCCGTGTCTATTCAATCTGTGTTGGAAGGTGAGGGGTTGAGTGGAAGCCTGTGAGCCTGTGTCTCCCCCTATCAGGACTGTGATGCCCGCTGTTCGTTTACAGAGGGCCTGGCAGTTATAATTCAGCGCAATACCAGTTTCAAATGACAGCAAAATTGACCAATCATATCTTCTCTCTTAGTGGGCGGGCTTAACTGTATGATAATTTCCGCCCGCTGTGGCGACGCTAGCTGTCGTTAGCACCATCGCTAGCTAGTTTCGATTCATCCCTTTGACGTCCTCGTGCGCGTTGTTTACATATTCCGCTTCCGAGAACCACGGAGCTGTGAACCTTATTTTGTTTGGAAACTTATTTTGCTTAAGATGTTATCTAGTACAGATATTATTGTTTATTGCGTTTTTAAAGCTTTACTGTCGTCTCAGTTTTTCTTTATTTAGTTTATTAAGAAAGGAAAAAAAAAATTTCGGGGGGTAGCGGGCCCAGGTTTAAAGGTCACGGTTCGCTACTGACATTATTTAATGGTTGTTTAAAGTCTTCACATTCTCCCATGTTTCATCCTGGAATTACAAGAGGCTCGTATTTGTTAATGTAATACAAGAAAACCATTCATTCAGATGGCTATTTGTTGTGAAACGAAGTAGTTACAATTTCAAACATTTTCAAGTATTTAGCCTAAATTCCAGCACTTTTCAAATCTGAAACAAAAAGCAACATTAAAATTGGTCAGGTAAATGTTCCTTCCATTGTTTTTGAGGGGTGTTTCTTTATACTAACACACATCGTTTCGGAGAACACTACACAGAATGTGAAGCGGCAAGTATAAACGCCTCCACCGTTTGCGGAAGTTCGTGCGAGGTGGGCGGGGCCACCGTAATGACGTCATTTTTATTTGTGTGGCCCTCTGACACAATTCAGGTTTCTTATGTGGCCCCTTGTAAAAATTAATTGCCCACCCCTGATCTATTCATATATTTCATTTATTTATTTTTTTATAATCTCAAATGGTGTTTCAAAATGTTTCAAAAGGTGTCCCTAAACATTTTGCTCAATATACAGTATGTCATTTGTTTCGAAGACAATCTTATCTTAATGGTCTGTCTATACTTTTCATTCATTTTATATATATATAATATATTATTTATTTAACAGAAATGTTTATTTTATACAATTATATGTAATTGTCATATGGCTATACATGTGCTGTATGCTGTATCAACAATATTTCAGCTGATACTGTGACTACAGTGTTGCAGTACACAGATTGGCAATAAAATTTCACTTTCATTGCCTTCAAATCACAAAATTCGAGCAGACAGTGCTCTATTTGAATCAAGGTTTCTGGTGGAGACTGGGATTAGATAGAGATTGTTGCAGGAACTAAGCTTATTGCTTAGCTAGCTGTTAATGCAATGCTTGGGTGTGCTTACTTGAATGATATTAAAATGTTACAGCCCATTGCAACTTTGCTGTTTTGTCCTCATTGGTGCTAGTATGAGTGGATTCCTGACTGTCAAGCAGGGTGTCACAATACTACTACTACTACTACTACTACTACTAGTACTACTACTACTACTACTACTACTACTACTACTACTAATAATAATAATAATAATAATAATAATAAATTTTACATAGGTAAATAAGCTTGCCATAAACTCTTACCATCATATTACCCACAAATTCATAGTGCTAACACATAAAAAATTTGGTGATTTGTTTTCTTTATTTGACTTAATGTGTGTCCAAAGCATGCCTTTCATCAGGTTAGTATTGTTTTAGCTGCATCACAGCACAACTGGATGTGGAGTGCAGAAGGAAAATAGCTGAAGAGAAAATCACAGCATTTGTTCAGCCTGGAACACATCGCTTACAACAAGGCTTTGTGATTCCCGTTTAGTTGAATAAAATCACAGGCCTGAATGAAAGTGTATATTTGCAGTGCTACTGCCACAAGACAAAAGAAATCAAAACTTGTCCTCCCTTTAGTCTGTGGTAATTGTAGATATTTCATAATGGTGGGCTGCAAATTGTAGCTCCCATGATTGAGTCCCAGTGAAAAAAAAACCTACTTCTGAGGTGTTCTTTTTGCAATCAAAGTCTGCTTGTACTGTTCAGTGACTTCAAAGCCTCCTCACTCAAAGCTCCTGTTTTGCATTTCCATGTAATGTGGGCTTGTAATTAACAAGTCTTTAATATAGCACCATCTGTTAACTATATGCCATCTGCCGAATGCAGTTTCCTACCATAATATTTTTAAGACAAACATCATAATGGTAATACATTTCAGGGACTGATTTTTCCTAATAAACTGTCATTGTGAAATGTAATTCATAATATACAGCCTCAATGCAATTTGTGCATGACATCGTAGGACCATGTTGAATAAGGAAGGCTGAATTCTAAACATATATGCTGAGGTGTATTTTTCGTCCTGTGGATTGCTTTCATTTCACGTCAGGCACCTCTACTGAGGGTGCAATATAATGGCAGCTTTAATTTAATGGGTCACTGAGTTCAATTGAAACAGCTTTCTGAAAGCCTGCATGTGGAATGAATGACACATTGGCCATCTTTCAACATTTTTGATTTCTGTTGCATTTAAATCATTGAAAATGAGAGATTGAGAGATCTGCATCTTTATTTACAGGTTAATGGGGTGTATAGTGTGACAGTTCAAGCTCACTCACTTCACTTGATCTTTATATTTTTTAGAAAATTAATTTTAAACAAGTAAGCAGGTGTGTAAGCAGGCAAACAGGTGCAGCCAGGTGGGAAAAGAGACAGGAAAAATTGATGCTGCTGAAATGATTAAACTCCCTCTGCCCTCACTCTAAAGGACATATGGATCAAAGCATGCCATCTCTCACTACATATCCTCCCACACCATATGACATATGCCTCATACAAACAGGTAGTCGTGCTGGCTCAGACACCTGCATCCCAGTAACTCCCCCACCGGGTCTGTTCAACTGTCATCTTCCTCCTATGCGCTTTCCTTCACGTGCTTCATTCTTCCCAAGGACTGTCCCGTTCACATTGAGACCACCCCGCATATCGGACCCAAACGCGGGGCCCTTTTATTGACCTCGTCGTTTGTTTATGTGTCATTGTAAAATTGTCCCATTGGCTCTGAATAAAGTCATGCGCTCATATAAAAGACAGCATGCATTTTATCACTGTCATGCCATCCAGTTCATCTCTGCATGACGTGGCCCAGTCAAAGCCTAGGTGTGCTGCATGCATCTTTGTGCAGACGATCAATAATCTCGATATGGTGCAACCGGCACCAGCTGTCCACACCTCATTAGCGGACGACTAAGTCTGCTCTCTGCGGCACCATTAAACACTCCCCCTGATCAGGGAATGACAAACGAGGGGGGAAAGAGTAAAAGTCAAAGCCTCTGCATGTCTTCTCTGAACTTGATCCTTTAAGGCCAGTGAGGATACAGAGATGTGTGTAATTAAAAGGACTGAGTTACGTTCGGGAACAAATGGCTGTTAGCAGACATAGTTAGGCGTCCCACAGCTTGCCAGATATGCCAGTGTAGACTAAGAGTGTAACCAGATGTTTGCAATCAGTTAGCAATTGCAGCTTAACAGAATAACGTGTTCTCGATTCCTCACATGTCTCGTTGTTTACTGTCTTCTGAATGTTTTGAACGTGTAGTGATGTTTATTGAGTTTTTTAACGTGATTATAAAGTGATATTACTAATATTTTGAAACGGTGAAGTGTTATTTACAGACTTGACAAGTTTACTGAACTACACAGTGCCTTCAGCATTGTGCCAATATATGTATTACCGCTCTATCCAGGGCCAGATTACTATCATGCTTTACCGATTGATTTAACCTTACAAGAAGACAGGATCTGCATTAGAGTGTACTGTATATATACAGAAGCCAATTTAAGGAGTTACTGTTGTGAAATTGTGGATGTAAAACATCACGTCTTAATCAAAATGCTATTTGTGCTAATAGTACTGAGATGATATCTGCTACAAATTCAATTCACTCATTTCAATGACTAGTTGTAATAGATCTGAAGTATCTAAGAATCTAATTGAAGGGAAAGAATCCAAGAACATCCAAGAAGAGTTTTCGTTGTTTTGTTATCTGCATTTTGGCATAGCCGGAGAGTGGCCAAACATTTCTTAGGAGGTGTCACCAATGTCAGTGATATACTGTGACTGGTATACTGCAGGAAAACCCATTAATGATATCTGGTGTCTGTCTCTCCCAGTGATTCTGCCATGCATGTTGAAGCCCTTAATGAGAGCTTGTTTGGGGATGTTACAGTGTTACATGCCACATCTGAGCTCACTGGAATGACTGTGCCTCTGTATAAGTCTCATTTTCCTTTGAGTTTGGAACCCATAAAGAAGAAGCAACCTGATTAATTAGTCCCCAGACACGGATGATGCTCATGAGATACTGGTCTGGTGCCACACAGATGCACCAACTCTCAGCATTCAAATGAGTCTTCACAGGAAACTGCTCCTAACTTTCACCAAAACAAACTGCCATTCAGGTCAGGCGGGTGCGTTAATGTGTGTGTATTGTGAGCACTGTTTGACAAAAGGTTTTCCCAGTAATTAGGCGTGAACTTAAAGAAGCTGTCACATTGTCACTATTAATTATGACGTTCTGTCATGGTTCTGTCTGGCCAGATACCTTCTTTCACCTTCAGCTAGTTTGCAGAGATGCTGATAGATGTGTTTGGTAGACTTCTTGTATGTGTTTGTTTAGACACAATTCGTCACTTTTATTTTCATGCATTCTATAGATCTGTTACCTGAATGTAAAAACATCAATCTGGATCTTTGATTTGGATCTTTAACATTTTAGCTGCATTATTGTTGTGCAATTTAAGGTATTTTATCCAACGATTTTTCAAATCACCATACATTTCAACATATAATATATAACCTGGTGTCTACTATATCTACAACTACTACTTTCAGATGATCGTAACTGAGGTAGCCTGTCTATGTCAGGTCTGGAATGCCAGGGACTTGATGCATTATGGAGAATGCAGATGCCGAGTGTCTGCTGGGGAAGACCTGGACCTTTGTTCTAAGGACAATTTCCAACCACTCAGCTACTCATCCCTGAGATTGTGTTTGTTCCTCTTGCTCAAAAGCATGAACATGAGGTCATAGATCCAAAGACACTGCTCCCTTCATAGGTGCCACCAGTGTGTGAACAACACTGTTGTAACATAATGTTTCAACAGGAGAAAATAAAAACAATGTCCATAATCTAGGCTACTTAAAGGTTAAGACATCAGGAACTAAATGAACGTATCGAATAATTTTATTAATCTTTAAAATATTAGAATTTATTCACATTTACTGAACTGCTCGACTCATGTTCCCATTCACTCAAAATCAAAGTAGCCCGAACCTTTTACTGTTTGTGATGCAGCATCTAGCAATTGTAACATCTTGATCCTCTAATGTGGCAAACTGGTTGTCACATTAAGGATTCTTCTGCACTGTGGAGGCAGCTGTTCCTTTCTTATGTTATGCAAAAGATGCTGAGTAGATCAGCAATCAGGTGGAGGCAGCTGTTGCTGCATCACTTTAAGCCATCTTCAATCACATTAAATCCAATGAATGGTGCCTCAAGAGATTTTTATGGCAATGAAAATTTGTGTTATCCTGCAGACTGAACCTCTATCCAACACTTTTTACAGTGTCCAGGTTTGTTCACTATGCTATTTGTAATGGCTTGTGTTTTACCTCTGTCTGCTGTATTTAAGGGCGTACTCACACTAGGCACGGTTTGCTCGTTCCGTGCTGGGGCCCAGTTATCCCCCCTCCCCACTCCCCCTCCGGCCTGCACTCACACTGGCTTCATCAACCCGGCCCGAGCACGCTTACGTCACCACAACGTGACTTTATTTGGAAAAAAAGCGCGCTCGCACAACACTATGGAGTTCACGATTCTCTTTTTATTGTATTTTTGAAGTCGTTTTGGGAGTGCAGAAACACGGTGCAAGCACCAGGACTCCCTTGAAAAAGAGATTTTAATCTCAATGGGACCTTCCTGGTTAAATAAAGTTAAATAAAAATAAATAAATAATCGTGCCCTGGCCCACCTCTTCAAGCGGGCCCGAGCACGGTTAACTGATCCGGGCCCGGGCACGGTTGGAGCGCTCACACTAGCCAAACAAACCGTGCTTCGGCAGGCAACCGTGCCCGGGCCCGGATCACAGAGCCTAGTGTGAGTACGCCCTAAAGCTAGCTACTTTAAGCTACTGAATCTAGCTAGCTACTTTAAGCTACTGAATCTAACTAGCTACTTGTCACTCAGATGCTTCTCTCCAAGTGTTTTTTTATGGTATGCACTGTCATGGCATGTGATTAATGGCAGTAATTGTTTTTATTTGTAATGGTAATACATGCTATTCTCATGATGTAGCTACTTAGTGCTGCTTTCATTTCAGTGTGGAACATTTCAGACAAACTTTACCATTACAGCTAGGGTTAGGGTTAATGCTTCATAACTTTATTCTTTAAAAAAAGTTCACTTTAAAAATAAAGAGCAATTAAAAAACACAAAACCAAGCATCAGAATGGGGAAGAAATGCTTTAAGTGACTTTGAACGTAGCATGGGTGTTAGTGCCAGACGGGCTGGTCTGAATATTTCAGAAACTGTTGATCTCCTGGGATTTTAACACACAACCATCTCTACGGTTTACAGAGAATGGTCAGAAAAAGAGAAAATGTCCATTGAGCAGGATTTCTGTGGGCACAAATGCCTTGTAGATGTCAGAGGTCAGAGGAGAATGGCCAGACTGGTTCAAGCTGATAGAACGGCAACAGTAACTCAAATAAACATTTGTTACAACCGAGGCATGCAGAAGATCATCTCTGAGTGCATAATACGTCGAATCTTGAGGTGGATGGGCTACAGCAGCAGAAGACCACACCAGGTGCCACTCCTGTCAGCTAAGAACAGGAAACTGATGCTACAATTCACACAGGCTCACCAAAATTGGACAATAGAAGATTGCCTGGTCTGATGAGTCTCGATTACATTTGGATGGTAGGATCAGAATTTGGCATCAACATGGAAGAATGGATCCATCCTGCCTTGTATCAGTGGTTCAGGCTGGAGGTGGTGGTACAATGGTGTGGGGGTTATATTCCTGGCAAACTTTGGGCCCATTAGTACCAATTGAGCAGCGTGTCAACGCCACAGCCTATCTGAGTATTGTTGCTGGCCATGTCCATCCCTTTATGACTACAGTACCCATCTGATGGCTACTTCCAGCAGGTTAACACGCCATATCATAAAGCGCAAATCATCTCAGATTGGTTTCAAGAACACAACAGTGAGTTTACTTGAATGGCCTCCACAGTCACCAGATCTCAATCCAATAGAGCACCTTTGGGATGTGGTGGAACGAGAGATTCACATCATGGATGTGCAGCTGACAAATCTGCAGCAACTGTGTGATGCTATCAGGTCAATATGGACCAGACTCTTTGAGGAATGTTTCCAGTACCTTGTTGAATCTATCTACCTAATAATTCTACCGAATTGTACCGAATCTACCTAATAAAGTGGCCGGTGAGTCTATAAGCAATAGATATACTATTATTTCATTTGGCTCCAGAAACATCCTATGTTGTTGGAATCATGGGATTGAATAATGTCCAGTCTTTGCATATTTCACCATGCATATAATGCTGTTACTTTTTGATTACTAACTGTCAGTGCTAAGTTTTCAAACACACTAACTATCTTGTAGGTACTATTTTGGCTTACTTTTTGCATACTTTTTAGTATAGAATAATACACTTTTGGACATAGACCATGTCTCCATGTTTGTGATGTTACTATTCTTACTCTGCTTCATCTCTGACCTGAAGTACATTTACTGTGAGTCTTTGGTCTAGCATATCTACACACATTTTCTTGTCATCTCCAGTGTGTAATGTGCATTAATTTTTCCAGTGGCGTCACAAGAATCTCTTCAACAGTACTTAACTGAATACTTGTTACGTCAGATGTCAAGATGATGTCATTTACATCTGACCTAACATAGTTTGCAGGGAACGTTTGATGTATTGTTTTGCAATTTTTCTTCAAATCATATTTTACACATCCAGATGCAAAACCACTGTATGCAAATGGAATTGTTTTAGCCGTTTCTCATAATTTCACTCAAGTAGCTTACAACTCTGATAACAAGTTTATTTCTAATGCAGCCTTTCAGTTTCAGATCATAAGCTGTTGTTTCAGTGCTAGTTTTGGGGATATTACTTTCACCATAATCTTTAGAGGTGTTTACCTTATTCTGAATATCTGTTGAAATTGAGTATTTCTCATATCAGCACTTGCCTCTGATTTGACTGTACAATCATTGATCAAGGAAGGATGCACTTCAGTTATTTTATGATGCCAGCCACCCCTGAACTTGTATTGATGCACTACAATCATTTTTCCCCATACTTTCAAATCAATTTGTAGTCAAACGCATACAAAGTCTCTGAGCTTCCAAACTAATTATGTTACCCCTTCTAGCAATGCCAGAATCTTCTTTCACAACAAAGATGCATTTCTCACATCATCACTAACTAGCTGTTTCAGTTCATTACATGGCTCATTCAGTTCACTCAAAAACACTGAGTCATTTTCTCAGTTTTGTCCTCTCTCTGTTCATGTCCTTGAAGTCCACTTTTTACATTTACATTTGTGTCTCACTGCTTGGAGTGTCTGTCAAACCTGTGTGATTACTTCACACCCCTCCCCCCACCACTACAACCACTCCACAACTGAAATAAGTTGAACAACAACAGTCTTGTTGGTTTATGACATAAAATATATTTGAAGGTAGAGCAAAATAAGCAAATAAAAATATATTTTAGTAAAACTCTGAATGATTTTGGCTCATTTCTGAAATTTCTGAAGTTTCACTGCTCAAATTCCAAAGTATTCAATGCATCTTTGTTCATTTGGGGCTTATGGTCTTCATGTAAATTTGAATGGTCTTCTCAATTACAATTACTGTACATATATCACACGTGTGTGTGTGTGTGTGTGTGTGTGTGTGTGTGTGTGTGTGTGTGTGTGTGTGTGCGTGTGTGTGTGTGTGTATTATTCATCAGTAAAATAGTGTGTACTCTGCTTCCATCACACTTGCTACCATCCCTCTAGACTCCAGCTGTCATGATCCTCCCACAAGTCTAACCAGGGTCAACTCCCCTGTTTGATTCCACCTGCTTTACATTACTAATTATCTTCTATGTGTTTAAATGCTGCTGGTCAGTATATTCATTGCCAAGTCTGTTGAGTTCAATGGAGTTCATTCTCTTGATTTTTTGGGATGTTTTTTTGTCTGGCCATTTGCTGTTTCTGTGTGCCTGTTCTGTCCTGCCAGTTTTCTACATTAGTTTGTGTACCATTTGTGAGTTTTGGGATTTTGAAACAGGTTTGTCTGCCTGTCTTTCTATTAAAATCCTTGTTTCCTGAGAACCTGCATTTACAGTTGTGATCAAATTTATTCAACCCCCAATGCTGCGAAGGGTTTTATGGAATTCAGTGCACATTTGTAATTGTGTTCATAATGAAATCTTACAAGGACTTGTTAAAGAACTAAATGCAACTAAGATAGCATCAATTTTTTTTGTCATAAAGTATTAAATGGCCTTTTTGTGATTTCTTCATTGACACAATTATTCAACCCCTTTACGACTACCACTCCTAAGAACAGAGGTTCATTCCAGTGTTTTCCATCAGGTATTGAAAACATCTGTGGATGTCAACGAGCAGCAATCAAGCATGATAAGCACCAATTAGGCAGATTTAAAAGGACTGTGATACTCAGCTCCTTCTAGACATCTACTGGTGTGTTTCCAAGCATGGTGAAGGCAAGAGAATGGTCCCAGAAGACAAGAGAAGAGGTTATTGCTCTTCACAAGAATGGCAATGGATATAAAAAGATTGCGAAGTTGTTAAATATTCCAAGAGACACTATCGGAAGCATCATTCGCAAGTTCAAGTTAAAGGGCACAGTGGAAACGTTACCTGGTCGTGGCAGAAAGAAGATCCTGACCGCGACTGCTGTGCGCTACCTGAAGCGTAATGTGGAGAAAAATCCCCGCGTGACTGCTAAGGAACTGAAAAAAGACCTGTCAGATGTGGGCACTGAAGTTTCAGCTCAGACAATAAGGCGCGCACTGCATAACGAAGACCTCCATGCCAGAACGCCCAGACGCACCCCCTTGCTGACTCCAAAGAACAAGAAAAGTCGACTGCAGTATGCCAAAAGTCATGTGGACAAGCCACAAAGGTTTTGGAACAGTGTACTGTGGTCAGATGAAACTAAATTAGAACTGTTTGGGACAATGAACCAGCGCTATGTTTGGAGAAGGAAGAACCAGGCTTATGAACAAAAGAACACCTTGCCTACTGTGAAGCATGGCGGGGGGTCAATTATGCTTTGGGGCTGTTTTGCTTCTAATGGTACAGGAAAGCTTCAACGTGTGCAGGGTACCATGAATTCCCTTCAGTACCAGAAGATCTTGGAGGAAAATGTGATGGAGTCAGTCACAAACCTGCGGCTTGGGAGACGTTGGACCTTCCAACAGGACAATGATCCGAAGCACACATCCAAGTCCACTAGAGCATGGTTGAACATGAAAGGCTGGAACATTCTAGAGTGGCCATCGCAATCACCAGACTTAAATCCAATTGAGAACCTCTGGTGGGACCTAAAGAAGGCAGTTGCAGTGCGCAAGCCTAAGAATGTGACTGAACTGGAGGCTTTTGCCCATGAAGAATGGGCTAAGATACCCATAGGTCGCTGCAAGACACTTGTGTCAAGCTATGCTTCACGCTTGAAAGCTGTCATAACTGGAAAAGGATGTTGTACTAAGTACTAAAAAATAATGTCACTAGGGGGTTGAATAAAACTGATAATGATGTGAGCACAGTAAAGACATTTGTGGTTATTCCATCATAAATATTATGTTATGTTTGTCTAATTTATAAGTGCCTCTTTGATATAATTGTAAATAAGATGACTGAAATGATCAAAATCAATGTCAAACTGGCCAAAACACTTTATTTTAGTGGGGGTTGAATAAATTTGATCACAACTGTAGCTCTGCTTCTGCCAGTAACCCTGGCATCTTTGGTACTGTATGTGCTATTTTAGGTCAAATTTGTATTGCACTTTGAAAACTTAAAAATAACTTTTTTCTTAATGATAACAATAATGGTTAACTGGGATTTGCGAGTGATTGTATGTGAACTTACACTCTTCAGCTCCTTTAATACAGTGAGCCAGATTATTCAGTAGTGCGATGCTCCACAGAATTTTCTAACCAAACCTCATGTTTATGGAGTCTTACTAAAAAGTATTTTCACTTTCTTTTTTCCTCGGACATTTATTTTTGTATTTTTGATGACAGACAACAAGACTGTCGATTGTGCAAACAACAAGCCAAATTGCAGGCTAACAATAAATAACCTATAATAGTGCAATAGATTCCATGCACTGGTGATGAATGTTTTAAGTCAAGTGAATTTTATTTTAAATACTTTAAGTTACATAAATCATGGAAACCATTATTATGCCTGCCTCAGACTGCTCAAATCATATAATGACTTTTTTCTTTTTTAAGTCGACAAGCTAAGGCAACATTATGCATATGTCAGGGTTGTCTACACATTCTGTGCTTTCTACAGTGACATGCTATATTCAATAACTATGTCTACAAAACAAAAGCCTTTTGTATTCTTTTTTCTGAATGGGTGCTCTCAGCCACATCTTTTCATTTATTCTGTTTGGCTAGAGATGAATACAGGATAAAGGAAAGCAGCTGATAGATTTTGACATTCAATACAAAAGCCCATGAAAACCTCCTCATGCAAAAGAAGTTGAAACCCTCTGTGTGCTGAGGATGTTCTGTGAAATTACAGAAAAAGGTCAGAGAGTAGTGTACTGTGCCCACAACCACTGACCTGATATTGACGCATTACTCTGTGACATAAGGCAGGACTCTTGTAATACATGTAGGTGTGAAATAAGATACACATATCCATATATATATCTGTTTATCTCAGCGTAGTCCAATCTTAGTCCATTAAATAATTACTGTGAATATTTAATAGCAACAATTGACTTTTATAGTCGGGTTTGTTCAAGTTTATTTTATAGGCAAGCTTATATATAAGCTCAATAAGCACAAAAGCCAAGACTGCCAGAACCAAGGGTCAGTGTTGAAAGCTAGAATAAGAGTTACAATACAATATTACAGAATATGGTACAAGCCAAGATTGATTAATAAATGATTGATTTTTTTAATTAAAATAAAATCAGGATTGATTGATTATAAGTGCAATAAGGAAAATAAGTGCAAATAATATTAAGTTTGTTTTATTAAGTTGCTTTTCAAAAAGATAAGTGTTCAGCTAGCATTTAAAGATTAGGAGAGACAACATTGTTTAGTCAAGATGGTGGTGAATAATGGTGGGTCAAGCTGAAACTGACAGGGCTTGATGTATGAATCAGGTGTATGGATCAGGATCATGTTTGATCAGGTTTGATCATAGTGATCACGTAGGAGGAAGCAGATCCCTATTTAGCCTTGTAGGCAAGCATCAGCTGTGATGTCAGAATGTCAATTTCAAAGTAAAAGTCAAAGTTATCTTTAATGTCATTCAGACTATACAATAGGAGAATTTGTTTACAACAAAATCACATTTCTCTACACTCCAAAGTATAATATTAGACAATTGCACTTTAGACTAGACACATTATACGTGAAGTAAAGTAAATTATTGAACTAAAACTACATGTAGAGAATCTGTATTTACAGAGGAAATATAGTGCAGTATATGCATATGATACAGCACAGAGTATATACATTAATACAGTACAGTATATGCATATGATACAGTACAATAATTATTGCACAACAATAGCTGCATTGTTGAATGTGGAAAGGATTGAATTAGTTGGATATCTTTGGTGTGGAAATGGTGGTTGAATCCATTAGAGATTATATCACCATGAGAGCAAGTGTAGAGAGAAAAGAGAAGAGGACCCAGAACTGAGCCCTGTGGGACACTGGTGGAGAGTTTACACAGAGATGATGTGGATCCCATCCATGTTCCCTGATAAGAGCATCCCCTGAGGTAGGACTCAAGCCATTTCCACATTGAGCTAGCAATTCCTAGGTCAAGATGGACTGATGGGAGAATCATGTACTTTGCCAGTTTGAAAACAGCACATTGGTCTGACAAAATCTGAAAAAATTACAGTGTGGCTGTTCTATCCACATCAAGCTCCTTCATCACTGCACGTAAGGCAGATTTTGTAGAGTGCACCAGGTTGAAGTCATACTGATTGGGATCCTCGAGCAGATTCTGGGTGAACAAGAGAGATAACTGATTATAGACAACACAATCAAGAATCTTTGAGAGAAAAGACAGAAGATATTGGTCAGTTTTTGCTGACATCAGAGCTGTCTAATATGGTGGGTGTCTTCAGTATGGGTTCCACCCTAGCAATTTGGTAGTCAGATGGAACTCGACTTGATAGAAAGATGATATATATGATTGATAGGAGTGACGAATGGGAGACCATCCAGGGAAAGAGAAGTAATGTGGATCGGATGGGGTCAAGTGGGCAAGTAATTGGGTTACTGAATTTCACTCAGTGTGGCATTTCTGTAGAGAGGGGATAGAAATATGATAGAAAATTAAGAGCAAGAAGACGATGTGGGAGGAATGGAAACATGAGAAAAAGTGATGGACTCTGTTAACTTTCTCCTCAAAAAAAGGTGGCAAAATCCTTTGGGGTTAGAGGGACAGGTGTAGGGGGAGGACTGAAGAGGGAAGAAAAGGTGTTAAAGAGTTTGTGTGTATTGGATGTATGTATTGGAAAGAAGAGACTTTAAAGAACAGAATATAGAACATCAGTGAGATTTCCTCCACCTCCTCTTTCTTAGTTCCCACTGGTTGCTCTGCAGGACATCAGTCAGCCATGGAGGGGGTGGGTCAAATCTGGATGGCCAAGAGGAGCAAGGACATTGAAGGTTAGTGAGGAGAGGAGGAGGCATGTGTAGTGGATTCCACGGAGAGTGAAGGAAAGCAGTCGCTGTGGAGGGAGAAATGGGGTGAAGGTTTCAATTGAGCGGAGGAAGCTTGTGTGGGTACGGTGTGGACAAGAAGGGAAGAGTGCGGGAAAGTGAAGACAAAGCAGCGATCTGAGGAGTGATGGGGTGGAGAATGTCTGCTCCGTGAATTAGAGCAGACAGGTTGAGATCAAATGAAGAGAGCAGCAGAAGAAGACCGGATGGCTGCAGATGTTTTCTGATGGTAGGTTGTAGTCACCAAGGAGGAGTCCTTTTAACAGACAAGAGGCTGAGAGGAGTGTCCAGGTAATAATTATCACGTTCAACACGTTTCCTTCTCTGATAATATTTTTGGCCTAAATACGGCAGCTTAATTAAGTGTTACGGTGAGCTTCATTATTGAAATTATTATTGAGAATATTGAACTCACCTTACACTCACCAATATATTGCCTTACCACCCATCCTATCCTTGTGAAGTGTTGCCATTTCTCTTGAGTTGTGTGCTTACCAAGCCTTTTGTATCTTTTAGTCTCTTGCGGTTATAGAGTCCTGCCTGTTTCTAGTTTATGCCTCTGTCTTACCCCTCTGGTTTGGTCGTGATTACATCTTGTTTTGTCTGATGCCCTTCGGATTCTTGACCTCTGCCTGTTTCATCACTCCTGTTTATTTGTATGATCCCCATCATTAAACATTTTTTTTACTCTCTAGCGTCTGTCTCTTGCATTGTGCAGATATAACACTAACCTACTGCACCTCTCCAGATCTCCTCAGTAGACTGGTCTATCATCTTTTTCTGACTGATAAACATTTTCTATAGTAGTGACCAACAAATGTACAATAAATGTCCTCTTTTAGTATTAATAAATACATGGACAAGTGAGCATTAGGAGTCATCACAGTACCTAATAGAAATATTTAGTTTCAAAGAAAACTACTATATATCTACTACTACTACTTTTTATATCTACTACTACTACTATTACTACTACAAATAATAATAATAATAATAATAATAATAACAGGATGAAGATGAAGACAAAACTGAAACAACAAAAATAAAACAGCCCCCCCCCCCCTTTATGGTTTATACTGAAAAATTTATGCTGCTCCCTGCACAAAGTGGGGTGTTGCAGCCAATGTTTCAAGGGACAAAAGGGAATCTAAGCATCAGCAGAGAAAGCACTACAAAGACCATAACTGGGGAAACATAAATGCACTACATTTACCTCTCCAGCTATAAGCTTTTGGTTAAGATGTCTCAGGAATCAAGTCAATTACTGAAAAATATTAGCATCTACAGAATATTAACATCTACAGTCCACATACCACAAAGCGAAGAACCCACCACAGGGTACATAAAAAGTAAAAAGCTAAATAAACATAACTTAAACATAACTTGCTTCACGGCAAAATGTTTACCAGACATGTGAACTGCAGCACTTACCATCCTGCTGCACCTATTTTCTTTTGGAAGAACCAAGATGAAATGAAGATTCTGATTGGTGCGTAGCCTGACTATCAACTGGTTCATGCCTATAGGTCAGTGCTGCATGCAGAATCATTTCGAAAGGTGAAGGGTCATATGCCTGCTAGGGCCCCATTGCCTCAGCTGCCTTGTTTACAAACCAGCAGATGGTTAATAAGCCTCAAGATAGCGTCTCACTAACCTTCACCTTGTGCTGTACAATAACTTTACTATAGCTGACTAAGGTCAAGATATGCTGCATCATGTTCCTGCCTGCCCATCCGTGCTGTCTTTACAGACTGGGTAACGCTGGCCCTTTATGTCAGCCCTCTTCTCCAGAACTCCAGGCCCATTAAAAGGTGAGTAGCTCCACTTTGCTGCCCTGCACATCCTCAGCTTCACATCACTTTCAATATGAATTCCATTAGTTACTGTGCCACTTTAAAAAAAAAAGGAAGGGCTTATTAATTACCAAAGTATGGGCTCAGGCCAAAAGGTGCTTGTGCAATTACAGGATTAAATCAAGTCACCGTTTAGCTTGTCAGTGCTGACAGAAATAATTTTAGTGAATTATTAAAGACCTCCACAGCAATATAGTGAATTGTCCAGTTTTCAGCATGAGAATGGCCATTTTCTTCCTACTTAAGTAAAACTATTAGCTGCATTTCAGCAGGTTTTGGACATTCTTGCAATCTGTGATGTCTATAACATCTTGTTTGGATTATGAGACAGAGTAATTATGCCATACTATCACATATTCATAGATAAACATTTCTGGATTTTTAATAGGAAAAAAGGTACTCTATGAGGCAGTGAAACGGAGGCTGAACTCTGAATCTGATAACCCACATTTAGGGAGTGCATCTGTCATGTTTATGTTCGTCATGTTTGTTATTTTTATGTTTATGTTTTCACTGGTGGTTTTGACAGCAAATTGGATCAGCGTCCAGTGCCCATACCTGTGTTCAACTGAATAAGGACATCTCAGATGTTTATGAAACATGTTTGGCATGGAAGTTTATGCTATGTTCAAGTCATGTCAGAATAAGTAGCATTAACTATTAAATTCATCCTGAAAAAAAAAGAAAACATTGATGCAGCTTGCAGTATAACTACCAGTATGAGCACAAATGACGTAGGACTGTTCAGTTGTGGCCCTAGTGTGCGTAGCATTTGTGAGGCAGTGATTCTGTACTGAAGCATCTCTCATGTAGATCATTTTATGGTTAAAGGGGCATATGGGCATCAGAGGAAGAGGAGGAGCTTTACAGAGTTACAGGAGCTGTCTCATGTACATTAGGAGTATATACTCCTCACTAGTCTGTAAACTCTCAATTTTTGAATGACAATGTAAATCTGTAACTTTGTTATGGTTTCCATGCTACTGAAATGCTCTTTGAAAGACAAGATTCATTTATGATATCTAAAATACTGGATAAAATAAAATCTACAAAGAATATCTGGCACATTTCAAATATGATTGCATACAGTATTTGATGGACAGAGGTTTAGGGAAAATATTGTCAATTAGAAATGCAATACTTAATTCACATATGTCAAAGTCACGGCCCGCGGGCCAGATCCGGCCCGTGAATTGATTATCTATGGTCCCCTGGATGATATTTAATTACTATTAGAACCGGCCCGCAGGCCACAGCTGCCCGCTGGTGTTTTGCACGCACAAGCACTACATTCCCCACAATGCAACGGTAGCCCGCAAAGTCACTGCAGCGCGCACAAGCGGCGAGGGTCAGCGCGGCGAAAATAACGTAATCGCAGTGGTTTAGCTCGTGCGAGACCGTCTCGCGCGCTGTCGATTCACGAGGTCGTGCATCTCTCGAATTTTGTACTTTGCGCGCGCCGCGCCTCAGCGCAATGAACAAAGTCATGTTTGCAGGGTTCATGCACCTTTACAAGGTGGAATTCGAGCACTTGTACGTCACCTTCAAGGTCCATTTCAATATTTCCCAGCACGTTAAACTTAATTAAGTTAAATATTTATACATATACTCGAAATGATTCGAAATAATTCGCTTTTTATTCACATTATTTAATGGTGGTTTATTTTCAAAACGCCCAATCTTAACGTCTTCACGTTCTCTCATGTTTCGTCCTGGAATTACAAGAGGCTCGTATTTGTTAACATAATAAAAGAGAACTGTTCAGTCAGATAGCTATTTGTTGTGAAATTAAGTAGTTACAATTTCAAGCATTTTCAAGTACTTTAGCTTAAATTCCAGCACTTTTCAAACCTTTATTACTTTATTCATGTTTGCTTGTTGAAAAATATTTTCACTTGAAATTACTGACAGATGCATAAGAAAATATTGCTTTATTCATTTAAGCATTAAATAATATACACTGTGTTAGGTCTTGATTCAGTAGGCTATGTGCAATCATTTTAATATGTTTTAATAAACATTGAACCAGTCCGGCCCTCGGCTTGTAACAAATTAGTTTTTTTGGCCCTCGGTGTATTTGACTTTGACATCCCTGACTTAATTTAATGTAGAAATGAAATACTGTATAGATTCATTCAATAGCCTTTTCATGCATAAGTTGATTTTAGTTTTAAAATAAGGACAGGAATTGTTTCCAGTACATTGTGATTATTCCAAAATAGCTGGGAGATAGCAGTAATCATCAGAGGTGGGGACTCGAGTCACATGACTTGGACTCGAGTCAGACTCGAGTCATTAATATTAAGACTTTTGACTTGACTTGAAAAAATATTCAGAGACTTAGACTTGACTTGGACTTTTACACCAATAACTTGGGACTTGAATTGGTCTTGAACCTGTATACTTGCAAAGACTTGATTTTTTTTACCCCAAATCAAAATTTTAGATTTGGGGTAAATATTAAAACGCATATTAATATTTATAAAGTGCGCCCCATTAATTTCATTTCCGTCCTTCTGATGCAGACCGGTGTTACACCAGATTCTGTGACCGTCGAGTTTTGTGACCACCGGGGGCGCTATTTCAGTTTCTGTTCAGAGGCACAAACGCTTTACGAATGTTACGTAAACTACGCTGATGCACTTTCTTTACTCGTTTTGTTGGTGTCCACGAGCCAAAATATGACAGATGTTTATATTTACATTTTATCGTCTCTTAATTACATAAATGTACTTAAACAAGATTTACCATCCCCTCACCATTGCAGCCAACAAAGAAATCATTAATGGGATGTACAGGTGAGCCTTTTTAACTGGGGTCACCAATTCTGACGGCCGCCATCAGAATATGTGACCCCACTGAATCTCCAGGTAACAATAGTACACCGTGACCCCACAATAACAGAAAACAATGAAAAAATAACCCTAACCTTTTATTAGTCTATATTTATCCAAATGTTTAGAATAACCATTCATAATGACAGCATCTTGCTTACGATGAAGCTTGCTATTTTCGTGTAAAATGATGTAACGAAACATTCTTGTTTAAGTACATTTATGTAATTAAGAGAAGATAAAATGTAAATGATCTGTCATCTTTTGGCTGGCGGACACCAACAAAACGAGTAAAGAAACGCATCAGCGTAGCATTCGTAAAGCGTTGGTGCCTATAAAAAAAAAGACTCGAAAAGACTTGAAATTCCAAGTTTCAGACTTGGGACTTGACTTGACGGTTGCCTGTCTTGACTCGAGACTTGACTTGAGTTGACTGTCTTTGCTTGAGACTTGACTTGGGACTTGAGGATAAAGACTTGGACTTACTTGAGACTTGCAAAACACTGACTTGGTCCCACCTCTGGTAATCATTACTTCTTACTGTGACCAGCAAATTTTGAACAAAGCACATTGCATGCCAGATGATTGTTCTAATGTGCTGTGTGGAGCTTTCAGTTGATTGTTCATTTGTTTCGACAGCCCACATCTTCCTTTCAGTATCATCTGAAAGGTGTGGTGTAGTAATGAACTCTGCTCTTCCGTTACCCTCACAAATTTAAAGAGATGTCTTTATGATGAGTTGTTACTCAATATTTCTTAAATCACCATTTTGTGTTGTTTCTTGTATGCTAAAGCTTCAACTGCTCAGCATTTCATAATAAAAACAATTTGTATGTCTGCACGTCTCAGTATCCTGCCTACCCCCTCTAGCGATAAAGTGAGAATAACTTTGTAACTAATGTAACAACAGGGTTGTGGGGGCTGCATGCAAAAGTGAATATTTAAGTGGTTAAGTACTAGAACAAACAAAATACGAATAAGATGAACACATTGAACAAAGACGAACTGAAAACACTGACATATCAAGAAAAGGAGACGTGGACTTAGAAACTAAACAACTGGATAATCTTGAACTAGCGACAGGAAGACAAAGAAGACAGAATTTAGATACATGGATACACAGGGAACTAAACTAGACACAGATGTAACCAGTAATGAGGGGTGGAGTTTCATATGACAATGCATGTAAACAGAAAGTGCATGGGAAACAAAAACCAGGTAGTAAAATCAAAACAAAGACGGACATTGCGGTTCCCAATGAGGGGGGTGATCATGGCTCCCTGTGCGCAAAAACAAAACCAAAACATTAAACAGGCAGAGGAACAGACAAAGCAAAAGAAGAAGACACAGGACCAAGAGAACATGGAGGAAACACATATGAATCAGGAACAGAAACAGATTGAGGGTCATGGGTGGACAAAACAGGATGCTGGACCTTGGGAGACTGGACAGGAAATGAGGGGCAGGAGCAGGCGGAGCACACTGGACAACAAGACGCTAGTCAGGAACAGAACGAGGAACAGGCATGGAGGTAGAAACAGGCACAGCCGGGCTACACACTGAGGCAGAGACAGGGGCTACACAAAGAGACACACAACCTGAAACAGGCTTAGACACTGGGGTTGGGGAAGCAGTTGGACTGGGAGCAGAGACAGAAGAACACGGAACCAAGATCAATACTGGACGAAGGACAGGATACCAGAACTGGGAGCTGGACAAAAAGACAGGACAGGTCTTAGACACCAGAGATACTGGAACAGAAACAAACTCCAGAAAACAGGAAGGGAAAACATGGGAATCAGGACTAGCAGTGAGGGTGAGAGAGGCCAGTACTTTAAGGATTACAGACAACGCAACAGGGACAAAACACGTAACAAGTCTGAGAACTCATATGGGGGCGGGGGGGGCTGCTGGGCAGCCTCTGGAGGCCTCTGGCAGGCAGGCCAGGCGGCCTCTGGAGTCCTCTGGATGGCTGCTGAGATGGCCTCTGAAGCACTCTGGGGCCCTCTGACCGTGGGTGTACAGGCCTATAAGGACTTTGACAAGGACTACAGCTTCAGTTGAAAAGTTCTGGTCGACAAATGCATTTCAAGTCAGTTCTTATAAAAACACACACACATTGTGTCACATTCTTCTACTTCTGTGCTAGGGACAAAAGGAGAAGCTCTATTTGATTTAGGAAAAGAGTGGAGATGAAAATTATTAATGTCACATTTGAAAAGTGAAAGTGAAAAATCCAACTTTTCATGAAAAACTTGAGTGGTGAATTAGTAACCACCTGTCGGTAAACAGTGAGAGAGTTTTGTCATGATTTAGAAATACATGTTCTGCCTGTTGACTTGGTCACAATTATGCATTTGATCTTTGATTTGATCTTTATGTAATTTGAGCCTTTTAATAAGATTTTGAATTCATTGCTTTGATTTTTATTTTCTCTATTTGCATTTGATCCTCTGACAGTTGTTTCTTATCATGGATTCAAGGGAAATTTATCTTTCATTACTATTTTGTGGAGGTGCAGAGTGTACACAAAAAGCAAGTTGTAGTCTGTTTTTTTTTTTACCTTTTTACCACTTTGTATAATTAATCATTAGTCATTTGTTTCAGATTATGATAATCCAGGGATCCCACTAAGCCATTGGAAATGAGATGCAGCTGTTGGATTGAAACACTACCATAATGAAACTCAATTCCACAGATGTTCTTGGACACACTATGCTCAGGTTGAACTAAAGTGCTATACTCTGGCTTTTAACTGTGGCTCTGTGACTCATCCAAGCATGGAATGGAGATATTCCAAAGCATTGATACTAAGTTCAGGTGAAGAATGTCCCTGATATGCTTATTGGTAATGTCTCAGTCTCTACAGGAAGAAAAAAGACTGAAAAACTATAATCCTGGATATGGTTGTCCCAAGTCTAAACTCCACTCCCCAGAGGTCGCCTAGCCGTTACTAGAAAAGTTCTCTTTCTCGGAACAGTCAGATTATTAATTATTGACAATAATTATTATACAGATTATTTGATGATTCTATTTCCTAGTTTTGCAAGACTTGCTAAGATGCCTGCACCGGGCAATTGCTTCTATTGGCATGAATTTTAATTATTTGGGACACTCCATGGCAGTAGGTTCTAATTGGTCATTCCAATTAATAAGGACATATAATTATTTTTGGACTGCAATCAAAATATCAAGATATGTTATGTGATGGGGGTGTAAGTTATTCCACAACTGCACTAAGCTCCTAGTGCAAACAGGAGTCAGTTATCCCACCATACAATGGCGAATGAATAGAGCACAATAGGGTTCAACATGGGTTTGATTAATTAACGCAGGTCTTTCTTTTCTTCACCGTGCACGGACCTCATGTCATTTTCATCTCCACCTGAAAAGACCTTCCAGAGCTAAAACTAGGAGATGAAAAATTGTTACACTGAGTGGCCCATAAATCAATCCCACTGAAAAGGAAGCTGACTTTAAACACCTTTCAATAAGAATAAGTGACAGAACAAAGTGAGGCAATTAACTGTGTTTTCTTAAAAGAGGGAATATGGAAAGGCACGACTATTCATCATTTGTCAAATAAGTGCTGGCTGGGAGAGCACATTGGGTGGGAGGGATAAGATATCAACAAGCAGACAGCAGCAAGGGAGCACACCTGCAGTTGTAAGCGCCAGCTAACAGCTAAACGTCTTTGATGCGAGGTGATTCATTGGTATGGTTCACCAAAGAGAGATCATATCGTTTTGTCTTGCTGAGCTAAGTAAAACAATTGTATTCAATTATCTGGTACAGTTTTGTTTCTCTGTTTATTGTTTTGCAAAATGTGAGAACATGTTTGGTTCAACATTTGGTACACTCACTCATATGTTTTGTTTTTTTTTTTTTATCACAACTGTATAGTAGTATACAAATTATTCTCTGAAACAGACCATTACTCTTAGACGATGAATTCACTCCATGTTCCTGGACATGTAACCCTGGTAACTCTAGGTAGGCCACTAAAGTACCTCAACTATCTTCTCATGTCCAGTTGAACATTTCATTTGGTTTTGTACCCAGGTGTTGCAGAAGTAGTTGCATAGTATTGAATTACATTTTTCCAAAGTCAAAACACATCAAAATACAGTCATTTTAACATTTCTGTACAAATTATTCTAAAGTGTTAAATAGGATTACAGAATATTCAATATAATTTCATTAAAACATATTACTAGATGGCTAATGAATAAAACATGACTCCAAAGCTCACAAAATAAGGAATGTGTTCAAAAGGCCTATAGTGGCTTAAAATATAATGTAGAGAGGCAGACAGTATGGACAGGGCCTGAGAGAACTAAACATAATTTGTGTTTAGTGTAGATATCAGATTAAAAAAATCTTCTCAGCCCTTACAGCTGAATATTTCCTCTTAGCCATTTAAATTAATGTTTTATTATCATGCAGGTGATTCCAAAATGTTTATGCCCAAAGGTTGCAGTCATTATTTATCATTACTGGTGTGTGAATGAGTCATTTTGTAACGCGGGGTGTACAGACCGGTACACACGTGTAAGAAAACGAAGGGAGAATAGAACCCAAATGCCGTTAGGAACAAATAGGGAGAAGTGCTTATCACATAGACACGCGCGAACAAACAGAAAACACAACAGAATACCACTCCGCATACACTCAGAAGTAAAACGAAACTCACCAGGACGCGGAAAACTCAACGCGTAGAAATGCAATACTAAAACCGTGAAGACACGGTAGGAAAATAAAGGTAACTGAAAGAACGCGGAAAAAGTCAACGCGTAAAACGAACTAAGGAACCCAGGGGAAGTGGCTGGCCAGAGGCGTACGCCGCAACAAAACAAAAACCCTTCCCAAAAACAAAAGAGTAACTGACAGGAAGAGATAAGGTTGGTGGAAAACTTGAGATGGGCCAGACGTGGCGCAGGAGGTAGGAATAAGTAAAGGTAAAAGATAGAGACAAGAGAGGGCTAGAAAAAGCAAGAGTAAGGTGGCGAGACACCTTAGGAGCGAGACAAGAGAGAGAAGGCTGAGTACGAGACGGCATGAGACCAAAACGAATCAGCAATGATCTGTCTCCAAACGCTTCCTTATGAAGCCATGGCAACAGGTGAGACAGATCATTGCTGATTGCGCTGCTGGAGTCTAGGACTGGTTCGGGTGCCCCTAGCGGACGTGGACGGCACGGCATCCGAGCCAGCCCTGACAGAGCCCCCCCCTCTAGGCCCGAGACCTCGCGGGCCCAGAGCGACAGCCCTGTCACGACGGAAGTCACGAATGAGGGACCGGTCGACTATGCGAGAAGCGGGAACCCAGGAACGTTCCTCGGGCCCGTAACCAGTCCAGTCTACGAGGTACTGGTCCCGACCCCGAACACGGCGGTGGTCCAACAACCGGCTCACAGTGTATACCGGGCCACCAGCAACCATGCGGGGGGGCGGCGGGGCCGGAGCACGGGGCATGTGACACAGAACAGGGCGGAGGCGCGACACGTGGAACACAGGATGGACCCGCATGGAAGGGGGAAGCAACAGCCGGTAAGAAACCGGATTTATCCGCCTGTCAACCTTAAAGGGACCCAGATACCGGGGGGCCAACTTCCTGGTCCCACCCCGAACTGGCAGATCCTTGGCGGACAACCACACCCGCTGCCCGGGACGGAAGGACAAGGCCGGGAGACGGTGCTTATCCGCACTGCGGCGGTACCCAGCAGAGGCGGACAACAGAGCTTTGCGAGCCTTACGCCATGCCAACCGACACCGCCGCACCAAGGCTCGAGCTCCCGGAACCGCCACATCTTTTTCCTGGTCAGCAAACATGGGAAGCGCGTACCCATAGAGGCACTCATAAGGCGACATGCCGAGAGCAGAATGCCACAAAGTGTTGTGGGCGTACTCAGCCCACAAGAGCTGGTCAGACCAGGAGGACGGATTAGATGAGGCCAAACACCTGAGCGTTTGCTCAAGGTCCTGATTGGTCCTCTCAGTCTGACCATTAGTTTGTGGGTGAAATCCTGAAGAAAGACTGGCCTTGGCGCCCAGAAGATTCAAAAAAGCACCCCAGAACCGACTTGTGAATTGTGGCCCCCTATCGGACACCACGTCAGATGGGAAACCGTGGTGCCTGACGATGTTATGGAGGAATAAGGTGGCCGTGTCACGAGCGGAGGGGAGTTTAGGCAGGGCCAGGAACCTTGCTACTTTAGAGAAACGGTCCACAATAACCAGGATAGTGGTGTTACCCCGAGAGGGGGGTAACCCAGTGACAAAATCTAGGGCCACATGAGTCCAAGGCCTAGACGGGATGGGGAGAGGACGCAGCAGACCGGACGGTTTGGCGTGAGAGACCTTATTACGGGCGCACGTCCCACAAGTTGAAACAAAATTCCCCACCTCTTGGTCCATCCCTGACCACCAGAACCGTCGCTTAATGAGCTCAAGGGTGCGACGTGCTCCCGGGTGAGCAGCGAAGGGAGAGCTATGACCCCACTCCATCACCGTCTTCCTCATAGACGGGTGCACAAAAAGACGGCCAGAAGGGACTCCACTAGGACCAGGATTACGGGCAAGTGACCGTTTTACAGCAGCCTCGACGTCCCACTGAATGGGAGCCACTATCTTGGATGAAGGTATGACTGTGCTGGGCTCAACTGAATCGGAGGGCACCTCCCACTGGCGAGACAGTGCATCGGGTTTGACGTTTTTGGTGCCAGGCCGATAGGAGAGCGTAAAATTGAACCGACTAAAGAAAAGTGACCACCTGGCCTGTCTAGGGTTAAGACGCTTGGCCTGTTGTAGGTAGGCCAAATTTTTATGATCCGTCCACACCAGAAACGGTTCTTTGGCACCCTCCAACCAATGCCTCCATTCCTCTAGCGCCAGCTTCACTGCCAACAATTCCTTGTCACCAACGTCATAATTTCTCTCGGCAGGTGTCATGCGGTGTGAAAAATAAGCACACGGATGAAGTTTCTGGGGAATACCTGACCGTTGAGAGAGGATGGCTCCTACTCCGTAATCGGAGGCGTCTACCTCAACAATAAACGGCAGGTCAGGGTCCGGCATTCGCAGAACAGGCTCGGAGGTGAACTGCTTTTTTAGTTTATCAAAGGACTCCTGGGCCTCCGGAGACCACACAAAGGGACCTGGGGTTTTCTTGGTGAGATTAATGAGCGGGGCTGCCAGAGTACTGAAACCCTTGATGAAGCGGCGATAAAAATTAGCAAAACCCAGGAACCGCTGGACTTGCCGTAGTGAAGAGGGAGTCGGCCACTGGGTGACTGCCCGAATCTTCGACGGATCCATAGCAAGAGTGTTAGGGGCTATTCTGTATCCTAAGAAGGCTACTTCCTGAATATGAAAGAGTGATTTCTCCAATTTAACGTATAGGTGGTTCTCGTGCAAGAGTTGGAGGATCCGCCTTACATGTTTGATATGTTCCGACTAGGGTTGCAGCGGTAACCGGTTTCACGGTATACCACGGTATTAAAATGCACGGTTATCATACCGTGTGCGTTTGCTTATTACCGGTAAAAAGCAAGCCAGCGGAGAAACTGACCCGCGCATGCGCAACTCCGCTCCGGTTCAGCTACTCAGCACACAGCAGTGAGAATGGCAGAAAGTGCATTAGACTTAACAAATTTTTTAACAAAAAAAAAGCTTAACTAAAATCAGCGGCGAAAATGACGTAATCGCGGTGGCTCCGCCGGTGAGCGCGGGTCTCGCGCGCTGTCGATTCGCGAGGTCGTGCACGTCTCGAATTTTGTAACTTTGCGCGCGTCGCGCCTCAGCGCAATGAACAAAGTCATGTTTGCAGGGTTCATACACCTTTATAAGGTGGAATTAAAGCACTTGTACGTAACTTTAAAGGTCCGTTTCAATATTTCCCAGCACCTTAAACTTAATTAAGTTAAATATTTATACATATACTCAAAATAATTCGCTTTTTATTAAATTATTTAATGGTTGTTTATTTTCAAAACGCCCAATCTTAACGTCTTCACGTTCTCTCGTGTTTCGTCCTGGAATTACAAGAGGCTCGTATTTGTTAACGTAATACAAAAGAACTGTGCCGAGTCGCGCGCTACGGTCACTAGTGAAAGTGTAAATCCATAGATTTTTAAGGTCCTTGCTTTCACTGGATGTGAAAGATGCCATTAATTTACATGCGTTCATTTTCAAAATTTTACGTGCCTGTTTTTCATATGTTAAAACCAGACTCGGTGTGAAAGCCTTAAAATAGAAATCTCTATTGTGAGGGTCATGTCAGAAATAAATCCTCTCTTTCTGCAGTATCTGGTTATATTCTAACTTGGCAGTACAACGGACGTTTACAACAGTTGTTGATCAGACACTGACCCAGGTTGAGTTTATCAGATATTAAATAATTTAAACTTAAATAATTGTACTGAAATCCATGATTTAGGTTTATCTAATTTTGCAGTATTTATTTAAACATGTGTACAGCTTATTTTTTTAAAGGAGACATTTTGTATACAATAGTTCCAGGTTTCTACAATAAATAGTTAATTGAACAAAAAAAACTTGTAATTTCTTTAAGGGTCAGTGTATCTTTTAATAATATACAAACTAACTGTGATACCGTGATAACCGTGATACCGCGGTATTTTCTGAGACGGTTATCATACCGTGAAAATCTCATACCGTTGCAACCCTAGTTCCGACAGAGAGTTGCTATATATGAGGATATCGTCCAGGTAGACGAAAGTGTACCTATCAAGGGCTTCTCTGAGCACTTCATTTATGAATCGCTGAAACACTGCAGGGGCATTCATTAAACCAAACGGCATAACTAAATATTCGTAATGGCCTGACGGGGTAATAAAGGCGGTCTTTCACTCGTCACCTTCTCTGATCCTCACCAGATTGTAAGCACTACGAAGGTCTAGCTTTGTGAATATAGTGGCCTTTTGTAACGCTTCAAATGCAGTAGCCATGAGGGGTAATGGGTGGCGATCCTTGATCGTCACCTTGTTGAGACCACGGTAATCTATACATGGCCTCAACCCACCGTCTTTCTTCCCTACAAAGAAGAAGCCAGCACCGGCGGGTGAAGTGGAGGGACGAATAAACCCTGCAGCAAGCGCCTCCTTGATATATTCTTCCATAGCCTTGCGTTCCGGGACAGCCAGAGAGAAGAGACGGCCCCTGGGAGGGCTCGCTCCGGGAAGCAAGTCTATGGCCATGTCATAAGCTCTGTGAGGGGGAAGGAAGCCTGCCTTTTGCTTACTGAAAACCTCAGCAAGGTCATGATATTCAGTGGGGACCTGTGTAAGAACTACATGTTCATGCGGGGAGTTAGTAGGAGACCCAAGCCTCGTCTTTAAACAGGTCTCTTTGCATATCTGACTCCAGTTTCTCACAGAGCGAGATAACCAATCGACTTCCGGGTTATGACGTTGTAACCAGGGAAATCCTAAGATAAGCCGCATTTGAGGAGCACTGATAACATAAAATGTGAGCTGCTCGCGATGCCCTCCTATACTCATGTCGATGGGCACAGTTTGTTTGGCCACTTCGCCCGAACTCAAACTCCGCCCATCCACAGCGGCCACAGTGAGAGATTTATCTAGGTCTATCAGGGGTATGCCTAACTCTTTGACGAGAGAAGCGTCAATGAAGCTCGCAGCAGCCCCTGAGTCAATGAAAGCCATCAAGCGTTTTCTCTCTGACCCCCTCCATGACAGAGAAACGTGAAGAAACAGCCCATTACCAGGAGGATTCGACATCGAACCCGCCAGTGCCTCCGTACTCACTGGCGGGTTTGCCCTTTTCCCTGTAGCTCAGGACATTTGGACCTTTGATGACCCTCTCCACCACAGTATAACCACCTGCCTTCCTGGAGACGTGCCTGTCTCTCTTGACGTGATAATCGTGTATGACCTATCTGCATGGGTTGAGGGTCAGTACCGGATTTGCAGATTTCAAATATACGTGACTGCGTTACTGCTGGTGTGTTGTCACGATAATGTTGTTGTTGTTGTTTCGTGTGTCTGCGTTCGCGGCAACGGTTGTCAAGACGCACTGTGTGTGTTATCAGTGTGTCGAGATCAGCCGGAGGGTCACGGAGTGTTAGCTCATCTTTCAATTCTTCGCATAACCCCTCCTGGTATATGGCCATAAGTGCCTCTGGACCCCACCCACTCTCAGCGGCCAGCGTTCTGAATTCCAGAGAATACTCAGCGACTGACTGTTTTCCTTGACGGAGCCTCAATAAACGCGGACCAATAACTCCTCCTGACGATGGGTGATAGAAAGCGCTTTTTATGGCGTTAGAAAAACGTTCATATGAAGAACAGGTCTCTGTCTGCTTCTCCCAAAGGGGCGTGGCCCAAGCTAATGCTTTGTCAGATAGTAGTGCCACAACATAAGCGGTCTTGGAACGTTCTGTTGGGAAACGCGAGGGTTGTTGTTCAAATATGAGAGAACACTGTAAAAGAAAACCTCGACACCCATCAGGATTCCCCGAGTATCGAGCTGGAGGCGGTAATATTGGCTCATAATGACTCGCGGCAGCGGGTGCTGTGACCGAATTAACGGGGGGTGGATTGCGAGACACAGGAGGTGAGTTGCGCACGGTTTGCAATGTAGCTGTGATGTTAGTAACTTGCTTCATGATCTGGCGGAGTATTTGATCATGGTTATTTAGTATTTGCTCCTGGCTTACAACTGCAGCTTTTAATACTGCGGTGTCGTGAGATTCGGCTGGGTTCATGTTTAGGCTGATTCGTTCTGTAACGCGGGGTGTACAGACCGGTACACACGCGTAAGAAAACGAAGGGAGAATAGAACCCAAATGCCGTTAGGAACAAATAGGGAGAAGTGCTTATCACATAGACACGCGCGAACAAACAGAAAACACAACAGAATACCACTCCGCATACACTCAGAAGTAAAACGAAACTCACCAGGACGCGGAAAACTCAACGCGTAGAAATGCAATACTAAAACCGTGAAGACACGGTAGGAAAATAAAGGTAACTGAAAGAACGCGGAAAAAGTCAACGCGTAAAACGAACTAAGGAACCCAGGGGAAGTGGCTGGCCAGAGGCGTACGCCGCAACAAAACAAAAACCCTTCCCAAAAACAAAAGAGTAACTGACAGGAAGAGATAAGGTTGGTGGAAAACTTGAGATGGGCCAGACATGGCGCAGGAGGTAGGAATAAGTAAAGGTAAAAGATAGAGACAAGAGAGGGCTAGAAAAAGCAAGAGTAAGGTGGCGAGACACCTTAGGAGCGAGACAAGAGAGAGAAGGCTGAGTACGAGACGGCATGAGACCAAAACGAATCAGCAATGATCTGTCTCCAAACGCTTCCTTATGAAGCCATGGCAACAGGTGAGACAGATCATTGCTGATTGCGCTGCTGGAGTCTAGGACTGGTTCGGGTGCCCCTAGCGGACGTGGACGGCACGGCATCCGAGCCAGCCCTGACACATTTAGCTATTTGATAAATGCAGGTTTTTCATACATACATTCTAAATCGCACTCGCATGATGACATTTTTATTTCATGCTGATTTATGAATGTCCTTATTTACAGTCAAATGCATGTTGTTGTTTTTTGCTTGATGGTATGGGTATTAAAGCAAGGGTACATGATTCCAGATATTACTCTCAGAAAAAAAAAACAACTTAACTGATACTTATGTTGGCATTTTCTCCTGAGATACATTATTCTAGTATGGAATAATGTGAACACAGGCCTCAAAACCAATGTCTGTAATTGTACTGCAATATCAGTATATCCAGTGGAGTTAACAGAACTGTGTCACTGAATGTCATGAATGAATCTCCACACTGTTTATGATATTCTCACACCAAACCCCATTGCTTGTTCACATCTCTCTGGAATTTCCTCTGAATGCCCAGGACGGCCGGTGTGGTTAATGACCGTGTGGTTTTGTTTTTGTCTCCCCCCTGCCCCCCCCCCCACCCCCCCTGCCCCCCGCATGTCCTCACTCTCATTCTCTCTGGGCTTCCAGCATACAGGCCTGTCAGTCCCGCTGACCTGCGCTAAGAGGGAAATCAATAGTCAATTCCATTTTGCAGCCTGTCTGTGACAGCTACTAGATAGGAGTGCATTGGATGCTTGTAAGGAGCAGGAGTGTGAGCATGTCTGGCACCCACCAACCTCTCCTCCTAACAAACACACACACACACACACACACACACACACACACACACACACACACACACACACACACACACACAGAGGTACACACATATTCCTCCCACACTGCTCTGCTCTCTTTGAAGCAGCTGTGAAGTCAACAGAACCAGTGTCCTATTATAGCTTTTACCCACAATTGCAGCATAGTACTACTCACTTCCCAGCAGCTCCGCATTTAACTCTTCTAATTGAAACACACTTTAGGCCCTGGTGTTTTACCCTGGGTGGGATCTTATGTGGAAGGTCTATGAAGGCAATGCATGCCTTTAAAGTCTAAGAAACAAACAAGTAAATAAACAAGAGGTTGAAGATCAGTTGCAAAGTTATGTTGAGCTGTCTTTAGTAAAAAAAACATTCTTCAGACAAGGCTAAAAATATAAGTTATTTTGGAGAACTCTCACTCTGGTAATGAAAGATTGTCAGAGAGAACAGTTACGAACAAAATACAGTATTTAGGAAACTAAATGACTGTCTCTAGTGAAAAATAATGTCACATTTTACATACAGCTAGTATTATGTTAGCTCTAGTGCCCAAGTACACAAAGTAATATACCATTTAAAGCATTCCATCCAGCACCCAGGAAAATCAAATCACATTTTAGATTAGCATTTTATTAGCATAGAGCAAATCTTTCAGTTATGTTTTCCTTATAAAACAGGCAGTTTAGTGGGCGAGTTTATTTGTTTAAATAAGACAACTTGACACAAAATCATTTCATAATTGAATGAGCTAATAAACTGAATTTAATGAGCGGACTGTCATACCCTGAAGAGCAAATGCACCGTTTACTAAGATTTAAGATTTATTTTCACACCCAAGATTTATGCTCTCGCCCTGTGTCTGCTGTAACAATGTAACATCCCAGAACTTACAACATTTCCTGTGTTTGTTAAGTAGTTTAGCTCACTTCTTCTTTTCAGAGTTGACATTTCTTGTAAGACACTTCTTCTTCAAGTAATAATGTTCAAATAATAGCTAATACAAAACGTGAAATGCAGAGGTTATATATGTACACCTACAAGGTATTTTTAACAAAGTTAAATCAAATTCAAATTTATTTCTATATCACATTTTACAACTCACTGACAAAGCAGCTTTACAACTCTAGCAATTCTGGGTCCAGGCCCTTAATGAGCAAACCAAGGACACGCAAGGAAAAACTCCCTGAGAGCAAGAAGAAGAAACCTTGAGAGGAACCAGGGCTCAGAAGGGGAAACAAATCATCTATGGTTGACACTGGATGGCAAACTAATAGCACATAATGAATACAGTTCCTATAGCCTCTAACTTTAATTTGCTCTAAAACGTAGTACTTTAGGAGCCGTAAGAAATAAAAAACAAATATGTAATGGAGGTACTATGATTATTCATTGAGAACCAATTTGTACTTCTCTTTACAATCAACTATACAGCAATGAAGGTTTAATTACATTTTATTTAACAATTAATCGTAACAGTTATTTATATATAAAAAAACATTTTGTTTAAATCTAAAAAGTTGTTTCCCTACCATTTAGACACTACACTCTATATTATAGTTTTCGTTTAATATATAGTTCATTATCAAATTGTCTTTTCTAAAGTTTTTCATTGTTTGTGATGTTAGTTAGCCCAATCTTAGACCAGCTTCCTCTTCTTCTATTCTCCTGGAGTTTACAGTCATGTGATCTCTCCAGACAACTGAACAGCAATTTAAGCTACACTGGATACAGAAGTACAGCTGGAGCATCTCTGTGTGTTCGTAGAGACAATGAAAACACTCCCAGGCCTTGGTGCTTTAAGTGGTGAGTGTTTTCTGTGATTACATATACATCTGTCAATCCGATTTTATACAATGTTGTTTTTAGTTGCATTCGTGGTATTCCAGATTCATTCAAATAATGATAGATGTATGTTATGCCTTGTTGTGACATGATGTGATGTGATATAACATGCACCACACTATTTTTAGTTTTAGTTTGTGGATGTTCACTATTTTATTTAGAGTGACTGGTTTGCTTTTGTAAATTGCCACACATTTGATTCAAACACTGAGAACTGAATTGTTAAATACTATTACTATAATACCAAGAGTGTTTAGCATCATTATCTTATTTTTAGAAACTCCTGTGTTTCTGACTGTAGTATAGTATAATACACATTTTGTTTATTCTGCAATGAAAAATCTAACATGCTGTCTCAGAAATGAGGATATAAAAAAGAATTATTTTGTAGTGCTTCTTCGTCAGTGACTGAGTAATCACACACTACTAGACCTAGATTCTAAAATAGGACAGCGAGGCCTAGCAAATATTTTGTAATTTTTTGTGGGTTACAAAAATGCAGGCAACATTGAGAGTGGGGGTTGATAGGAAAGGAAGAGAACAACAGAGAAAGTTTCCTGTAATATAATTTCTTAATATAAGGAAAAACCTTAAGGCCATTCTTGTAGTTAAAAACAAAGGGCTACATATACCTTCAGAGAGAACAAATGGGTTACATATACCTTCAGAGAGAACATATGGGCTACATATACCTTCAGAGAGAACATATAGGTTATATATACCCTCAGAGAGAACATATGGGTTACATATACCTTCATAGAGAACATATGGGCTACATATATCTTCAGAGAGAACATATAGGTTATATATACCTTCAGAGAAAACATATGGGCTACATATACCCAGAGTTGTATAGTAACGAAGTAAAACGACTTCGCTACTGTACTTAAGTACTAAAATGCTGTATCTGTACTTTACTGGAGTATTATTTTTTCTCCTACTTCCACTTTTACTTCACTACATATTTTCCATCAGTTTAATACTTTTACTCCGATACATTTTTTTACGTGCTGTATAGTTACTCGTTACAATTATAAACATGTTAGCTGGCGCTGTCACCGGGTCAAGCGATCAGGCTGTCTTATGAGAAAACTGCGAATGCTCCGGTCGCGTCTCGTTTACTCTGCTGCTGCCTTCACTGAACACTTGAGCTTCGTAATCTAGGTTCACTTGACACGTCGTGACTGGCGCAAGAGCCCGCGCGGCAAAAATGACGCAATCGCGGTGGCTCCCCCCATGCGCGTTGACCACGGTTTTGTGCGTGTGAAGTTACAAGGTGGAATTCATACACTTGTACGGCACTTTGAAGGTACATTTTCAGTATTTTCCAGCACCTTCAGCTTAATTTACATATTTATACAAATACACATATATTCGAAATTATTCCAAATAATTCACTTTTTATCTCATTAAAAGAAATGGTACCGTGTTTGGTAACAGCAGAAGAGCGCAGTAAGCACTAGTTAGGTTAGATATCTTAGCTAACTAACCTAATTATGTTCATGGCGTGCTGCAGAATTCACTTAACATTAGCTGGCAACAGGGCCGGCGCCAGAACATATACAGTGAGGGGGCGTCAGAAAATTTCGGGGGGGCGAACGTAAGTTATTGAGCGGGGAGGGGGGGGGGGGGGCGAACGTAAGTTGTTGTTGAGCGGGGGGGTGGGTGGGTGCGTGTAACGATTGTCGAGCGGCCGAGGGGGCACCATGTAGCGATTGTTGTAAAATGGGTCTTATTTTTTACATCGAGGGGGCGGGACACCTCGCCTGAGGGGGCAAGGCCCCCATTCGCCCCCCCGTGGCGCCGGCCCTGGCTGGCAATGAAGGCGACGTGCTGACTAATGTGTCCATTTTTATAGTGTAGTGTTTTTATAGGGTATGGGCATTTATTGAGGGTAAACGCAGGGCAGTAGGCTCACCCTTAGAATCCGACGGACGGATTTTACGTCCAAAATACACCTCGTTTTCTCAGCTAAATGAAGGCGAATTTGTACTTCTGCGTCAAACCTACAACGTAGCGGGACATAGGTTATCTGTTTTTTGTGTACGAAGTGTTAACCCCAGTTTTTAAAGTACATACAGTATTTGTGCACTTGTACACTTGTATTTGTGATCTTTGTGATCTGCACTTGTACACTTGTATTTGTGATCTTTGACATCTTTGATTTGTAAGTGATATATAAAAAGAATTGATAATCAAACTTTGATGGCTCTCTTTAATTAATTCAAAACACAATACTTGTACTTTTTACTTTCAGTACTTGAGTAATAAATTTTAGACTAAACTACTTGCAATACTTAAGTACAAAAAATGCTGAATACTTCTGTACTTCTACTTGAGTAAAGTTTTTAAAGAATACTTCAACTTCTACTCAAGTCAATGTTGTGATAGAGTACTTGTACTTTTACTCAAGTATGGGTCTCGAATACTTTATACAACACTGCATATACCTTCAGAGAGAACATATGGGTTACATATACCTTCAGAGAGAACATATAGGATATATATACCTTCAGAGAGAACATATGGACTACATATACCTTCAGAGAAAACATATGGGCTACATATACCTTCAGAGAGAACTTATGGATTAGAAAATACATTCAGAGAGAACATATAGGATATATATACCTTCAGAGAGAACATATGATTTACTTAAACCTTCAGAAAGAATTTATGGATTAGAAAATACCTTCAGAGAAAATAATGGTTACATATACCTTCAGAGAAAACATATGAGTTACATATACCTTCAGAGAGAATATATGAGTTACATATACCTTCAGGAAGAACATATAAGTTACATATACCTTCAGAGAGAACATATAGGATATATATACCTTCAGAGAGAACATATGGGCTACATATACCTTCAGAGAGAACATATGTGTTACATATACCTTCAGAAAGAACGTATGGGTTAGAAAATACCTTCAGAGAGAACATATAGGATATATGTACCTTCAGAGAGAACATATGAGTTACATACACCTTCAGAAAGAATTTATGGGTTAGAAAATAACTTCAGAGAGAACATATGAGTTACATATACCTTCAGAGAGAACATATGGGCAACATATACCTTCAGAGAGAACATATAGGATATATATACCTTCAGAGAGAACATATGGGCTACATATACCTTCAGAGAGAACATATGTGTTACATATACCTTCAGAAAGAATTTATGGGTTAGAAAATACCTTCAGAGAGAACATTTGAGTTACATATACCTTCAGAGAGAATATATGAGTTACATATACCTTCAGAGAGAACATATGAGTTACATATACCTTCAGAGAGAACATATAGGATATATACACCTTCAGAGAGAACATATGGGCTACATATACCTTCAGAGAGAACATATGTGTTACATATACCTTCAGAGAGAACTTGTGAGTTACATATACCTTCAAAGAGAACATATGGGCTACATATACCTTCAGAGAGAACATATAGGATATATATACCTTCAGAGAGAACATATGGGTTACATATACCTTCAGAGAAAACATATGGGCTACATATACCTTCAGAGAGAACATATGGGTTACATATACCTTCAGAGAGAACATATAAGTTACATATACCTTCAGAGAGAACATATAGGATATATATACCTTCAGAGAGAACATATGGGTTACATATACCTTCAGAGAGAACATATGGGCTACATATACCTTCAGAGAGAACATATGTGTTACATATACCTTCAGAGAGAACTTGTGAGTTACATATACCTTCAGAGAGAACTTGTGAGTTACATATACCTTCAGAGAGAACATATGGGCTACATATACCTACAGAGAGAACATATGAGTTACATATACCTTCTGGGAGAAATACAGTAAAACTGTTCAAAAACAGGAAAAAAAATGTGAACCCATGCAGCACACTGTAGACACTAACCATTTACAAAAGAACATCTATTTTCATACTCTGTAGCCTATTGCTTGTTATTTTTATGAATTCATTTTATGGAAACAAGCAAAGCAATTTATGGCAGCAGACATCCTGAAATACTACTTCTGTATATGTCATTTGTAATGCTCTGCCATATTTGCATTAATATGATAACGTTTCAGTTAATAAATGCATGGAGGCAAATCAAGGGGAAAAAAAAAACAAAAGCAATACTGAGGTCCGTTAATGGAAAATGAGAAATTGCCTGTCTCATTTGTGTTCACAAGCACATTAAATCATGGTACTGCAGCAACATGCCAAGCTCTCACAAAAAGAAATCACTACAAATATAATAACTCCACTCTCTCTGGCAGGGTGCAAAGCTCATTTAGGAGCTCCAGGCAATTAGCCTCGGCAATAGGGTGAAATGCTGAAAAGCGAATGCTGGGAAGTGAAGGTCTTTATGTGAGCTACTGATAAGAAATAATGGAATATAACTTCTGTACTGTCATCTTTCCACAATTCACACACATGCACACTCACATACAGTATAGAGACGCAACCTTGTACACACACACACACACACACACACACACACATACACACACTTGAGGAAGGGTTGTCACACTGTGAGACAATACCAATTTGGAATTTAACATCTGATACTCAACCTATTGCCACATCCCCTGCCCCTTGTTAATCTGTGTTGCTCATAAACATGATACAAACCACAAAACAATAAAGATATAATGGAGAGTGAAGTTACTGAATTAATGAACTCCTTCTGGACGGATGGTTGGGGGACAACAGACAGTTGTGGGGAGGAGATGAGTGCCTCCCAGTAGGTTGCACAACGGCCTGACATTTCCTGCTCTGTTTGGCTTCTGGGTATTAGGATGGGGCTAACGGTACACCACAACACAGCTAACAGAAAGAGAGAAACACACAAAAGAGAACCAGGAGGAATGTGCTCTCCTAGGAGTAACCAGTAAGTTTGTAAGTTCTCGCTCTCTCTTCTCAGGAGGATCACCGTACACACCAGCCATGTAAGCGTAGGGATCCTACACACAGAATCTGTTCCTGCCCTGTGAGGACTAATGCTTTAACACATGGTATGCTTCTTCCACTCAATATTGTCATTTTTGATCATGTATATGTTTGTTCTTTCTCTGGCTCTGTTATTTATATATTCTAGCATTTTTGTGCCACTAAACATAAAGAGTACTTTTGAATTTTGTTGGGTTTCATCCAATTTTGTGGAGGGTTTAGATCGTAGAAAGAGAAAAAGTTGTAGTGTACAGTATGTAATAACATTATGCATTTTGACTGGCTTGCAGATAATGTTATAATGGCACTGTGTTGGAACTTGGTACATGCTCTGCTCTGGACAATTGTATGTTTATTCAAAGAAAGTAAGAGAATTTTTGTTTTTCTTTCTTGATACCTTTTACTCATAACTACAGTGATGAACAATCTAGTGTTTTATCCTGTATTGTATATTGGATGGATTTCACCAAAGTTCACAGTTCATCAGTTCACAGATTTGTGTAATATCTACAAATCTGTTAAGATTTATGTAATAGGTTACTATGAATATACCACAATTCTTGGTTGGAGGGGAATGGCTAATGGCTAACTGTAATAATGTACTTTCATAAATCTACATTCATTTGTTTCAAATCATAAACCTGAACATTATCTGTCTGTTTAAAAGTTAAGCCTTTCATATCTGCTATTCCTTAAAGATGTCCAAGCATCTTCATGTGCTGAGGTACACACTCCATCAGCAGTGGTACCTTTTGGCTCATCAGTTACAGCTTCCTGTTACATCAAAGAAGAATGTCCGCTGACAAAAGGCCGAGAGTTTCATGTGAAGCTGTATAGGAACAATATTTTTATCCACAGCACTATGACCAATGAGGATACAAGGACATATGAAGTCCTCATATCCAACTTCACAGACGCAAGAGCAGTGCTGGAGTGCTGCATCTGCTTATCTGATGTGTGTGAAGTAGTGGATGCCCTGGAGATCAAAGCATCATGTGAGGATGTTTTCATGTTAGTTTACTCAGTGGATAACCTGGCATATGAAATTATTGAATCGCCCTGAAGAGTAACGTAAAAAATAAACAAATAAAAAATTAAGTGTGCTCTGCAGTCAAAGTTTTCCCATAATTTATTTTCTCCCTGTTCTAATTGCCCTGAAGGGTAACAATAATAATAACAAAATGGCAAATTTTTTGCATGCTAACTTTTAGCCATTAGCTGTGAAAAGTTTACCCTTTATCCTTCCAGTAAAAGCCAAGAAAATCTGAATGACCTTTATATACTTGTTTACAGTTTTAACCATGCAGAGGTGTCACAACTTTACAGTAAAGTCTATAGACAGATATATATATATATATATATATATATATATATTTTACATTTTACATTTACATCAGTTTGCATTTGAAGACTTCAAGGGACTCCACTGTGCATACAGTGGAAGTTTGTTCCACCATCTGGGAGCCAGAACAGAGATTAGTCTTGAAGCTGAGCCATACTTGACGTTCAAAGTATCCAAGACACATATTGGGCTTAGACCACTACCATCATGTATGGAGGAGCTGGTCCAATTTTGGCTTTGTAGGCAAGCATCAGAGTTTTTATATCTGATGCGGCCAGCTAGAGGAAGCCAATGTAGAAAATGCAGCAGTGAAGTGACGTCAGATTCGGGTAGATTGACGACTAGTCGTGCTTGTCTGTTCTTGAGGTCTGATGGCACATAGAGGAAGATCAGCAAGTAGAAAGTTGTAGTAGCTTTGAGATGACAAGAGACTGCACAAGCACCTGAGTAGCTGCCTGTGAGAGAAAAGACTGAATCTTTTTTATGTTACAAAAGAGAAATCTGTCAGATTTTAAGCATGAATTGAAAACTGCGACTGGTTGTCAAAAAACGAATATGTATCTCTATATATCTATAGACAGATAGATACTATTTTATAGAGAGAGCAATCACTCTCACACATGGTATCGCTTAATGTGTTTTTTTTTCAGAAAGACTCAGGAAGTGGCACATCTTGTGATTCTCAGTTGTGTAGTGTGAACAGTAAAATTATATGACAATTTTGAAAGTTTTGTAGAGTGCCCATAGTTTAAGGGGAAAACAGAGTAACTAATGGCTAACAGTTAGCATGCTAAGAGTTTTTTCTCTTCAGGGCAGGTAGAATAGAAGAGGGAGGGGAAGAAATTTGACTCCATAACACAAGAAATTATTTTTTGTTACCCTTTGGGACAGCTAGAATAGGTAGACAAATGTGGGAGAACCTATTCCAGAGTACATTCAAACATTTTTGCATTGCCCCTCAGGACTTCCATACACAACACATTGGGATGCAGAGAATCTAATTAATCTAAAAAGTGCACATTAGAACAATATTTCTTACTTGGAGTAAAATGGAATAACTTTCCTTTAATTTTCCAAGAAAACTGGCCAGCATTCCATTCATCCTTTAGTTTGATTCTGGTCTTCATGGAGATTTCCCAATGTCATTGAACTTCAGGCTGGGTTTTTAATGTACTAATGTATTCATGTCTAAATATACAGAAATATATTTTATAGTTCTGTTGTGTCATACTAGCTGGTGAATAAGCTGCCAACACTTTGATAGAGCAGTTATAGTAGTTTCTCACATAGTACACTTGTGTTGTACAGAATTTCTTTTTGAAAATGGCCATCTAATCTCAGTTTGCAATTCTATTTATCTTTAAAGCTCCCCCGCCTGTCCCGCAGAACCTGACGTGCCTATTAAATCTAACTAAACCATTCACACTGTTGTGTAAGTGGGACCCAGGTCAGAAAATTCTGGACATATCAACAAATTACACTCTACACATCGAAATCAGGTATCTATGTTGGATTATTGTGTCTTTTCTGTGTCCTCATTTCTAAAATACAAAATCATTATTATCAGTCATCGTAATATAGTCACTTTCTCCAAAATTGTATTCATATGTTTACATAATAATGAACAATGAGAATATTGAATAATGAGAGCTGTTTAAATATTGACAATAAAGCTAATCATTTTCTTTCAGTGACTCTGAGAGGTTTGTCTGTGTTCCGGCACCTGACGAGCACTTCTGCAGGGTTCCACGTGCCGGCTTCACATTCTTTAACCCGATGCAAGTTTACGTGATGGCGGTCAATGCCTATGGCAGTGTCACCTCTGAAACCCAGGAATTATGTCCCATGAAAACAGGTTCCACTAGCATTCTGATCTATAGTGGCCTATAGTGACCTATAGTGGCCTATAGTGACCTATAGTGACCTATAGTGGCCTATAGTGGCATTGCTGTCATGTTACTCCTAATTTTGGTTGTGATCATATTACGAAACTCCTTTTATGTCATTTATTTATTTTATAGCCAAGCTTGATGCTCCACAAATTCAAGGAGTTGGAACAGTAAAGTATGGATGCTTAGGACAAGGCTGGCATCTCTCACAGAGTCAGAGCTGGATTACTAGATCCCTACATGTGGAGATTAAACTTACACCTTTGGACAACAAGGGATTAAGCAGCGAGCAGGTCATCTTTGCTAACACCTCACAAATATTTTCACACATCCTCTATGGGTTTTAATATATCTATGTCAACAAAGGTTTTTTTAACATTAAAGCAGCATAAAGCAGGTAGAAGCATGAGCTAATGAAGAGTAGCACAAACTAAGTGCAGGTTTTACACTCTTGTGGGTATGAATAGTGGAGGAAGAGGAAACAGGTGAGCACAATCAATAAATGAGATTGGGCATTGGGAAGTGACTTGGAGGTCTAACTGCTGGGTGTCTTCCAAAGTGTGACACTGTATAACAAATATGAAAAGATATTTCTATGTAAGAAGAGTACTTGAATTATTTGTACTTATGAATAAATCAATATATAAAGACGTTTATTCAGATTTGAAGTGCTTATGAATTCATCCATGCTTCAAACATTTTGTAATGCCATATCACTTACCCATCTGTCAACAAAGGGAGATCACAAAAACACAGAAATTATTGTTTATCATAATAATACACTCAATGGCAGTTTAAAAATAATCTACTTTGCCATATAGTTGAAAAAACATATTGATTAATAACATTACAATCACTGCAGATATTTGAAATATGACTGGCAAAGGCCAGATGTACATGTTGATTTCTGCTGTTCTGATTATTTCCTGTAGGTAATCTCTGGGAAAGCCAGACCTGGTAACACAGTTGAGGTGTGTGGTTTGCTTCATGGGATGATGTATCAGTCCAGCATGAGGATAAAGTATGACGGTGGCCCGTGGAGCGAGTGGAGCCATCCCACAAAGGCTACGACACGTATGAAAGGTGCGTCAGATTATTTTATCCTTGTTACGTTTGTTGGAGAGAGATGGGCAGTCGTGAAGTCTTAGTCTGAAGTTTTCGTAGGAAGCATGCTTGCTGTTGCCTGAAACACTTCATATCAGCTTCTGAGGTTGAAGCACCTTCTGTGTAGCAAGGGATGCTTTATAATTTGAATTATAACAATCAGTCACCACCCTTTGGCAGTTGGATGTAATTTAAAGTCAAATTTCTCCCATCAATGTGGCACAGCAGTACCAGAGCGTGACATATGGACTAGCGAATAGAAGCGGCCTCAGAAATCTCAGGGAGAGATTAAAAAAGCAGCAAGAAACTGCAGGGCTGGGTTGGTTGACGTGCTTTGGAGTCAGTTTAATCATCCTTTTTATTTGAGTCCTTGAGTATAAAATATTGATATTTTATACTGTGAATTTGCTTAGCAGCTACTTGCTGTAAAACAAGAATATACCAATAGGCATGTCTCAAATAAATGAGATCAATGAATGTTGCTCACATCTATCTTAGACTGCCCACATGACTTATGCTTTCATAGTACTTACTCATGCCAGGGCTTTATCAAACCCAAATGTATCGCTCTAAATAAAAATATTTAGTTTAAGAGGTGATGAGAACAGACCATACTATAGTGTTTCTAAAAGCTCCACTTAATCACCTGTAGTGCTTGATAAATGCTAAAAGCCTTGAAGTACTGATGTGTGTTGAATCGACTGATCTCTTTCAGCTCCTACTGGCCGACTTGTCACATGGCTAAAGCTACTAGGACCTCCAGTAAACAAACATTACACAGCGCAGCTGCTGTGGAAGGTGAGAACCAAACAAATAAAACACCTCACAGAGCTGCGTTTGAGAAGGGCTGCTCTGGTTCATGGAGCAAAGACATCTATCTCTTGAAAACTCTTCAGTTTTCATATTTTGGATTATTAGGAAAATCAGTGAACCTGATAACAGTGTCTAGAACGAGCTGTGTCGTGCATAACATGTGTCGTGCATTTCATGGCTACCTCTGTGGAGTATCATGTATTTTCTAAGCGACTTAGGAAAATGTACCACCGCTCATTATGTGACAATGCTCTGTAATGCTCTGTGCATGTGGCATGTAACACTCTGTCTATGTCAGCCATCGCTGCAGTTCCGTGCCAACAGCATGAATGTGTCTTACATCGTGTCATTCATGAGGACACCCAGCAGGAGGGAGAGAGTGCGTGTCACAGAACTGCAGCACTGCACTTTCCAGCTACCTGTAGGTGTCAGAAAGGTCTACCTCTCAGCCATGAACGCAGCAGGAGAATCTAGCTCTACTCACGTGACGGTGTACAGGAGAAAAGGTAGCTGTTGCACTTAGATGCATTGCCTTCTACCCCTCTTTTATTTGTGTTTAACTAAAGTGTAAATCTCCAGAGCAAATAGGAGTAAGCTGATTTTGGTTTGTTGATGATTTGATTAATCTGCCTTTGTCCGTTTCCCAGAACTAGACCAGTCTTGTAATTTACATGTGGTACCACAATCTGAGGAGACAGCTCTGGTAGAATGGACAGGCTGTACCGGTTATGTGCTAGAGTGGAGAGTTTCATGGGAGGAAGCCGCTGATTCCATCTCCTTCGAAATTCTGGACAAAAATCAGACTAGCTTGGTAGTACCAGGTACAGAACAAAATCAAATGATTTTAACATAATTCATTAATGTTTACCAACTACACATGCTAAACATTGCTATTGTTTTGATATTACATTTTAGGACTTGAGCCTTACAAGCCTTTTGACTTTTCTCTGTATACTAAATATAAAGAAGGGATCTGTCAGAACTCCACTATCATGGCATACACAAGAGAGAAAGGTTAGTCTCATCTACAAATTGTGATGGGGGAAAAAACAAAACTGATGTAAAATGTGTACGGTGAACTAGTTAATGGCACAATACTTCCCTCTAGTGGCCCTGGTCTTGCTATGAATTCATGCAAAGTGCGTATATTTTCTGTATAGCATTATTACTCTTTCAAAATTTTTTTAAACTCTTTTAGTTTTCTTAATACTGATTTGCTATGAATTCATGCAAGGTATGCATACATTTGAAGAGTATTAATGTTGTTATTATTGTTATTATTACTACAAAATAAAATAAGCTCCCTTAGTAACCTAATACTGGTTTTGGTGTGAATTCAAAAAAGTGTGCATCAATGTTCTGAAGAATATTATCACTATTATGATTACAAAATAGAAAAGCTCCTTTAGTAGCTTAAATCTGTTTTCTCTATGATCTTAGCCCCCTCTGTATCTCCAAACCTGAAGTTTAGAGAGTTCAGACCATATATTGAGCTTTTCTGGGATGAAATCCCGTTGCAAGAAAGGAATGGATTCATTACTGGCTATAAAGTGTTCTACTGGGATGAAAAGAACAACACCAGAGGTATATTGTATAAAAAAAGTATATTGCTTTTGCTTCCTATAAGATGGCTCTTCCACTGACTGTGGTGTGTCTTTATCGTTAAGTTCTAGACGTTGGGACCAAGACAAGTGTTATTTTGAAAGATCTGCGTCCTTTCTCTATGTATGAATTCCTCCTCATGACTAGTACAAGTGGAGGAAGTCTAAATGGATCCATTGTCACAATGCAAGCCCCAGCTATTGGTACCTGATTTTAAAATATATTTTAAGCTTAATTACTTTACATTAATTGATTAGTTTTTATCACTTACTTTTTAAAAAGATTAGTTCTCTCTTGTTGTTCAAATATTCATGAAACCATAAACATGTGTTTCCCAGATTCCTTTGAATTAGTCTTGATTCTGGTGTCAGCATGTGTCGCACTGATTCTTCTCTTCATTGGTGCATTTTCCTGCCTCAGTAATAATAAATGGTGAGTCACTAAAATGTATTGATGATATTGTATGTTCTGTCATTGCGAGAGCCATTTTAAAATACAATATTGTTGGTCTATCACAGCTTGAAAAAAATCCTTTGGCCAATGATTCCTGATCCAGCCAACAGCAGTATTAAAAAATGGACGACTGCTGATTCACTGACAGTATGTTCAATTTTGCTGCTAGTTTTTGTCATAAGCATAAAGGCATTACCAAGAACTATATCACGCTATATCACGCTACATCATGTAAATTGTTCTATAATTTTAAAAAGGTCATAAATGTAATTAGCAAATCAGCACACAATCCAAGTGGCTAAATGAATAACTGTTAATGAGATTCCAGAAGTCAGAGTGACCTTTAATTTTAGCTTTTGCCTAATTTATTTGGTCTAATTTGTCTGTTTTGAAAACTGAACTGGACTAGAATTTTTCACAAACGGATTGAATATTTCTAACCAGTATATTTCTTTACTGTATAATAAAATGAAATTGTCCTATATTTAGATAATATAGATAATCTATCTTGTTTTTCCCCCCAAAGGATATGCCCACCTTTAAAGAAGTCAAGGAACCCGTGTTGGTGTATCTCTCCCATTTTAGTCTTCTGAGCTTGCCTGAGAGTGAGCTTTGGGAGGAAGATGAGAAACTCAGGAGCAACAAGTGGACATATGACAGGGGCAAAGCTGACGAAGGCCACACTGACTCTTCCCGTGATTCAGGACCCTATAACTCAGAGCAGCTGAGTGAGTCTGTGTCTTATGCTACGGTGGTGTTTGCTGGTGCATACCGGAGCCAGCCGGGCCCTCCACCAGCTTACGTGCGCTCCGACTCCACACAGCCTCTCCTGGGGGAGGAGGAACCTTCCAGTCCTTCTCCATTTGAGATGTCCGCTCACATGGATGTGTCTGCGGTTGGCCACTTTTCTACGCATCAGGAGAATTTAAAAACTGAAGAATTACAAGATTCACTTTTGGAAGATTTCCCTATGCTCAGATCCTTAGAGACCCACAATTAGATGTAAATTCAAAAGAGATTTAACACTGTCATATGTGAACATGTAGTTATGAAATACTGTATAAATCACTTTTAAGTCATTTGAAATGTTGGAAATCTATGCAATATATAGACATTATTGTGAAATACAAACACATTGGTTTTCTTTATTGTTGCACCATGATTAGCAGCAAGAATGTTTGAAACGTGTGCCAGCTGATGTTTTGAGGCAACTCACTGGACATCACGTTCACCACGTTACTCCAACTGTAGACTATGTACGTCACTAAAGATTCAGTCATTTGTTTTGAAAAGCGGATGCTGCAACTGTACGTGAACTTTGGTTGCAGTGTTCTCACAGTCTCTAACTACAGCACAAGCTGTTATTTAGATGTTAATACTGCAATTACCTAAATACATGTAGATTAACTTGTGGTAACTTGTGGACAGTAAGGCACTGCAGTAGTTGACTGTAGTTGGACCTACACTGCACTGCATTTGGAGCATGTCACATGTGATTGGTTATCAGACCATTCAGTGACCTATATAATTTGATTTTTTAAATCATCCACCATAATTTTGCTTTGAGGCAAGCAGGTTTGTTATATGCTGTGTACTATAGCCAAAATCTATACCAGCCTTGCTACAGAGCAACACTATGTATTCCTACATTTCCGGTTCACTCTAGATTGTAATATTTTTTCTTTGCTTTGTATTATATTTTGTATTAATGTTCTTGTGCATTTTAACATATGTTTCTGGCAGAGGTTCTTCATCAGCTGTGCAAAGCAATTCCTTAAAACTTGCAAATCGGTATATGGAAAAAAGGCTTAATGTGTTAATGTAATTTAAAATGGGATGGCCAACAGCTAAAATTACTAAAATTAAAGTTTTTTTTTTTCATTTTTGATCCTCCTACAGCCTGCGGGAGCTTTCTGGGAAATCTAGGCTCTATACCATCCTTTGTTAAAACACAGTTAAAATCTTGGCAAGATTATTTTGCCTCTGAGTTAAAATATTACAGTATTGGATTAATGTAATGTTGTATCTAAGTCTCAGTTAAATGTATCTTGTTCATTGTCAGCTAGTACAAACTACTGCCATCCAAACTGATACAAAGAAAGGAGTTCAAATTACTCTAGACCTAGTCTCCCTATATTGACTTACAGTTTATTGCAGAATCCAATACAAGGTGGCTTTGATTGTTTTTAAATGTAATTAAATGGCCATTAAATGGACCACCACCTACACACAATGAACATGCTTTGCCTATATGCTCCTGCAATATCTTTAAGGTCAGCCTCACATTTCTGACTGCCCTATGGTCTCGGCTTAAGATAAAGACTAATAGTGATTGTAAAGTATTGACGTGCTATGCTTATTGTGTGTAGTGATGCCAATTCGTCTTCTGAATTTAGAGGGCGAGAGCTACACTGATAGTGGGACAAACCTGCTCATTTATTGTAAATAACTTTGACTTTAAATATGCTATATAAACAAAATTTACTTATTTACTTAGTAATATGGCTTTTAGTAATGGCTGCAATAAAGAAATTCTACTTTCTGATTATATAGCTGACTATATCTCATTGTTGTCCAAGTGAATATTATATATATATATATATATATATATATATATATATATATATATATATATATATATATATATATATATATATATATATATAATGTAGTTGCATGCTTATAGTTCATAAAACTTTAGTATTTCATTTCAGATGTTACAGAACTGATCAGTCCATGTGCAAGAACTGTTCAGGTTAGCTACAATTAATTATTTGTGCGTATTGTACACACCGCTGTACCCTCCGGACAGGTGGGGGCAGTATTATATACACCACTGTACCCTCCGGACAGGTGGGGGCAGTATTATATACACCGCTGTACCCTCCAGACAGATGTGGGCAGTATTATATACACCGCTGTACCCTCCGGACAGGTGGGGGCAGTATTATATACACCGCTGTACTCTCCAGACAGATGTGGGCAGTATTATATACACCGCTGTACCCTCCGGACAGGTGGGGGCAGTATTGTACACACCGCTGTACCCTCCGGACAGGTGGGGGCAGTATTGTATACACCGCTGTACCCTCCGGACAGGTGGGGGCAGTATTATATACACCGCTGTACCCTCCGGACAGGTGGGGGCAGTATTGTACACACCGCTGTACCCTCCGCAACAGACTGCAGAAGAATGCTGGACAAAATGGCGTCCTCCGTATATTGAGGGGCAAGTGTTTTTTGAGTCCAGTTATCTCCTGCAAGAGTGGCTTAAATTATAAAAGAGCCCGATGTCTGTGAAGACAATGCTTTTGAAAAACACCCTGAAGTCAACAGCGGCGGTTCTCCGATCATGGAGTCTATTGTCAGGCGTGAAACTCGGCAATGTCACGCCGACGAGGCACGTCTGCTCGGGCAGGGTGGTGTGTGCAGGGACGGACACTCGTGTGGTTCAACGTACGTGGACGCTACGTTGCTGTTACATTTACCGCATTTACTGTGGTAACATTTAAACTTTCACTCTTTACAGTTCATTAAATGACCTAATGTGTTCTACAGTTAATTTAATGACTGGTTAGCAGTAAGGCTACGCAAATACAGCATACATAGACTAGCCTTTGATAATGTATAATTTAATTTGCAGACGTGTGTTTTTAGAGGCTGATATAGTGTTTGGTAGGTGTGTGGGTAGCTAGGCTAGATAGGTACATATCTGTACAAATGAGCTTCCTAATTAAGTTGTACTTTGTGTTGTACGTTATATGATGGTGTATATGTAGTAACGCTGTGCGCCACTAGATGGCTCTGTGTTTATGTATAGCAGGGGTAATCAATTATATATTTTCGCGGTCTCATTTTGGCAGATAGCTCTGACCTGAGGTCCGGGTCGGCGGTGGCGAACGTAAGTTGTTGAGCGGGGGGGCGAAAGTAACACTCGTCACGGAGTGTTTTTCCAGTAGCCCTGAAATAAATGCTCCGGTTTAAAATTTAGTCTCCCGTAAAAATAAAAAAATATTTTTGGCATTTGGGTCCGTATCCAGTTAATCGGGATTGAGATTGGGTCCGGACAGGACGGCGTTCGGGTCCGGATCCGGACCGCGGTCCGCCATTTGGTGACCCCTGATGTATAGGATGATGGAGGCGCTCCACTAAAGACAACACATGTACATCTATCTATAGAAATAGGTCTAACACTTCATTATAAACTCTTTAGATTAGAACCTCATAGGTTCGTAGGCTTGCGTTTTTGCCCCCAACTGTAAACTGTAGTTTAATATAATTTCAGTTTCTATCATATCATATTATATCATAATAATATCTGTATGTGTGCATTGGCTATGTAGTAAATGTGAAGCAGTGGTGTGTGTGCGTACATGTGTGTAGCTCGATATGCAGTCCTCATTAGTCAGTGTTCATCTGAAAGTTTCACAGTAAAGATATGCCACATTTACACGGGGTGTGCGGAAAGGATGTGGGCTATCAAGTCATTTCCACCACCCCTACCTTTATGACCTGTTTTTTCTTGAGTGTTATTTCCGAGATGGTTGTCATGTTTTATTTTTAAGCTTAGATTTTGTACTGTTGGTCTAGTTTTATTAGGATTTTATCAGACTTAAACACCAGCATGATGTTGGTAATACTATAAATAAAACATCAAGAGGTTTTGTCTGCTTGTGAATGATGTTGCATTTCATTCTTTTGTTATTCTTTTTTTTTTTTTTTAGATAATGAAGCCCTCACAATTCAGCAAGTGAGACACTATGCACGTGCAGTAAAAAAGCCAGGTAAAGCAAAAACCATTAAATTAATCAGCATTGCTAGATGATTTGATAGCTAAAACATTTCGGTAGATTCCAAGTTTTAGCAATAATTAACTTTACAAGTGACTAAAGCTTGTGAATCAGAAGTGGTCTGAAGAAGCATCAAAGCTAGAGTAGTGAGTTGTGGTGAAAAGTTACCTGGGCAGATGAATCCAGGTGTCTTTTGCATCATTCTGGTGGAATTACCAGAAACATCTCAGTCCTGACCTTACATAGCTTCAGTGGCATGCAGAGACCCCAGATATCAACCCAGGCAATGTTTAGGATGAGATGTAAAGTATGCAATGCTGCCATTTACACATGGTACAACATTCCTTTATCTTGAATCTATATCCAGGTGAATTCATTCTTGTCTGTAGATACAACCCCCTGCTAGATAGATGTACCATATAATCTGGCAGTTGATGCAAATTGTAGACCTCTTGTAAATGTGTTTGTGAATGCCATGTGGAGTGTTTAGTGTGCTAGATTATTTCTGGATTATGTAGAATTTCAGAGTCAACTACAAGACCTGCCTCCATCGATGCTGAAACTTGAGTATGCTCCCGTTCCACTTGCGCACACGTACGTTTCCTCTTCATATATCCACTGCAGTACTGTACAGGGTATTTATCTTGATGTACATTCTGTATGCTTGAGGTACTAATGCATCATGGTGGTCAGACTGTAGACCAAAGCCTCAGTTCTTCATATTAGTGGTCTCCCTGCTCACTTTCAATTTGGATGATGGTTTACAAAGTGGAAAGTGTTTACAATGAAAGTGTTTACAATGAAGGAAAATTGGCAACTTCCCATAAAATTAATGAATTAATTTATTCATGAAATCAATTAATTGTAATTCGTTTTAATTAACATAAAAAATATATTTTACAAAGTCATGTTATTTATGTTAAAATTTATCACATCTGTGGTGTAAATGATTAACATATTCTGAATATGTAAATCTTGGTTAGTACACTTCTCTGTCCAAAGCAAACACTACACACCAACCAGGTAGCTTATCCATGTTATAAAGTTTAGAGCTTAACGCATTATCCACTGGGAATGTTTTCAGTAGCAAGGAGAGGTAGTTTTGTTAATTACTATTGAAAACTTTAAATAGCTTTAGCAAAAGGAACAGACAAATACCATGCCATTACAAAACATGGTCAATAAACACATATTTAAAATACAGCTGTGTATAGTTCCAAAATGTACTTGACGTGTACATTAATTTATCGTTTTTGTATATTTTCTGTTGGGATTCTGTGTAGAATAATATCAAGACCTTAACATTATATTCTGTCATTTAAAACAAATACCAGGGTCTGATCTGAAAGAACTTTTGTCATTTATGTACCCAAATCCACACTTCCTGTCTGTTTTACACATAGCTGATTTGTCGTATGTTTTCAGAGTTGATGATGTGGTCAAAAGACTTCTATCACTGGAGTTTGGATCCCATGTACGACTTTTTTGTTTATAACATATTTTGGTTCCTTCTTTTACTCTAATAAGACTAATTTGCCTATGATTTATACCGTTTCTTTATCGATGATGGAATAAAAAATCTTTTACTTTATATCCAGAGAGATAAACTGCATTTGAAAGAGGAACAGCTAATTGCAAAGGTCCAACGGGATGAAAATGACCGCACCTCAACAGAAGTCAAGGGTGTGTTCCTCTTTTTTGTCCTTCAGATAACCTAGTGTTAACCTCTTTGCAATCTCAGTCTGACCTTGTTGTTAACTTTTTTTGGCTGGCTTTGCAGTGGCTCTTTTGACAGCACGAATTCGTAACTTCCAGGAGCACTTGCACAAGCATCCTAAGGTATGTGACTGAGAACAAGTGCGATCTTTTCTCTCTGTGTATTACACATGTATTAAAGGTGAGAGAACACAGGCCCTCCCCTTCGTACTCTCACAGGATTTCCTCACTCTCACAGGATGCTCAGAGAACATGTACCAGTACCAGTCAAATGTTTGAAAACACCTGACTAAATGCATGTTCTTAATATTAAAAAAGACATTTCAATGTGTTCTATATGAATTAATTCTCAGCGCGCGCGCGCGCACACACACACACACACACACATACAATTTTAAATGCACCCTCAGCAAACAGCTTTATTTCAGAACTGTATTTCCTTGCTCTGCACATGTGAGAATGTTTCCCTATGAAAAGCATCACGGGGTCTCGTAGGAGCATAACATCATGTTGTCTTTCATTGGCATCTTCCCTGTTTTTGTAATGTTGAATAAAAATAAAGAGAGTAGGTTTGTCCAAACATTTGACTGGTAGTGTATGTGAAATAGAGAGAGATTGTCTGTGTACTGATGTACAGATAGACAGAGATTCAAAATAGGACATTTCAGCCAGAGGTCTTAAAGCTAAGCAGTCAAAGTGCAATGTGAATTTCTAGGAGTAACCAGTTTATATTAGAAAAAGTAGATGTTTAAATCATGTTCATTCCATGGAGTTCTTTTAAGATTCCTAACTTCATTGCTGCTGTGCCATCAAGTGGTAGTGAAAATGGATACGTGATTAACACAGTGTCCATTAGTATTACAATGCCTTTTTGCTAGAAACTACATTGCCTTAACTGGTGCTCTGAGGGTGTTCAGCAAAATATTTAGGCAGCCTTTTCTTTGTTTCTCCAAAGCTGATTTAATCTCTCAAGTATTTAAAGCAGATAATGGAAGGAATAATTTTCTTGTTCATGGTCATACTCGTAGTCATCACTCATTGATGTATTTGTTGCTTATTGTGTCAGGACAAGGCCAACAAACGGTGGATGCTGATGAGTATTGACCGCAGGAAGAAAATGCTAACACTGCTGAGAAGGACCCGCTATGATGCGTTTGAGAAGGTCTGCCAAGAGCTGGGCATCACATACACGTTCCCTCCAGAGTACTATAGAAAGGCCACACGCCGCTGGTTGGCTAAGAAAGCTCTCTGTATCAAGGTATTGCACAAATCTGACTTTTCCTTTGAATTATGGCTGGGTCTCACTTCCTTATATTGTTGTAAAAGTCGTACAAAGTCACAGTATCAGTTTTCATTCTTCATAGCCACTGTGATTACCCATGGAGCTTAATACTTTACTCAGTACTTTACTTAATACTCAATGCTTTACTCTTACCATTCACTTGATGAGAACACATACGTACACATTGCTTATTTATTAGCTATAACATAAAGGCTCTTTTATAGGTTCACAGTCACAGCCTATTGCAGCTTGATTTGTCAGCAACTCTCTGCCATGGTCATTACTGGTCATTTGGTGGCTATGAGACTCTAACCAACTACATATTATTTGGCAGGCTTCTAGACATCTGTGACATACTAGCAACATCGTGGTAACTGTACCAACAGCATTAATGTTGCTAGAATTTGTATGTGCATTAATGTCACTGCTGTGTGGACCACCCTGCAAAAAGTATTGTCAGCAGCCTATTCTACTGCTACCATAACCATTGATGGGTTGGAAGAAGGTTGTCGGAACTGTACAAACAGATGCAGAGACTGTAGTCTCTGTGTATCTTCAGAGTGTTTCAAATAAATAAAGGCTACTCAAAAATGTGGTGATTTATATAGTAAATATAGTGTAGTTTTTATTTTGTTTTCCATATCGCTGTGTTTCTCTGTATCCATCTTAGGTCTTCAAAGCGGTCCAGAAGCAGAAAGCAGAGCAGAGAAATAAAATTGAGGCTCAGGAGAAAGTTCAGGGTTCCTCCAGTACCCCGACAGATGGCCAAGGAACCGCAGTATAATAAAGCATCGGCCATGCAAAGTAACTTCAGCTAAACACCATCAAGAAAAAGTTTGCTGCCCTATGACAACCGGGGATTTTACATGTTCCAATGGCAGACATGTTCATGCATTTATGAAAGGCGTTAATCTTGTCCATCTGTTCGCATTACGAAATAAACAGTTTGTGATTAATCTTTGTCTAATGTACTTTATTGCGTTAAAAACTTCATTTATTGCAATCAGTTTATCTGATACAAAGTCTAATGCAGACTTAAGGCAGTGAGATATGCAATGTGATGCATTTGTGGTTGTGGTTAAAGACGCAGTATGGCTTAGTTCTGTCTGTGCTGTTAGAAGAAATATGTATGTGATTCAGATCCAAAGTTTTAGTGAAGTAACCCAGTAAACACTTTGGGTGTGTAAATGGTTTTTGTTTTGCCTAATGAAATGGCGTTGAACTTCAGTCACATGACTCTTCTGCAGTGTGCAATTCTGGCCTGTCCCTTTCATATGATCACGTCTGTGGGGAGGTCGGAAATGTTGCAGTAGTGTTGCACTTTGCAGTAGTGTCATAACTTCCTCTCGTAAAGACCCAGATCGAGAGGATCATAAGAGTAGAGAAGGTAAGTAATATTTTCAGTATTTTATAATTCATATAAGAAATATTCTGAATATTATGCTACTGTTTCATTCTCTTTTTTGTGGCAGACTTCATATTTAGTATATGAAATACAAGCTTTTAGTATTTTATATTTAAACCCAATTCTTATTTTGTAGTTAAATAATTTGAGATTTTTGCCCCTACTCTGCATTTAACATAAACCTTTACTCTTGATACTCGAATATATTTTAATCAGCTATGAGTAATATGAGTAATATTAATCAAATGAGTAATTTTAAATCCGGTTATTTCTACTTTAACAAATATTGTTGAAGTTTTCTGCTACCACTGATCTTATATAAACTCACATTTCCTCTCATTTTGCTTGTTTTTCTAAAACGGAAACCTGTCAGGCCTGCACAGACCCCTCCAGCTGATATGTCAAACCCAGTGATTACTCAGCCAGGGGCAGCTTCATATGGAACTAACGTGCAAACAGGAGAGTGGAGCACTGGTCTCTGTTCCTGCTGCAGTGACCTGCTAGTCTGTGAGTACTAGAAAGACTCTAAACCTGAGCCAAACTTGAACACTGCCTTAACTATATCCTGTTAGGTGATCGTGGCTTTTGATAGTTTTTAAGTGCTTTTAAGTTGCTGTGTATAAAATTAGCCCTGTTATTCTATTCAGTATTTATGCTTTGAGAAATTTGAACTTTATAGACTTTACTCATTCATGAGGTTGTTCAAAATCCTTCTAGGTGGCCTTGGATTCATTTGTCCTATTGCATTGAGCTGCTACACAGCTAGCAAGTATGGAGAGAACCCGTGTCTTGCATGTGTTCCTGGAGGCATGGCTGCCATGAGGACACACATGAGACTAACCTATGGCATCCAGGTGACTGGCCTTATATCATTAGATTATATGCTCACTGGTGACTGTGATTAATCTCTTAGTGATAAATGGAATTCTGGCCACTTATTTGTGATATATTTCCACTGTGTTATTTAATTTTCTTCTTTCCTATAGGGTACAATATGCAACGATGCCCTGATGACCTGTTGCTGTGGAATATTTGAGACATGTCGTATGATGAGAGAAATTCGTATTAGGAATGGAGAAGCCTAATCATGTGTTACTACTGTGAGACTACTTTGTAGCAAAGTACCCTGTTCACTTCAAGCAATACACTTTTTTGCTTTTTTAATCCTTAATTTCAGTTAATTTTCAATCATATATATTTGGTGTAATTCCTAAAATAGAAAAAAAATATATATGCAATAAAGCAAGTAATAATGACTTCATAATTAAGGAGATAAAACAGTTGGTTTTCTGTTTACAACATTTACTAAATAAATAAATACTTATCCAAGTTGCATGTGGCGCTGTAAAGGGGATGTGTTCTGAGTTTTAGGCCTATCAGAGGCAGTGGCGTGCAAAATCTTTGGTAACTTAAAACACATGTACCAAACCACTGGTAGCCTGATGGAACATTCCACATTTATACTTGAATGAATCACTTTAATTAATCAATTACTTATTGTTCTGTACTCTGATCATAATTATTTACTATTCTTTGATTGTTGTATATGGAAAATGTTCAATAAAGTACAAAAAAATGCTGCGCAGATTCGAGTTCACCATAGGTTAGTAACGCTGTTTCTGATTGGTCCTTGTTGGCCGTGACCTGGCAACCAACTGAGAGTTTACAGAGGCGCGTTCATCCGTCCCACACTTCATCTGTTAGCTAAGGTAGCTAACCAGCTAGCCGCAGTTACTCAAACACACACTTGTAGACTGGCACTACGCGTTAAGGGGAGATGTCGACGAGAACCCTACCTCTTCTTTTCATCAATCTCGGCGGAGAAATGCTGTACATCCTCGACCAACGCTTACGTGCTCAGAATATTCCGACGGACAAGGCTAAGAAAGGTGAGCTAGCGTAGTTAGCGTTAGCCGCCTCGCTCGCGCGACTGTATCAGTGCAGACCTGAAATGGGCGAAATTCGTACATCACTGAAGTCGTACATTAATGAATTCGTACATCACTGAAGTCGTACATTCATTATTTACATTAAGTACATGCCAGTTGTTTTAAATCAAAACCATGCTAGCTGACCTAGATGGTTCCATATAGGGAATCCATATATATTCAAAAACACGTTGGTATCTTGTCCTGCCATTTCAAATGCGACATTTAGCAAATCACATCCTTAGAAAAGTCTTGAGTATGCTGTAATCTCATTATTATTATTATTATTATTATTATTAGCTATGATGGTTTTGAATTATAAACTAGCCTGTATTAAAAAATACAAAGGTGAATATGTGTATGAATTTGTGGACGGGGACAGTGTGTATCTAGATGTGATAACGTGTAGTTTTTCGTAGGTGACAGCTAGATAGTTCATTTTTAAATATGTGCTTTTGCAATCTTTATAGCCATTGTAACAGACTGGATAGAGGAGGACAGAAGAAGAGGTATTGTTGCTTTGCTTTGCTGGTGGTTGTATGGCAAAGTAGCAGTAGCATGCTGATAGACATGAGTTGGCTATGGACCAGGTGCTGGCTAAATTTCACTCTTCTGGAAAGCCTAACTAACTTGTACCATGATAGAATAATGAGACATACGAATTTGTGCAGGACATCTCAGCATTTGCTGCCTTTATATTAGTACACAGTCAAGTTCCCTGAAGAGCCACACCAGCAATCTCTGTTTGTGTGTAAGTTTTAGATTGCATTGTGCTTGCTTATGTGTCGACCTAAAAAAATATCAAGCTGTTATGGGCTCTTAATGTATGTTGCTTGTGTGCTATGTTGTGGCAGTCATGAATGACATCATTACCACTATGTTCAACAAGAAGTTTCTGGAAGAGTTGTTCAAGCCCCAAGAACTATACTCCAAGAAGGCGTTGAGAACGGTCTTTGATCGACTTGCCCATGCCTCTATTATGAGGCTTAACCAAGCTAGTATGGACAAGGTGACAACAGCAACTTGCTTCTCACATCTTCCAACTCAGTTCCACAAAAGCACATTTTTGTCCGCTTTGCACATTTCACAAATAAATGCACATTGCAAAAAACCTTGTGATATGGAGTTATGAAAGTGATGTGAATGAATTTGATATTGACTCCTTTGATTCCTGTGATTGTTTCTTTCTTGTTGTTTCATAGTTTAACATTGCTATGATATTCACACATTTTTCACAGTAAATATCTGCTTATGTCTACACTTATGTTTGAACACACTTTAAAGTGCTAACAAAGAGCACTGAATTCCTGGATTCTGTCTAGTTTTTTAAATACATACATGTAGTAACTCCAGCTTAATGAAGCTACATTTATTGTAGTGCATATCAAATAACTACAGATCAGAAACAGCATTAAACTCTATTAGTTTGCCCTATCATAAGTTTGAAACATGCTTAAATGTTCTAAACTAAAATATTTTTTCCCTCTGGATTCACATCTGCTGGATCTTACTCCATATTAAATTGCAAAGACTTATAATAACACAGGTCAACAGCATTTTTGGAGCCAAAGATATTTCAACGAATTTAGGGTAACTTTGGGGTGCTGATTCTGAATATGTCATCAGTTTTGCCAGATTGGCTCAAGTTTTTGAGATTTTTTGTGAAATGTGTAAAAAAAAAAGACGTAATTTGCTACACGCGCATTAACTTTATTTTATTTTATTTTATTTTAAATAGGCCAAATACACTTTTTTTTATGAAGTCTTATGTTTCTTCTATGTTTTTGCAGTGTATATTCACCACAAATGTAACAGAATGTGTCTGGATCGTTAAGACAACTTCTTCTTGATGAGTTCATGCTTTTCACTGGAAAACAGACAACAACATAAAGTTAGTGCAAAAATCAAGCTATGAACAAACTTTTAGAACACTAATTAACAAAAAACTATATTGAGAACTGCTCAGTTCAAGTACTAATCCCAAGAAATTAATGAGATGATGCGTCACATTTACCAACAAGTGCTATAAATAAGATACCAAAAATCTCAAAAACTTGAGCCAATTTGGCAAAACTGATAGCATATTCAGAATCAGCACCCCAAAATACCCCAAATTCATTAAAATATTTTGGACACCAGTAAAAAAATTTTTTTTGTTGACCTGTGTAATATACATAATAGCGCCCTCTGCTGCATGGTGATGTTTTTTAAATTGGAAACGGTAGTGCTTTGGTTAATGTATTTGCTTTGTATTTTTCTGTTGTCCAGCTTTATGACTTAATGACCATGGCATTCAAGTATCAAGTTCTTTTATGCCCACGACCTAAAGATCTTCTGCTTGTGACTTTCAACCACATGGATGCGATCAAGGACTTTGTAAGGGACACCTCCACTATTCTCAGCCAAGTGGACGAGACATTCAAGCAGCTCATAGAGGTACAGTAACTCCGTTTCATCACTGAATGTTATAGCTGAGGAGCTACGTGCTAACTTCATGCAAAGCACATTTGGCAAAAATGTCATTATCAATGATATAATATGGAAACTATTTATGTATGCCTTTCAGATGTACACTCCTTTGTGTGGTGGTGAATTTCAACTAATTAGACAAACACTGCTCATCTTCTTTCAAGACATGCACATTAGAGTAAGCATTTTCTACTTTTGCATTTACATTTGAAGAATTCAAATATGCTTATGTGGATAGCATTATTTGTTTTCATTTGCAATATATACAAGCATTTTATGATGGGCTCGGGGAATAGAGGAATTATGGAGAAAATAAAAAACCTTATTTTAAATTAAACAAACAACATTTCATAGGTGTCCATATTTCTGAAAGACAAAGTGCAAAACTCCAATGGACGATTTGCACTCCTCACATCAGGACCTGTTCCATACGGGACTCACACTCCAGGACTTGTCCGGTACCTTTAGATTCTGTTCAGCAGTCACGATTTTTAGTAACCTCACCTTGCATGAACAGTAGCCTCCTGCAATATAATAAAAATCTGTGAATATGTATATATAATTGGTGCTGTTGTACTTACATTAGTTAAAATTTGCAAGTACTGCCATATGCATACAGTCTTACCTAGCCTACTGTATCTCTAAGTTTAAATTGTTAAATGTCTTAAAGCTTGTCCTGACAAGCTTGTCAAGTACTGCTATGATTGTTAGCGTCAAATACCATCTAGGATTAAACGAAACAAATTTAGAAACTATGCATTTAAACATAGTTCTCTATGCAACTGTCTGCAAGATTCAGTAGAGGTAAAATGACTATTGTAACAGCCAAACACATTGTATTTGTATCTTACATTACTATAAAAAAGGTAGTGTGGTGCTTTTGTTTCTGATCTTTTTCTTCTTAAAGTTGCTTTGGAGGGTTGAATTCTTTCTGTTTTCTCTGTGGTTCCCAGGATGTTTAGTTGTAATGGTGAGGAGGTGAAGAGGATACAGTTTCGTGATGATGGAAACTACAGTGCTGCTCTTCGTGAGGGATCTTTTGATTTGTTTGGTGACAGAGTTATTAAACTGGGCACAAACATGTGAGCATAAATCATCTGTAAAACTGCCTGTATGCCTGTATTTAATGTGGTTCCTCCACAAAGTCTTTCCTCAAAGTTTACGCCCTGTAGGATTATCTTGCATGGTAACTGCATGGTAAACTATATATATATAGTTTATGTTTCTATGCAAGGCTGACACTCTTGCAGTGGAATGTGAAATCTGTAATTGCTTCAACAGGTATAGTGTGAGCCGTCCTGTGGAGACACACATGTCTGGGACCTCCAAAAACTCTTCACAGCATACCAAGGTAAGATATTAAAAGGCTTTGAATAAAGTATATACCTATTATTTAAAACTTCTTATTCTGGAGCTAAATTATTTTGCACCTGTCTTTCCTTTTTATTTTCACCCCCAACACTAAGCTTTCCTGCTTTGAACAAATCTTTATGTAGGTCAACACAGTACCAAACCCCCTGGCAAAGGAGGAGCTCAATCTGCTCGCTAAACTGATGGGGGGAATGGAGGTCCAAAATCCAAGCAACTCTGACTCTGGTTTCCGTGTCAACCTCTTCTCTACCGACGAGGAGGAAGAGTGCGTTTTCATTTGGATTCATTCTTTAGTGCTATACACCAGAACGTGTGTGTCGGAGTCATGTGTGCAACATTTAACATACATGTAGTCATGTTGAAACCACAGTGGTTCTGTGGATTACTAATAAGGCCATTTTCACCCACAGGGACGCTTTGACATCAAGACCAGAGGAGCTGTCTTATGAAGTTATTAATATACAAGCGACCAAGGTAAGGTTAGAGTCTGTCTACAGTCAAATATTATCACATTATTCTGTGGTGTTCTATTTCTACAAATTGCACAGATTATTAATTCCTCAAAAGCAAAATAATCCCTGAATAAAAATGACCATGTGACTCTCACATGGTCACACAGAGCTTTACATAATCACCCTTGAACTGAACAGTAATCTTGAACTGAACAATGAAATCATAGTCTTGAACTGCCTTTCAAGGATGAAAAGTGGCACTTTTACAGCGGGGCTTCTGAGGGAACAAGTGAAGTGTCCTCACTGTATCATTGATCACGCTGGACGTTCACCCTGTTTTTCAGGATAAAAAGGCAAATGCAACGCTGACCAAGATCATGGGTGAGTTCAGTGAACCTGAAGAGCCTGCCTCGTGCTCCTGCAGCAAAGGTGATGACCTGCTGGCCATGATGGATGGCCTGTGATGTGGAGTATGTTTGGCTGCTGCCAAGCAAGCAAGGAACTGAAAGCTGTTCTCACTCAGAGAGTGCAGTGCCTCACTCAGAGTATAGTGTCTCGCTCAGAGAGTGTAGTGCCTCACTCAGAGAGCCAAGAGACCCCTGCCCTCCCCCAATCTCATCCAACAGCAAAAGATGCTAACATTTTTATGTTGGTAGTCTATCAAAGTCAGACAGTGTCTATCTTGTTTGGATCCTCCCATTGTCTGACATTCTTTCATTCTGAGCAACTGCACTGTAACTTTATGGGAATGTATAAATCTGGTTAATTTCATTAGAGGAGGAAGTTTGCATAGCTCACAATTGTTCCAGCCACAAATGCTATGTAATGTCTTAATGGCCGTTACATTCCTGAAAATATCTCTAATATACTTGTGAGGTTTGGGCAACCATTAAAATAAGAATAAGTCTTTTGGTTAAAAATGGACATTATTTCACAACGTCAAACTGATGGCAACACTACTACATACCCAAAACCAACTAAATGCTGCTTTCACTTTTATTGATCATCATTTGCTGGTTTTGCCATTGTTTTTCCACACAGCTTGGACATGCTGGAGTGCTAATGCTCATGTGCATGTATTAGCTAACACAGCACTGTAGAGTACACTGAACATGAAAGGAAAACGCTTCTGAAATGTGTCATGATTCGGAGGCTTTCCACACCTATTTAATTTCATTGTTATAAAAATAAGCAGCACCTTGCAAGGTTTTCTGCTGTGCCATAGAATATGTAATACTCATGTAAAGCAAATCCATTATAGAACAAATCCATCACATATGAGTGTATATCACAACATAGCAAAGTTTAACAGACTTGCAAATGCAGAAAAATGCCACTCAGAAGTGAGAAGTAACGAGTGTAACTTTTATGAGTTTCATGAGTGTTTCTGTCATAAAAGAGAACAGTAAACTCGAGAGACTGAAGTTCATGTCGTAGAAGCATGTTCGTGCTTGCATTGCTTAGATCATGTTGATTGAGTTATATCTTGGATGGATTGCTAGCTAGCGATGCCTGGCTGATTAAAAACGCAGTTCAAGTATGAATCTGCATACTCAGACTCCACAAATGCAAACAAGGGGGAAAATCTATGAGCAATTAATGTTAAAAATAATGTTTTTTTTTCTTCCCAAGTTCTCTTCTACCTGTAGTGTACATTAGCTTTTGAGACTTTGATGCCACAAGTTGCATTTAGATCTGAAGACAGAATGATCTGGGATTTCTGCTGTCTTAGATGTCTCTGAGAATAACCCATGAAAGTGGCATTCACTGAACTGCAACAGATCCACTAGTAGAAAATATAACATTCTGATGACTGAAACATATTTATAGAAGACTTTTAAAAATTGTTTAAGCACATGGCAGAAACCTAAGTGCACTTGTCCAGATTGTTTAGTGCAGATCGTGTAATAGAATATGTGAGATTTATGTAATGCACATCATTTAATAGGATTTGTGCTTGTTTTGTCAGGATTTAAAAGAACAGTTATCTTAAAGATTTTCGTTTGTGTTATTCTAGTGTTACAGAGTAAATTGGCTAGGCTTTACAGGGAACAACTGCAGGAAATACAAATACACATACCAAAAAAGTTATTAAGTGAGTAATCTTGCATGAAGAGGTTCATTTGTGTTATCTGTTGTTTTGTTGAATATCAGTGTGCACTCAGACATGAAATTAAATGGTTTAATTTGCAATAAAAAATACTGAACCAAAGAAGTGTGCTTTGTGGGAAATAAAGATTGTTGTAAACTTGTTGTTAATACTTCTGTTTAATACTAGATGGCGCTACTGAATTATAGTATGTCACATGCTGCATTAAAATAGAACATTGATTCTACTGAATGTTCAATTTATATAGCACCTTTTAAGATACCCAAGGTCCCATTACAACTTTAAATACAGGTACAAGTATTACATGACCAATCACACACAGAAGCGGCAGCCAATTGCACACAGCGTACTCTCTACCGGGACCCACAGCCCCTGGGGGACTGAATGGGGTACAGGAAGGGGAGAGAGGACATACCCTAGTGGCAGAGCACCATCCACCACTGGGCATAGAAGTGCACACACACACACACACACACTCATGCTGTTTTTATTGAACATGAAGAGACACAGTCACACACTCAGAACAAGCCACCATATTGAATTACACTATCACTTCACTGAAATGATGATGTTTGTGATAGTTCACTTGCAGTTTCACATTAAGAATAACTCAGCAAAGCTTGAGTAAAATATTTAAACAGCTATCCTCAGAATAATATGATCCTTTATAATATAGTTTTCCTTTCAGACAAACACCAATACTGAGACTGTCATAATACATATGGTTGAAGATTTAATCCTACTGATTAATGGTGATACCAATAAGCCCCCCATTATACTTGTAGAGCCAAGTTTTTTTTCCCCTATATCACCCAGTGCATACTGATCCTGCTGGGTTTAGAGTGTACATAACAACATAACAAAATAAACCTTATGTTTTTATATGATTATATATATATATATATATATATATATATATATATATATATATATATATATATATATATATATATATATATATATATATATATATATAATTACTCACCAAGTACATGTGAACAAGTTCTATATTTGGCCTGATTCTCTTTAGATATTGAAATTTACAAGCTATAGTGCCACAGTTACATAGATTGCACTACATTTATTTATGTCTTTATGACAGTAACCTAATTCATGCACTAAATTTGATTTTATAATTTATAGTTGTTGGGTCATCATCTGGCTAAGAGCAAAATGAAATTGAGATATATATTATGAAAGATACGCTCATAGTAGGACCTGAATGGCTTGGGTGGCTGGTTAATACTGCATACTGCTACATGTGCAGGCTGTATTTTGTTAAGTTAAGTCATCAGAAGTTCTAAGCATCAGAAGTTCTAAGCATACCCATTCCATTATTTTGTAACTGCATCTGTATTCGAAACATTACCTGTGGGGGAGTTTCTTAAATGTATTTACTACTTCTAAGTAATATAAATATTTTGTTTAAGAATATTCACTTGAAATATGTAAATGTAACCAACCATGCATTCAGTTAATAGCTTTTTATTAATGTTTTAAGCATTTAAGTATTATATATTCATGTAATGTATTTCTTAAATGTATCAAATATTTGTGATGATTTCACCATTCGTCTTCGTACAACAGTAAGCTGTTGTAACACTGCTTAACAGCTTCAGAAATATGTGCTTTGCTGCTTTAATTTCTTCTTGACAATCCTGTCATCTCCCATCTTGAGCAACAGACAGCACAATCTGCTGATTGTGTTGATTTGTGTAACAGTGCACACAAATCATTGGCTAACCGCTAAGGCTAGTCATCATGTCCTGCTGCCCACTCAGTCTCTCATTCACCTACGCTGCTCAGCGCTCAGACAGTTGGTCTTTTGATGTCTTTTTCTTGTAAGCAATTCTGAAACCCCCCTCTATTCAATCGCATAGTCGTGGGAGAGGTATCCTGCTCCCACACATGAATGAATGAATTGCTGTCACATTTATTCTCTACTGGGATCACACTTTACCTTGTCACTCCCTGTTTATCACAGCATCGCTGTCAACTAATGGCATTTAATCTTAAGAATTGTGTGTCCGTAGTGCCGGTCATGTACCAGGGATGTGTATCTGCTCCTGAGTCCTCATAATCCTTGACTTCCATGACATGAAGGGCTGTTTCAGCATTTCTGTTTCTCTGTTAACCTCAGTGTTTCAGTATTCCCATTCAGTTATTCTGTGTCCACTTACAATGGTAGTACAGACCAGCAATTCAAATCACCATGGTGACTGTAACTAGGTGACATGGTGGTGGTGGTGGGTGGGGGGGGGGGGGGGCAGCCTGCAATTGCATCAAAGAGAAACGAGAACAGTCTGGGCACGTTTCAGACCCCCACAGCACAGCTTCCAGTCACGCACTCTCATAATAGCCATGGGAAAAAAAGCTGTCAAAACATGCTGAGGCAATAGGTGATATAACTAGATACTTTAGTACTTCTCTTTACTGTGCTGCTGTAGGGTGTCTTCTGTGTAGTACTCCTGTGTACAGAAATAAACAATGGTCTTTAAATTGTGATTCCACGTGTCAGGTTTTAATGTGGAACATTTATTTCGACTAATTGTTTATAGAAATGTCAATAAATAAAGTTGGTAGTCATTTTGTATAACACCATGAAACAGTGTAAGTTTTTTTTCAGTCACACATTCTATTAACATTTGGTCTTTGCTTACATCATCTTGAGTAGCCTGCTCTCAAAATATGATTCAGTTAGTTTCCACACCGAAAACTGTGGGCTGGCCAACGTTAAGGCACAGGCTTATGAAGCGTTTCATGTGGCTGAAGGTAAGAGCTATGCTGAGTCAAGGCTGGAAACTCAGTCATGTCCCTTTAAAAGAAGACTTCTGTTTGACAAGCTGTTCCTCACCTGCCCACTGCTGTGAAGGGGAACCTGCTGGCGTGGGTGGAGTTTAGAGGTGGTGCACTGAAATAGGGTCTTGTGGTGCAATCTGTGGGTCTTGTGTATGTATAAGAGTGAAATGATGGTGACAACGCTTGGTTCAGTACAGTAGCTCTCTAATAACAGGAGTCGAGCTGTAGTAGGCATACTCCAATAACGAGTTGATATTATATAATTTTCTCGTCTTTATTCCGGTTATACGAATGCAAATTTAGGAACTTTTAAGGCATTCTTACCAATATAGGAATTCAGCGGAAAATTGAGATATTTAACTGCTCTACTTATTTTAAATTTTAAGAAAAAATGTCAGATTAACAAATTGAAACTACATTTGGGATAAGGTGGGACATTGTTTCTTTTCTCTCAAACAAGAGACAAAAGCCTGGACGTGCATCCGAGTTTTATTGGCTGGGACGGACTGTCAATCATCCTACGTGCGTCATTTCCGTTGTCAGGTGGCGCTGCTATGGAAAGATGTGATCAGTAGTCCCGAGAAGGCTTTTCCCTGCTCGCCCGTCTCGGTAATTGTGAAATAACTCGCGTTTGGAGAGGTGGAGCGGTTCACGGCCAGGAGGAACTCCCGAGCGGATACGTGGACGATGTCGGCAATTTTGTAGACAACGGAGGATATTCCCCCACTCAGCGGTTTTAGCTCGGGGTAAGTTGTTAAACGGCACGTCAGTCAGTAGGTTGTGAGCCCCCCGTTAAAGAGCCAAGCTAGCAGAGCTAGCCGGACTAGCCGAGCTAGCAGAGTTAGCCGAGTTAGCCGGGCTAGCCGAGTTAGCCGGGCTAGCCGAGTTAGCCGGGCTAGCCGAGTTAGCCGGGCTAGCCGAGTTAGCCGGGCTAGCCGAGTTAGCCGGGCTAGCCGAGTTAGCCGACTAGCTAGCTGGAGAGTCGGCTACTCCATTATATCCGGTGAGCAGGTAGCTTGCTGTGCTAATTCACTTTTTTTGCAAGGATAACATCGTTGTTGTTTCCAGTCGCGCTAGTCCGCCAGACTCGGGCGTATCGGGTCCCCACTGGCGGTAGCTGGACCCAGCACACGTCCGCTCGCTGGCTGGAGGAAGAACCGGTGTTCACACGTACAGACCGCTCGGTCATGGAGCTCGTTAGCCGACCAGCTGGCTGGTTTGGTCGGTGTGTTTGGGGCGTAGCGTGTTCCCACCAAACTGTCAAGGGTTTTGTTACTAAAATAACAGGCGTGTGTCCCCCTAATCCTGCACCCGAACCGAACCCAGGACACGAGCCAGCTGAAGAATCTCATCTCGAGCAGTGGCTGCTTGACTGATGTGATTTCAGTCTTGATGTTCCTGCTGTGAGTTTGACATTCACCGTTTTCACTCCGCAGCAGATCAAGTGAACGAGTCTGCCAGGCTCGCTGGACACGGATCGGTCCTTTGACCTCGGGATTTGGGCCGTCTGCAGGTCGTGCAGTTGGTCTGGGACGAGGTCCTGCTTTAAATGCTGTCCAGTTAACTGTATGTAGGGAGTGGATGAACGTTTAAAACGTACGAAACTATCTACATGGGCTTTGACCTCGTTCCCCAGTAACTACACGGATTGCTGAAACTTGCTGCCTGGACAATAATATGGGCTTGTTGACACAACCCGTTACACAGGCATCACATCATCTCTATCTGTGGCAGCGGTGCACACGCACTCCCAGCACCTAGTTGTTGTAGATTAACAAATGCATGATTCCTGGGTGAGTGGAAATGTATATATACTTCATGATCTTATCTACAAGTCCGTTCCACGTTTCCACTCATTGAACTCACAGTTTGAAGGCTTTTGCATCAGAACAAATGGACATCTTTACATTTTATGATGTGAAATGCTATTGATTACAGCGATGGGAATTTCTAGTTTCCTAATGAGACTTTCTAATTAAATAAGATGCTCCATGTTTCTTTGCAAGACATACTGACCAAGCACCTGTCTGATGCACCAAATCCTCTGTGTAATGTCTGAGTGGACTACAACATGCACTTTTTCTGAAACTGTAACACGAAGCACAGGCTACAGTTAATGATGCAGCCCGCGCAGTGCGTCTCCTGATTGAATTCGTTGTACAGTTTACTCCTGTTTGTGCTTGGTATAAACTATAGGTCCTATTTAGAAGAGATTTACAAAAGTGTCCAACCCTTGCTAGATTAAGCACGGACGTGGTGTCACTGTGCAAAGCTGTCGAGTGAAAATCTGTTAATACATCTCAAAGGGTGATGACCATGTGATCATGTCTGTCACTCCAGTCTGTCGCACTGTCATCAGTCTGGAGCTGGAGAAAAGAATCCCCATTGAATGTGAGAATTTATGTATCGTAGCAGCCAATTGAACTCCTACTCCCTCTAAACAAGCTGTGTGTTCAGTTGCAGAATGGCATCAAATGATGTTTTCATGCAAATCCTTGTCATTCAGAAGTAGCTACAAACCATGAATGTTGTCTGTGCCTCATGTGCTGAATGCCCCAGGTACCTTATTGCTATATGAATGCGTAACTGATCTAAATGTCTAATGTGGAATGGCTTTACGTAGACTGTTTTCTGCCTTCCTCGTATTGTTTAATTAGAGTTTACATCGGAAGCTAGTCACGTTTAACAGACCGAAATCTGTCTGTTTTGCTTGCCCTGGGTAATCTTGAATCGATTTGTGACTTGGTGTTGGCCAAAGCTCTGAAAATTCTCTTAAGTGTTCTCTCACTTCCCACATTGTGGCAGGTTTTTTGATATATTTGTGTGATGCCTGTATTGGTATCAAAAATATTTCCTGTTTCTGACTAATCACAGCCAAGTGAGAACCCTGGGGCTTCTCTGTGATTCACGTTTGTTTTAGTGTTGGACATTTACTTCCTTCTTTCAGGAACTAGACAGTTTGTTTCATCAAATTATGAGAACCAATTTACAGACAGAACAAAAAGGCATGGTTCTGTTCACTTTGATATGGATGACTGTAGATATTTGCATATTAATTAACTACAGTGTGATCCTATAATGCTCTCATTTTGAAATGCATTTATGTATTTGACCTTAGTCTGATATAAAAAAAATGCTTGAGTAATTTGTTGGACTTTGTTTTTTAAGAAACAGTGAATTGTGAATCATTTTATTTGTACTACACAGCTTTGAAGATTTAGGAGCTTTATGCATTCAGGGAGGGGTGAATTGAAACTGCAGAAGTCAATATTAAGCTGTTGGCAATTTTTGCATCGTTTTCCTTGCATGTGCATGTTTGCATGATGGTCCGTCCGCTCTGCATGGACATTCTGTGCCGAACCCGTGTTTGCTGATTTAGAATGTGCTGGTGTCCACTGTGTAACTTATGCAAGTGTTCCCATCATGTTGCTGAGGTCACCTCAGGAGAATTGACACCAGCGGCGATCCTCTGCTGATGCAAATGGATCTGTGATGGCCTGCCATTCATTCAGGACCAGCACTGTTGGCGGATCATCTGATTGTCGTAAAGTGGTGGGGAGGGGTTAGGCTATCTCTTACTGAAACCAACCCCCATCCCCCCACATAAATGTCTTTTTTCCCTTCCCTGTGACTCACCCTTTGCTGCCAGTCTACTGGAAGTCCTCAGTAGCACTGGACTCAATGTTTTCTTTCAGATTTGGAATGCACTGAGCCGGTCTGCCCTTGTCAGTTCTGCAGAGGTGTTCAGTGTATCTGTTTGTTTTTGCCCTCCATTGTGTATTATTTGCAGTGGAGGTCTGTTGGTCTCCACAAATGCCTTAAAAATCATTAATTTTATTAATCTGTTCTAACCTGGCTTTTTTTTTTCTCCAGATTTCTAGAATGTCTAAGCGCCGTCTTTCAGACAGAGGGGCAGGGGAGTCTTCGGGCAGGGCCAGCAAACTCCTTTGTTCTGGAATATCTGGCAACAATGCTAAGAGAGCTGGTCCTTTTGTTTTAGGTAAGAGACCCAAGAGCACTGCCTGCAAGTTGAGTTGTTTTCATCCGTGCATGCTAGTGTAGGCAGTGTTTGCTCGGTCGCCTAGTAGAAATGCCACATTTTTTATATATATGGTCTTTGTCACTTAGGTGATTCATATTTGACACTAGCAAGGTGTTTCTTGGCACAAGGACTGTTTTGCACCTTTAGGTTGCACCTGGAGCTGTAGGATAAAGTAGAGCAGGGTGTTAAAGGACCGTTTGGGGGGAAAAAGTCTGGGGGAAAGTGCAACTCATTGCACAAACCAAACCTTTTGGTGTATTAGCAGCTGTTCACCTCCACCACCTCTGTGTTTACCAGGGCCCCGGCTGGGCAACTCTCCTGTGCAGAGCATAGTGCAGTGTCTGGCCAGGAAAGACGGCACAGATGATTTCTACCAGCTGAAAGTGAGTCAGCTTTCCCTTTGCTCCCTGTTTTATTAAAACATCATCTAGCTTGTGATCCCAGCCAATCAGACAACAGCAAAAGACCTAATATGTTTCTCGGAGTGAACCTTTGACCTTCCTTGAACAGACCATGTTCATATTGTTCATTTATGACCTTATACAAAAGCTTCACCTGATCCAGATCAGTTCTGACAACTGCAGGCAATTCCACTCATTTATGGGGTGCCATTACATAATTAGTCTAAACTCTTACTTCAGAATCTAGAATGTGACCTTTTCAACCCTTTTCTTCTGCAGAGGGTCTAATACCACTTTGTATGGAGGGCGAGGAACTTGTTTTCTTCACAGCAGATGTTTTTATCAGGTCATCTGTGTTGTCTCAGGATCAGACATTGTCTTAATTCTCACCCCTGAGAAGATAAGGATGTTAATTAAAGAGCTCAGGACGCCGTATAATACTATCAGTTGGGGTCGTGCCCTCTGAGCTCTGGCCTGCTTTTTTAGATCCTGACCCTAGAGGAGCGTGTGGACGCGGGCTCGGAGACTCAGGAAGAGAGGCAAGGGAAGATGCTCCTGCACACGGAGTACTCCCTGCTGTCTCTGCTTCACAACCAGGACGGAGTGGTCCATCACCACGGCCTCATTCAGGTAGGGCCAAGACCCGCACCGCCACACCCAAGGTGGAAATGTCACCGGTGTTGGTCTTGCTAGACAGATCTCCTCCGTTTTGTGCTCTAAACCATCTCAGACTTTAATGGCATATTAGTCTGTCTTGTCATGTTTCTCTTACAGTCATTTATTTATTTAGCTACAGGATTCGACTTGTTGGTTGTTCAGTTATTGGGCTCCTCCTGTGTGAATTAATAATTTTATTATTCAAATTTTTCTTTCTTTTTTTTCTTTCTTTTGGGTTGACATTACTTCTACAGAAGCATGTCACTATGCAACTCTCGACATGAGTCATGAGTTCGTTTAGTTTCGGTTTGAACCAGGCGTTTTTCTCCCACGCTCTCGTCTGCCCCATGGCCACAGACGCTGCCACCCAAGCTCCGCCCCCTCCCTCTGCGGAGCCTCGCTACCACACGAGCGCCACGGATGGGCCTGACGGAGTCCATTTGACCGCAGGCCCGTCCCAGTGGATCCGCCGTGGTGTGCACCGCTGACCCACGCTGACGGTGCTAATGATGGAAAGGCCAAGCGTGCAAACGGTTCTAATGACCCGAGAGCCTTTCTCACTGATGCCACCATAAATGCTTCACAAGCCCAGAAACAGTCATCTCACTTCAGTTCGGCCACGTCCTCGTTTGTATTGCTCGCGCTAGTCAGCCGGCGCCTCGTTTGATGTCTGGAAGGCGTGGGCCGCGTAATTGGTCCGCTGACCCTTCAGAGCTCGGCGACGGAGACCGGCAGAGCAGTGCTTTGTAAAGGTCGTCCTTTAGACGGAGGAAGTAGCGGACGTTTTGCGTGGATCTCCGTGCGAACCCCTTCGGGCCTCTCTGCACTGCTTCCCCCTAACGAAGCTGCTCCCTGGCAGGACCGCTCCTACGAGGTGGTGGAGGACGCCGAGGCCAACCGGGTGCGCAGGCTGAAGAAGCGCATCTGCCTGGTGCTGGACTGCCTGTGTGCCCACGACTTCAGCGACAAGACGGCCGACCTCATCAACCTGCAACACTACGTCATCAAGGAGAAGAGACTGAGCGAGCGGGAGGCCATCGTCATCTTCTACGACGTGGTGCGGGTGGTGGAGGCGTTGCACAAGGTCAGCGCTGGCTCACTCCCCCCCCCCTCTGGGGACGCCATACATCCGTGCATGAGCTAGTCGATTATTACTTAGTATCACACGTGACTGCACAGCGTAAGAAGCAATAAAACGTGACGGGGTCGAAGGGCGTCGCCGTGCCCGCCACTCAACGTTTTGTGTACGCTTCCCTCCCGCAGAAGAACATCGTGCACAGAGACTTGAAGCTCGGGAACATGGTGCTGAATAAAAGGTGAGACTCACGCCGCCGGTTCCTTTTGGCCGTGGACCTGCTGCTGCAGGGAGGGCAGGTGTTTGCTCACGCAGGGCGGCTCACCCCGGGCCCTGCAGGGGGGGGGGAGTGTGATTCAGCCCTGTGGTCGGCCTTAGCCAGCCAGGAGGGAGCTGTTTCCAGTGAAAATAATTTGGCGTGGAACGTGCCCTGCTTTGTTCTCTGGAAGAGGGAGAGCGCGCGGAGAAACCGCAGGTCGAGGCGGTTTGGTGGAGGGCGGTTTGGTGGGGGGGGGGTGTGGGGGGGTTGAGGTTCTTTGGGGTCAGGGAGTGCAGTGAATTGGATAGGCCCTGTGCAATTTCAAACTTCTCTGTCTACAGATGGCTCGGTGCGGCTGTGTGTGCATGTTGAGTGTTTAAAAAAAAAAATCTATTTATTCAAGTATGATGTATGTGGCACTGAATAGAAAGATCATTGAACCGTGTTATCTGAACACCGTGCGTGTTGGGACAGTCACAGGGCTTCACATAATGAGGTGTAGATTGAATCATGGAAATGTAAAGCTCTGGACATGTTGCTCTTGGGCACTTTGTCCTTCATTACTCTAACCCTGGACGTGGCACAGCTGTAGCGTGTGAGTCTGATGGCACGCTCACACACTGCAGCAGCTCGAGCTCAGAGAGGCTCTCCCAGCATGCCGGGCTCGCCAGGCCTTTAGAGCCGAACGGATCGGGCCATTGAATGACATGCATCCATGACGTGGTTTGGAGACCTTGTTGTTGGCATGGTGTGTGGCCAAACCTGCTCTGCCTTTGTCTGTAGTATGCGAGTATGCCTAGAGTGTGTGGAGTAAAGCCAGCTTTAGGCATAGAGTGCAGCAAGATTTCTGCTTATTATTTTATAAATTTTTGGGAGGGGGGGGTTGTTTTAAGTTCGGGCACCAATTGTTCTTAATGCAGGTTATGAAAAGGTGTCCTTTTTGCAGCACTAAATGAAAAAGCACTCTGCAGAAACATTTCTAGTATGAGAGGGTAAAAGAGTGATGGGCCCACTGTGCCCCCCCCCCCCCCCCCCTCACCCTCTCATATGCACACACTCACATGTCCCTGGTGGTGAGAAACGGGAGGGTTCTGGTGAGACGAGCTCAGTTGGGCAGGCGAGCAGAACACTCTGTCCCAGCTGGAGACAATACACAGCGTTGCCAAAGGATCCATAGTTGAGAGATGAGTCACACACACGCACAGACGTCACCCCGGCAGGACTGTCCCTCTGCAGTTTTTCCACATACCTCTCCCGCCCTTGTGTCTTTTCAGCCCGTTCTTTCTGCTGATTGTAAATTGCGCGCTTACCGGAATCTACGAGAGAAGAACTTCATAACAGACGTCCTTTAAAATCAGCAGCTCCGTCTGGAACCAAGCCCTCTTCTCTGAAAGGGAGGTTTGGTTCGCAGGTAGTGACATCCTCTCCAGATTAAAACTTTCATATTGAAGTGTTTACTTCGGGGGGGTTAGAATTTTGTTACGTGAGCGGTCGCTTTAGTTGACTTGAGATGCGGCGGATGACGGTCACACTTGAGTTCATCCTCTGCAAAATGTCCTTTCACAACACGTCATGCGGCGTTGATGGCCCAGTTGAGTAAAGCGTCTCTAAAGAAACCCGTTTGGCGTCGAACACAGCTGTTACGGTGTCCACGTAATAATGGGCTTGGCCAGCCCATCAGCTCGGCTCTAAGTGAGAGGTTAACAAGTGGTGTTTGGGGTCAGCGGCGGCCCTGTGGGAGACCCAGCGCCCCGCGGAGCTGGAGATACACTCGCGCCTCTCGCACGGCTACCTCCGCCCCTTCACACCTCGCTGGCGCCCTGCTGGGCGTGCACACTTCCCCTGTCACCGGGGGTCCTTGGAGCTGCTACAACAAAGGGAGCGGGGTGTGGAGGGGCTGTAAAGCTCTAATCAGGAGTTACTGCAAATGGCAGGCTCGTTTCTGGCACTGTCGCAGCCGTGGCAACCCACGGTGCAGGCAACGCGCGCTACGCTGTATACAGTAGTGCAAAGGTGTGTGTGTGTGCTTCATCGATTCATTAGACTTCAGGGGTTTTTGTTTTAGGGGGAAAGTGTGCAACAGCTACACACACATCCTCATTTCATCCCAGCGAAGCTCTTGTGTAGTGTTTATTGCTCCGAGTCTGGTTCCTGTTTCAGCCCGGTTGCCCAAGATGAGGAACTCCTTTATTTGAAATACTGTGTGAAAGTCCCATGTTGACTTTCGAATAGAGACAGATGTGTCAGGATTTCAGCCACTGCACTTCCCCCTTGACTTTAAATCCTCCGCTCTTCCCATCAGTGGGGCTGTTTTTAGACTCCGGGATAGGCGAGGGTGCGTCCGGCTTCCTCCCGTGTGCAGGAAGAGGAGTTGCAGAGTGACCGCGTGGGGGGGGGGCTGGGACTGCCGGGGGGGGGGGGGGGCTGGGGTGGCTGGGGTGGCGAGGTCGTCTCTCGTGAGCTCCGTGCTGGGACTGCCCGCGAGGCCATGAAGGCTGGTGGAACGGCCCTGATCCTGGTCTTACCGTCCAGGCACGAGAGTAAAATAGAATGGGAGAAACCGTAGCAGAAAACATGTGACTGAGCTGAGGGGTCCTGGGGGTAGGAAGCCAGTTGGAGGCACACTACCCTGTTTTCCCTCGCCACGCACGTCTCGTCCAGCAGGGCGGCGCTGCGTGTTGGTGCGTGCAGCTTTCGGGAGCAGTAGTGGTTGTGTATGCGTGCGTGGCTTGCAGTGAGAATATCTCCCATCACTCCTCTTCACTGTGAGAAGTTAGTCATCGGAGCTCTGGTGCCAAGCCACAGGTTGACTCACTTGTTTGTCAAAGTGTGGCCTGTGTGTGTGCTGTCATGTTTAGTTCTGTTCCTTCTGAAGGCACTGCGGCTGCACTCTATGGATCACTGCCACCTACGACAGTTTAGTTGTGATTACACATACTAAAATATCAGACATGTTCATACAGATACAAACACCGATTACCTAACAGCAGTGGGTAAAGTTTCAGCATGGCAGTGGGTGCGTGTGTTTCTGTTCCCCTGTTCTCTCTCCGTTCTGCTGCTACAGTCATTAGTGTTTTAATTATTATTTTGTTCAGTAGCAGTCCAAACTTCCAGTTTTATCCGCTGTGTTGTTTAGCAGTTGAGCTCATCTGGTTTTTAAATACAAGTGGTGGTTGTTAAGGAAGTGCCGTGTGTGTGTGTGTGTGTGTGTGTGTGTGTGTGTTACAGGACTCATCGGATCACCATCACCAATTTCTGCCTTGGCAAGCATTTGGTGAGTGAAGAGGATTTTCTGAAAGATCAGAGAGGCAGCCCAGCCTACATTAGCCCAGACGTCCTCAGTGGTAAGTGTGTGTGTGTGTGTGTGCATGCATGCGCCTATGACTCACCGTTCATGTCACCACTGTAATCAAACCCCATGAACTCGACCACCCATGTTGCTCTAATTACGACAGCAGTGAGGAACGACAGTGTGGCAGAGTTGGGCGTAAAGCCCTGTTGCTGCCTGTGGAGTGTCGCATGCGTTGTGTGTGTCTCCTGTGAGTCACGGGGAACACTAAGGTCACAGAGCAGTAAATATGTCCTGCCCTCTGTCTTCCATTTTGTAACCGATCAAAAATGGTTAAGAACACCTTCCACTTCCAGAGACACAGACGAACCAGACGGGGTTTCATTCTTCCCTCTGTGTTTCGAGGCAGATCTCGAGGCAGATTAGTCGTGTGGTATGTGTCTGGGAACGGATTGGCTCAGCATTTGTTTGCTCTTCGTTCTCGTAAAAGCAAAAAAAAAAAAAAAAAAAAAAACCAAAACTTGGAGCCAGATTAGCGGAACGTGACAATAGAGCAGTGAAGTGTGGATGAGTCATCAGCGTGAGGTGCGCAGAGACACGGCCCCTCCTCCTTTTGTCTCTCTTCCCACTTCTTTATTTGTCTTTCATTTTTTGCTCTGTGTTTCTTGTTTGGATTTGACTTGGATTTATGTTTATGGAGGAATCTTGCAGTCGCCCTGCCCGTACTGCGCTGGCCAAGCCCCTATAATGCCTGTGTGTGTAGCCCACGGTACACGTGGACGTCGGTATAGCTGTAGCTTTCTGATGAGATGAGTCAGAGATTTGGTGTGTGTCTACTGTACTGTATCCTCCCTTCAGTCATTGTTGTTAATATTTATGCTTATATAAGTATAAAACCTCATTCTTAACCATTGTGGCAGAGAGTGATTTTAGATGTACCGGGTACTAGCAGAGTATGAAACTGTATATTTGTGTTTGTGTTGAATGTCAGGAACCAATTGATGATTTCTCGTTGTGCTCCTGAAAGCACGTCGACCTGCTTGCGTTTCCTAGCTAGGAGAACACGAGCCACAGTGGAGCTGAGCCATGCTGCTCTGCTGGGAATCTGACCCGATGTGGGTGCTGTGTTGCAGGCCGCCCCTACCGTGGCAAGCCCAGCGACATGTGGGCGCTCGGCGTGGTTCTGTTCACCATGCTCTACGGCCAGTTCCCCTTCTACGACAGCATACCTCAAGAGCTCTTCCGCAAGATCAAAGCTGCAGAGTACACCATCCCCGAGTGAGTGAGGCACGCCCCTTTGCCTCGTGGCTTTCCCCTCGTAAACATCCGCAGGGCGTGTCCTGCTCCCGCCTCCTGAGCGGAGACGGTCCTGACGCTTCCTCTCGCCTTGTGCACCCGCGCAGGGACGGCCGCGTGTCGGAGAACACGGTGTGTTTGATCCGGAAGCTGTTGGTGCTGGATCCCCAGCAGAGGCTGACGGCGGCCGAGGTTCTGGAGGCCCTCAGCGGCATCATCGCGTCCTGGTGAGTCCCGCCCCGACGTTCGTGACCTGCTCCTTCCCGCAGTGTTCTTGGAACTGGCGCGCGAATGCGACTCAACGTGGCACGTCGCCCTCCGTCTCTCATGAGTTCTGCTTTCTAGGCAAACGGTGTCGTCCATGAGCGGACCCCTGCAGGTGGTGCCGGACATCGACGACCAGCTCAACCAGCCGGAGCTTCTGCAGGAGGTCAGCGCCTAGATACCTGCTCAACGTGAAAATGACATCATCACTGCTCATGTACCAGTGTTCTTCTAAATGCATGAACACGCTCTATTAATAACAGTTGGGCTAATTATGAATCACAGAAACATGGGAGCGTCCTGTTTTCTGTTTTCTGCCTGCACATGTTGCTGTATGAGGTAATCTCTCTCGTTCTCTCTCTCTCTCTCTCTCATTCTCTCTCTCTCTCTCTCTCTCTCTCCCTCCACGCCCTTCAGGCCAAAGTGACGGAGGAGTCATCGCAGTACGAGTTTGAGAACTACATGCGGCAGCAGCTGCTCCTGGCCGAGGAGAAGAACACTATCCACGAGGCCAAGAACTTCCTGAGCAAGAGGCCGTTTGGCAGCGTCCCGCCGGTGCGGCGCCTGGGCCAGGACGCCCAGCCCGTCAGCCCTCTGGATGCCGCCATACTGGCCCAGCGCTTCCTGAGGAAGTAGCGTCCCGGGCCCGCCGTCCACCTCCAGCGGCTCACTGTGAGCGGGATGCACCATGGAGCCGGCCGTGTGTGTGTGTGTGTGTGTGTGTGTGTGTGTGTGTGTGTGTGTGTGTGTGTGTGTGTGTGTGTGTGTGTGTGTGTGTGTGTGTGTGTGTGTGTGTGTGTGTGTGTAAGAAGAGTGTGTGTGTGTGCGCGCGTGCACTTGGGTAGGCAGAAATGGCGTATCGAGCAGTTTTAGCCCATCTGCTCCTCTCATTGGCTGAGGAAGTGGACTCTGGCCCCTCCCACACCACCTCCCTCTTCCTTCGACCTACAGACATTATCAGCAATACCGGGATGGAATCATGTAGCAAATGGACACACACACACCCCCACGCATACATAAACCTATCATTCTCCCTTTCTGTTCCTCAGCACTTTCCATGGGAACATCTCAGATCATCTGACCTTAACAGTCACCCCTCCATCTGTCCCTCAGTCCTTTTCCCCTCAACCAGACCGATCTCGGTCGGTCCCATCTGCATCCATGAATGCAAATCTACCTCTTACACTCTCTGTTTCTGTCGCTCAGTCCATTTTAGAACTATGCTCTCAATCCTTTTGAAAACAAGAATCCAAGTGTGGGGGGTGTAGTGCCACAAGCACAGGCGAAGAGCATTATTTAGTGTGCTGAACTCTTTGGCATGTCAAAAGCAGTTCTTGGTTTTCCTCATTATCTGAATAAGCTTTCTCCCTCCCCTCCTGTTAGAAAGGTAGCATTTTACTTTACATTTTTTTTATTTTGTGTCCCTGTTTCATGTTTGTTCAGTCTCGTCAGCTATAACCTCACTTGAAGTCATACTACAACACAACTCTGTTTTCCTTCCTCCCTTCAGAGGGCATTCATAGGCAGCTAGCGCTGAAAAGTCTTATTGCCAAGAACGTCGCAAAAGGCACCTCTTTCCATCCTGCTGTCCTGTGAGGTACGATGAATCCCCCCCCCCCCCCCTTTTTTTGAACAGGCCCAAAAATCTACATCTGACCCCAGTTGAAGATCTCTCTCATGGCAAGCACCTGTACCCCCCACCCCACCCTCCACCATTAGATCGATGCCTCCTGAGTGCAGCTCCTTGTGTGAAAGTTCCTTGGGCTGTTAGCTTGAGGTCATGGCTTTGGCCCACCGACAGGTGTGGCTGTGGTGGAGCAGCTCCACCCAGGCCTCGGTCCTGCCGGCTCCCGAGCTGCGTTTAGCCCCTGCTGAGTGCAGCCTGTCGTGGGGCGCCGGCCCAGTCTCAGGACCCAGGCCAGGCACCTCCAGGAGCCTGCGGGCGTCCTGACACGCACCAGCGCAGCCATGACATCTGCACTTCAGTCCAGGAGGCAACGTCCGCTAAAGAACTAAAACCCAGGATGCAGTCAGCATTGACCAGGAATGTATAACCAACCCTAATCCCAGTTTCCCCATTTTATTTAACGGAGTTATCATTATTTATCATATATTTAAAAATAATTTTAGTATAACCCTCTCAAAACATTTAGGTAATTTCTTTATGTAGATTTCTCCATCTCTGTTGATTTTAGACTGTCATAAATACGCATTTATGATCTTGTTTCTGTTCTGATCCCTTTTAAGCTACTTGTGTAAATCTTAGCTGATGTCCTGCCTTAGATTGAGAGATTTTAATAGTGAGCGGTGAACCTTCGATGCTCCAGTGTATCTTAGTAAACAGGTGGTTGTCTTGTTTCAGCATCTGAACCAGACACGTAGTCTGTGAGGACCCGGCTGGTCCCACTAATCTTAGAAACGTAATCCAGTACTGTACTCTCGGATCTTCTCACCTCTGTCCTCCTCATTCTGGAATATCCCCGCTCTCAGCTTAAAGGCTAAGCACCCTGACCGCATGAGTGATTCTGCCTGGCTTGTCTCATTTGTACTTTCTGACCCCCCCCCCATTTTATTTATTCGCTGTGTATAAATTGTCTTGCTTTCATCTGTTATATGAACTCCAACTCTGTCCTCTTAAGGTGTGAAGTGTCCTGAGATCATCACTGCTCTAAAGGATATCGCTGGGATCTCTTTCCCCTTGAACCCCTAGTGAAGGTTTTTTCTTTCATTTGATTATTTTTGATTTATTTTTCTTTCTTTAGCAATTGTTGACACAATCCTGATGGTTGATTAAGCTACATTAATAACAAGACTGACTTTGCATAGCTCTATTTTTAAGCAGACTAAATTATATCAAACATTAAAATGACATTTAGAAATGTAGAGTTTATCCTACAAGTTTAATACAACACCACACTGGCCAGTGTGTAAATACCATCTTGATGGCGAGTGTTGTATCTGTAGTGCAAAAATGAGTAAGCTGTCATCTTAGAGTACATCAGTGCTTTAACACGAGATGAGTACTTCTCAGAGTAACGTTGCCTGCCACCATTGTAAGCATTAGTCTACTCCCACCTCAATGTGAATATTTTTTGGGTATAATGCAGTATTGTAGTAGGTGGCATGTGTGAGAAAAATGCTTGTGTGCTTGTATGAGAGAATTATTTGAGAGAGAATTGTAAGTACTAAATCCCTCTCTTAAAACACGAGTACCCCATTGTTCATTAGCAGCAGGGTGAAGTAGTGATTTAGCGCCATCTTCTCATCGTAAATCTGTAGGTTTACAATGTGACCGTTGATGGTGTGATTGTGTAGTCGGTACCCTAACCTAGAAGAAATACATTAAGGTCTTTATTGCTGTTCAATGCCCCATTTAAATGTCTGAACAGGATCGCTCCCTGCATAGACACTCTCTCCCTATTTTTTTTTCCCACTTTTTTTTTTCCTTTTTTGCCCTTGGCAACAGATGGCCAAGCTGTATTGGCAGCATGAGATGTGTATGTTGTTGAGCTATGTTGTTTGTACACTTAAAAGTAATTAATGCATGAGTCAGACTTGCAAGATGTGCCACAAGATCTTTGCAATTAACATACCAGAACATTTGGATGGCTGTTGGTGTTGCAAAGACGAAATTCGTAGTCCAACTGATAACACACTAAAAAGAAAACTCGGCGGCGATTAAATTGGGAGATTTCGTTTTGAAGTCAATTATTTTTGTTAGGAAAATTTGATTTTCTTGTCCTGTCATATAGACATTTGCATATTTTACTAACTGGAAAATAAAATTGGTATAGAAAGAGATGATGGGAAAATTTGTTTAAAGCGTAAAACTTGGTGGTGTAAGCTGCTTGGCTGGATTGATATCAAAGAAGAAACTGGGTAATTGTACAGAGATAAAGACAAATTTGTATAAAAGACATATTTTTGTACTTCATAAAATCTCTACATGCATGTCAGCAATAAACTTTGATATGGAAAAAGGTCTGGTTGGGTGATGCTTGAATGTGTATGTAGCATTAACATTTAAATGCAAAGTTTATGAACTACATTTCCATCCTTCAAAGTGGTGATGGTATTGTATATACACCAACAGTGTTTATCAAGCATTACATTCTTAAACAAAAGCTTGTTCTGTTCGATCACTTAATGCCAGAGCAGAAAACCTAGAGTATAGTTAACTCATGTTTCAGGTATTCATTTGACAAGCTGTTTTGTGTGTGTGGGAAAAAATGTTTTAGCTGGATCAAAAGTGGCAGAAAATGTAGGAGATGAGGAAAGACTGATGCTTCAAAAGCTGTTTTGAAGTTTCTGCATCTGATTTTGAGATGAGTCCTGCCCTCTGGTGGAGAATAAATAAATTACTATGCAGTAATTTTCAGTCAGCATTACACCTGAGGATGGATGTCCTTATAAAAGTCTTTGTCTAAACAGAAATGCAGGCATAAGTCATCAAACTACTGTGGTGCAAATGTGCCATGACTGATCATTTTTGATACATAATCCTGTGACTCAGTATAATGTAGTTGTACAGTGCCCTCTATAGGTTTAATATGGAAAAAGTCAGTGTGTGTGTGTGTGTGTGTGTGTATGGTATGTTTGAATCTGTGTTTGTGTGTATATATATATCAAACATTTCTCAATGGCATATACTATATCCCAGTAATCTGTGTTTATGCATCCAAAGTAAATATTTAAATCCTTGATTACTGTAAAAATCTTGCATATTTACATAAAATATTGTTTAAAAACAACAATCCTTACAGAGCAGTTATAGAAACTATAGTTAAACTGCATATAGAAACAAAATAATAAAAATACAAAAAAATTGTACTTGTTTTGAAATGTATTAAAATGTAAAATATAAACTACAATATTAAGAAAGAGCTGAGAGTTCCTGTGGCTCTCAGGATTTCAGATAAAGTTCTAAATGTTTGAGTCATGTAGACTTTGGGATTCTGGGAATCATGATTTCAGTGAACTAGAAGGCCAGACTAATAAACCTTTAGATTTAAAAAAATTTAACGGGGCGAATGCCTCATTCTCATTTCTTCAGTCAGCTGAATGTTAGACATGGTCAAGAAATGACTGATCACTGGAGACTTGATGTACACTTTGAAGAACTGCACTGTTCAGAATTGATTTGATGTCCTTCAGCCTCAACTAGCACGCACACCTTCATGGTGCATGTGGACGTTGGCAGTCGATGTGGAGCAAAATGCATTCTAGATGTCTGTTGTGGTGGTGTCACCATTGTTTCCAATTTGCTGTCAGTTAAATACCATATAAAAATCCAAGAGAAACAAAGAGAATTTTTGTGTGTATGTACAAAGCTAGTCGGAAAATTCAAAAGATTGTTGTGCAAGTATTTAGCCTGTGTGGGCTTGTTTCACATTGCAGATTAGCATTCAGCTGCTTTACAACCTACATATAAATGTAAGCCAGAAGAATGACATCAAACAATATTTTGTTCAAACTGCATTAATGTGAGAGCCGTACAAACTTCAAAGAATAAAAGTAAGGCTTAGTAAAGTAATTAAGGTACACTGTAACATTTCATTTCCCAGCATTGCCTGTGTGGAGGTAACACTCTGATCTTACTAAGTTCCTGGTGTTGCCAGAACTAATTTCATGCATCAGAACTAAATATGCCCAGTGTTCAACCCACTGCTCATCACCACTGTCCCCATAGTGAAGACACAGGCCAGTGTGACGGGCAGGGAACTGTTCTTGTGACCGGAGGGTTGTGGGTTTGATTCCCTGGCCTTAGGCCAAGAAGTGCAAGGCCCCTAACCCCAACTGGTCCTGGGTGCTGGGTTAGGGCTGCACCACTGTGCACCACAGTGCACCACAGCCCCCTAGTGATCACTAGTGCATGTTCTCACTGCACAGAAGGGGAAAATGCGGAAGACTAATTTCGATCGGGATGGAAATCACAATTGACAGTATTCCAACTTAATCTTAATGGCTGTTTGCTGTGCTGTTTTAATTGAAGACTTTCGGGGAGAGGGGACGCTGCCTTTGTTGTTGGTTGGTGATCTGTTGTTAGCTGCTGACATGGGAGTTTCCATTACAGAGGCATTACTGTCTGGTGTGAGAGAACTTAGCTAGACTGGGCTTGGTAGTTAACTCCACATAAGCAGCATAGAGGGTCTGAAGGGGAAAAAATAAATAATAACAGTAAATAATAGTTATTTTTCTGATGATCTATGATGTAGTGCTAAGTAATGTATTTAATATGTCCTCATAGTTTTAAACTTGCTTTTCGGTCTGCTTGTCTTTCTTACGTACTTCACTTGTGCCATATGTTAAGTTCAATGCTAAAAAGGCCTTCAGGGTAATTACTAAAGTGAGAAGGACTGAAAGCAGCAGAATGGCCTCTAGGATTCTTGTGAATCACCTTTCTGCCCTGTTTATCTGAAACATGTTTAACTGTGATGGGTTTCAGCTGCTTCCTCATGTCCTGAATCCTGCAGCATTCAACATTCCTCCACTGTGAGCAGGACATCTTCAACATTCCTCCACTGTGAGCAGGACATCTTCGATTCCTAGATTCCAATTGTTCAGTACATTGGTTTTATATGAAGCAATTTGCTCATTATGTCGATATATGGAGATACCAGAGTGCTGAAATGTTGTCACGATCGACCATCAGACACTGTTTGGGTTCTTGGGATTCTTTGTTGGTTATGTTGCTCTAAGAAAGTAAAAGTAACTAAATACAGTATCAATGTTTTTATGTAAAGTTTTTTTTTATTTACACTACAGATAAGCAAATTTTCTATTTTAACTGGGGACATTTCTATCTAAGAAATTGTGAATAATCTACTTTTGAATTCACAAACCTGCCAAGGAGACACTTAATCCCATGTGGCTCTCTGAAGGATCATTTCTGCTGTCCTTTATGATACTCCATTCTGTGATATTATCCTCCATTTAACCAGATCCAGACATAGTCAATTAAAGCCCCCTGTGTAGGTAGAGTCCATGCTGTGTTTTCCTCTCACGTCTTGCCTCCAGGGTCTTTCTTCTCCTGACCTTGTGTGTAAAATATGACTGTGCTTCGTTCTCTGAAGAGTTCCATGTGTTGATATATCATTCATCCTGCTGTGAAGCTGGGGCCGAGACACTAGACCTGTGTGTGTGTGTGTGTGTGTGTGTGTGTGTGTGTGTGTGTGTGTGAGAGAGAGAGAGAGAGAGAGAGAGAGAGACTACTGGAGTCCTTGGCTATGAGTAGTTTACTTGTTTGCTCATAAAACAGCTCTCCTTTCACTAGAAGTTGCCCAAGCATTCTCTGATGAACCTTTGGGGGAGGAGGGGCTTTGCAGGTGATGGCCTACAATTGGCCTGTTAGGTCATATTAGTCTCCATGATCTTGAAAGTGATTTGGTTGGAGTTGAAAATGTCTTAGTCTTAACTGTGATAGTATAATGATACATGATACATTAACAACATTCCTGCATCCATTTGACTCGTTCCTCCCTCTTCCGTGATGGGATGGAATTCTCTTCTATGACTATTTGCATCTACAGTTTCCATTCAGCCCTCTTCTTACCCCATAAATAGTTTTTCCTGTCACCGCTATGCAGAAATGCACTTATCATCTGCAGCTCATAACCAATCATAGCCAAACCAGTTGGCTTGAACCTCTGGCCGTACGTTGCTGAATATTTTCCTTTAGACACACGGGTTGCTGTTCTGCAGGTATCATTCCACTCCTCTGGGCTTGGGTTTGTCTTTTGTGCAGCGTGTCTCTGTGTATTTGGGAAAGCAGGACTCTGTCCTTCTGCAGCTGTCTGCTAACTGGGACCACATGGCCGTGTGACCCTTCACTAGCACCTTTGTCTCCAGTGTCGACTCTGAGGCGTCAGCTCAGTCAGGGATTCAAAGGGATTCATCCATAACTGCGTAATCATTTTGGGGAATAATATAAAATGTATTAATTTCTGAACTAATGTTTTTTTTTTCTCATACATGCCACCCCCCCCCCCCCCCCCCATCTTGTTATCTTGCTTTTTGTCATTTGAATTTTGAAAAGAAGAAACTATGATTCAAATTTTAATTATGGATACTTTGATGAAAAACTGTCTGGCACACTGCGTAGGGAGGATTATTGTAATGCCTACAAGAGGAGACCGGTGAAGTGTTTGTATATCCCATTAAAACACTAATGAGACTAGCCAATTAGCAGCTCAGCTGCACAATGTAAGCAGTCCATCTCTTCTAATTCATTTGCAACCTCAATATTTTTGACTTGAATCAAATCCCAGAGCCCCAGAAACCGCCTAAGATTATTATCCACTTATCTGAAATGTGAATAGTCTCAAATCAATAACATGATTTGTCTGCTGTGGCATTTGCCATGTACTGTGGCTGAGGCGGAGAGTGAAGAGGGAGACAGTGAAGACTCCCACAATGCCACGACCCTCCACAGACAATATGTACTTCAAAATGAATATTAAAATGTTCTTTTAAATGGTTGATCTGTGTTGTTTGTCTGCCTTTAAGATTACACAGACAAATTGCAGTGTGTGGTTTTATCTTTGCTGATAGTGGCAAATCGCTGCTGAAAGTGAAGAGATTGAGCAGCACTGGTGCTGGACACAGTGATGATGACAATATTGGCCCACCATCACCTGCCCCTGGTCCTGGACACAGTGATGACGGTACTGACCCACCACTATCTGTCCCTGGTGCTGGACACACTGATCATGGTACTGGTCCACCATCACCTGCCCCTGGTGCTAGACACAGTGATCACGGTACTGGTCCACCATCACCTGCCCCTGGTCCTGGACACAGTGATGACGGTACTGACCCACCACTATCTGTCCCTGGTGCTGGACACACTGATCATGGTACTGGTCCACCATCACCTGCCCCTGGTGCTGGACACAGTGATGACGGTACTGGTCCACCATCACCTGCCCCTGGTCCTGGACACAGTGATGACGGTACTGACCCACCACTATCTGTCCCTGGTGCTGGACACAGTGATCATGGTACTGGTCCACCATCACCTGCCCCTGGTCCTGGACACAGTGATGACGGTACTGACCCACCACTATCTGTCCCTGGTGCTGGACACACTGATCATGGTACTGGTCCACCATCACCTGCCCCTGGTGCTAGACACAGTGATCACGGTACTGGTCCACCATCACCTGCCCCTGGTCCTGGACACAGTGATGACGGTACTGACCCACCACTATCTGTCCCTGGTGCTGGACACACTGATCATGGTACTGGTCCACCATCACCTGCCCCTGGTGCTGGACACAGTGATGACGGTACTGGTCCACCATCACCTGCCCCTGGTCCTGGACACAGTGATGACGGTACTGACCCACCACTATCTGTCCCTGGTGCTGGACACAGTGATCATGGTACTGGTCCACCATCACCTGCCCCTGGTGCTCTGGTGCTGCTGGGCCTCTCAGGGTCACTCCCACTGTCCTGTTGTTGGGCTCAGGATGCCCCCACAGCTCATGTTTGGGTGCACTGCCAGGGTTAGACAACGCCACTAATTGGCTTAACATGTTTAGATGATGTTTACTGTCTTTGTGGTGTGTGTGTGTGTGTGTGTGTGTGTGTGTGTGTGTGTGTGTGTGTGTGTGTGTGTGTGTGTGTGTGTGTGTGTTTCTCCTATTTCCTCCATGAGATCAGAGGGGAGAAACAGCATTCATTGGTGGTTCTTTGCTGATGCTGCAATAATATGAACGAAAGCTTTTGTATTATTTAGCATTCAAACTAGGAATGACTTTAAACATAGCATGACCTTGCCAGAAAAAAATGGATTAGTTCTGAAAATCAAGGTGTTAGGAATTTAGAGACATAAATCTTTACTTATTTCAACTTCATAAAGGTTAACTTCTTCTCATTACATTCACTCATTCGTGCACAGAAATTCATTTAATCCCAAAAGGTACACAGCAGCCAGAGACAACAGATGCCAAGGATTGAGAGCAACGTTTGTGCTTGAGTGTGTGTGTGTGTGTGTGTGTGTGTGTGTGTGTGTGTGTGTGTGTGTGTGTGTGTGTGTGTGTGTGTGTGTGTGTGTGTGTGTGTGTGTGTGTGTGTGTTTGTAGTGGTGATGAGCCTAACAGCTGTCCTCCCTCATGCAGGCAGCAGTGTCCGGTTAGAGCCAGAGCGCGCGCACACACACACACACACACACACACACACAGCCTGAGCAAGCCTGCCCTCCCCCAGCTGCCATCACTCCACACCCAGAAGGAGGCTGAACAAAATAACACTTCAAATGGAGTACAGACAATGGCATTCAAGTGGAATGATGTTTTAATGTCTGATATCATGAAGGGTGTTTGGATTTAGATGACCGGGGCACACTGAGTGTCAAGAATTTTTCAGGAATGGTAGTTGAAACAGAGGTTTGCTGTTATAAAGGGGAGAGAGTCTGGGAACATGGTTGCAATACTGAGGTCGCTGTATTTGTGTAAGTCGATGAACAGAAGCTAAAACCAGAATTCTAGTTAAATGCTTCTGATATACAGAACCCAAGGCACCCTGTCAAGGTTTACTTAAAGGGCACATGTGTATATTATTAATGCTGATTAAACTACTTAGAATTTTAGAATGTGTTTCATCATGTTTGCACTCACAGAATCTTTGAACTGTTTCCCTCCTCCGCCTCCCCAACTGATGAAAGTAAACAACTTTTTTAATGAAAGGGCCAAAGGTCCTCTTGGTATCATTGTGAGGCCATCACAGTACTGGCACAGTGAGATAATGTGTGTGATTTAAGTATGTAAATGTGTCTATGCAACTCAGTCTACTCAACTAAAATACCTCAAGGGTTTATGACAAAAGCTGTGATCTTACTGTGATCAGTAAGAAATGTACCTAATGGCTACGTTGATCAGTTAAATGAAGCTTGCCGTGTGACACTTCCGCTTCCTTACAGGTCCCGGACCTGTCCGCTCTCAGAGAGAGACAGAAGTGTCAAAACGACAGAGAAAGAGTGAAAATAGAGCAAAAGGGATCAAGGAAAGAAGAGAGGAAGCTCCTGGTTTATTCCAGTCTAGCAGAGAATTACAGCCTGTGAAGCATTGGACTGTGGTCGCTATTTTTTATGTCTCCCCACACAGAGCACAGAAGAGCAACGTCTTCATTATGGTGTTGTGTGGGTTACACTAAGAGCGCGCGGGCCCTGTGCAGGCTCGGCAGGACGTGGTGGGGTGACGGACGGACTTGCTGCATGTAATTGTCTCTCTATCCCAGCTCCGCCACCATTAAGCCTGGGTGGAGTGCCAGTGGGCTTGCTTGTTGCCCCTTTTGTTACAGTGAGCTTTGGCCGGGGGTGACCGGTTGTCCTTGGCTAAGCCCAAGTCTATAAGAGTCTCTGTGGGCATTCCAGTGGCCTGGAACACAGAACCGCAACCGCCCTGCAGCAGGGCATGGGGTTAAAACGACTTCACCGCCCCCCCCCCCCCCCCCAACAGAGTGATGGAGAGAACGATGCCCCGGTTCACTCTGCTCATCATCTCCAATGGGATCATCTCATTCTCTCTTTTTTATAAATGGACCGATCCAAATGACTCAGTTTTAGATGAAGTGATAGATTGGTGAAGCAGGGCTCCTGTTGGGTTCATTTGTATAGAGATCATTAAGTGCCAGAGGTGTGGATTGTAAGAATGGGTGAATGTCTGCTGTTCATTTCACCCTCACACGCTGTACTACAGGCTGTGAAACACCTCTCGAAGCCTCATCATCGCCATTAACTCATCTCATGCTCTCATGCCTGGATTTACGCATTTGATCATTGGGAAATCAACTGTGCTTGCCAACTATTACACACATCTATTAAATTATATCATGTACTTTAGGGACATTAGACAATGGTTTGGTTATTCACTGAAATTACACCAAATAGAGCCTAAAGTTCTATGATGAAGTGTTGGTAACCATAACAAGAGGGGAAGTTTGTGCCTGTTCCGCCTGAGTTATAGTGTTTTGTGATTAAGGCCATCTCTCTGGAGTCATCTTAATCACAATCTGGCCCATAGCAGATGCCTTTGAAATGATGTCTTGGGCCCAGGGGCACCACACTGCTTCTCAGTGCACTAAGTACTGAATCCTAAGTACTGAATACATAGTACATTTGCCACTGAGGGAAACACAAGCTGATACTTCACTTGTTTTAATACAGACATATTTTTCATAGTTGAGTATTTGTATTCTGTAAAGTAAATACAGCTGGGCAGTACGCCAACAGACTTTGCCCAGAGAAACAAGAACTTGGAGTTTAAAGGTAGCTGAGTCCATGAAACCTCTATCATAAGACTATGACTTATTCATGAAAGTGAGATTGGAGACTGTAAAGGGATATGTTTAATCACACTGCATTAGTGGTAAAATTGTGAATGTGTAAATGTGGTGTGTGTGTGTGTGTGTGTGTGTGTGTGTGTGTGTGTGCCTGTGTACGTGATAGAGAAAGAGAAAGCAAGAAACATAGAAAGTTTTATTATATTGTTTTTGAAATAGATGTGACTAAATCTAAAAGAGGACTTTCACCCATTTACTGAGTTACTGCAGATAGTTTAGATTATTTCTGGAAGTGTTGCAGACTGTTTAAATTAAGAAGTCTAAAATAACAATTGTACATTATTTGTCTGAATTCCATAATATTTACTTTGTACCAACTCTTCATGTCCTAATTAAATTCAGCTACCAAAAAAGGAGTGTTTTTTGGACAGCTAGTTATTTTTGTGATGTTTTATATGGACAAGGCCAGCCAAGACCTTAGTGGAATGGGAGCTGAAACATCAGTATGAAATATGCATTTCTGAATTATGGATAAGCTGGAGTGAATTTGTCAAAGCTCAAAGAAGAAAAACACCAGGAGAGGCTACTTGTGTTACACTCCTGTGGGGGGGGGAAAGAAATGCTTCACGTCAAATGAGTCTGTAAGAAAAGCAGCAACCCATGAAACTGGCCAGAACAATAATAATGTAACTGTGCCATCTGCTGAAATGCTTTGGTGCCTTGGCACTAGGACTGAGCTGTAGTTTTCTGCCGGGCTGAAAAAGCCTGGAGGTGTATAATGAGCCGTGAAGACACAGAGAGGAGCTTCTGTTCTGTTTAAACCAGCACACACAGAGCCTCTTTACTCCAGCCCACGTGAAGGCACAGGCCCAGGACCGTTGAGATCAGCTCCGCGGTGAAAGAGTCCACTGGGCCCAGTGAAGGCTGGAGTCCTGCAACTGCCACCTTCACTCGGCCTTCAGCCTCCCACAGAAGGTTTCACAAGGAGATCTGGAGATCTGGAGACTGAGACTACACAAAATCTTACAGACACATTTAAAAGACCAAAAGGGGTTTAAGTGAATTTCAGTTTTGCTGCACACACTGATTATAAGTGCAGAAATTATTCTAACTTGGTAAGTAAAGCTTTGCTTTAATTGTGTGATGAACAGTTTCTTTTTTTCTGTCTCTCTGTGTCTCTACATTACATAAACTGGACAGGACTGTGATATCGCTTTGCTCTGTTGATGTGAAGAGAGTTCCACTCCACAGCTGGAGTTCTGCCCGGATGGATGAAGCTTTAGCAGGTGGCGGGACATTTTCCCTGCCTTTCTCTCTTTGACAAAGCATCAGCTGTGTTTACACTTCCTCTCTTAACGCACACCCAGCTGTCATTTGCATGTTTATTTTTAATCTTCCAGTTTTTGTTTATCTTATTAGGACAGTACACACTGTGCAGTTTTATTATATAATGCTAAACATTTCTTCAAAATTGCACATTCAGACAACACAACGTAAATTATTGCTATGATCTTCTCACACACTGAGCAGCCTGAAACACCAGTTTGCCTATAGAATTGCATTTCCCAGTGGGGCACTTCAGAACTATGCGTATGTCATGACTGTTGGAGAAACATGGCAGTGAGCTACACTGGGCCACTAAGCTGAAGGATCAGTCATGCGTGAGATGTGTTTCGTCTGGGTTCCAGCTGGCTGAGGCACGCTTGTGCCCTGCTCCTGTTAGCAGTCCTGCAGTGATGCGTCTGAATCTTCTCACACTTTCACATGCATTTACCCCTTAAGCTACCTCATTGCTCCTCATTGCCAACAGTGCACCAAGACACACTCACCATCCTGGACAGTGTGAATGGAAGCGTGCGCTCGGGACGGGCATGTCGGAGGAGTGGACGGTCCCATGCTCCTGTCCTCCGCTGCATGGCAGGAACGAGGAGTGTGAGGAGGGTCCGTCCCCACGGCTCCTGGAGCATCAGTGCCTGCACCAGTGTGACCCATCGACTTCTACTGGCACCTTTCTTTGGCTTGAACCTATTGCGAGAGCGTTTTGTTGCAGTCCGTCAAGTTTGATGGGTCATCGAGCGCAGCGCCCAGCCATAGTACAGGTCTGAATCTGCACATCCCACCAATTTGCCAGTGCTGCCAAACTCCCAGTTGCTGGTTTTGGGCCCATACGTAGAGCTGGCTAAGGAAATTCAAGATGCCTGCAATGATAAAGTTTGTCTAAACAAACTTTAAACCATATGATTACAATGGCTTATTCAAGTAGATGGTGTTTTAGTAGTGCTGTTAGAAGTATTGTAAGGTCCCATCCAAACATCAGTTTTAGGCCTGTACATAAGCACACAAGGAAGCCAATGACCCCAAACCCCTCAAAGAGGTCCCCCAGTGCTGGGAATTTATAGTATTCTGGAGTTTACGTTGCAGCACCAAGGCAGTAATATAAACAGCCTTACACAGCAAATGCAGATTACAAGAGAAACAGGCACACTGATTTCTAGGGAGCTGTATTTCAGAATTCCAGGATGCTATAAATTGCTTGCCAATGCAGTCCCATTCCAACATTCTAAAATAGTTTATATCTCTGATGTAAAATAAACATTTCAGCAATGATTTGCTGTACGGGGGAAGAAACATTCCTATAGCAAGATGTTCAAGAAGTGGAAGATTTCATTTTCACTGCAATTGTCTCATTGGTCTTTCCATGCTGTTAATTGTGGCAAACTATTAATAGATAACTGTCTGAACACTTTAACTGTCAAACTTAAAATTACTTGGACCACACCAATACAAAATAATCCCTATATAGAGACAAAGAGTCTGAGGAATCTAATTTCTGAGAAGGTGCATTAGCTGGAATAGCGATGATTGTGTTTTCACTTACTCAGGACAGTGAGTAATGGAGGAAAACTGAGCAAGCACTGCGGGTACTGTCAATATACACGTGTGTGTAGTTTACTGTCAATATACACGTGTGTGTAGTTTTACTGTCAATATACACGTGTGTGTAGTTTCACTGTCAATATACACGTGTGTGTAGTTTTACTGTCAATATACACGTGTGTGTAGTTTCACTGTCAATATACACGTGTGTGTAGTTTCACTGTCAATATACACGTGTGTGTGGTTTACTGTCAATATACACGTGTGTGTAGTTTTACTGTCAATATACACGTGTGTGTAGTTTACTGTCAATATACACGTGTGTGTAGTTTTACTGTCAATATACACGTGTGTGTAGTTTCACTGTCAATATACACGTGTGTGTAGTTTTACTGTCAATATACACGTGTGTGTAGTTTCACTGTCAATATACACATGTGTGTAGTTTTACTGTCAATATACACGTGTGTGTAGTTTACTATCAATATACACATGTGTGTAGTTTTACTGTCAATATACACGTGTGTGTAGTTTTACTGTCAATATATATATGTGGGTAGTTTTACTGTCAATTTACATATGCGTGCAGCTTTTGCATGCATGACAGGGTTAAGAACAGATGGCACATTTTTTACTCACAAAAAATGAGAAATCGCCCTTTTGAGGGATTTTTCACCCTAGAATAATCATGAGAAGGAGTTTCATCTGTGACAGCTGTAATCACTGACTCTGTGCAATTAACCAAATTACCTAGTCTTTTTTAGTTCAAAAATACCACTTACTCAAACTTTGAGGTTTTCGCAAGCTTGCAAGGCATGTGTCATTAGGCAACACTTACATGTGTAAAGTAGGCCCTGAAACCTTCCCCTGAACTGTTACCCTGAATGATCTTTGACCTTTGCCACTTATCTCTTGTTTGAATGCAGTTTCCATCTGCATTTTGTGGAAAACTTTGAAAAGGTTAAGCTCGTGGAACTTGCATTCAGTTCTTAATGCCAGTTCCCTGTTCCCTTTAAGACTTGTGTCAAAGGTCAATGTGCAAATGATGCTGAACAGAACATAGATTCATCCAGGCATGTCCGAGGAGCAGTTACTTAGTCGCTCATTAGCTGGTCACTGGGCTTCCCAGCTGACTGCAGACATGGGCCAAGCATTATAAAGGGGCTTTGGGCAAAGATCTCAAGTTCTTCAGTGCTGCAAGTTTTTAATTAAGAGGGACCCGAGGGACGCCATCCACAACCCAACGGACCGGCGAACAGGAGGCAGTGGGTGAACTTCCAGCAGGGTGTTGGTTATAATGCATACTGAGTCAACAGGGAGGGGGCCAGGCCCCAGACAGCGTGATGAGTGAGGTCAGGGCATCAGCTCGACGCAGAAGTACTCCAGGTGCTCATAGCCGCACGTGTGCATGCAAGAGTGCACTGCGTCCTAACTTGTTTGGACCCTCTAGGGGGAAGGGTGGGTCTCACCTGGTACCGTGATGCAGTAAAGCTGCTAGCCTTACTGGACCCCCCCCCCCCCCCCAACCCACCAATCAACAGCATACTTATGTGCCCCTGTTATTATCTTAATCATAGACCTTACAGCCACTGCTCTCACCACTATCTCACCACAGACAAGTGAGATAAATCTGCACAGACGCTCCTCCTATAATGTTTAAGGTAGCGTAAGGCTGTACACTGTGGTCAATTCTGAAAGTACTTGCATTTGAAAGCACTTTATCTGGAACATTGAGTTTCAGTGTTTTGTCTCTGATGTACTTTTGCTAGTGCAGAGAGGCCAGTCAATTAAGGAGGCAGGGGGTGTCCATTAGAGGTTAAGGGAGGGTAACAGTCATATCATGACACTTCATATGGCCTCACTCTAAATACAAAAATTATTTTCCCATTTATTAACTGATAATGAAGTCAGGTTGAAAAAGGATAATGACTGATAATTATATCGTAAGAGAAGCCATATGATTGAATGAGTATGAATGAATGAATGGCAAGACAACATTTAAAATATTTACAAAGCTCTTTAAATCTTGTTAGATTTTGGTTGCTTCTTATAGTATTAGTATTTCAAGACGATGCAAGGTGGTATAGAATACAGATACATTCTTTATCTATATCATACGCTGGTGGTATGTGATGGTTTATTCTTCTCCTTCATACACCACTCACTCATACGGTACTATGGCAGCTGAAATGAGCTCACAGTAATGGAGAGAGAGGCCTGCAACTTTAGTCACCATCTGTGGATTTCATTATGTGCAGGGAGAAAGCTGGTAGGCCTATCTCTTTATTTATACTGTGTATATAGGGCCTTGAGGAAAGATTGTATGTTTTTAAAGAGAAGAATATAGTGAGGCTCACCGTCCTTGGGGAAGAGAGAGGAATCAGGAAGCAGTTCAGCGAATAAGGAGATTAGGGTCGAATAAGAGGGAATAAGCCGTCTGATTGGCAGGTCTAGTCATGTGGGCAACATTAGTGAGCCAATGGAGATTTATGAAAGACATCAGGATGTGCAGACATCTGTGAGTTCACCTCACCCATTGTCAACTGTCCATGATGCCAGTTATTTATGGTTTTCCATGCAGTCAATTGAAGAAGCATCAGCCATAACCGCTATGCTGCTATTTGGTCCCATTTTGGAGACATTCCTGGCTTTTTATTAAACTGTTCACCCCCGTCTGTCAAGTCAACGAAGAGGAAGAACTTGTTGACGTTTGCCGTGCCAGGATTAAATGGCCCTTGATTTTCTATCATTGTCTGATAAACAAATTATCCGGATGTTAAGCTCCAAAGCTGGAGGACTGAATGTTTTAAACAAACTAATACCCAAGTCCTTATGATGGATGTGGACAGTGGCCTGTACAAGAGGTTAATCAACTCTTACAGCCATCAGAACGTAGTGGAGGGGAGTGAATTAACACGGGTGGAAATCATCTCCTTTGTTTTTTTTTTTTTTTTTTGAAGACCAGGAATAACTGGGAATTTTTAAACATGCATGGACTGGTTTCCTGCTGGCAGACCAGTGTGTTTATGTGTTAGCCAAATTACAGTTCAGAACACTACAAGGCAGCCACAGAAAGGCTGAGCTTTCTGTCTCGAGGCGACTTCCAGCTATAGTAACACGCACGGATGGGGTGAATCACAGTTCTCTTCTCTGCCAGGGCTCACAGCATAGTGTGTTAGACAGGTCATTTCAAAGATGACTTCAACCCATTGTAGCCCCGCGGTCTGCATAGGAACTATTTACAGGCACAAGAGGGACAGTCATTGACAGGAACAAACAGGGAAGTCCTGAGATGTTTCTACAGTATGTTACTGTATTCACTAACTCAACTTCACCCTCTCTCAAAACCTCACTCTCTCTCTAATCTCACCATCTCATTTGCTATTTTGCTTTGATTGTTTGATAATATAGAATTTGCTCCTACTACTATATAGTTTTATTCACCTGAAAAACAATGCTTCCTCTCTAGATGAAATTAGTATCTATCTAGTACCAAAAATGTTGCCAGTAGCAAAAAGGTGGTAGTATGTTCAGAGTATGAAGCACAAGTATTACACATAATCTTGAGTTCAGGGCTTGCCAAAGGTTTGTGAGATCCTGCAGACTATGGAGATCAAATGAAGATGGTTTTCCAAAAAGGTTTCTAAGATAGCTTTATTTTTCTAAAGTGAGAATTATACCCGCAGATCCCATTTTAAGTAGTGTATTTCTTATTTTGCAGCATAGTTGTGGAGGGATCACACAACACAGACCTGTATCTACATTTGCAGTACCAATGATGTGCAGGACAGCACATGTTAAAATGACCTCTAATTAATTATTTGTACATCTGGCTTCAAAGTTACATCAATACCTTTTGCCATCTTTTATGTTTTACTAAACAATTCATGATTTTATTTAAGTTCCTATTAAAGGGTCAGTCAAAGTGTCACATTTGAAAAGTAGTTGGACACAAATGTATTTCTGAACTGAACCATCATGAGTATCATCAGGCATTAAACTCTCAGCCCATCCTCAGGCAAACATCTGCAACCTCAGGAGGGAAGAGGAGCACCAGGCTCCCTGACGCCAGGCTCATGTGACCGGCTGGTAGAGGCACAGTTTGTTCTTTATGTTTTTGAGACGACCAATATGAAACTATCAACATTCATCATTGATGAAACGTAGAAAGATATGAAGTTTCCCATGACATGTTAAATATTTCTTGGGGAAAAAAAGAGAATTGCTATGCAAACATTTCCAGAAGCGTGTTTTAATGTTTTATAATGAAAAATAATTTTTAAAAGTATAAAAGTATATATTATAAGGAAAGTTTCACAAAGAAGGGGTTTTACTTTAATGAATTTTCAAAAGTAATTGTCACCCATCATCAAATTGTTTTAAAACATGGTTGCTGCACCGGACAGCAGTGAAGCGCTTTGTTACCCTTTCATACCAAAGCCTGCAATTACCTCACAGAGCATTTGGAACTTCTCTTTCAGCTGGTCTGATTACTGTTTTAGCCTTGTGAGCTTCTGACAACAGCCTCCATTACAGGCTGCTAATGACAGCCCCGGCACATCTCAGGAGGGAACGGCAGCTGCAAAACCTCTGCAGCATACCAGCCTGAACCATGACTGAAATGGGACAGGATAACTTACACTCCGTTCGTGACTGAAATGCCCACACCCAAAGACCAGGCTGGAGCTTCGCCATGTCATTCTGTTGATGCTTTTAGAAGTTGCATTCTGGGAGTCCCAGTCCCAGTGGTGGGTTTTTTTTTATCTCCGTACCAATGTGCTGCCTCATTAAAACATCTTACAACAGCACAACTACCATTTAAGAAGTCATAGGGGAGCAGTTCCTTATCTGCTGCTTAAAGTAGTTTGTGATAAAATCCTCTTTCGCTTTGGTCTAAATAGATTAAACAGTCTATGTCATTAATTTAGGTGCAGGCATTTAGCAATTCTCAGTGACGTCATCTATTTTGCAAGTAATACTTCTTGTAAACAGCTAGCCTTCAAGAAACTTTGCTAACATTTGAACTTTAATCTTTATACCCTCCACAAAGAAAGGACTTTTGATGAGTGCTTGTCAGATTCTTGAACACTGTATAAATAATCAGGAAGTTTAAAAAGCAGCTTGCCATGGCTTTTCAGAAACTGCAAAATTTGGCTGGTGCCTTGCATCCAGAAGTGTGTGGGGGGTGGGGGTGTGGGCTATGCTTGCCTGGCAGAGTATCGAAGTGTTTGTGTAATCCCAGTACCCCTCAGCCCTCCCAGTCCTCTTCACACTCCCGCAGTGAAGGGAAGAACACAAGAGGCCTTTTACTGGTCCAGTCCTGGAGCTTCAGGAGCGGTTCAGACCATGGCGGGACCGCATCAGTCCCCTTGAGCCATTTCCTGTTTGAAGCCCTCCCACCTAATACCAAACAGACCTTTCCTTCTGCATGGGTTCCCTTCATGAACTCACCAACGGCCATGCAATAGCATCAGAGAAGAAAGCAGCATGGCACCCTGAACCTGCTCAACCTCCTTATAGTATAACAGATGTTGGTGAGTATATTTAGAACATTTAGAGCATTTATGTTGCAGTGTACAGCTGAATTCCACTGTAACATACCTATACCATACCTATCAAGGAGCCGTCTGTATATGTAGTTTCACTCAAGGCCTTCAAATGGTGAGCAGGCTTCACTAGAGATTAAGAGACCGGTTGGCAGATATTTCATTATTGAGCTATACGTCATTGGCGTGATGTCTTCTTTTGGTGTGAATGTTCTAATACGCATGTGTGGTCTAAAGAGCCAGGAATATTTCAACATAGCAACTGGTGGTGGAGCACAGTTTTCCATAACTCCCACATTATTTTCACTTGAGCTGAAATTTCTGAGCCTTTTGGGGTGAACCATGTGAGCTCTGTAGAGCATGTGTTTACACTGTGTAATTCTCACGTGTTCCTGATCGAATGTAGCAGTGAACTCCCTAAGTCTCAGCCCCCTGAGTGCTGTTTCAGCATATGGCACTCTTGTACAGATTACCATTATTCAGTGGTGTTAGGTAACCTTCTACGCTAGTCTTGTAGCTAAAGTAAAAGCTGGCGGTTATTGTTGGGCAGATGCAATTATCCTGGTCAGTTTTCAGGTTAGTGGTTGTCTTGAGAAATTACAACTGCAGCACGGGCAACAATTAATGAGGTGATGGAGCATGTGTTCTTGCTTGCACCAAGAACTGAATGTCCAATGTGTTACAATATGGCATGGGCTTTGTACGTTTGTGTCCATCAGTTGAAGTACTTTGTCTGTAATCTTCCTTAATGTGCCATATCTCACAAGCCCTTGAGAACACTGGTATTGTATATCTGAAAGAGTTTCCTGTTAATGCCTTCAGCTAGATAATTCTTTTTCATATGAAGCACACCTCAAGTTCTTTGCCTTACATACCACCAATGTTAACTGAGGACCATGTAATACTTATACACCTGTTAAACTTTTAGCACCTCATTTCAACTTGGTTTGTGTTGCTTATGAACAAGTGTGATCTTGTCTCTGGTGTCTCCTCATAAGATTTTAGTATCATTTCATACAGAGCAATAATGCAGCCGTTAAACATAATATCCTCTTTATCTCTGTTTAAAAACCCCATTCTGGTGATGAACGCACATCAGTGTATCCAGCTGCTGAGTCCTGCTGTAAGGAATGCTGAAGCAATCATTCTCTTGTGCTAAAGGGGAGCGCTGGGTTTATACAGGATGAGTCCAGATAAGCCAGCCCTGACAGTCCTCCAATCCCTCTGCCTGCCCTGGATCATCCACCCCACACACCCCACCACATGTCAGCACTCTGCAGGGGAGTAAATCAGCCTTGAGCACAGGCGGACATATGCCAGCCATGTAGAGAGGTTCGGCCCAGAATGCCATCACGAATGGAGTAAACCAGAAGTACAGGAGTGGCTGGGCCTTCCTGAAGAAACAGTGTAGCACTCTTACAGTCCTCCAAGGTCCATGGGTTTTCTTTTCTACTTCCTGGCTCTGCCTGGCCCACTCCCTCACAGAACTGAAAGGAAGTTGAAGGTGTTCCTTGCGGTGTCTCTCCCTTTCTGTCTTCGACAGTCTGGCTGAAACACAGAGAATTCAAAGCATTGAGAAAGAAATGTGAATGTTTCAGTTGGAGCATTCTATTAATACCCTAACATGCCTTCTCATTTCTGCCATTTTCTAACAAAAGCACAAAAATGCTAATTTGCTTTTGACGGAATGCAACTTTTAAAAATCTGGCAATTATTCTTATACAAAGCTATTCATTCATCAAGTCATATTCTAAACCATTAATTAAATTCAGGGTTGAGATAAGTGAATTGTATCCTGGCTGCACAGGGCACAAGGCAAAACAATTGTACAGGGTTTCAGTCCATCGCAGGGCGTGCACACACACACACACACACACACACACACACACACACACACACACACACACACACACACACACACACACACACACACACACTGGGCCAATTTAGGCCCTAATTAACAAGTTAATTACTCTTAGTCTCTACAAACATCTTCCAGAGGTGATTTAGGAGGAATCAGCAATGGTCGTCAAAGGAATATTCTGAATGCTCTCAGAGTGGATCTAATCAGAGTCTATCTGGGATTACTTCTCTTGAAGATCTTCTAAAGTACGAAGTTCAACAGCAACCAGATCTTTAGCAAGGCAATAGTGGACCTTCACTGATTACCACATGTAAATAGGATTTAGTATCAAAATCAAACTAAAACTTAAAGGCTATAAAAAAAACTTACAGTTATTAATGAAATGTTGTAAAGTTCAAGTCATTTTGTCCCCACCATTTTATATGTGTATATCTTGCATATTATTGATGTACTTCACAAATTTTCATTCACACATCATTTTAAGAGTTTGAAAGCAACAGTTTTTCCATTTCATGTAAAAGGGAACATGCCCATTTTAGTGAATACTTCAGTCACCGGCTCCATTACTCCACAGTAATGTCATGTTTTATTCAGTGTGGAAAATCTTAGTTAATTGGTCTTGGGCTGACTTTTCCTGACCGTTTCCTTAACAACATGGGAAAGACTCCCCCCCTCCCCCTCCCCCCCCTCCCCAAACCCCGCCCATTTTCAGCTGTTCCTCCTTTTCCCCTCCTGCTCACTGCCTCAGTCAGAGCACCGTGAGACGACTCTTCCCGCAGTTTGTGAGACACGGTTTGAAAGGAGAGGGCTCTGTCTGGCTGTAGCTGCTGGCGGACATCTCTGCCACCTCCATGGGCTTCTGAAGTACAAAACTAAACACTTTAAGTACAGTGCTTGAGCACCGTGGAGAAGACTGTGGATTGTGCGCTTGTCCAGGAGTGTATCCGACACAGAGAAGCTCTACATTGTTTAAGTTGAATGATTTTTGTGTGGAATCAGATCTGGACCTCACAAACTTTTGAAAAATGTTCTAAGGAGAGTTGTCCTAAAGTAACTGTATGGTGAGTATAAAGCAGATCTTTTGCTACATATTTTGATGCATGCTGCAGTGAATAAATTGTGTGAAAGACTGCTGGATTATTGCATACATATTTAGTGCAGCTGTAGCATGGCTATTACATGCTTTTCCTCACCTAATATGGAACAGGATAATGTCTAAATGTCATGGAGAACTTAATGCATTCCCAAATGTGATGTGCCATATATCCAGTGGTGTAGTAAATGTGCATGAGATAACTTTCTTGTGTGCAGCGTTTTAAACAAGTTGCTAGTTACTGCATCTCCTCATGTTGCTATTTCTAAGATCTGTACATTGCAAAAATGATTTACATAGAAACTGTAAGCTGGAGTTTATTTAAAATTTAATTTAATTTAAAATATGAAATATTTAATTTAAAATTAAATAAGCTTTTTTTTTTTGTACTTCAGTTAAACCGAATTCAAATTGTGAGGGGAAAAAATTGTTCTAGCTTTTCTACAAACTAAGTCAAAGCCATAACATTCCAGCCATTATTGATAGTCCTGTGCTGTTAAAAATCATTAGAAATTTTATCACACTGACACAAACCTCCTGGCCTGCCTACATTTTTTTCTACTGGAAAAGTCAATGATAAAATAATTAGATCAGGAAAACTGAGGTGAGAGCTTTATGCTTTTATGCTTAAGAAATGTGCATTTCCTGCATTAGCAGTGTATAGGGATGTAGACAGCACAGATCCATGTACCAGGATAGCAGTGGTAATGCATATCCTGGCTTTTCTTTGTTATTTTTAACTAGCATTTCAGAATTTATTAGTGAACTACTTTAAATAATTGTCTATAATGCTTAAATAAACTCTTAAGTCAAATGAGACACCTTTTTAAAATGTGATTGTGAGACTGTTTGTTTTGACATGCTATGTTTGATGAGCTGCTTGATAGAAAGACCAGATAAGCTGTGCATCTGCTTTCTGTTTTGGGACGGCTGACTTGGAGGGGGATCAGCTCCCTGAAGGCACCCCTACCATAACCCCCTCTCCTGTGTCAACCCTCCACTGCTCCTGTCTTATCTGTCTCTGCTCTACTACTTAACATACTCTGTGGATTTAGGTGGGCCAGAGGTCAATCCTTCCTTGTTTAACTACTTGTGTAAATTCCTGTCAAAAGCACCAACCTTGCGAGTGTACACACATACACACCTTCATTCGCAAGGGACACATACCTTTCTGTAATTAGATGTGATATGTGTGTATTGCCCTAATGAACCAGAAAGCCGTTCATCAAATTGGCATTTGATTGATTCACAGGCACCTTGCACCCTGAACCTTCTGTTGCACCCTGACCCTTCTGTTCACCAGGGGATGATCTTGAGTACGATACTAGGTGTGCAGTTTATCACGGCCCACACATTCTCACTTGTCCTCTCTCCACAATGAATATGTGGTCTGCCGTGTCAATAAATAACTTCACACTCTTTTTATATAGAAATTGATTAATCAATCATAACTATTCTGTCCTCAGAACATCATTGGCCAGTTTTAGTAATACAAGCAGCTAGTGTCTGAGGGGAGCAGTGCACTGCAAGCGTGTAGTATATCCCCATGGATGGGGCAGAGTTAATGATACCCATAGCCCCATGGGAAAGACAGAGCACATGTTTTGCATTGTACAGTAATATGAAGGTCTGCATAATGGATCCAGTATGTGGGTCTGCAGGGCCCCATTGGCTCACATCGATCTGTGCGTGAGATCATGTTCTATTTGTGGAGTTTGACACCAAGGATCACGCAGGGGATTCCTTGTCCTTTCACTTACTCTGTACATACCTGCCCAAGACCTTACATGGCCTCTGAAAGTCATCTAGTTCAGGCTGTTTGTGCCTTGCTATACAAGTTGTCCGTAATGGGAAATAAATGTTTAATTGATGGAAGGTTGTTTAAGGTCATACTTGGAAAACAAATGTCTGCATGGTTGTAAAAACTGAGGAATTCTAAGTCCAGTCAAGACGGAAATAGCATCGGGTTTTGTGATTGATGAGTTGATGTCTTTAGCAATTCCCATGGATTGAGGGGCTGGAGTGATTCATGAGTTTAGATGGGATTACGGTCCTGCTGCAGATTGGGGAGGATAAGGCGGAAGGGATTGAATGATGTGGTCCATGTGGTTGTAAGGAATATGGGCCTCCCAGGTTAAAGTGTCTCTTCAGAATAAGCAAAGGACGTATTGATGCTCTGTGCTCCTCCAGACGTATGCTTGGAGCATGTGAGCCATGAGCCCCAGCCTTTATCCCAACCCAGCTCTAGCTGATGATGTGACAATGCAACTATGACTAGCTCCGTGTAAGATAACCAACTTGGAGAATGAGTCACTTGTCTTTTGAAGAAAGGCAGTCATTGATAAATATGTTATGGGCAGATGTGGAATGCACATACAGTAGCCACATGCAAGACCATAAGTGAATAGAATATGGTGGTATGGGTATTTATATTTACTGGAGTTTCATATTAAACTAAGTCTGGAGCTAATTAATTAATATTAATTGAAATTATCATCAAGGAAACAAAAAAACAGAGGAAGATTTGTATAAGTCAACATGCATATCATCCATTTCTGGAGAGACATATTTAAGCATTCAGTTGTGAAGTAGTATTTGTTTAGTGTCTGTTCAGCCAGCTGGCATGCAGTTTGAGGGTCAGCGCCATCTTGAGTGCAGAGGTCAAGGACCTGATGGCAACCACATGTCTGACCTGGTGCCAAATGAAATTCTGCCCTTACAAAAGGACCACTGGCAGGACATGTGCAGAATCCAAAACTTAAAAATGTTCTTAGAAAAGGTTGAAAAGAAACACGCATGGAAATCATACACCAGATACCTTCACCATGGACCTTCCCTGAACACTTTTACAGGCGAGTCAGGCTTGTTCCTTTGCTGCAGAAATGTGTCTGGGTTTATCAGGTGGAAAGTCACCCCCAGAGCTTCTGCGGTTTCAGAGAAAATCTTGAACTTCCATTACGCTGCTTCTTTCCTACTGACAAGGTGCCTCAAGACTCCATCAGGTGATCCTGGTTGGCTCCCATGACGCACGTCATCATGGTGTAGGCTACATGCAGCACTGTTGGCACTTTTGCCACATGTTTGCTAACACTAATGCTCAAAGACCAAATACTAATGATACAATAAAGGAATGATTAAATACAATAATGTTGACTTTTTATGGTGTTCTATAGTACTCTAGGGTGCATTTAATATAATGATCCTTCCACATACTATACATTATCCATACAATTTTAGCTTATATGAATGTGAAGTGTCCATAGCTAATGTCCCTGACCTTTGAATTTTTTTTTGCAACATGCAATAAAAGCAAAATAAATATATGCAATCAAATTAAAGTTTTTAAGATACATTAGCCATCAAATCCATGCCAGGCCCTGAACAATCCTCATGTATAGCAGTGGCTGAGCCAAGATATTCCTGCAATTTCAAGGTAATTTCCAGGCATCACAAATATCCATTTGCTTCTCTTGGCTGTCATTGTGTGCTTAGGAAAAGCTAGTTCACTTATGTTTTCTCAATTACTGCATGATTCAATTACAGTTCTAATTCACTGAGTAAATTTCTCTCATCCACTGTTATTATGTTTTGAAAGAAAGTCATGTGGTCAGATTGTTCATGAATAATTTGTCCCCAGTGTTCGAGCTTCTGTAAAAGAGAGGTTCCTGTCTTGCGGTTTCTAGGACGAAGGCTGGCTTTACTGGCTTTCTATGGCTAGCAAATCATCTACTTAGCTTCCTTATTCCTATAGACAACTTAATAAGCAACTGAGGATCACAGAGTCTAAACAGGCATGAGTAAAAGATAAATGCCCTTGGCGGTACTGGAGTTCTTCTTAAGCCGCAGATGGTCTTAGCAGACAGAAGTAAACCCAGGGGAAGGAAATGCTATTGTTGTCTTCTCATTGTGGAACGGACCTGAAATATCACCTGATATGACAGTCCCTGCACTTCCTTGTAGCTCCTCCTGCACACACACAGAAACCCACCCCAGGAGCCAAACAGCTTTGCTTTCTGTGGCCTCCTGCACCGTTTGGCTTGGCAGTGATTTGAATAGTGATAGTCCTCTGCTCTTTGTGGACAGACTTAAAATGGAGTATTCAAAGTTTATGCTTATTTTTTCTTCATGCCTTCAGTTTCTGCAATGTATAATTTAAACGTAATATCAAATGTTTGTATCTTTTAATGTTTGCTGGAAGCACCTTGATGATTGAGAAGGTTTTCCTTTTCAGGCAGGAAGAGGCTGTCCTTGACCAAACATCAGGAAATGTTGATCTAGTACATTTTTCAATATCTTTTGAGATGAGATTTTGAAACTTGGAGACTTTTGGGAACTATTAACGGTGTATCTTTAGACCCATGTCCTAAGTCAAAGCGGTATCATGTGTTTAAATCCTCAATCATTTGTGAAAACTTGTGACGGTTGGGAACGTGGAAAAAAATGTGGTCATGGCAGGAAAAATACACAACTTTACTCGAGTCATATAGATGAAGGTTATAGTTTGGAGCTGAAAGTTAGAGCTGAAAGTTAGAGTTGACAGCAGGTAGCCTGTTAATAATTTCCTCCTGAAAGGAAAAACAAAACAGAAACACAACAACTCAGCAGGTTAATGGGTGTTTAGACGTTCGGTTTTAAACAAGTCCCAGGCTGCTGTTTTCTCAAATCAATAGATGCCCGAGCCTTAGGTTTTGATTATATATTATGGTTTTGCTGACTATGCTAGTTAAGGTGTTTCCAAAGGACGGAAGTGTAGTGGTAGGATGCACTTGGTTCCTGTTACCTGGCATATCCCCCCCCCCCCCCCCCCCCCCCCCCCGTGGGCCGTCATGGTGAGAGGTGCTACAACAGTGACCTATGAATCCTGCTTCCTCCCAGTCATCTGGAGCGAAGGGGCTGCCAGGAGTCTGCAGGACCCAGATCAGTAAAACCCAGCAGGAGCTCTGCTGAACCTCTACTGGCACCTCCAGACCAGAACTCAAAAGAGAACTCTTGGTGAAGTGCATTCTTTACTGCACTTTTGTTCAGCTTTCTGGCTGAATGCAGAATGACTGGGATGCAGTTCAATTTGTTTTGGTTTGTTAATTGTGCAAAAGCAGTTCAAATTCACACCACCTGCATTAAAAGGTTGCCAGCAAGCCTTTTTATTTATCGTGTTCTAATTCAGTCTGAAATATACTCACCTTAATTTTACATTAATATTAATAAAACAAGAGAATCATATTTAATCTGTGAATGGCCATCAGTGTAAATATACTAGACGGATCATAACTTCCTGTGAGCAGAGCACCCGTTGGACATGTGTTTGCACAGGCCTGGAGTGGGCCCCTTTTTCAGCCCGGGAGTTTCATGCCCAAACCCAGCCCACAAAATAATTTTTCCCATCCAGTCAGTCCAAACTCGGGCTTGACATGAGGCGACCCAGAGAGAATCCCCCCCAATCTCCCGATTAGCCACTCCGGCTCTGTGTTTGCACTGCTGGTGCCTCACTGGCTTTGGACATGATTTGCTCTAATGTCTGTCTGTCCCTGTTTGCTCTTATCTTTGTCCAGCCAAAGGACTGAGTCAGTCAAAGGCCGTAGCCGCAAGTCCACTGGGTTAAAGGCCAAATCCAACCAGTCCTTCCAGTGTATCATGAACATGCTCTGAGAAGCACAGTTTCTATGGTAAGACAGTATGCATGTTGATATGTTTATTTAACTGACTTTGTATTGTTTGATAAATTAACAAAGACAACTGGGATAAGTAAGGGATAAGTAAATGTAATTCATTGTATAATGTAATGCAGTATCCTAAGTTGTTGTTTTTTGTGTTTTGTAAAAAGCACATAAATGTGATGGTAGATGCTTGTTCCCATGACACTTGATTCAAATACAGTTCATCCCAACATCATCAGCTGATGTGGTAGTCTTCTTCACATGAACCCAATAGTGCTGTGGTAGTCTTCCTCACATGAACCCAATAGTGCTTCCTGCTTGCTCGTTGCAGTGATGTCTTGTGTGTTGGGAACAATAGTGAGTACGACAAGAAAAACCAAAGTGAGCAGGAAGTGCTGTGTGACGCTAATAGAAGGGGTAGAGTGTGTGTGTGTGTGTGTGTGTGTGTGTGTGTGTGTGTGTGTGTGTGTGTGTGTGTGTTGGGGGGGGGCAGGGGGCAGGAAGTAGGTTAAGAGCCCAGAAGAAAACTCCTCGCTATCCTTCTATTAAAGGCTCTACCATGACCTGAGGCTGTTGTATTTCCTGTGACGCACTCTAGCAGTTCTCTTGGAGCGGAGCCAGTTCACAGCCGAGAAAGGAACAGGGACATACTGATTTCATTAAGCTAAAATCTTCCCTCATCTTTCCGGGTATTCACCCACTCATACAGTACAACGAGGGTGTGGCCTTGCTTTTTCTTTTTTGGAAATTCAAGCCTTCCCTGGGAGTGTATAAGACGGAGTCATTGTCTGGACGTGATACAAAACACAATGGAATTAAACAGGTGGTTAAAGAGGATCATCTGGTAGTGTGTACAAATTGACACTAATCCAGCCAACAAACATGCGTCTGCCTTCCAGACACGATTCATCATTTGTAAAGGAAATGGGCTTCCTTGCCTGCTGATAAAAGTGACCCCATGGTCTTACAAAAAAGGTTCACATGCTGGCTGTACCGTGAACTGTGTTTGGGGAAGAGTCAGATGTGCCATGCAGTCACTCTGGCCTGCCAGTGGTTAATGCTACGCTTCCACACACACGCCCACACCCTCCAACACACAGGGAGGTGTCGGCTGCTAAACGTTCAGTGCATTGCAGTGGAACAGAACAGAAGTGCCACTTTAGACCAAAAATCAAGGGTGGAGCTGCACTCGAGAGAGAAAATGCATTGTGTGTTGGTGCTGTGTGGTTTGCCAGTGGATTAGTAGTTGTACGTCTACAGCAAGGATCCATGAGAAACGCACAAGGTAGACGAAGATTGTAACGTCAAAACATATGCTTCTACTTATTCTGTGTTTTAATTTGGCAGTTGTGAAAACTCAGGATAAGTCGAGATGGACGCAAGAAAGAAAGAGATGGACCTTCTAAGCAACAGCATTGCTGCTTACGCTCACATCAAAGGTTACTTTCAGAACTATTTACTGATTATATTCATCAGTGCATGTTTGTTTTTGTCTGCAAGTGGTGTAATGACATGAGCTGGGATGTAACGTGTGTGCTTGTCCCTTTCAGCCAACCCCGAGAGCTTCGGCCTCTACTTTGTCATCGGAGTGTGTTTCGGCCTGGTGCTCACTCTCTGCCTGTTGGTCATCCGAATTTCCTGCAAGCCTCGGACCAAAACCGCCCCCGCCACCCCAGAGAAAAAACAGCTGAAAGACTTTTGCGAGGAGGAGGACGACGAGGAGAGTGACGACGAGGAGGAGGAGGAGGAAGAGGAGGATGTGGTGGATGTGGAGGCCCCAGCTCCACCCGCCATCACGGAGATGCCCGTGGGCAACCATCACGGCACGCCGGACGGTAGCGTGAACGTCTTCACTTCAGCCGAGGAGCTGGAGCGTGCCCAGCGTCTGGAGGAGCGAGAGAGGATCATCAGAGAGATCTGGAGGAACGGTCAGCCAGACATCCTGGGCACAGGTACTGGCACCATCGGAAGGGTCCATTACTATTAGTTCTCAGTGTTATTGAGAGGTGGACCGGCACACGACGTCGAAGGACAATGTCAAAAACCCCTTTAGGAAGGTGCACTGTCTGTTAGTTTAACCAGTGTCCAGTGCCCCAGCCCAGTACAACTGTAGCATGCACACCTGCTGCACAGGGGCATGTTTTGGTGCTATGTGATACATTGTCACTGCAGAAGTGTTGGGCGAGCTGCTGTTTTTGTAGCCATGTGAAAAGCACAGACTCCCCCTCAGGCTTCTTCAGGGTTAAGGGGTGGATATATTGCAATGTACAATGATGTTTGACATTTCTAGATGATTCCAGGACTGTGCTCAGTCTTTTGCACTTTTCAACTTTGTATCTACTCATTTTTATTGTGCCTTTGAAATGTATCTGTGTGAAAGTATTATTGTAATGTATAGTTTTATTAATAAGCGAAAGATTAATTTAGCATTTACCAACCATGTCACACTTCCAGGGCCAAATATCAAGTCTTAACAAGTTTTGATTTTTAAGTCATACAATATTTAGATTTCAATTTGAATAATTAAATTCAAGTCAAAAATGAAATTCAAATTTTATTTTAATTAGTGAACAGGGTTTGTCAGCCAAAGATTAAACTTTCTTTGTTGGTGTTTTATTTGTATTTTAAAGAACATTAGAAACTTCATTAAACATGTTTACAAAAGCCAAAATTAGGCACATTTTATCATAGAAATGGACCAATAAGCACTCTTAAGTTACAATGTAGTCTGCAAATAACTGAAGTTACATAGTTTTGTTGTTTTGGCTCTGGTCTGCATGAAAAGTTACAAAAGGTTAAGGTTCAAGCTAGTGACCTTTTTGGCATGTTGACCTTTTCTTACAACTTGTATTTGCTCAAATAACGTCTCGCATATACAGTGCTTCATTTTTTGTGAGATCACATTCATATATCATGAAGAAAAACTAAAACAAATCAAAGTGACCTGCATAGGAAGAACTGGAGAGATGAAGGTGTGTCCGTAGCGAAGGAATGAAGAAAAGGTGTGCAGAAAAGAAGGCAGGCTCATGTTCTGATTCACAGCATCTCTTCAGTGAAATGATGGATGAAGCGTGTTGGGACGACAGGAAGTATCGTAACAGATTGGACCCAACCAACTGCCTGGGACGGCCTTTGTCAATGACCGTTCAGTTTGCAGCAGAACAATTACCTCAAACAAACTGGTTTTTTTTTTCTTCACAGCCAACAAGCATATTTTTCATGTAAAATCATCCTACCTGAATTTTGCTTTTTTTGAAGGCTCCTCAAACAGGGTTGACCTGAAAATTGCTGCACTGATGGTCTGACAGTTTCACTAGCATGATATCTAGCTTGATGTCTGTGTCTAACGAAGTATGTAATATAAGAATTTTTTTAAGATTAGAAATTTTCTGAGGGTTACTTGAAATGGTGGTGGCTATGATCTAAATAGATCTAAATGGCTATGATCTAAACAGCCATAAATTAAGATCTGCACTTTAAAACCACTATGATTTAAAATTCTATTAAAGTCTTTGATTCTACTAATTCTGTGTGAGAACAGAGCCAAAACAACAATCCAATGTCCAATTAGTGTTCCTTAATTAAAAGAGCATTCTACATGAGTGCTACTGTATTGTTCTGGTGGAATAATGTCCTACTCACATTTCTGTGTGATTGTACTTTAAATCAGTTGAAATTTTTTAAATATTTTTTTATCATGTTTTCAGGTAACATGTGCTTGCATTCCAATTTGACTATTCCTCATGCTATATGCTGAATAAATTTGCCAGGAACTGATTGAATGTAACATGTAGCAAACAGTGACAGTTGGATGAAACTGTGAGGTATATTTATTAAGGCGTTACCCAGAAACAGTGGTCAAGACACTCATTTGAAATAGAACAATGAGGAAGCCACAGCAGACATGTTCCTTATGTGCCTTTTAGTCTTTCATCAAGTAAATAAATTTGAGGGCCATATAATAGACCTAAAATAACAGTCCTGAGAATTAGGTGAAAAAATGTGGCCTTCTTAAATCAAATAGTGGTACCACTGGAATCAGTTGTATCCATAATACATTTATAAGACCATGTGAAATCATTTAGCTTCTATTGGATTTTGCTCAAGATATTCCACTCCTGTTGATTAGTCAGTAGCAGGCTTGCATGTTGTCCAAATAGGACTCTTAGTTAAGTAATCATAAATCATTACACTTCACAACCTGAATTCTAAGGTTCCTTTATGGCATTAATTGTTTAGTAAATATTGCTTTTGTCCACAGATTAAAAAAAAATGTATTCAGTTATTCAGTTCAGCGATTTGCTTGTGTGATAATATTTCATAACCTAAAGCCAACCAAATTGTCATAAGTGACATCTGGGAAACAATATTAGAGCAGAATAAATGTTGTTTATGAACTGGGCTGTAACTGTGAATTATTCCAGGGCACTGACAATTATTTGCAGGTAGGCCTATTGCTTTGTTCTAACTGTTACAATGATTTCTTAAAAGTCAGAACCACTACAGCCAAAGTGTCAATTATGAGTAAGATGAAGTGAGATGCAGAGGTTTGGCTGATTTCTATTGTGATATTTCTTGTTGCACTTGCATAAAAACCACCATAAATATTCCTGCAATCTTAATTCTTGAAGAGCTGATAACTGTCACCCTCTTTATGATAACAGAGTATTGCAGCCAGGTAAATCCAGAATGAATGGAACATGGTAAAGATTAGGGAGAAAGTAAGCTACAAAATGCTTTGAAAAAATGAATGTTGCTTATCAACTTAATTTTGCCCTGAAGAGAGGAGGAAACATTATAGCAAGGTAAAGTGTAGTAAGTTATTCAAATACCTTTTAGGAAAGAACACCACTGAGAAAAAAAACATTTCTGTTACAGGAGACTTGTCACCTTACAAGCTGAATTCCTGTGTAGTGTTAAACTATGAATTCACCTTATTAGATAGATAATGCGTAGATAACTATACATCTCAGAACCTAAAGGAAGACCTTAGAAAAATTTTTTTCCAGATGAGAGTATTTCACAGATTTCTAATCTCATGTTGTGTTGTTGTGCATGTGTGTGTGCACATGTGTAATTTTTTAAAAGTTGAGAGAACTGTCAAAGTTCAAATTAAGACCAATACTGATAAAGGGTATTTTACACAGCTAGAAACAGATATACTCACTTTTAACATAGACTCACCATTAAAGCCCATTTAGCTTGTAAAGGTTTTTTTCTTTCTTTCTTTAGAGTCCTTTATACATGTATATAAACACATATAACTGTTCTTACTACCATGGACATCAATATTGTTCTTCCCAACACCATTACAGAAGAGGTTTGTAAGTTGGTTCACCTGTAGGAATTGGTTGCATCAATTTCTAAAGCTTAATTTACATGGGTGCAGTATTTTAACCAATATTTTAACCAATATTAACCAATATGTTATGCGAATAAGAAACAAGATCTGGTAACCACACACACAGGGCAAGAGGAAATATGCAATGTTTTATTCATTTATTCATATATAGTAACTCGCACCTTAAAAATTGTCTTGTATCTAAAGTAGGTGAATTCTATCTATAAAAAGTCATTAATTCATAAATAATAACAGGCACCTTAATCATGGATATTATTTATCTAAAGTGGGTGAAATATTCTGTAAAAAAGTAAATAGGTAACTTGCACAGCAGAAACATTATGATTCTAGAAACATGGGATCACATCAGCAAATCTGAAAGAACACTCCAAATAATTCAGAATATTTAACTGAATCAGATCAAAATATACATTGTGTTTGTCAGTTACCTTCATAAACGTTTACACTCTGCTTTATTAAAAGCCAGCAATGACATCAGAACATTTCAGTGGAGGAGGTCACATCTCTCTCCTCTATATTTGTGTGAATAGCTTTAATAATGGAAGGCCTTAGACCTTAGAAATGTTTGTTCAGTTGAGTCTTTTACAGATTTCTAATCTCATGTTGTGTTATTGTGCATGTGTGTGTGTGTGTGTGTGTGTGTGTGTGTGTGCACATGTGTAATTTTTTTTTAAGTTGAGAGAGCTGTCAAAATTAAAACTCAGACCAATAACTACTGATAAAAGGGTTTTTACGTTGCTATTCAAGAAAGTTTTGCAGTCATGGATATGGGTGATGTAACTAGGAGCTTCTATAAGTATAATGTCCACACATTTATTATTGAGAGTCCAGTCTGGGAACAAACATCTGCAAACTCAGACTACACAAACTGTTTATTTATAAAAAATAAAATGCACCACACTGTTGCTTCCAGGTCAATAACTGTTCATAACACAGATAGTCTCATCACAACCAGCTTAGATTTATACACATTAAATAACACATCATGTAAATATAAGGCCTGTGAACAAGAAAATCCCACTTGGTGTCACAGAACAAATCCCCAGGAAGCACCACATGTCTGTGAAGGCATAAAGCAGACGTTTGACCAAGAAGATCTACATGCACAGATGCTAGATGTAAAGAGATGTGTATGACTCATAAATAACATGGCTCAAACTCAGGGAGAAAAGAACAAAAAAGTAACACTGGTTCATTCCCCATATATTAGCCTTTAATCAGTGAGTTCTATATATACAGTGTGTTAATTTCACCCATCAGTATCACAGATCCTTATATGTACAGCCATGATTCTGGATCCTTCTCCACAGAGACATAAAGGACTCGGTTGCCTCTGAGCTGATGAGAGTGGAATTAGAGGGTCACAGATGCTGTGTGTCTGAAGGATCCCATGTCATCTATGCTGTTGCCACACACTGTCATGCTGTTTCAGTATCCCAGTGGGGGCAGCAATATAAAAACAACATTCTTAACGAGTCAGAGTCCAAACGACTGCTGGGTCTTCTGGGGTTACTTTTGTTTTTTCAGTAGCTGTACCTCATCCTGCAAACATGGATCATTTTAATATCTGCTTTAATAATTACTTACAAATGCTCCACAAAAGCTGTCAGATTCTCATAATAACTTTCAGTAGTGACTACAAAAGTGTTTAATATAGTAAAAACTGAATATTTTCATTATAGCATTTGTAAATCCACTCATTCGCATAATACATGCCATCCATTATTCTACGTGTAAAGTTTAATACACTTCTGCCCTCTAGAAGCTGGCTGGGTACAGCCATGAACTGCAGGAACATCCTCATGAATATGTCCTTATGAATCATATGGGTACTTTGTAATTTTGTAATTCGTACTGTGATCAGGTCAAGGCAAACTTATTCATAAAGTGCTTTTTACACACATTTTGTCATGTATGGATCCAGATCCATGATGAACAAGCCATGAATACTGACTGAATAATGTAACTATGACCTGGAAAAAAAAAACTTTCAGTAGCCGACTTACCTGCAATTTCATTCGTTTGTTCCTCTCCTCACTGAGCTCATTCTTAAGATCTTGTATGTCTATACTGTTGGGAATAAAACCATGAAGCGTATTAAGTGTATTATGATGATGAAATGTGAGCTACGTGCTGTGGTGTGGTATTAGACTCATAGCCTCTGGCCTCTGACGGCGCAAGCATGGAAGTGCTACTCACGTGTGGCGGGTTTTGAACAGTTCCAGTGCCATGCGCAGTTCCTTAACCTCAGCCAGCACCTGGTCCAGGGAAGGTTTCTCCTCCGGGGACGTGGCTTCATTCTCAGCTGTGGCTGGAGTGGGATGTGGGGGTGCTGAGGCGATGACAGGGTGCTCTTCCTTTGTAGCTGATGGTAAATGGTTTTCAGTGTCCTGTAAAAAGATCATTTTATTTTACGTATTGAATATTTCTTACATGTTGAAAACCTAGAATTTGAATTAGACACAAATTACTTTAAAATTTATGAACCTTGAACATATTATTAAATGTAATATTTGTTAATGTGAATTATGTATTCATGTATACATAATGTATACGTATTCATTATGTATCAGTACATAAAAACTACTGTACATAGCCTTTATTGTCATACCAGAATATTGTCTGAACATTTACACATAGTCATTTTCATAATGTCTATTGGAAGCAGGAAGCATTTTCTGGCTAATCTTCTTGATTTCAAACCTTGGCAGGAGCGGGAACCTTGTGAGAGCCTGCATCTGTTTCTGCTGCTGCTTCACTCTGATGCCCATCAGTGGAAACCTTCAGAGAAACACAGGCCATTAACCACATGTCCACACCCGTGTTACTGAACCACATCTCCATTCTGAAGCCTACAGTACTAGGACTCAGCAATTATAATGACATAATCTTTGAAAATTCTAATCAAATCGAAGTACCTTTCACCTAAACAGTTTAATAACAATAAAATCATCATTTTCAATAATTGTCCACCACTGTCCAAGGCCAGGGGCCAGTACTTTGGAGCTGCTTGTTGTAATATAATCAGATAACATTTTCAGGCGTGCTTGGCTGTTTTTTTTCGCACACATAATGCCTGTAACAAAGACGTCTATGAGCGCTGGCTTTAAAAGCATAATCACATTAGTCAGTACTCATTTCCCTGCATTGTGTGACATTTTCAATGTTTTTCAGAATGTCACATGAAGCAAATTCCCAATCTTGAGCAACCTTACACATAAGCAGTGATGGCTTAGTTACCTTGAAAAAGTAATTTGATTACTGATTACTCCTTTAAAAAGTAACTTAGTTACATTACTGGTTAGGCCTTCTTGATTTTAAAAGTAACTACGTTAGATTACAAGTTACTTTATCATTTTTAACAGTAACAATGTATCTCCTGACATTATGTTTGTGTCGCTGCGCTGTATTATTTGTAAATGTATTTGTAAACGTAATACAAGCGAACTATTCAGTCAAGTAGCTATTTGTTGTTAAACTAAATACAATTACAAGTTTAAGCATTTAAAAGTACTTTAGCCAAAATTCCAGCACTTTTCAAACCTGGAACACAAAGCAACATTAAAATTGGTCAGGTAAATGTTCCTTCCCCTGTTTTTGAGGGGTATTTCTTTACACTACCACATATTGTTACGGAGAACATGGCATAGAATGACGTGAACACACTCACGCTCTCACAGGTTCGCGCGCAGCGTACGGAGTCGAGCGCTACAGCCAGATGCAAAAGTATAACTGAGCCAAGAAGAAAGCAAAAATAGCCTATATGTTTTTACTAAGGAAAATAAAAATAGTAACGCACAGTTACTTGGATAAGTAACTTTCATCTGATTACTGGACTGGAAATTGTAACTCATTATATTACTGGTTACTGGAAAAAGTGGTAAGATTAGAGTAACGCGTTACTGTCATCACTGCACATAAGCACCTGTTTATGGTTTTCAATTTCCTGTTCTGAGGACAAACTAGGACATTAATTTGTTTTACTGGTACTAACGCATCTGATCCAATTGAATAATTGCTTGATGATTAGGTCCTAAGAAAACACTGCGGGGTGGTGGGTGTTGTGGACAGGGAGCAAACATTTCTCTACAGGACCAGAATTCATAAGATTGAACTTTAGTAATTAAATAACAGGATGTTTTTACTTGACCGCTTGTGCCGACATTTGTTGGTGGTCTCCTCTGAGGTGGCTTGGCCCTGTAGGCTGTGGGATGGCTAAGTTTGGCTGAAGACACGTCTACTCCTTCAAACTGTCCTGAGTCTTTGGCTTTATTCTCTGGAAGCTTTGGTGAGGGAGGAGGTTGTTCATCACCGGTCCTAAAATATGAAAATACAGCCCTGTCTGTAAGATTGTGAGAAACCTGCATGGCGTCATACATGCATGGCTATAACAAGTCTTCATTTGCTGATAACATTGCAGGTGTAGACAAACAGGTCACCCAGACACATGAGAACTTGTTCTAAATTTACCATGAAATCTGAGCATTCATCTTTAAGAAGTATTACTAAAAAGTTATTATAATATAAGGTTAATATGAATGTTATTTATTTAAAATGTGTCATGACATAACAGTAAATTTTTGATACAATAAACAAGTTGCTCTAATGGTCTGTGAGGAATTCCTGGATCAATAGTTTCCACAATGTGTCAGTGTTACATGAGCACCGGGTGATGTTTCTCCTGATAAGTGGTATATAGTCTACACAGTATGCATGCTTGAAGAACAGGAAACACTCATTTTAGTTGCAAAGTGACTCATCTAGTTTTTTCATTTCTTTCCTTTCAGATTTTCTAAAACCTACTTTCAGACACCTCTAGTCTGGCTTTTTTAACACAAGAGAAAACATATATGTCAAGGACGAGTCTCTTATTAGTCTGCAGAGGTGGGACCAAGTCAGTGTTTTGCAAGTCTCAAGTAAGTCCAAGTCTTTATACCTCAAGTCCCGAGTCAAGTCTCAAGCAAAGACACTCAAGTCAAGTCAAGTCTCGAGTCAAGACAGGCAACAGTCAAGTCAAGTCCCAAGTCTGAAACTTGGAATTTCAAGTCCTTTCGAGTCTTTTTTTTTTTTTTTTACCAATGTTGTAGGTATATTTTAAATGTAAATATGCATTCTTTTTTAAATCTGTATTCTCCTCAAATCTTGATAAAACATGTGCAACTGAAAACACGAAGTATAAAAAAAAATTAAAATTACACCTCTTTATTGCACAGTTCAATTTGTTAAACTTAGCTGCAAAAATATTCATACTTTAAACTACAATTTACCAGAAATAAATATTCTGTGAAAAAGTCATAAGTAGAACTCCATGTTCAAATAAAAAGTGCTGATATTTTCACAGTACAATACAAAGAACCAGCATTTTCCCTCTCTTCTCTTATCTGGTTTCTTGGAGAACATGTGTGAGTGACACAAGACAAACAAATATAAGAACTGAACAATTAACAGGAATCTGCAACTTTAGACATTTCAGTAAACTATTCTGCATTGCATTTGCTGGCCAAAAGTCTGTATGTCATTTGTGCATGATGAATGATGTCCCCACTTTTGTCAATATATTTTTTTCTCGGTAGATGTCTTCAAATACACAATCCATGCTGAGATAGAACTGGATATTATGATGGTGACAGAGAGAGGCTCTCTTCCCCGAGTTCAGATACAGAACCCAGGGTTGCCAACTCTCACGCATTAAGCGTGAGACACACGCATTTGACCGTCTTCACACGCTCTCACGCCACACATCCGATTTCTCACGCCGGAAAAAAATCTAGTTTATTTACCTCTGATCCACATCTATGATTCAATGAGTTACTAGTTCGCTCTGGCACCAACCACTGGCGATCGATCGACCGCGATATAATACTTAATTTGTGTCCATTTTACACCCCGCCCGGTAAAAATTTACGTTCGCCAACCCCCCATTTGATTGGTTGTGCTGCAGCTCACGCACACACACGTACAGAGTGTGGAAAAGCAGAGGACTGGTCTGCGTCAGAAGGACGGAAATGAAATTAATGGGGCGCACTTTATAAATATTAATATGCGTTTTAAAATTTAAATTTGGGGTAAAAAAAAATCAAGTCTTTGCAAGTAAACAGGTTCAAGTCCAATTCAAGTCCCAAGTTATTGGTGTAAAAGTCCAAGTCAAGTCTAAGTCTCTGAATATTTTTTCAAGTCAAGTCAAAAGTCTTAATATTAATGACTCGAGTCTGACTCGAGTCCAAGTCATGTGACTCGAGTCCCCACCTCTGTTAGTCTGTATTTAATAGGTGTTACATTTAAATATTAACACAAAAACATTTTAACCAAAAAATAGCAACCATGCTTTCGATGCTTACATAGGGACCATGCTTTCTCTGTATTTCATTACACATGACTATTTAATAGATAATATTCACTGTAAGTGTGTTTACTAACTGTATTTACTATATTCACTGTATAGTTTCTAAATATAAGTACACTATGAAGTGAACATGGTTTTGATGTTGAAAAATACGATGTTTAGAGGTACGATGTTTTAATAATCTCACCTTCAGATTATTCTCAGTAGCACAATGAAAGATGTACAGGGTCCATTTGCAGAAGATGTCTCGTGTGTCAGCTACAGAGGGTCTGATGCTCACCTGGAGAAGATGTCTCGTGTGTCAGCTACAGAGGGTCTGATGCTCACCTGGGGCCAGATTTGTGGGGTTTGTCCTTCACTGGAGGAGGTGGGAGTTTCGTCATGCCAGGCAGTTTGATTTTACCAGGCATGTCTTTGACTTGTGGCTTTCCATCTGCACATAAGAACAAAGCGCTCATAATCACAGTGCATTGTCAGTCCATACTGCACAAAGAATTAGGGATTCTTCTAATAAGAATTAAAATAAGTAGTTCAGAGTACATGTATTTTATTACTGTTGTTTTTCGTATTATGTGAAGCCTTCATTTCACAGCCATTGATGGAGACAAAGGCAAAGTCATGGCTATGATATAATGGTTTCAAAAGCACAATTATTTGACATGGCAGGTTTGGCATTTATAGTCATCTTTGGCATAAATGTGCTCTTCACACTGACGACACTCTTACCTGTGGTGTCAGTCTTCACAGCAGCCTCAGCTTTGCTCTTCTCCATCCCAGACACTTGTTTTACTGTCATATAAAGATTTTCATTTCATTGTTGACTCCAGGGAAAATGTTAAACAACATTAATGCACATACTGTTGCAGCTGAGTTAACTAAATAAAGAACGTTTTACGGCATAGTTCTAATGACATGGTGTGAGCTCAGGAGCTCTGGAACCAGCATGAGAATGTCAGAGGTTTCCTGATGGAGGAAGTGACATGCTGTTTCCTGGGGCTACTCAAACTTTTCACGAGAAAAAAAAAAAAACCTTGGGAAATTCTTCACTCTGTGAAACTTCCTGATGGGATATCGCGAAGTCACATGGTCTAGAACTCACTGCTAATGTATTTTGTTTAACGATCCATTAAACTGCATTCAACAGTTTGGAAAATCACTGTTATGTCAGAATTTCCACTGTGTACTGCCTCTAGTTCCCTAGTGTCTCACAAACAACTGAATTGGATTAAAGTCTTAAAGTCATGGAATTAATTAATAATAGAGCACTTGCATCTGTTTAGGTTTGCCTGATAGAGTAGTTCATAATGTGACCATCTTACAAACAAATGCTCATCCTTTCTAGTTAGACATCTGCAGAAACGGTTTGTGACCAGAACAGTGTGGGTGGTTGGGTCTTAAATACACCCAGAGAAGCTACATTTTATACTGTTGCTTTGCTAATGTCCAAAGTTATCCAAGTTGTGAATACATTAAACAATTAAACATAAAAAACTAATGAATCCTTAAAGGATTTCTAAATGCTACTACTTTGTAGATATTAATACTCTCATTTAGCACAATATTAATCTCTACAAAGAATATTTACATTTTACCTAGAGTGACATAGATTTATTAGAGAATTCATTTATCAAAGAAAACCTATTTAAGTGACAACAGCTACTGTATGTTAAGTGAGTCTACATACCCTGTCAGAGAAGGGCAAGTCTTGCTTCTAGCTCCTGCACATGTCACAAAAACACGCTCAAGTGAACGTGCACTCCAAGTGCTCAGCTCACACAATGTCAGCAAGGCCTAGAACTTCCTGTGTATCGCACACCTAGAAGTGCTGGCTTAATGTGTGTGGCAGGTTCTGTGAACTATATCACGGCGAACGTGCAGATCTAATAAGAACATGAAGGTTATCTTGGAGAAATCAGGAAATCAGTGCTTTTAAACCATCCAACAGAAATAAATCGAAGAAGTCTTTACTTTTATACTGAAATTCCTTTTAATGTAAAACAGTTTCTGAAGGGGGGGAAACAGCCAGAGACAGGTGTTCTTGTTTTTTTAAGCTTATCTCTGTCAAAAAGCCACTTCCTGCTCCTGTTGTGACAGCTGTCAATAAGCATTTCACATCCTTTTTCACAAGCTGACACAGTAAGTGCTGCATGAGTCAAAGCGTGTTGTGCATCTCTGATTACAGAGCATGAATATCAGTTTTCGCAAGACACAGACCAAAACCCAACCTTGTAATTGCAAAGGATAAATGAAACCACAATTTGAGGGGTTTTTTTTACGGGGGGAGGGTGGCAGAACAATACTGTCAAGACATTTATAACTTCAGCTTCTAATATTAAACAGAAGCAGTAGCAGAAAAGGTGTCATAGTGCACCTGTCCCAGGAGGGGCAACTCTAAGCCCAACACTATACAACCATAACCCCAACACTATACAACCCTAACACTACTAGGGACACTCCCACTCCCACATACACACCTTCCTCCTCTCACTCTCATGTACCATTGCCACAGTATTAGTTCATTCCGGTCACCTGTACTTTATTTCAGTTAAACCACCTTAAGTCACTATTTAAACCCACAGGCTTCTGACATTGTAGCATTGAGTCCTGAGACTAGAAGTCACAACACAAGTCCCTACGCGGTGGCAGCGGCTGTGTGACCTACATGACACTTCCTTGCTGCAAATCCTGACTTGTGTTTGTTTGACTGCATCGTTAGCTATTTGCTTTTTATTGTTGAAAGTTAAATGAGAATAAAGACTTTAAACAAACTCATCTGCCATTTTTGACATTTATCTTTTTGTATGTTGCATGTATATGATCATTTGACACATATCACGTGACTGAATTATATCTCATGGCACTGGGTTCTAATTTCTGGGTTTGTTTTGCACAGAAAACCACAGTGGCAATGAGAGCATCTTCTAAGAGTATTGCAGAGATGTCTTTTTTTTTTTTTTTAATGTCTTTTAGATTTCCCATGCCACACTTGAAAGCATGCCTTTTCATGAAGCCCTGGTTTGCCCGGATTTGCTGAATTTTTTTTTTTGTAAGCCTACTGCTGAGAGTCATTTGAACTGCCCCCATGTGAAGTGTTTTCACAACTGAAGACATGCTCTGACTCTATGAACTTACACCCCACATTGGGGTTGCAAAAATACAGTGGCTTCCTGACACATCTCACAAAATAAATCTCCCATATGAAAAACTCAGTATATTGACAGCAAAAACTTATATGTGAAGACTTGTGTTTAAATCCAGTGAATATATGATCCCCGATTACCAGTTCTACTAGACCTACTGTTTATAAATAGAATGACTGCCTTACCTGTTTGCTTCTGTGAGCCACGTCTCAGCGGTGGCTGGCTTTTGTCCTTAAAGTGACAGGAAAAAATAAAAATAGCATTGGTTAGAAGCAGTGCCAGATTAAACCTCTTTCCATAGTAGCGACATCACGCCCCTCCTTTACTCACAGACTAATGAAAATCACTGATTCTATCCACTCAAAACATGCTTAAAATAACAGCAAAAAAATTACAGCCCCAGAAAGATTACAAGAAAGTTCTTTTCACCAAAGAAAAGTGAGAAACCAGCTTGCACCGTTTATGTGAAATAATTGCATGTGTTTAGTCAAAAAACGTTTTGGGAAAATCCTAAAGACATGTTGAGAGAGAAGACCCTCCCATTTTCATACAGAGCTAGTGTGAGAACTTTTCTCCATCCCACTCACTTGGAGAGTGTCCGTCGGGATCACCATGACAAAGTTGTCAGGGAAGAAGCCTCTCTGACCGTTCAGCTCTCCCTCCCACCATCCCTCATCATCAGTGACCTGGAGCCCGGAAGAACAGAACATTAAGCAAAGCCCTGGTGTCCTCTTACACACACACACACACACACACACACACACACACACACACACACACACACACACACACACACACACACACACACACACACACACTTACTCTAATAACAAGAATGCTAAAATGATAGGAAGACTCTTGTACTACCCCAATGCATTACAAATAAACTGTATTATACAGGGTTTAAATTCATATGATGTAATATATGTTGAAGTTAGGTATTTAAAAAAGGATTTTGAGCAATACAGCTATTGTATTTTCTTGCATGCATATCAAGCTGAAAGACTACCGGTATGTCTATTGGCTTCACAGACAGAAGAGAGCATGCAGCAGGTATCTGACATGCATATGTAATACAGCATACGGGACAGAGTTATTTAGGGCATATCAGTTTATGGTCTGTCAGTGGGAAACCTTGTTGATGATGGTGACGGTGTCTCCTTTCTTTAGATTCAGCTCATCTTCAGTAATGGCTGTGTAGTCAAACATGACCTGACAGCATTCTTTCACTGGTACACAAGAAGAACAGGAATGTTCAGTGTGTTGGGTTGACGAACACTGTGACAGGGTGCTAAAGGAATGTCTAACTGGAAACTTGGGGAATGTTAATCATTACCAGCAGAACGGGAGGCAAAAACTACAATCTCACACACAACCACTAAGACCATTAGCGTGAAACATCTTCAGAGATTTATCTTGTATGTCCTGTATCTTAACAAGTGCCATTATGACAAGTGGAGATCAGTCATTGTAAATCACTGATCAATCATTTTAAGATGAAATATTTTTTAAATGCGACTACTCAAGCTGCCAGCTCATAATGTGACTATATGAGCTGCTGACTCATACATGCTGATCAGTCTTCACTTTACTGATTGTCTTCAACTTCACAACAAAGTCTCACCATCCATGCATGTAAAGTCCTTAGAACAGGACAAGTAGCATTTAAAGTGCCGGAAGGTAATTATAGGTCTGTTCTGTTGTCCAAATGTCAAACAATTTGATATATGATAAGATATGAACTCACCATTTGTTTTTTTGCGTGTGCTGACTCTCTGTGTTTGTATTCCCTAGGCAGAAACAGACTCATTAGATCTCAATCATGCATCACGTTTTCTTCTAGCCTGTGATCCAGTCTGGTACCTGTTTAATGAACACGGCCTCAGAGAGCTTGGGTCTGGATTTGCCTTCTGTCAGCTTGGCATCTGCAGAACATTGACAGGGCTCAGGTAGAGACACTACGGAAACGTCCTATGAGGAAACCGTTCATTATTACTGGCAACATTTGAGTTATGTGACAATCCATCCGTCATCAGGCGAAGGGATTACGTGACCAATCCCGGCATCATCGGGCATGGGCGAGGAACACCATGGGCAGGTCACCAGTCCACCACAAGGCCAAACAACATACATGTACACACTCACGCCTACGGGCAATTTAGAGTGACCAATCAACACACACGTCTTTGGACTGCAGGAGGAAACCGGAGTATCCGGAGAAAATCCACGCAGGCACTATGAGAACATGCAAACTCCACACAGAGTGGACCAGACCGGGAATCGAACTGAGACCACCTTGCTGTGAGGCTGCCCCGAGTTATGTGACCAACAAATTAAAATATTCAAGAATGTCCAACTCCAAGAATGTCAAACTGTAAATGAACCTTTTGGAGAGACAATTTCTTTTACAAAATTGCATGGAAACGCTCCTATTTTGCCATTTTTCTTTCCCATCCACCAGCCATCTTCAATCTGTGGACCAAAACAAAATAAAAGATTTGACAATGTGTCATTTCAAACAGCCAAAAAAACCGTGACAAAATGAGAAAAACAAGTTACAGTAATTGCCTAAATTATGACAACTGAACATTACAAAGAATGACCTTTTGAGAAACATGTTGCTAACTACCTCTTTGAGGATCTCTATGGTCTCTCCAACAACCAACTCGAGCTCATCTTCATGTGTTGGTGAGTAAGCAAATGTCACTTCGCATTTCTTACACTGCTCCTTCGACATCTTCACTGGAGTGGCTGACAAGCAAAAATAAACATCGGAGGAAGGAAGTCTGAGTTTAAACAAACAGCTAAGAAAAAAGACAAGTCGAATGGATTCCGCTTCAGTGTCACATGCCTGTTTAACACTATTTACAAGACCATTTCTGCACATATAATTAGCACTTGGCCTTCAAGATAGGATGTGGTCCCAGTGGAGGAAGAAGTCTTTCATTACTTGGTTCTGTTTATCGTTGCTGCCGACACACAATTCATGAGCAGCTACGGGCTCTGAAGCCTGCAACCTACGTCTGTTTTGATTCTATTGTCTTTTGTTTTGATATATGTAGGTCTCTACATTAGAGATACGGATGTTTGGAACATGTAGGTCTCTACGTGAGAGACACATATCTTTGGAACATGTAGATCTCTACATGAGATACACATACGTTTGGAACATGTAGGTCTCTACATGAGAGACACATATGTTTAGAACATGTAGGTCTCTACATGAGAGACACATACGTTTGGAACATGTAGATCTCTACATGAGAGACACATATGTTTAGAACATGTAGGTCTCTACATGAGAGACACATACGTTTTCTCATGCTCCGCGGCTCCCTCTGGCTGTCTCCAGTCAAGTAATTGGGCACCTCCTGAGCAAACAAAAAAAAACAGAAGTGATGAAGAAACAGCTTACTGAGAGGCTGACCACACTGTGAGAAGGCCAGCCTCCGGCCCAACCCAGACCCGACTGCACGTGAAGAGGATCAGACCTTGACAAAGTTGGAGGGGAAGATTCCTTTCTTCCCACGGAGCTCTCCCAGGAGCCAGCCCTCTTCGCCGGACGACGCCACGTTGGTCACCACGTCACCGGCGTGCACCGTCAGCTCATCTCCCATCGTTCCCTCAAAGTCGATGAGCACCAGCACCTCTGAGGAGACACACAGGCCCCCACGGACGAGAGCGCAGGTACACATACTCCATCAATCCTTGGTGCTGAGTGTCACATGCCTGTTAGTGACATGTTCACTACAGAACTATTTACAGCCACTGCTGATGTTACTCACACAACACACGCTTTTTAAATACACCATGATGTATGTTGTTTGTTAATCTGCCAAACATAGCAGTGTGTGACGTGCTGTTACACGTTGTGCCATTTAATTTTTCAAAATGCTAGATCACAGACAAGTGGGGTGATTTACCCTGTGCATTCAGCAGATATCCACAACATAATGTGTTTCAACAGGCCAGAAGGTATGTGGTATGCAAGATATGACTGCAGGTGGAGTTTGTGGTAGACTGAACTAGCTGTAGTTACTAAACAGTAGCCCTTATAGTAAATGCCTCAATTCAGCCTTCGGTAGTCTGCTTACAAATGAGTAAACTAGCCTTACACGTTTCTTATCTGTTGTTAAATCACATATTGCTCAAGTCATAATACTGAGGGAAACTCGAGCCAGAGTAGCTCAGAAAAAGGGAAGGCAGAAAGTCAACAATTCACTCCAACTAACAGCATTTTCAGCATTCTGACTACAAAATTTGGAATTGAAAGTAGTTCACTTACATAAAATATGTTCTTAAAGAAATCTCAAACCAATGAACCATCAGTAATGAACACACACTCACTCAGTCCATCTACAACATAGCTAATGTATAACCCTGGCATAATACAATCTGATTTTATATTTCAAAGAGAAACTAATTTTTTCGGTTTGAAGCATGTCAGTCACTATGAGTAGGTAAAAGTGACATAGGCTCACCCATTTCTTGTGAAAGTTGTGCTCAGTCCTTCTCTCTGTTCACAGGCAGAAGTCCTTCTCAGCCCAGCGGTCTAAAACAGCTGGAGTAAATGCAGTTGCACAAGACGCAGAAAGAGAAAAGGCTTCCTCCTTCAAATATTAACACTGAGAAGCTTCCCAGCTAGTCAGGACAAGCTACACACCTTTCTGAGGTGGATGTGGACAGAGAGAGAGAGACAGAGAGAGGGAGAGAGACAGAGACAGAGAAACAGGTGAAACAGGTTTCTGTTTTTTCTTCTCAGAAAATGACGTAAAGACTAAAAGAAATAGAAAAACAAGCAGGAACCCCTCAAGTGCTGACCCAACGTTTTAGTTTTGACATGTGAGGAACATAATATGTATGTTTGGCATTGAATCCAGATGATCCTTACAGAAAAAGCTAAAAGCTCAATGACATCACACACGATTGTGTGCTGGGCTGAATCTAAAAAGCCAAGTACAGGTTCAACTGGAAGAGCTAAAGCTTGAGAGCAAAATGTCATTCATTTCACAACCTTCTTAAGCTTTAATTGATGAAAATGATTAATTCAAAATTTATATCTAAAAGACTGACATTTATTTTACACTGATCTATATAACACAGATCTATATAAGTAGCATAAATCAATCAATAAATCAATCAGTAAGAGATCTGCCCCCAGTTTCTACTGTACTGATATAAGGGTCTATATTAAATTCTGATATCCAGTATAAGTACTATAGACCTCTATTCCTCATAATAACCCCTCTGACTGTAATGACACTAGCAGTCTATCACTCAGTCATGCATTCCTTCTTTAAGTAGGCTTTGAAATGTTTTTGTTCGCACTCATGAATCAATCTCAGGATTGTAACTCAGTAATAATCAAATATTATTTCCCTTATTGCATAGATCTGATATAAAACAAATTGCTATCAGTCCGACGTTTGCAAAGTCTAAAGTCCTAACCTGTCCAGACGCTTCCCATGTTGACTTAACATTGTACATTGTAAACATGCTACTTCACCCCACGACAAATTATTCTCTATTACAGAACACACCGTTTCATGTGGGAAAACCTTGTTTTTATTCTCGAGTCAAACAAGTTTGTATTTTATAAGAATACACACCTAGAATACAAACACAATAAATGCGTTTGTTGGACATGAAAACATGAAAAATCTAAACCATATTGTTTTCTTACATTTTTCAGTAAAAAAAAATAATAAACTTTTTACTGAGATGTTTAAGATTCCACTAGACATCCCCAAAACATTACATAAAGTGAATAAAGAAATAACAAAGTATATTATTCCAAATAGAAATTGTTCTACACATTTTAAAGATATCCTCATTAGGAAACTACATGTTCATTGACATTTAAATCATTACATATCCCTATTGCCCAAGAAAGCAATGCCTAAATAGCAAAATAACACACATTTTTTCCAAACTGACAGGCCTATGGTGAACACATCTATTATGCTTAAAAGATACTTATATAGAGCAAAAGAGAAGTTTTTGACATCACAACATGCTGTATAACTAGATCTTGATGGGTGTGGTTATATAGTGTTCTTGTTATTGTTTGAAGGCCTTTGTGGTTGCAGTACCAAAAACAGGCTTGCTAGCTGCACAGAATCCTTATTGGGGTGTTGACATATCCGTGTCCCTGATAAAGTCTTTTATGAATTCAGTTCTGAAATAAACATAGAAGGCAGGCATTGTGGCTGTTAGCTGGGTGGATCTACAGTAGGCATAACAGATCGATTTCCTTGTTTTCCTTAAATACAATGTCCATGAGAGGGACATGACCTGCTGCCTGCAGTAGTTTGGGAGGAGTCATTCACAAAAGTAATTCCCAATCTCTCATGAAACGTGACCATCTGCATATCATGTTGTTACACTTACATTAACATCTGGGTGCAAATTTACCAACCTGTAAAAATGGACACCACTAGTGAATATGCAAGGAACATAGTAACTGAAAGGTGAACAGGAGAATGTGCTGTAGGTATTTATGTGGATAAACAATTTGCAAGCAACCAAGAAATTAATAAGCTATAAATAAACTGCCCTGACATACAAGTACCTGGATACACTTAACAGACATGGTGAGTGACTCAATATTCAGATTTATGATAAAGCAATATGTAATGCCGTGGGCAAAATCGACCACAAACACAGTGACTTTTATTTTGCTTATGCGTTTGCTCAAAATGTACTTTCTGTTTATTGCTGCAATAGATTCACATTAATCTCAGACAGAGACAGACCATGTTTTCAATGATGTGACATGCTACTATGCTTTCCCTTAATATCATTGATTTTTAGCAAACCCAATTCAGCACACTCCTGTCTTAAGGCACTCGTTGTATCCCATACCATATGACCGTCTGTAACTTGCATAACTGTACATATAAAAAGGGAAAACACAACCACTTTCCACTGCATAGTAAGACTGAACCTAAGAATCTTTTACAAACACGTAGATAACATCTTAATGAAGAAAAACATTACAAAATGCCCAATAGTAGAAACATGGGCGAAGTTCTAATGGTCTCCTACTGAAAACATGTTTCCCACTCTTGATGAACTGCACACACTGATGCATGATGATTCCCTGGTCATGTCCATCAGTGTGTATGGTATGAAGTCCTGTCCAGCCAGCGTAAACGTCTCACCCCCTGCTGGCTGGGGCTCGTTTTTTTAAAATGTATTATTTATTTATTATGGTCTTGCTCTGTGTTGTTACCAGGGTGCTCACCATCCTCACTGCTGGCCTGGGACTTGTCGTGGCTCCAGTGAGAGCCGGAGCTGTTTGTGGCAGCCGCACTGGTGGGCCTGCGCAGGATGAAACGCCCCTTCACACGAGGGACACCTGGCTGGCCACGCCCCCCGGCTGGCGCCCACTTTTTCTCCCTCTCGCCGTCCTTTCCCACTTGCTACAACCAGAAAAAGGGACAGTATATAAAACACAGTGTAATCACAAATCAATGTGATTCTTTTATCATTCTTTTATCATTCAAAGGAACAAATGTTAATCTAGTGAATTGCTGTATTATTTGAAGAGAACCCAACTGCAGAGTTTGCATGGTCCATACACTTTACATATTTGAGAGTCTACATAATGATTATTTAAGAGACGATGACCTACCAGGCAGTATTTCCTGTTTTTCTGCGTGTGCTCTGAATCCCAGTCCTCAGTCTTCGGACGCACTGTCACATAAGTCTTGCTATTGTTATTGCTATTATTATTTCCAAAGGGATGGACTTTGTTCCAGCCTCTAGCTTGTGCTCTGAACTGTTGCTGTAAAAGAAAGAAAAACAGAAACGCACAATGAAGCTCATAATCACGAGATCCTTGTGCTTGACATGACGAATGACTAAATACACAGCAATGCGTCCTTGGAGGCCAGTAAAGTGCTAGAGGAGGCCAACAGAGCTCCACGTGCCTGTCCCCTGTCCATTGCCCTGGTGCATTCTGGGAGCTGCAGCTGGGCCATGCTGAAGCCCTCCTCTGTGGATTCAGCCTCCTCCTCGTGAGAAAGGGCAGATGCGGAGGACGAGGAGTGAGAACACTCACGGTTCTTCTTGCTTTTTCTGGAGGGTCAAACAGGAGAGCTCACAGGAAACGGGGATTTCAGCTTATTATAATGGCAACATTACAAAAGTGTACAACGTTGGATATGTAAGCAAAGCATTCCTCTGAAGTCTGAGGACATCACACTGGCATTTTGCACTGGATAATCTAATTAATTGGGGAATTAAAGAGTTTCTTTTAAAATGTATTAAAAGATGTGTTAATTAATCCGCACACTTTCCCATTTTACTGACGCCACCTGATATAACAACAAACAACAACATAAACAACAACAACAATAATGCTCAATCTGTTGTCACGGTGTGCTCTACTCTAAAGCTCTATTTGAATGTACTGTATGTGTCTACACTGTGAGGCTGCTGATCATTAGTGACAGCAGGTAATTACTGTAGCCCCAGAGAAGACCGTGATATGATTGTATAGATATTCCAAATAACTTACTTAGATTTTTTAAGGTGCTTGGAGGATTTCTTAATGGACAACTCCATGTCTGACCCAGGGGATCCCCCTGATTCTCCATCACCTTCCTGTTTGACATTGGGGTCTCTTATGTACTTTTTACGGCGCTCAATATCCAACCGAAGGTCCACGGTATCTCCTTTCGATTGTTTACCATCAGCCTGTGTTGAGGAGACAAAACGGTGATGTGGACAAACGAAAAATTAGTGCTGTGTTCCAGAGGCCTACTGTAAAACTACTATGAGATGGTATTGAGGCACAGGACACATGAAGTCATGCAACTGGACCAAACAAAGCGACTTTTGGTGAACACCACCTCCAGAACCACTAATGCAGAGCTAAATGGAGAGCTTTCATTCAGCAAAGAGCCTAAGTGCTAAGCCTACATATAAGAAAACCCTAAAGACCTCAGAGGTCCATCGTGTTCCAGTCCCCTGCCATTCCACAACTTAAACAGTATTGAGAGAATGTAGAGAATATGCATCAGAACATTAAATATGATATCACCACAGTACAAATACTTTCAGTGGTGCACATGAAAGTACGTTAGGTTTGTTTGGCTTGGTTTGCTCTTTTCGGGCTTTGAAGAAAAATACTTACTATGAAGTTTGATAAGAGTCCACTGAAAGGCTCTGACATGGGAGCGACTGGCCACTTCCATTTATGACCTCTCTTTTCCATTTACGACCTCTCATTTCTTGACTCAACTGCCTTAGGAAGGCTCGTACCCACAGTAAACCATAACCATCAATTGTTGTGGGGGGGGGGGAATATAAAACACAATAAACCGAGAGTGCGCCTCTTTTCAGATCTCACTTTCATTTAGCAGCGGGCTTACGTCTTTCTCTTGTGAGAGACAAGCAGGGGCTTAGAGGAGGAGAGAGAGGCAACGCTAAAGGCACTCTGGCTCACTCACTGTCGCTGCAATCTTTACCAAAATACGTCATATTGCAAAATTTGCTGTCACCTTGAAGCTGCTATCCGTGGAGCATTTCAACTCATCAAACATGACAGAGTGCCTCTTAAAAGCACTGGGAGAAACATCAATTCTCCTGTGAAGAAAGAGATACGATTAAGAAACATGTTTTGAAAATTGTTCCAGTTCCCTGAGCAGCTGGGTTTTCACGAGAATATAGATTCTCTTGGTGAGGTGAAATTAATTGGAAATTATTATAAAATCTTGATGACTGACCTGCATGTATTGATAAATGGGTCAGCACATACAAGTAAGAACAGTGAGAGAGTTCAGCGCAGTTTCTACCTGTGAATCTCTGGACTTTTCCTTGGCTGGGTGATTTCTTTCTCAGCAGCTATTCTTTGGTACATGGCAAATCGATCATTTAAAGTCATTCCAGAGGAAGGAAAATGTTGAGCTGTGAGAAACACAAAAAACAATGTATAGGATTTTGATTTGTTATAAATTAAAAGTAAACCAGTTTGCATCCAACTTCTTAATTTAAATTTGAACACAGGGAAAATATGATACAATATAAGCATGCAACATTATACCACTTTCACAACACAGCTGATTCCTTGAGTTTTAAGTGACACTGTATGACAGTAAATATCACAGTGGACATGAAAAATACTTCCATGGAGGTATTAGTTCAACCTGTGAAGATCTACTTGGATTACATTGTTAGAAACAATGTAAGAAAAAAGTCAGATATCTGTGCAGTGAGAACACACACACTAGTGATCACTAGGGGGCTGTGGTGCACACATCCCAGGGTAGTGGGCAGCCCTAGCCCGGCACACGGGAAGCAGTTGGGGTTCAGTGCTTTGCTCAAGGGCACTTCAGTCATGGCCTGGGGCCTGGGAATTTAACCCATGACCCTCCGAACACAAGGCTGGTTCCCTAACCACCACGACTGCCCCAAGTACTTATTAACTTATCTGCTGGACCGATCACATATATATGTGTGTATATATATATATATATATATATATATATATATATATATATATATATATATATATATATATATATATATATATTTAAAGTCACCTTTGATATGATGGACGATTGCAACTAAATGCTGAGCAAATAGCTCTGATGGGCTCCTACATAACGTATTACACGGAAGGTGCTGGAAGACTGAAGGGAACTCCTTTTCCTTTTTATCAGGGTGCACAAACTCCATAGCATTCCTCCAGTCATTAGACAAAACAGAAGATCTACAAAACATAGAAATAAACTATAGTTAGTGGCTGAAAATTTGCTGACAATAGCATAAATATGCAAAAATCAAACACAGGTACATTAGAATAAACATGTACAAACAAATGAAAACAAGAACCATGGACAAGCAAGTAATGGAGGGACTAATTATAATCTCTTCATTAATAATCATACTCCCTTGAAATATGTCATGTCTAAGTCAATCTAAACCTAAACATTTACTACTGAAATAATCTAAAGAAAGAACAAATTGACATACAGATATTTATATTGAAAATTTGCAGTTATCCATTAGCATCTAGCAAACCTGCACCAACTGCTATATTAATCGTGAGATCCAACAGGATGTTCTTTGCAAGTGCTTCTATCTGTCCAACAGCCTTTTTTGAAATTTGACCACAGCAGGCTTCTATCCTCAACCTTGTGACTCACTCAGCTCTATGAAATGCCAAATATTGTGGCTTCTCAGATGTAATGACAGGGCGGTGGCAGCTTGTACCTGGCCAGGTTGTCGCTGAGAGAGTCCATCCTGAGACTGAACTCGGTCTCTCTTTTGCCAGAAGGCCTGGGTGGGGATTCGTCACTCATACTCATGACCATGTCTCTCCCCCGCCGCTCACAGCTCCTGCGGGGTACAGCTGCATATGTGGGAGAGGGACTCAGTGTGGACTTCTCCTTCCGTCTCACCTTCGATGGTCTTTCTGGAGAAAGCTCCCTGAGCTTACGGGAGATCTTCTCCCTCTTAGACAGAGCAGCCAATAAGCTTGCAGCTCTCTCCTGCTTCCTGCTCAGCAGAAAGGCCTCGAATTCATCATCGAAGTCAAACCTGCAAACCTGCTCCTCAAACAGTTCCTGGGCAGACAGCGGGAGTCTGCTTCTGCTCTTAAAAGCAGCACTCTCCCCAGCCTGCGTGGGTAAATGGGGCTTGGTCTCCTCATCCTCCTCTTCCTCGTCTCTGGCTCTGTCGACATGTTTGTATTTCTGACTCTCCTTTTTGTTGCCGTGGTCTGTAGGCCTACACAGCGCAGAGGACCGATCCGAAGCGGCTTCAAACTTCTTCTCATCCGACCCGTTCCCACTCTCTGCCGCGCTGCGTGTGGAATTATGCTTTTTATTCTTCTGTTCCTCCAAGAATCTAGTCAGTAAAGGCAAGAGATGCAGATGGTTAATTATGTCTGCACAGAGGGAAAAACGGTATTTATGTGCCGACCCCAAGATGCGATCCAGCTTCTACATTCTTGAGGTCTCATTAAAACATTGAGTGCATTTTCAGCATGCAACACGACACGACATGTCTGCACTTGCACAGTGCTGAAAAGGTGACATGGACCCTCATGGGGAATGTATGATTATGTTGTATATATATTGTATAGGGCCATTCATACACATAAACCTATGAAAGCTATGAACAGCCATTTCTCCATATTCACTATTTCCCCATCTTACCCAACTGTGATTCTGATCACAGATGCTTTAGTGAATGTTGTTTCTAATGAGTTTTATATTTGAGTTCTAGATTTTTTAGTAGGAACATTTGCCAAATTGCCACTTTCTTGTTCCAAAATGACAGTATCACAGTAGATGATCTGCTCAGACGCAACTGTAGCAGTGAAGATGTTTCTGCCTGATGGGACACCCACAAAGGGTTTATTTCCATTTATACTCTGACCTAGAAAATAACTGAAGCACAGAAGCAGTGATGTATATACCAGTTTGACACAAAAGCTGCTTTATATGACTTTTGATTTGTTTATCTAATAATACTCCTCTTTCGAGCTCCTTAAAGCTCCTTATATACATGCACTTTCTAAATGAATATGTATATATATATATATGACAGTAAACAAACTGCACAAAGATATTAACAAAGGATATATTTGTTATTCTATCTATAAATATCCCCTTTATGCCATGATAACTTACTTTTTAAATGCCATGGACATGGCAATAGTATTTGTATCCTCTTCCTGGTCAATGTCTGAAAAAAGCCCAAAGCCAGAAACTTTAGAAGGACTTTTCTTTGACAGGCTGGTGGTGGAAGATGTAGAGGCGACAGTCTGCCAGCAGGTGGCGACATTGCTAATTGTACCTGAGCTCACAGATACAGGATGTGCTTCAGCAGGAGCTGGATCAGTAGTGACAGCAGAGCAAACCTGTGGGCCGGCCCTCTTGGGGCTGCTATCGAGATTCACTGGAAGTGGCGAGACGTCGGGTGTTCTTCCTCCTTTTGTGCCCTCCTCTGCCTCCGCTCGACTCCCTTGCTCCTTCTCACTTTTTGTACTCCTCTGCGCCTCCGGGCAGCCAGAGAGAACCTCTCTTGCAGCCTTACAGCCGTGCTGAGCAGACCCAGACCGCTGTCTGGAGGAGCCGGAGGAAGAGGAGTGGTGTGAATGTGGTGAAGAAGACCTGTCAGAGCGGCGGGAATGGCTGCGTGAGCGCTTCTTGGGTGTGTCTGAATTAGAGTGCCCCCTCCTGGGGCTCTGGGCACACTGCAGCTGCTGCTGTTGCTGCTGCTGTTTTTGCTGTGGCTGTGGGCGATAATTCTGCCAATTATTCGGTCTGTAGTTGTTGTTGTATCCCCCTCCTCCACGCTGAAAGCGGCCGCGGAAGAAGCCACGGCCTCTGCCCCGGAAGTAATAAGGCCTCCGGAAGCCTCTGTGGTAGCCTCTGAATTCACGATGGTTTTGATATTCCCGTGGTTGCTTCCTCTCCCAGTTGTGGGGCGGAGAATGTGATTTTGACCGAGAGCGGGACCTGGAGCTTGGAGAGAGAAAGAGGGGAGGTTGAGTCTCCAAAAGGTTCTCAAACAAAAGAAAAGCAATCGATTTATCTACAGGAAACATATCTACATAAAACATTCAGTATTCTTGTTCATGCACAAAACACTACTGTACAGTACTATACAACATTGCAAATTCAATTCCAGCACCGCAAAACAAATCTTAAAGACCCTTGAAACACGTGAAGCATATTAAAAAAAACAATGTATGCTAAAACACTTCTGAAATGCCAATCAAAATGGCTAGACCTAGCTGAGCATGGTCCTAATATTTCAGTGAGCACACATCATTCACAGCCTGCTACATTAGGCCCAACTGGCAAGTGATACACCCACATGTGTACAAACCTACTGATGAGCATATTGTTGCAAATCACTGTGAAGTTCATGCACCAGATAAACCTTGTCCCCAGAAATGGTAGGATTTAATGTTTTCTGTTAGACCTAAACACAATTGGCCAAATCCATACATGTTGAACAGTACTCATTACCTTTGAGTTTTTTCTCTGTAGTTAATAGCAGTGTTAACACGTGATTCAACTGTATGCCGGTCTGGGTGTCACTGGGTGTTTTGTGAGACGTATAAACATTTTTAGGTCTGCGAGGAATCTGTTACTCTAAGACAATCATGGCACTAAACTAATACCTGCAAGAGTCGAGCAGAGTTGTTGCTGCAGAGCCTGTTCCGTCCACAAGGTGGCCATAAAACACCGCGTAATCCACGACGAACAAAAACAGTTTTTCTTGACGGCTAATTTGTACGACAAGCACTTGGAAAACGAACCACAATACTTTTTAACACTTTGGATTGATTTAACTACCAATTTCATTCCAGCTGTGTATCATTCCACACATAGTGCATGTCATTCTCAGTCCCAATCTGAAAATGGCTCAACACAATCCATATGCAGAATGCATTACAGTGAATCAGATCACAGACAGAAACAGACTCAAGGTCTAGAATAACTCTCAGAATTTTCTCACAACTGCTACCTTGTAAAATAACTAATTAAAAAAATATTTTTAAGTGAAACTCATCTTAAAATTAAAAATAATGTTTTGAATGAAAGTTTTGAGGTTTATGCTCTCAAAGGATCCTACAGTTTTGCGAAGAAACATCTAAGCATGCTGACCATCTTTTTCCAGTTTGTCTGTAAACCAACGTGCCAGTCTTCTAATGCTCACAACTACTTTACCACACCATTTTAATTAAATTCAAATGCAATTTAATCATTGATTTTATTCACTTTCTGCCAGGTTCCAACAAACAACAAATAACACACACTCAAATACAATGACATTTCTACAGCAGTGTTTACCTATGTACCTGCCTCCTTCATATAGACCGAGGAATAGTTTTAACGCCCTGTTCTACTCACCCAGTGGTCTTTTTCATTGGGATAAAGGACAAGGTGGTAGTGCACAGAGCAACATTGCGTTCTCCCGGAGAGCGAGAGCAGTTCTGCGGCTCAGCGCTGAGCCCGGATGGAAAGACCCAGTCACATGGGTCATATGGGAAAGATTTCCACTCCTACACTGCCAGGCAAAGTACACATTCTTGGGCTGCCAATTACACCAGTGTCCTTACCCAGAGAAGTCAGCTTAAAGTAATAATTAAAAGAGCTTTGAAAGCTTCTAAAAGATATTTTGGTTACTTCTGATAATTTATTGTAGGTTAATTTAAGGAAGAGCTATAATCCATAATTCTGGATAACAGGGAGTTGCAATTTTATTCTGTTCAGTTTGCTGACAAAGAGAACAAAACATTCTGGCTTTATATTTTAGCTTTTGTTACATCATTGACATTAAGAGATTCACAAAGATGAACATATGTGTCCTACACACTGTGACCTAGCCAAAGAATTAAAATGTCTCACACTCAGGGCATTACAAATGTCCCACCATCAGGGCATTACACATGTCCCATCATCAGGGCATTACAAATGTCCCACCATCAGGGCATTACACATGTCCCATCATCAGGGCATTACAAATGTCCCACCATCAGGGCATTACACATGTCCCATCATCAGGGCATTACAAATGTCCCACCATCAGGGCATTACAAATTCCCTCAAGCCAAAAGTGAAAAGTCCATATGAAAAAAACGTCCAAATGAAAGTCCACACATCCCTTGCACACATCAATGTTATATAACAACGTAAACCGTCCCACAATATTTTCATGTTTTTGAAGAAAACAGTTCTCTTTAAAATTTAACATAATAGTCAGGCAGAATAGCACAAATACGCAGAGAATGTGCATTTTTAAAGACAGCAGTACCCAGGGGTGGCCAACCTGTCAGAGACCAAGAGCCAATTTTTTTACTGTGTTACATCAGAGAGCCTCATCATACATGGTCACTTGGAGTGTGATTGTTGAGCGGGGGGTGTTTGGCAAGTGTAAAACTACGCCGGTTTTAAAAGTATTAGCGGCTTGCTAGGCTTGTTAACAAACCGCGCACCACGAAGATGTAGCAGTGTGTCGCCCCGTTTGTGCAGGTGAGCCCGCGGACCGGCTGGCGAGCTGCATGAAACCAGGCAAGGAGCCGCATGCGGCTCGCGAGCCGCAGGTTGGCCACTCCTGTCCTAGGCCAAAGAATCAATGTAGGCCCTACAAAGCACCAATCATCCTGAATAAGATAAACCCTGCATGATGGCTGAAATATCTCCCATATTCTACAGCCATCTGAACAAAGGGAGTGTTCAGTTGAAGAAAATGATTAAATGGGCCTAATAGAATATCGATTTTATGAAATGCATCATTTAGGGAGGACTGAAAATCAACTTGCATAAATGAGATCCGTGAACTTCCTATTGGTGCTCTGAGACAAGCTATAGAAAATTCACACCGATATAAAAAGTTTGTCATGTAAACTTGCACACAGTTCTTGAGTTTGTCTATCAAGCCATTGCAAATCAGAGTATGATGGAAAGAAGTAAACACTGAAACATTCTAAAATTGGTCCTCATGGGTTCTGTTTTCTTAGACTGAACAGGGTTGATCTTATTATCACTGAATCTAGGGCACTGACAAAAGCTTGTGTTCACAATGGCAATATTAAGTAATACTCTTTTGGTGCAAGTATCTTTCACTTACGTGAATTCACTTTGTGCTTGTGCACCTAGTCAGACAAGATCAACAGGTTGCAGATACCTTCCCTGTCTTTATTACCACACGATCCAAATGTGCAAATCCTATAGCCTGAGTCACACTCAAAGATCATTTCCATCTTGTTGGCATACCGACAGGCATACAGTAAACAGAGAAACCTTTGATGCCTCTCATTTGATGTAAATGTGGGTGTTTTGCTGTTGACACAGAATGCATGTTATCGAAACTGGGGAATGAAACCGGAATGTAAGAGTCCATCTAGCAAAAACTGAAATTAGTGCCCATCTGTATCCACACCTGTGCTTAATGAGTTTTCATTAACTTCACAGGCAAATATTTGCAGCTGCACAGGAAACACTCCCTAACCAAAGACTTTTAGGTGTGTATGGACAGGAAGTTACCCGTAGCGGTGTTTCCTTGAGCGTGACCTCGAGCTGCTTCGTGATCTGGACCGAGAGCGTGACTCAGATCGCGACCTCGACCTAGATGGGGAGTGGGAGTGTGTTCTGGATGTAGATCTCGCTGTCTTAGACATCACTGCTGTGGAGAGATCACAAGTCATAAGACAAATATTAGTCTAATTAGCAAATATTAGTGTAACGACAACAGCAAATATTAGCAAGTATATACAAAATGTACAATATGTAAATGTTCTGGTTTTTTTTTACTATAATATTTTATAAAATTGAGACAATGTTTTACATGTTTAGAGCAAGCTAAGTCTCAGTTGCAATGCAAAAAATGCAAAAAAAAAGAGTTTACATGTATGTATCAAATTCTTTGGGGGGGGGGGGTGTTGGCAAAGAGTTGCTGGACATGTCTGAGATGGCAGAGCAGGTTTTGCAGAACAAACCTGCATTGTGTTAGACAGAGCATTATGCTGATTCTTCATATATATACCACAGATATCTGCAGAGGTGTTGAAGTGTTTCTGTTTCTCTTTTGTCTATCACCACTATCCACCAGACCAGCGGTGGTGTTTGATCTACTGGGAGAAACTCCCACAGAACTACAGCAAATAATGAACTCCTCAGTTATCCAACACTGCTAGTAAAAGCAATTATTCACCACTGGCCATTTAGTCCCTTTTGGCTCAACATCATATATAAACGCATCATAGACAGCGGATATAAATAAAAAATAAATCAAACATTAAATGTACTGAAACTGCTGAATAAATCAGCTGATTTACAATCAGCCTAAACGTCATCGTGCTAATAAATATGTCCACAGGCACCACTGATTCTTGATGACATTTCTTACACTGAATACCTTTTCCAAATATTCAAACTAAATTTAAAACAAAAGTTTTGCTTTTGTTTCTGGGATTGTGTTGTTGTCAGGGGTCATTCCTCACGTCTCCAAACCACCTCTCAGACCAACCCACCTGCACTGCGTCTATTCAGTAATCCGTGAAGGTCCCATGGAAATAGAAAATGAATCATTGACAACTTTTTCAGCCCTTGTTCATCCTAATATATTTGTGACATTCATATGTAGGTGTGCTGGGGACCATAGCCCTCCTGAGGCTTACAATATTTGATCAGTACAGGTGATGGTAGAAGATCCGTGGGCAGGTCAGTCAATATAAAACAGCAGCCTGCTCACTAAAAGCCAACATGTCATCTTTGCTCCGTGCACACAGGGGCTGAGGTGCATCTCTCCTATTTCTATGCACAGAGAAATGAATCCTGGCCGTTTATGAAGTCCCGGCTTCCTTCATTTTGGGCAGCTGTTGCTTTTGGCTGCCCTGCTGTAATTTCCTGCAGACTCAGACAGGAGTCTTACTTACTGCCTTCTACTGTGTGAAGTTGAACAGAGTTGAAAGGTGCACTGCACTTCCATGTGGAGACGAACCCAAGGTGCTTTTAACTTTTAGTTTCCAGTTACTGTGACAAGGAAATGAAACTAACTCCTCCCATTGTACACTCTCTCAGGCAGACTGTGAAAGAATTTATGTTTTTCACCTGCCGGTTAACATAACAGATTTGCCGCTGGGGTTTTCCAAAGCCAGTTTTACATGCTGTGGAAGAAATGTCCAAAAACTGCAGTAAAGAAACAGCCAACATTAGCACATATATGTTTCACAGGAAAATAATATGCCATATTGATGTGAATGAACACAAAAAATTCATATATTCATATATATATGAATAACTTTACTCAACTGAACTGTAGACATTGGATCCACACTAACAGTACTATACACACCGAATAGCTTTAAGGTCAATAGTCTGATTTTTTCAGTGCCCCTGTACATTAACTGTATACAATATGTTGGGTGATCATTGATTCTTCTCCGACAAAATTATACAATCTTCTGTTGGGGAAATTTGTGAGATACTTTTGAAAGTTGGAGAAACAGTTTGCAGTAGAATCGGAACAGAGCAGCTGTCGTCAACGTGTAAAAACTGCCACAACGTATAATCATCAGGATCTCGGTCACCTGTGCTGCTGTTGCACAATCAAAACACACACACACACACACACACACACCCCTTCTTTCCTCCTGCACCATTCTCACATCCCCCCTTCACACATTCTATCTTTTCTATCGGCAGGCATGCACCAACACACACCTCCCCAAAATGGCATCCGTGGATCAAGCCTCATCACCTGTTCGATTGAGAGGGTGAAAGTTGATGCAAACAATGGTGGAGACACCCGATATGGAAGTACTACGAACCCACCAGTCAGTCCGCTCTCTGTCATCAAGGCCTGGGTCGCCACACGGGGTAATAGCACCATTATCAATGGTCAAAACAACCGCAACTTTTATAAACACGGAGCAGATGTAGGAAAACTTCATTCAGCCCCCCATTGTAGATACAATTTCAAGGCACATTAACAGATTACAGTTGGACCACTAATTTCTCTACAGGACCCACAAGGTCAGGATGTTGTCTGGATGACCATTCGGGCTAGGGGGCAGATATTGGGGCTAGGGGGCAGGCATTCGGGCTAGGGGGCAGATATTCGGGCTATGGGGCAGGCATTCGGCGCTCAGCTTTATTTGGAGAATTGTGATGAATTGCTGTTAATGGTCTTGGAGGAGTGCAATGCATTACACTAAGCCTTCATTTTATAAAAAGCACTGTAATTTCACAGGATGGACCACACAGGGGTTTCCTCTTAAGAGCCTAGAAAGGGTTTATTTACACTCACTCACTGATGTTTCCAAAGATATTACGCTGATGACAGATCAGTCCTTTAATCAACATATTTATAGAATCTGCGGCTTTGTGTTATCGTCGAAGGTCATTTTTAGTAAGCTATTCTAACCTGAAGTAGCTGCAGCACTATGCACTGTTGTTTCCCTCACCTCTAAAATAGGGAGGGCCTTTAGTTCTGGACTGTTCTGGCAGAACCAACAGAACTTGACAGATGCAGTGCTGACAGTAAACTAAGACACATGGCCTCAGCACACAAGGATCATCCTCCCACATATCTCTCCATCAGTGCCCCTGAGTCAAATGTTGATTTAATGTTTTGTTTTATTTAATATCATATTCATTGTAATAAATTATCTTTTATAATAAATGTAAAAGATACTTAATAACACCCCCAACACACATACACCTGAACAGAGTGCATGGCGAATGCTTTGTAGGGTGAAAATAGCCTACTACACAACATCCTAACAAAGAAAACATTATTGACTAATCTATATTTCTAATCTTGCATTGCTAAATGCAGGTGAGAATAACCACGGCCCGCTTGACCTTAGTTGCACTTTAAGAAGAGCGTTTATATGAATCTACTGTAGGCTTTAGGCGTTTCATATTTGCTTAAAAATATAAATCCAACAAAACCTGATTCACAACGTTGTATCCGTTGATAGCATAGTTTACTGAGACAACTGGAAATACAACATTCATCATTTGTAGCTAGTTTTACGGTAATTCAAGATTACAAAACATTCACAAGGCTAAACCGGTCAAGAAACCAACAAAACAGGATTGTGTATGTATAAACATATATATATGTATGTGTATGTGGAAACATATATATATATATATATATATATATATATATATATATATATATATATATATATATATATATATATATATATATATATAATGTGAAACTTATATATACACATAATATGTAATATAGTAATATTACTATATTATAATATGTTACTATATGTTAATAATAATATATAATAACAAATGTTACTATAACGGCATGACACACTTGTACTTGTGAATATGTTTCTTATCTAACTGATGTTATAATATTTGAATGATTATCTCGCTGATGCCAAAGGAAACAGCAAATGCGTTAGAAAACACTCACCGCCTGTCTGCTCCAGTGCAGTAGTAATGCCAATGTGGTGTTCTTCCACACTTCCTCGTATACTTCTAGACGTTCAATTAAGTCTCAGTTATTAGCCAATTATTTTCAGCAAAACGTCTGAAAGGACAAATCCCTTTTGTGTCACCGCAAAATCCACCTACTGCTGTTAAAACAGAGAATATCACACCAAGTCCCCCACACAACCTGCTTCAGACGACACACGCTGCATGGTGAAGCGCATTTGTCGCGTAATGTCGGATTATGCAAATACGACACTGATGTGGAAGTGAACCGACACCTCTGAGCTGTGAGAGCGACTGGTCACGGCACCAACTCCACCAACTCCACCAGCGAGACGCTCAAGTTACTCCCCGGATTCCCCCTGGTTGAACAAGTCGAGTTTGACAGATTCTCCCGCCCCTTGGAGGCTTAAAGAAACAGTGCCTTAAAGACCACTGGGAACGTCTTCCAAGTATTATCGATTTTACATCATCAAAATGGATCTTGTCATCCTGCTGAATTGTATGCTAAGTCGAGAGCAGCAAACATTTGTGAGATATAGAGTAGATTCGTATAATGCACAATGCATCTGTAAATGAATATGAACATTTGAAAGGCTGCAATTCAAGTGTATTCATTTCACTGTCTTGAAGTAACCTAGTCAGTTTTATTCTAATAATGTGAATATTATGTATTTGAAGGGTTGTTTTCAAAGAATTTCACAAGCAATGAAAATAAATGGTGAGAGCATCTATATTTTTCTATTAAAACATTCAATTCTACAGAGCAAAGTGGAAACAAGAAAACACTTATTAAGGTGTTTAAACTGTTGATCAGTAATCAACAGTTTGGCTCATTGCATTGGCCATTGAAAACACCCCACTTGTTGCAGCCTAACATGGATTCGAGTTTTATTTGTGCTTTGCGAAGCAGAGTTTAGCCACTGTGAAGTGAACGCAGAAACGTTTAATCAGACTGTGTCTGCCAGGATTTCCTGAGGCCCCTATAATCATATAAAAAAATAAAAGCTTAGCAGTTGCTGTATTTTATTGTAAGGATGTCCTACATTGCTATTGATTCTTATAGATTTTACTGTCGTAGTAGAGGTTATTACATATTCAAGCTCCTAACTGACAATCGTTAGACTTTTACAATTACACAATTACAATTACACAAAACCTCAGAGCTTTGTTTGTTGTCTTGACTGCCTGCTATGCAACATACAGTATGTGAGTGCTGGGTCTGATCATTCTAATTCTAAGGTTTAATGCTCTGATTAAACCTACCTGACTATGGCACCTTCTAAGGTTTCACTATCCACCCCAGTCTGTGCTGACATAGGTTGGTCTGACCTGACAAGGGCTAGACCTGCAGATACATCTAGAAGACCATGAACAGCTGGGTGAAGTGTCTCTGGTGTCATGAACAGAACCCCACCCACTCCCCCCCCCCCCCCCCTCCCCACCACCCCAAACATTATGTACAAATGTCATTCAGCCATTTATGGTGCAAACAGGTAATCAGGTAATAACAGACTTTGACCACTGACTCATGTCTGAGCACTGAATAGTTTTTTGTCACATGCTTCTGTCACATGATGATGAACGGTGAATGGGACGTAATAATTTCTAATTTCATTAGTGCTTCTACTGCATTTATATCTTCCTGACACAGAAACTGTTGAAGTTGAATGACAACCATCTTAAATGTGAGTGACGACCCTTTTGTCCTACATTTTTGTGATTCCATATAGGCCCATCCATTGGTCCTGGTCATGCTTTGATGTAACCGTGTGAGGCTCTGTGGATGCAGTTCAGTGGGCCTAACGTGGGAAGCCCGGGACCGTAATAGTAATGGTTCGTGGTGAGCGTACAGGTGCTATAGATCCTGGGTCCTTGAAGGCAAACTGAATACAGTAGTCGGAGGACACTGGACAGGAAAGAGTGTGTTGAGTGAGTCAGTGGAGTATGAGATAGTTCCAGAAACGCAGCACTGCTCTGTGCCTGGTGTTGGTAAAGCAGGTAATGGAGTATCAGTGGCAGGACAGGACCCAGAAATGCCACTTTGTTATTTCTAAACATGCTCTTTGTATTACTTAAGCAATAACAAACAATAAAAGCATTGATTCCAAGACTTACTTTTTCCATTAAAATGAAGCTATATTACGTTACATAATAGTATGAGAACTCTGTGACCAGTATGGTAGTGTTGTAATAACATGTGACATTAAGTATACGAGGTACCGACACAATTTATTGTCCACCACCATCTTTAGCTCTAATTCAGTTCTATCTATATTGCACAACAGTAATAATATGATCAGGATTTACGACTTTGGACCGCTCTAGTGCTCCTTTCTCCATAACGACACTCTTAAGACATTTTGTGCAATGATAGAAATAAGGGAAAAAATGATGTTTCAAAGGATTCTAACAATATTTCTTCAATGTGTACGTTTCATGCATAAGCCCATGTAGACAAAGACATTGCAGACGTCATGTTGATGAAGGGATTCCAAATCAAGATAAAATAACCCATAATTTACTTTAAATAATTATTTGCAGTCATTACGCATAAACTGTAAATGGTATTATGTATCATATAAATAAAGAAATTACAGAAAAACAAGGAAAACAATGGGGCTTTGAGCTGAAGCTGAATCTGATGTAACAGTTAACAGATGGACAAAGATGCTGAAAAAGTTTCAATTGTGAAAAAAAGAGCATCTTTGCCAACTGGAGTGTACAGTATTACAGACTAATACATGACTTGGGAAACAACCCTGAATCCTTTGTTCCTCTTGACAGTATCCATGGAAGGGTTATGAAATCCCCCTCGCAGTCAACAGAATGTGCTAATGTCCTCAGCGATGAAGATAGTGTTGCCCTACCCAGTAGTATTCTGCATCTGCTGGAAGAACGTCTGATTAACCTGATTATATTTTAAAAAGTAGCCAAGTCAGAAACTGTAAAATTAAAATGCTATGAAAAAAATGAGTGAGTGAGTCTGAAACCTGTGTGCTATAATAATCCACTGAGACCTGGTCATACTAATTTAACATGGCGGTAATGGCTCAGATCTTTGTAATATTTTGTTTTAGAGAATTTATGCATGACATATGCCTGCTTTTTGTATCATGAAACTGCAAACATGAATAACTTGCAATTTTTCTTGTTTAATATCATGGGAAATTTGTAATTTTGCTCTTATGAATACAATATAGCATAGCATTTGATTGGCTGGCTCAAGGGTATCTTGAATTCTGACCAATCTACGCTACTACCTAGGATGCATTATGTGAACAACTGCAAAGCACTTTGTAAGTCGATTTGGATAACAATGTCTGCTAACTGCCCTAAATGTAAATGTTAATGTTAAAAATATTTGAAACGCCCCACAGGCAGTGTGACTACACTGCTGTACAAGACCTGTGTGCTTTCTGGGTGTGATTCTTGTTTGATTAATTCATTAAAATAAATTCCTCAGTCATGAATCTCTGTCCATAAAGTATATTCATGTGGACCCTTTATTAACTTATCCTGTTAATGCCACTTAATTGAATGACTGACATGTTGCTGTTTTCACAACATTCACTTTTAACTTTTCAAAGGCCAGAAGGAAGTTCATGAAAGGAATGAGACATTCCACAGCCATCAAAATAAATGATCCACATACTGAGAATGTTAAAAAATGCATTGCAGACCATATGCTGTCATGTTTAGAAATTACTATAATAAATTTGAGAATGAGTTTTGGGAAATGTAGCCTAAATATTCCTCCAGTCTTTGTGCTAATATGTCCATGTATGCTTCTATATGGGACCAGGAGGTTTCTGGTGTGGACCCTGAGCAAATATTTACACTGATTAATTAATTTAAACAGGGTAAATGATTTGTGTTCAGGAGGTTTCACTCCAGCTTTATTTCTGCAGGCAACCTTCACAAGTAGCCCTAATGTACCCACACCAGGGCTGCGTGTCACAGCGCTCTGCCGTGTTTGACACGTTTAACCTCATGTAGAGAACACGTCAGCTGCACGTCCACCACTACGGCTAAACATAAACAAGGGTGTATGATTTAAAACGTTCTCAAAACGCATTAAAACATTGTTATTCTTTACAACCTTCAGATGTTCCGTGGAATACTGAATATATTTACTTATGATCCAGGCATTATAAAGTCTGAAAAGTGTGCAGAAATCAACAGGCAAATAGGCAGATACCACCACCACCACTCTGTGCTCTTTAAGCAAAGTTTCTCCAGCTCTCCCAGCTAGGCCTCTGGCCTTGCCTAACTTTAGTTCCTAAGCCCCTACTTAGAGCTTCTTGCCAACCATCCAGACTTAAATAGCCTCTTCTTATAATGCAGCGTGGTGTGCTCATAAAAGCGGCACTCTCCTCGCGGGACTTGCTCCGGGCAACTGTGACAGGTGGAGACCCTGCTAAAGAGCAATGTCTGCGTCAAAACGCCTTGTTGGGAGGCCCCACGAATGGGCTTTTGATCAATTGGTATAGCATTTCTGTGGGGAAGCCTGGTGCTAAAATTGTCGTGAATACTGGATGAATGTGACACCCAACCTCTGAGAGCTTAAAAGGGGGAGTTGGGGAGGTGGTCGGTGGGGTAAATTCACCACTAACACAATTGGACGTTGATTGGGTCGTAACTCATTTCAGCAAGAAACAAGAGAACAGCTACTGGAACAGGCACCGGTGACAAACCACTGAATTAAAGTGTTCTTGAGTGAAACATAAAGCAAGTAAGAACAGAACTTTGTCAGTGGGTTTTTTTTTTCAAGAAATCAATGGAGAAATCAATTCCATGGAAAATTTGAGCTGGTTAGGCTGTAAAAGAATTCAATTTATCAAATTTTCTCATACAAATTATGCAGATGGCATGGGCCACCTAACAGGACCCAAGAAATTCATATATTAATTCACAGTTGTGAGCCAAAAGCACAGATTCAGATATTCCAAAATCTGTAGGCAGGAAGTGCATAGATAGTGTAGTGCAGATGTGACAGTGGATTTTACCCTTACAGCATTTACACATTATCCCTTCCATATGCTGATGAACTCCCTTCATATGGATTTTTATAAGCAGTCCTGTCTGTTACCATCAACCTATTGAGACCTACTGACTCTACCAGTATAGTTGTGGCCTGTTGTTGTAGAGGCAAGCGACGACGGTGTTTGTACCAGCAGTCCATGTGCCCGTAGGCAGTGCATGTACAAATGGCAAACACAGCTGCCCCTCACCACTGAGAACTCCCAGAGAGACATGGATGCTGAGCTGAGGGTGTTATTGAGTGCCAGGGGCAGCTGCTCCCTGCTCCCCAGACAAGGGTTAACTCACCAAACTGCGAACTTATCCTGCACCTCAGTCCCAGAACAGGGACGTCGTGATCTGTTATTTCAATAAAGAAAATTACAAGCAAGAGGCCCCAGCCGGCTGCTGTAAACACTGCTCTGTACACTTAAAGTGAAACCATACCAACAACACTCTCTGGACTTTCCATGCAGCCATTCAGGCACAGTTCGTCTCACCGTGCAGGTTGCCATGTACATCCCTTTTCCCCTGCGTTAGGGGTAAATTTAGTGCCCGTGCAAATCTCCCTTCCACAGATGCCATCTCTCCCAGCACTGTCAGTCAATATTGAGCACTGTTAACGGTCTCAATTACGGTTAGCGTTCCAGCATGTCACTGGTAATCTGAGAGAACAAGTGAGACTAGCCAATGGAGAAATCTTAGGACTGATTGGGTTTCCATGGTAAAACACAAACATTGTGGTATTGATCCTGTCTTTAGCTACATTGTTTAGGTATTACTTATCCTTGTACTTATTTATACTTATACTTATTACGTATTACTTAGCTAGGATAAAAGTAAGGTTTTCTGATTCAAATAGCTAATATTAAACTTTTATAGTTGACATTCCTCATTTGCCTGTGAGTCAGCATCTTTGGGAGGTACATATCAAAGTACGATATCTCATTAGCATCTTGCTAACTGATTGGTACTTGTAGGCCCCTGTTTAGAATGAACTCTAAATTTAAAACAGGGTGTTTTTACATTACATTTTTATATATATTTCTTACATTTTAAGGTCTTAGGATCAGCAGATAAATCATGTTCATATGATAATGTCATCCCCTTTTATTTATTGCCCTGATTTTTTTCAAAGGCCATCACCTTAGCTGTAACCCAATATCAGTAATCAAAAGTTATAGGTAGTTATTTATGCTAGTGTCATAAACCCTAGATCTTGGCTTCATCAACTATCTTCCAGACCTCAGAGCTCCTCGTTAGAGCAGGTCTCATTTAGGCCATGTGTCACTGAAGCTTCTAAAGCAGGCTAATATAGTAATATAGTATATCTCTTGTAAAACAAGGTTATATATACCCAAGAGTGGGACTCTGAGGTATGGTGCCCTCTGCTTACATTGGATATGTCAGAGCTGCTACAGCCAGAAGCTTCCAAGAGCAACGCGCGCTTGAAACCACGGTGAGTCATTCCTGGTCGTCCGTCAAGCCCTGCCTCTTGTCGCCATGTTCTCAGGAAACGGCAGTGTCCTGGGCAGAGTCATGGGAGTTAGGGGAATAATAAGGATGTGAGAGGAAAAGCACAATATTTTGGCATTCAAGGATCTGAGAATCTGAGAACAGTTAGAAAGAGAACAGTCTTCATTTCAGTTTGAAGTTAAATGCTTCTCACCATTACGGTCTCTGCTGACCCCAGAGACCGTAATGGTTTAGCCCACGTCATAGTGGCGCTGTGACACATATATCTTTAAGAACAGGCGATCGTGATGTTCCTGCTTGGAGATGGAGTGGGTCAGGGTGGGGTGTGGTGGGTGGGGAGGGGGTGTGGTGTAGCCCTCGTCTTCCTCCCCACACAGCTTTGGTTGCACAGGCCTTTAGAGCCAGAGAGACCAACAGGGCTAACAGCCTGGAGCTATGAATCAGCACTGAATTATGTAACATGGAGCATTAGAAACTCCAAGAAGCCAAGACCCTAACCTCAGACATGGCATGGAGAGCTGATTTTTTTTCAGAAGGTTAAAGGTTATGGGCTGGGTGTATTTTTAGCTCGTTTTATCTCACTCCTCTGTGTTTTTAATAAAAAAACATTGAACTCTCCAAGAAATACATAGCTCATTATATGATTTTGCTAATAAGAAACATTTTCATCTTGTCATGGGGTAAAAATCCTTTCTAAACACTATGGCAGGGTGGTATCTTAACCCACAGTTTGTTACATAGCATGTTTTGCAGGCAAGACTGCACTGTTGTTTGAACATTGTCTGTAACTGTAACTAAGCTAACATTACTGACTGGTGAATTAAAGCTGTTTACTAAATAGTCTGTTCCTCATTAAAACCTTCCACAGTGGCACACAGTGGAAATCTGGTGTACAGGGACAGGACCTCCACTGCAGAGCTGCTGTCATTCAATGTTGCAGCTAGATGTGTCTGTTATTTCCCGAGCACACATTAATGTATGACTGAACTGCTTATTGTAACTGAAACCCGTAGTTGTCAAGAGAACACCACACAGATGTCCCTTTAACAAAGCAATAAAATGATACAAGAAAGCATGCCATTTGAATTGCATATTTTACGACAACAAATACTCAAATGAGTAGAAGCTGTACATCTAGACGAAATCATTTGAATAGTTTGAGCAGGTTTTTTTTACGTGTGTGTGTGTGTGTGTGTGTGTGTGTGCTCTCTCCAGAATTAAAAGCATGTGGCAATCAGACTGTGTGAATATCTTGTAAAACTAGTACAATCAAGACTTCCTGCTAAGCGTTCACCTTCAGAGTTAGATGGAGTAGTCCGATGTCCCCTCCACTTGAATGTGTTTGCCATAACGTGACCTCAGCCATCTCGTGCTTTTTGGAAAAACAGTGCTGAACTCCATTCAAGAAGAGAGTTTATCTGTGAGTGAAATAATTACTCAGGATGCTGACATCTGAGACAGTATTGTTCAGTGTTTACGGTTGTTTGCCTTGTGTTGCATATGTAAATGTAATTATAGCATTGCAGTTATATAAATAAAATACGTATCCAGACTGTCCGTCCATCCATCCATCCATCCATCCATGAAAAATCTTACAATCAATCATCCACTTCCTGGAACCTAAGGGGAGTCAGCAGAATCATCACCCTGTCTAGGTAACATTATGAGCATAAACTGCATGAATCATAGTCTATCTGCACATACAGTATTCAAATTATTTCTCTCTTGAATCTTGATTCGAGGCTCATTTTTCCCTATAGAGGGAAAATGCATTTTTAAAATGGACCTTTTGTCATCTAAAAATAATTACAATTAATCTCTGAATGTTTGCTTTTTAGCAACAACAGCAATAATAATAATACTTTCTCATTTTCTGCCATCTCATTATGACAGCTATGTGTCTACCTATCGGCTATTTTCTTTATACTTTGCAAAGCATTTTTGCCTCTCAGGAAAACCCCAAATTCCATCACAGTCCTAACCATGAAGTTCAGGGAATGAGGGAGTGAACAGGGAACCACAGCAGCGTGTGATGCGGCCTGAGGTCCCACATATCACAAACACGATGGCAGAAAGTCAGAGCACCGCTCACCAGGAATGGAGTACACGAGCCTCACGTCACTTAGCAAAGTGCTACATGGGGACAGGGAGGGAGAGAGGCAGGAGAAAAGGAGGAGAGAGGGAGGAGGGAGGGAGGGAGAGAGTTTTATTTACACTCTTTATTGACAAAAGAGGAGGAGAAATGAAAAGCTACGTGTCTAAATGCCCTAATATGTCTATTGTATTTAAACAGAAAGATACCTGAGACTTATTTGAACTATTGAAAACAAAGACTTACTGTATTATTTCATTTACAATTACATTTGGTACATTTATAGGCTTGGATGAAATTAATTTCCATTGTACTGGAGACATTTAACCAGTTATGCAATAGATAAAAAGTTGAAAATTTTCGCTCTCTCCTTCTCTTTTAAAAGTTCTCCCTTGATCTTCCAGATATAGCCAAACCCACAACAGCGACAGCCAAAAAGCACATCTGAATATCATTCCACCATATTTGGTCTCTTATCTGAAAAGAATAATTTCCCTAAACCTCCCTAAAGCCTTCTCTCTACCTGCAGGCCTGGCTCAAGGTCTCAGGAGGTAATCGTTCCTACGAGATTGTGTGCTGTCCCATGTACTTCCAAAAAATGTGTTTGCACCACAAGGTCTGATTGCCGTCTCATTGGCGTAAAATTTGTATTGTGGTTTCAAGTTTGTGTGCCCGGCGCATCATGGTAGCCAGATGGTACAGAACAGACTGCAAAATGTTTTTCACTTGCTCCCACACATACACTCACACATACTCACAAACACATGCATTCACATACAGACACACACAAAACACAAAACAAACAAACAAACAACAAAAAAAAAATCATTTGAAACATTATAATCTTCCACATTTAACAGTGCTGGGAAAAATGAATAAAACCTCCGTTGCACATAAGAGAACATGAAGAACTATTTCCTCCCCAGGAGAGGAAGGATCAGGGAAGGATCAAAATAAAAGGTCAAATAACCTCCGCTGCTGTTTTGGAAGCAAAAAGGAAGCATATTCTGGGTTTTTTTTTGCGTGTGTGTGTGTTTTTTGACATGATGTATTAAAATGCAGTGATCTCATTTTCTACCCTTTAAAATGATGCCAGGGAAAATGGTTGGTTTGAATAGGCCTACTGTTCTGCCTCATGCTGTAGTCCACAAGAAGACCATGATGCTTGTTCCAGAGCTGCTCTTACGGTTTCTGGTTGCCTTCCAAAGTCAAGTAACCGAGCATTACTCAGATTCCTCCACAGCACCTTCTCATATGCATACATACACACAGCCAGACTCCTAGAAGAACCCCAACACACGCAGTCCATGTCACACGTTGCTGTTGTTTTTACTGATCTTTCCGTCAGTACACATCAGTTTGAAAGATCTCATTTCAAATGCAAAGACTACCCAAAGCCTTCCATAGGAGAAACGAAGGTGGGTCATCATGAAAACATGGAGGTTAAAGTCTTCAGAGACCTTCAAAAGTGACACCTCTGTGAACCCAGGGAAAAGGGAGCGCTCCAAAATGGCTCTCATAAGCTGTCCTTAAGCCCTGTACGAGGTCCTGACACCAGATTCAGCCTCAGGCCAATCAGCTGTTCTGTACTTTTACGTTTCACTCACCAGACTGATTAGCTTGTCAGGTCGGCCTTGAAAACTCAAAGGTTAATCTGTAGAAATTCATTAAGGCAGTATCTAAACAGGCCCTTAAATACATCGACCCAACATTTACTAAGGCAAAATTAGGAAACCAGGAAGTATATTTTCCTGGAATTCTATAAATTACCCTGCACCCTCATTGGCTGTGCATGACTACACAGGCATTCACTGATATAGACTATGACAGTGAGAGCATGATTTTTTTTAACAGTCACAGTTTCAAGGAGCTTAAGATCAAGATTCTAGATGATATCAACATCTTGAAGGAGCTTACACTACTAATGCCCACTTCTCAAATAACATACATCTTACACCAACTGCTCTGTAGCTTCAAAGCTGTCCTGGGCCTGCTCAGCAAACGTATCAAACTTTGTTTTTCACCTAACATGCTTTTCAGTAGTATGCGTTGATGCCTTGAAGAATTCCTTAGGCAAATTCTGAGCAGGGACATTGTATTTTATCATTTTGAATTGTGAGACTTCTTTCTTGTGAAACAGTTGAAGCAATACTCTTTTCATCTTAATGTATCAATATGAACAAAGAACTAATTATCTTCCAAAGATGGAGGATGAAGGGATGGAAAGGTAGAAACAGGGACATCACTTTAAGGTACATGGTAGCTACAGAGCTTTAGTTCTGGGTTTTGTTCCAAATGTTTCTGATAAGAACAGCAATGGTGCCCATCTTAAACATGTAGACTAAGCTCTCCAAATCTATTCTTTACACAGATCTTTGATTTCAATGGTGTTTATGGAGAGTTCTGGCTTTGTATTAAAATTGGGCATGACATAAATGCCCCAGAGATGCAGTTCTTGGATTCTGTTACCATGGGAGTTGAAGCCCCTAAGAGAGATCTAAAGGTACACTCATGTCTTTGCCTCCTCTGCTAAATCCCAAATGAGGACCACATGTTCAGGAACTCTTTAATTTAAAGAACAAAACAGATCTTCTGTTGGGGAGTCTTCATCACATTTTAGCAATGACTCAACAATATGGTGAAATATTAGTAGACTCCATAAACATCAGATAGCATTCCACAAGACAGCTGGACAAAGGATGCACTCAGACATGCCCATAAGGCCTTATAGCACAACAAGGTAGAGATAGATATCTAAACTAACATAAGGGTGGCATTCTGAGTGTAAACAGATTGGGTTTCATTAGCACTAAGTGTCTTTGATGCTGTAATAACCCTTTAAGGCAGTAATTGTTAACAGATTGCTTGTTCTGCCACATGGACCAATTGTAATTTACATTTCCCTAGATGAAAATTACTTAGATTCACAGTCATTGTATCTTTGTTGAAAGAGAGGACATCGGTTCTAAAAGATTTTTTTGAAATCCAATCCTGCTGATACTAAGGTGTCCTGCCCCAGTAGCCTATACATCTGCTGTTTCATGCCCTACTTGGCTGTAGTCATCCCAGACAACTTTACCGCAGCCACAAATTTGCCGAAAAGTTTCTGGATTTGAAACAGGCTCATTGCTGGATTAAATCAGATAAAAGAACCAAAAGAAGCCTCCAGCATTCCACTCTTTAGCCAATGACCACAGTTAATGACAATTCATGCTAGCCATCAGCAGCTATATTTATCTGCTTGGAGACATACTTCACAGAAGTCCTAATTTAAAGACTAGAAGACTAGTTGTGCTGATGATTTTCTTATGGAATTAATATGTGCAGCCCTCAGTCCATAGGAGATTGTGCATTAAACATCACATTGAGTGGGCCGACACCGAGTGTGTGTCCTGCAGAAGATTCCTAGAATGTGGGAATAACTTTCCCACAATGCCCCACTTCCACTCCCTGGAGGAAAGACAGAGGCATGATGAATTTAGGGAAGGTAACATGCACAAAGCTGATAAATCAGGCGCACAAGCACACTTAATATGTCGGGTGGAAAAAGAAGGACGTGGCGGTGCTGACATCTTTGTTAGGGACTAGAGTTCCTAACACAAGTGAGACAGCCTAACATTTCTTCTGGCTGGGGCAGAAACCTGACTCGCAGCCTGGGACCTTGTTACCGTGGTGGGTGTTCAGAAGAAGTTTATTTTTAATAAGCTGTGGTGTGCCAGGGCTAGAGGAAAGACAATTTGACAGGTTCCAAAGAGCTGTGAAGGAGCTCTAGAAATGGACATTCTCCACAGTGCTCAACATATGGCCAACCTGATGAAAATGTTCTGCACATAAAAACTGTCTGACTAATCTGTCCTGAAACTATCAAACTGCTCTAGGTCAAGATACTTATTATGTATCAATTCAGAAATATGATATTAAGATATACTGAGAACAGAAGATAGACTCAAAACCCTAAAAAAATGTGTCAGTGAAGTGATTGTCATGAAAAAAAAGATAAAAACAGGTATTGGTGCACCCACTGAATACACTGCAGCCCCACTGCAAATGTCTTTGTTTCTGTTCTATTTAGCTCTATAAAGTTCATACAAATAGCATTAATGCGTCAATTGGATGATGAATACGGGCGTGATAAATTATTAGACTTTTTCCACTCTGTTGCATATGGTTCAACAGCCATGTTGCCCAAAGGGTCAGATTTCTGAGAAAGATTCCTTATTTTACCGGCTTCAACTCAGTGAGGAACAGGATGGGGGGAAAATTTACCTGGGAAACGATGACTACAAAGATGGGTCGAAAATGTGCAAGGAGCCTTATTGGGAAAATGAACCCATCTGCATTGAGCAGTAAATCAAAATGCAAGAGAAGAGAAAATTTGAGGAGTTAGAAAAGAAGCAATTATATTCTTTTCAATGTAATTTTACCATAGATAATGTCCTAAAACTCAAGGATTTCTTGTTTGCTGTCTGTGACTAAAACAGGATGCATAACACATTTACAGATTTTATTTCATACTTACCTGCATGCATAAAATAACACACTTCAGTCAGATTGGTGTTGCAAAGAAGAAAAAAAATGAATACATGACCATCCCCCCCAGATCTGAATAAAAATACAGAAATACATAGGCGCATAGCACTTTTTTCCCCCAATTTATATTTTGGGCTTTGCCATGTGTCTTGTTAAAATGTGTGGAAGAAGCATCTACACACAGAATGACATTGTGTGAAATGCTCACATTAGCGTGGTAGTGTAGTGTATGTCTACAAAGGTATTGATGAGTGGTCAGAGAGCATGTCTGTTGTTATACTCACTAATCTCTGTGGTAAATCATAATGTTGACACTTGGTGGTTGACATATCGTAGTCCCAACACTGTCTCATACAGTTTCTTAGCAGATGTTTAGAAGAAGAACTTTAAGGCTTCACTGCAAGTAGTTTCACTTCTTCATTCCACAGGAAATAGTTTCTTTAAGGTCATCCATAATTGCAGTATTTATAATAAAATACAACGGGTTATTTTAAAAGGCTAACCATGCACCCCACATTGTGATAATATTCCAGTGAAAGTCCATTGGAGTATCTTAATGAGTGGTGTCTCACCCAAAGCTAAGTGTGTGCAGGTGAACGTCTCTGAATCATAATGCATTCTGTCAGGGATGTACCACATTGTACAATACACAGTCTGTTCTCCTGTGAGTCATAATGTATTCTGTGCTGGCCTACAGCATTGTGCAACACAAGCTCTGTGTTCTGTTGTGCATGAATCTGGCACCTGTGATCCTTCACGACGCACACGTCTTCTGGAGACTGCAAGAGAGAAGATTTGTTCTGAAAGGTTTGCCACAGTAAAAATGGCATGGGGCAGTTCAGAGGACAGTTCTCCCGCTCTGAAACTCGCCAAACTAAAAGCTGTCAAAACAGAAGTCAGAGAACTGCTGGCAGTTGGCCTGGTCAAAAAGCATATCCAGTGTCAGCCTCAGGATTAAGAGACCAGCACACGCAGGACTCAAAGCTGTGTCACCAAACTCATTTAAGACGAGTGACGCATACAGAAGAGAGGCACATGTAAAACCACCACTCTGTTCCATCCTGACATAAGGGTGGAGAAGCTACACTTTCACTCCCATCTGTGGATGCTCCTCTGGATGGGTAATGCTCTTTCTTCTTTTATCATCTTCTCTTTCTTTGCCCTCCCCCCTTCTCAGATTTGACAGTATCAATGAACCTTATAGTCGACTAATATGTTTTAGCAAGTGTTAACACAAAATAAGCCAAACCAGATTTAATTCATATACCATCAAAAGGCAGAGCAGAACTTTGTGTTGAACTTTGTTTGTAGGTAAACTGCTATCCATCAAATGCTCATTTTTAAGATACCAGTCATCTAAGATAAGATACCTGATACCTGTCATTTTAAGATAGCTGAGCTCCCCACTTGATTGACCTCTGGTCCTGGGCAGAGTTGCTGATTTGCTGCTTAAAAAAATAACTATCTTCTTCCTAACAGCACCAGGTTTGCGGGTTATGAGGTGTGAGTCATTGTGTACCAACTGCACACATGGAGATGAAATGACTTACTCCAAGCAGATAGGCACCACATGGGCCGTTTCAACAACCAAGAATTTTACTTGTTTTCAAGACTCAAGATTAGAACTGGCCTCATTGTCATATCCAGCCATTGATCAGCGCCTCATGCCTCAAACACATTAGGCCACAAAGTACAACTTCAAAAAGCCGACCTGTGTACAAATGGAAAGTTACTTTAACAAGTCCAATGTTATATCCAGCTGCAACCCAAATAGCACCAGCTGGTTGATGACCAACGCTGCAGTCATCTCCTATATACTGTGAACTCACAGGCAAATTTATCAACCGCTACAAGGTAGGATGTTTGGGGTTCAACCTTCAAACATGTCTTTCACGAACATGTCTTGAAAACCCTGACTTTCACCAACATGACTAGAAAACATCCCTGATTGGACAGGACCCAGCACAGACCGAAAGCATGCAACAATGCCCAGAGGGGTTAGTGCGAGTGCCATTCCCATTAATAGGCCGCCATCAGATAACAGCTGTGGGAAAGGGGCCTGTTGCTTGGGAGATAAGAACACAAGTGAGTGTGAGTGAGTGAGAGATGACTGGGGGTTTGACATAAGTTCGGCCAAAGCCCTTTGATGGTGCCAGTGCTTCTATAGTTACACCTGTGTTCTCAGCTGTCCCAGGTCACAGCATGGCCTCTCGCTCTCAGTGCAAACACAGGAAGCACATGTTCTTCTCCCCAACATTTGGGATTCCTCGAGGTCCAAACGGGATAACGGACCAAAACGAAAATAAAGAAAAGCAAATGAATATGTGCCATAGCACAAGAGGTTAAAAAGGCTCTTCATCACCCAGAATAGCAGCAGATTGCTTTTTTTACTTGTTTAACAGAATACGACATTTAAATCACAAACGCTCAATAGAATTTTTTAATGTTCAAGCCGGGCTGTTAGTGACCCAACATGCTAATATGGGAGCCCAGGATTCCGCCTCAGGAGATAATGAGCTGTTGATCAGCTTGTTGTCGCAGCACCCAACGCTTCACCATTCCAGGACTGCTGGAGTGACACGGCTGTGCTGGATTGACAGGACTTTTGTCCTGCTATATATCCGTCAGAGCCTCGTAATCATATATCACCCACCCCACCCCCCTCCATTCTGTGAATTAAATGCAGTGTCCTGGCATTGCCTCACCATTAGCAGTCCAACAGCAAAGCAGTCCTAAATATAACCCTTCCTTTACCTTCTCAGCCACCCCACACACACACACACACACACACACACACACACAGACAACTGATTTTAGGCTAAAAGCGGTTTCCAACAGGGCCACATAGTCACTCTGAATTCTAGATAAAAAAAATACTCGGTCTATACTTTAAATTACACTTTGGCAAAAATAAATGTTGGCAGCCACTTTGAAGGGTCTGATGTGAGAGAAATCAGATCTGAGGCATGGTGGTGTTGCAGAGGTGCTGCCCTCTACTGTGCTGGAATTCACTGGAGGACCCATGAAAGACCATTAATAGACCTTTTCCTTAATAGACCTCATCATTAATAGACCTTATCCTTAATAAGGTTATTAAGGAGGATAATATCCGACTGAGGTCAGTGTTATACTGTTTCAGGTGTCACCTAATGTGCCCAATCCCATACAATAATGCCTATAATTTCCAAAAACTGAAACCGTCACAAAACTGTTCTTAGGTCAAGATGGGTTCATGCACTCAGAGGCACCGAAGCAGCGGTGAGAGCATGAACTCTCTCAACCATCATAAACACGAACGTCACACATCTGTAGAAGTGATCACAGTGCAATGCTGTATGCAGGTTTTAAGGAGCAGTGTACAAACACACCAGGCTTGTAGCTATAAAACGATGACACATCAGACAAGGTTTGGGGAAAGGACAGGAGACATAAACTGTGGAAGTGGTGTTGCCGGGATGGGACTGTGTTCTGGAAGCGGTGTTGCCGGGATGGGACTGTGTTCTGGAAGCGGTGGTGCCGTGATGGGACTGTGTTCTGGAAGCGGTGTTGCCATGATGGGACTGTGTTCTGGAAGCGGTGGTGCCGTGATGGGACGGTGTTCTGGAAGCGGTGTTGCCGTGATGGGACTGTGTTCTGGAAGCAGTGTTGCCGTGATGGGACTGTGTTCTGGAAGCGGTGTTGCTGTGATGAGACTGTGTTCTGGACACGGTGTTGCTGTGATGGGACTGTGTTTTGGAAGACCAAGGTGCTCATACTCGTGCCCATTTCCAGAGCCCAAGGGAACACGGGGACACCCACCAAGACTTCCTCCAAACTGCCTGTGTAAGGAGGACAGTTCCAGACTACCCAGAAATACACATGGAATCTTCTAGAATGTTGCCAGAATGCTAAAATGCTCAGGGCCCCAATACGTATACATCAAACATCAAATGTAACCCTTGCTCTCTTAGTCAGACGTACATTTGTAATATAATTTACAGGTAATCTTGAGAGATCATTTGGAGAAAAGTTCAGGTTTCATATAAATTTTTTTCTCTAAAGAAATAAAAAGCAAATGTTTAAGTATTAATAAATGGTGCAAGTTTGATACAATCACACTGTATATTAACAGTATGAAAATAAACTGTACACTTGCATTGATGTCTGAACGGAATGTGAAATCCATCATTGATCACCTTCCAAAAGTTGCACAATATTCCAGCTTCTGTATTTGTTTGAATCCCTCAAAATTGACATGAATACATGCAAACTGATTTCTCAGAAGCTCAAGTATATTATCATCAAGTCTTTGGTTGGAAATTGAACTCTTATAAACAGCCAGGGTTGGCTTAATCTTACTTATGTGGCTCTGTTCATCTAATACAGCTATGGACTGCCCAGATAATGACTGGCCGCACCACTGAAAACTGAAAATCACTCCAGTAACATCTGTGGAACATGTTTTCAGGCAGTATGGGCCTACAGGCATAGCCCAAACACCCTCTTTGAGTTGTGCACAGACATGACACTCCCTTTGATAGTTTTATTCCACAAACCACCAGCTCCAGTACTCCAATTTACATTATTCACATACAGCTGTACCCAGTAGTTACAATTGTCCTCACATTAAATAACTAAACATTAAAAACAAAATAGCCAAAGCACTTCTCATTTAAACTTATGAGGATAAGAAGGAAAACAGCCAGAAATCATTTAGTCATGTGTTTAACGTTTGCTCTGCTGATCATGAAGCTACATGGAGTGGTCTGGCTTGGAGTCGCACGTTTGGACCACAGAGTGGGCCGTGGCGCTTATGCCGATGACTCATCGGTGGGTGGCGACACTCGGTTTACTCGAGACTGACTGCAGCATGGCTTCTTGCAGTCGCACCTCTTTTGCCGATGGGAGCTTCAGACCATAGCAATGCCTAGTACACTCTAAACAGCAGTTAGTGATGGACTTGGCACGGTTCGGGCCAGCCTGTAGTTCATCACAGGCGCTTCGGGAACCGCGCGGGAAGAAGGTGTGTCTCCATCCAGCTGTGGCTCAGAGCACCTCTGCGGGGGACAGAAGAAGTACAGGACATGGGGTTAGAAGAAGAACCACGTGAAAAGCATATTGCATGTGCTAGAATATTACATAGAAGTCTCAAACATGGTATAGTGCAACATGTTGTATTTCTCTGGGCTCTTATCAGGAAACAAAAACTTTTTTTGAAAATATTTTGGACCTCTGAACATGCCGGAGAAAAATGCCAGATGTTTTTACAAAGTCACGTACACAAACTAACTTGTGAGATATGCTCAAATTATGACAAACCTATGACAAAACTAGGAGACTTGAAGAATACAGGCCTAACATACCAACACAGGCTGAAAAGGGCAGACCAGGACACAGTACCACACCAGACTGAAAATGCCAGTTTATGGGAGCTGACCGCCCTGAGGCGTGACCCCTTTTGTGTTTGCCTTGGTGGTAATTTACAGTCGGAGCCTGTCCGCAGAGAAGCAGCTGGTGCACAAGGGGCAGGGGGGGTGGCTGGTAGTAATGCTGACTATCCCAGAAAGAGGAGGCAGAGGGGGCAGAGGGGGGCATACCAGAGCCAGGCTCCTGTTTCCAGCTCTGACTGCCAGCGAGCCCAGACTGGGTCTTCTTGCCACCACTCTAGCAATGCAGCGCGTGGCAGATCTTCTGCAGAGAACGTCCGGCAGGCGCTGTGGCCCCGTGCATCAGCCCCATGTCAGGCAGCCATGCCCAGGGCTTAAAGCCCTCATGCACACCTGCTGCGACATCCACACCTAAGAAGATCAGGAGACGGCCCAGAGGACTCGAGCCAAGACTAACGCTTCAGATATGGGATGTCATGCGGTGCCGATGGCCAGGCCTGCAGACCCAGCTACGGATGTAAAACGTGTCCGAATGTAAAACGTGTCCTGGGTGCTACTGCTGTTCTACTGCAGTCTACAGCACTGGATGGTCCACCTTAAGAAGAACTGTCCGTCATGGAAGGTTTCATTGGAGATGCTGCATGTAACCCAGATAACAGCACATCGCTGTGACACAGTGCATTTGGAATAATGACACATTCCATCCAACAGTTCATCAGTAATGAACGGCGGGAAATTCATCCTTGAAAAAACGGATTTCAGCATCAACATGTTGGGTTTCTCCTATAAACATATCTAGGGAGCCCAAGTAGGAGGGGAGGCCAGCCTCCATCATGACCAGATCACAGGGGAGAATGTTCCTTTTACAGCAGCTGACGAAACTCAACCTTCCACGAGCTCCCATGATCCGGTTCTGTATAGCGATCGTCAAGTCCATCCTCACTTCATCAATAACCATCTGCTTTGGACCCTCCCTTTCATAACAGGGAGCCAAACCGTATCGCATAGTGAAGACAGAGAGAATCATTGGCTGTAGTCTGCCAGTGCTTCAAAACGTCTACACCAGCAGGGTCGGTGTGTATGGTGGCACAAGTCCGAGCCCTCTCACCAGGGATATCACCTCTTTCAGCAACTTCACTCTGCTAGAAGATTCTTATCCAGCAAAGCCAGCACATCTAAACATACCAACTGCTTTTCCCCCCCAGAGCTGTGGCATTCACGACCACAGGGGGCTCTTTGCACCATAAACTAAACCTTTTAAACCTTTTGAGTATTAATAATTTTTATTTGTTTTATTGCCTTTAAATTTAATTTAACTTCAATCTGTTTTGTCCAATATATGTGCCAAGTGTCAGTGAATTCGTCTGGTCTAGTTAGCATGCTAAACACAAGATGTGTGTGCATTCACCAGGACAAATTCCATGTATGGGTAACATACTTGTTGGCATAAATGTTGAATTGAATGAAGCACTGCTGACAGCAACACAGAGATTATAAATTAACATAGTACTGCTTGAAAGTTTGTGAACTCCTTGAGTAGTTTAGATTTTTCTGCCGCTTTACCATGATTCTCTTATTTTATCACCAGTTTTTTTGTATAGGCTATGCAATGTCAGGTTTGAATGAATGAAACCGGACATTTCAGGTTTGAATGAATGAAACCAGACATTGCAGGTTTGAATGAATGAAACCAGACATTGCAGGTTTGAATGAATAAAACCAGACATTTCAGGTTTGAAATTGAAATTTGAGTTGCCAGTAGACGACATGAAACATGGAATCAGAGTATTTGTGAAAGTAAATGAACTACAGCTATAGTGGTGAAGTCAGTTAGTTAAAATGCTCAGGTGAAACACATGTGAGTGCTCAAAGAGTCAATTAGCAGACCATGAGACATATTTGAGGAGTTATGGTGATTTGAGGAATTTTTTTTTTTTTGAAGAATTTTTGAGGAAACTATTTGAGCCACACTGATTAAAAGGAAGAGGAGACCAACCAAACCATTGTCGTGGTAAGGTGTAAAGCACACAGATCAACAATGCTGAGAAGAATGGCGACATCCAAGGAAATCAGGAAGAAGCTACAAGACCATCTCCAAAAGATTACAGCTTCATCCATCCACTGTAAGACAGACCTCTGATAAATGGAGGGCACTCACATCACCATAACTCTGCCCAGAAGTGGACGGCTATCAAAACAATTTAGGTAAAGGCCAACCCACACAGAGCTCTCTGGCAACATCTTGGATAAATGCACGTGTCTACAATAAGGCAAAAAAATCTATAGAGATGGCTTTCATGGGAGGGTTTGTAGAAGTAAGTCTCTGCACTCAAGAAAGAACAAAACTGCCCATTTAAACTTTGCTAGAGAGCACTTGGACAAACCAGAGGTTTTCTGGAAGTCCATTATCTGGACAGATGAGTCCAAAACTGAATTATTTTGGTCAGTTATAGGCACCATGTTTGGAGAAAAGTCAACACTGCAAATGAAGAGAAGAACCTCCTCCCAATAGTGAAGCATGGTGGTGGGAATGTGAAGGTCTGGACCTGCTTTTCTGCCTCCAGACCTGGACAACTCCATATTATCCAGGGAACCATCAATTCCCAGGTCTATCAACAAATTCTTGACCAGAATCTCCTGCCATCAGTGAGGGAGTTGAAGCTGGGATGGAAATGAATTATGCAACAAGATATTGACCCATTCCAACAAAACTACCAAGAGAAAGAGAAAGAAGATTTGCACTCTGGATTGGGCCAGTCAACGTCCAGACCTCAATCCCATAGAAATGTTGTGGCAAGATCTGATGTGGGCGATACATGCCAGATGTCCTTCAACCTCTCAACTGTGGAGTTCTGCAAGGAGGAGTGGACAAAAATCCCAGAAAGCATATGTGAGACACTCGTTTGTGGTTACAGAAGATGTTTGGTTGAAGTAATGGCTGCAGAAGGAGGTGCCACAAGATACTAAGAGTTCACTTACTTTTGCACTTGGCAGATTTTCAATTTTTTGAAAGAGAAATAAATAATGAAAGTACCTTTCTGTGTGTCCATTATTTGGTGGGGGTTGCTTTACAAAATAAGATTTGCATGTTCATGTTCATTTCATATATTTTTTTTTTAGAAAATAATGACCATGTTTGGGTGGTTCACAAACATTCAAGCAGCACTGCATGTAAAACCACATGACAAATATAAATAACTATTTAGAGTCCAAATTAGAGGTGTGACAGGCAAAAGAATTCCACCAATTTTTTATCTATCAAAAGAACTGTAAATGTTTCCAGAATTCTAACAGCCCCTTTTGCCTGTTCTAAGGACAGAAAAGGTTAATTCTATCAAACAGAAGAAACAGTGGCTGAAAAGTCAGACTCGGTGTCAGGGACAGATGTGTGAAAGTATGACTTGAGTCATCTTTGCACATCTGGTCAAGATTTTCTTCTTAGGGCGCCAAAGGTCTATCTGCACTGTGTATTCCAATAAGGTTTGTCTGAAAGGGTCGGTTCTTCGATAAGTTGAATAAATGTTAAAAGCCTTTTTAGTAAAACACATTGTAATGTACATCCATCCTTTGGCAAACACTTATATTGCTGAACAGAAACAGATATATCTGGATATATTTAGTCTCACCTGCAACATGCTGAGGTTTCATTGGAGCCGTTTTTTTCAGAAAAGTGCTCCCATCATCGAAAGCTACAATTGTCTCATCAGGCATGTTGGTGTCCAACTTCTCCTGCCCGATGCTGTTGGTCTGGTTGGACAGCTGGATAATCTCTTTATACGGGGAGGCCTCACCAACTGAAGACAGTCCATTCTCATGTTGGGAGGGCTGAATCCCATTGGCCACAAAGACTGAAGAACTGAACAGGAAATGGGAAAGTTGCAGTGTTTAGATAGACACGCTCCCTCAAGCACAGGCACATAAAAATAGACTTTACCACTCATCTATTTTTCTTTGTATTCAAGCTCCAAAAATATCCAAGCCACCAAATCGACTCTTGATTTCCTCATTCAAATACAAAGAAATGCAGGCTGAGCCTCCTTAAGAGCTGTGAATAGGCCCTCTGTTTGGTTTGGCATTATATTCCTGCCTCCAAATGCAAAGTACCCCAAATCAAGTGATTAAACAACAATCATTTCATATGACTCAGAAAAAGGTTTAATAACAACTTTATTACTTGCCTGTCTTTCATGCCAGTCTGTGAAAGGCTCTCCTTTGTCAACTCTGTGATTGGATGGGAGTCACCTGATGCTGCAAAAGAAAATATCATAATTTCAGTTCTATAAATGAACTCCTCATTCTACTCCTTAGACACTTGGCTATAAGTTTGTCGAAACAAACACATCATCTGGACTCGTTTAAGAAATTCTGAAAGCACTCACTGTACTTTCTAGTTCATGACAGATCTTGGCATACCAATTTTATTTGAAAAGAAAAGCTCAAACTCTGCATCTACTTGATCCACTTGATCTACTCGATCCATGTGAACTGAATCTATGTCTAGGGGCACGGATCCAGCTGCTTGATTAGGGGATAAGAAATCATGCAACCATATCAGTGTGACGTCATAGATTTAGCCATGAAGCAGTGTTGTGCTCCCGTCCAACATGCACAGAGAACACACTCCCTCAGAAAGGCAAAACCAATAAGATACACCAAGTAGCAAGGCTGGAGAACAACTGTTAGTGTGTGCTATGTAGCTCCCTCTGTAAGGAGAGGACTTTGAGACGCCCTACAGAGTGTAAAGAGGCCATAGCCCATGTGACTCACAACCGACTAACTCAACCCTGGCGAAAAACCCAAAAGACAACCCACTTGTCCATAATAGCAGATGTGTTTTATGGGGTTTGGCAAATCAGCAAACATGCACCATGATGCTGATTCCGTCACAATAGCATCTCTCATAGCATTTACTGATTTTGTAACAAAGACTAAAGTCTCTTGAGCAACCAGCCTGCCAAGACACACAAACTTAATTAAGGAAGGAAAAGACAGTAACGGTATTTAGGGGGTTACATATTTCCATCCAGCCCTAGAATGAATGTTTAACAATGCCAAAGACTAAGAAGGAACTTGAAATTTTTTTTTCTATAGTAATAAAAAAAGCTAAATACTTTAAAGCTTTAACCTTTAGTGCTCTCCACTTCAGGCTTGGAACTTCCACCATTGACCTGAGCAGGAGGTGGAGATTTTGTGTCCTTCTGCAGAGACGAGGAAAGTGGAAAGTAAATTAGGTTAGAATTACAAGGCCGAGTCGTGCAGGGAGGCGTCTCCAAATGAGAACCGTACCTTGTCCCCTACGTCTGTTTTGCGTGTTCTCTTCATGATCTCCTCCAGGCGCTGGTGAGAAGGCAAAAGAATCATCAGAAAAAATAAAATAAAAAATATTCAGATTGCAACAATGTCTCCGCTTGTCTCCCCTCGTCTCCCTCTCAGGAGTATTTGTTTGATACAGCACCAACACACAGAGCAACAATAAGTGTTCCCTAGGGACAACAACACTGGGTTTGGAACAAGAACCATGTGAGGACGTATATAAAATCCCTCTGAAGTCCAAAGGCTAATGGCACTAAATGAACACCAAGTGGATCCAGTGAAGAGGCGCACTGTTCTGGTGGGTTTGCTGGCACTGGAGCGGTCAGAGAGAGAGAGAGGCAGGCAACCGCACGCCTCTGTGGTGGTTTCACAGAGTCATGGTCATAGCCCAGCTCAGAACCCGGTAATTAGCTGCTCATCAGGGCTACTACTGTGGGAGGTCATGAATGAGCGCTCAAGAGGAAGTGGAGAGAGGAGTCACGGTGGTACGGCTCCGTGCTTACGCGGCACAGAAATAAACATCTGTCCTCGCTGGAGGTCTAAAGGCGACATTCCCCCTGCAAAGGAGCGAAGGTTCTCGGGGTTCCTACCTTCTTCCGGGCGAGCCTCTCCTGCTCTTCCTTCTGGAAGTGCTTCTCCCTGTCCAGGCGCTGCTTCTCGGCCTCCTCCCGCGCTCTCTCCTCCGCCTCCTCCCTCTGCAACACACACGGCCCCAACATGACGGCCATGTCGGGCTACTGCTGAGCACTGCCCTTCAAACACTCAAAATTCCTTCATGAATTCCCACCCTTTTAAGTCTCTGTGTAATGTATATATGCCTCAAATATGCATAACAGTGAATATGGCTTCATGTATTGTATTGTTCACCATGTTGGACACAAGGTGGTGCCAGAACTGAAAGGAATAAACGGTCTACCCTAAATTATTTTACTTCTTTTCAAACACACTACAAAACACACAATGGCAGCTCAGTCTTTTAATATTATTTGTTATTCGGACTGGTGAGAAAGAAAACATGCAGACATCAGACAGTAGTGATCTAGTGGTCTGACTGCCACTGCGGACAGTACTTTTTTCCCGCCCCGCAACTCCCCCCAGAGCACCACATGATGGAGTTTCTGCAGACTGATCTGAGACCAGCTGCTGAGCAGAAACTCTCCAAGTATGGGACACAGCAGAGGTGAGGCGGACCTGTCTGTGAAGACGCTCGTTCTCCTCCTGCTGGGCCCTGGCTCTCTCCTCCGCCTCCTTCTCCTGCTGCAGACGCTGGGCCTCATCCTTCAGTCTCTGCTCCTCCGCCAGGAGCCGCGCCTGCTTCTCCCTATGCTCCCTCTCCTCCGCCTCTCGTGCTACACGCTGCTCCTTCTCCAACCTGCCACACACAACACACACACACACACACACACACACACACACACACACACACACACAAAATCAATCATCAATCATGTTTAACAAAACAGGCTCACATACAGGCTCCGCCTCCCCCAGTCATGCACACATGCAGCACATTATAAAGTGTGCCTGTCCAACACAGGGAATTGGAGAGCCTGAAGTTAGCAGATCGGTGGCCACTGCAGGAACTCTAAGGACACTCCAGCCAAAGGCCTTCCTGTCTCATAAACACCACCACAAACAGCTGCGCTGGCCTTCCTTAAACACCAACAGCTCCTCACCACAGGCAATCACACACTACACACCAGTTAAGGACTTATTCTTCTACGTAGCTCAGCCCTAACATGAATCATGTCCCCACAAGCAAGACATTTTTTTTGTGAAATATAAACTGAGCTTTATTATTAAAATCACTATCATTATTTTTATTATTAAAAAGACTTGGAAGTCATGGCATCTCTTGGAAGTGATGGAATCTCATGGAAGCGTGCCACAAGGCTAAGGTAGTGTGTGTTTTCAGGTCGTGACCTCTGACCTCTCCCTCTCCTCCTGCTCCCGGCGCTCCTGCTCCTCCCTCTCCCTCTGCTCCCGCGCCTGCCGCCTCTTCTCAGCCAGGAGGCGGGCGGCCTCCTCCGGATCGTTGGTCCCGGCCATGGGTTTGGCAGGGGAGGGGGACGGGGAGGTTAGGGGAATGCTGGGACCGACGCGGGACTGCTCAGGGATGGAGGACACCTCCTCCTTGACTGGAGCACCGGGGAGGCTTGGGGCGTCGGGCAAAACATCCGTGGCTGCGGGAGAGGAGGCTGGATGAGAAAGCAAGAGATGAGAGAGAGGAGTCATACACGTGGGAAGATCAAGACAGAAGGCCCTCACCACTGAGTGGGAAAGGCGTTCCATGGTCTGGAGCTCCTGCAGTAATGAATGGGGGCTCGGTGACGTTAGTGAACAGCACGGTCATTAGTGTGCACTGATTCAGGAGTTACAACAGCTGGCAGGGCTGCAGCAGACACAGCTATTCCCTTAAAGAGCTGCCTTCACTTTTCCACCTAATTAACAGCCAAGTAATCCACTCGCTTTGTAGCAATTGTTCTCACACACACACACACACACACACACACACACACACACACACACACACACACACACACACACACACACACACACACACACACACACCACTTATGTTTGTAGATTGTAGCTGTATGAATAAAAGTTCAATGCAGCAAACCATCACAAATCTAAATGAAAGGCTGAGAAAAGTGGACACTGTGGACAGAAAACACTGAACATGAGTCAGAAAAACTACTAAAAATGCCATGAAACAATGAAAGTGATACTAATGACAGCCGGTTCAGAGTGGTGGGGAGGACACTCACTGCAGGCCTCGTGTGGAGCGGTTGGGCCGCTGCCGTCTTGCTCAGCAGAGCTGGGTGTGGTGACACCCCCTTCCACTCCAGCAGGTGTCTTGGCCTTCTTAAGCTGTGCTTTCGGGGTGCTGGGCCTGGCCTGGGCTGAGGGGGGTCTGGGTGAGACTGCAGGGCTAGGTGAGGTGGGGCTCCCTCTGGACATGACGGGACAGGCAGCGATGCCTTTGGGTGTGATGGGTGAGGCGGTCCTCCCTCTGGGCGTGATGGGCGAGGCAGCTTTGCCTTTGGGTGTGATGGGCGAGGCGGTCCTCCCTTTGGGTGTGATGGGCGAGGCGGTCCTCCCTTTGGGTGTGATGGGCGAGGCGGGCCTCCCTCTGGGTGTGATGGGCGAGGCGGGCCTCCCTCTGGGTGTGATGGGCGAGGCGGGCCTCCCTCTGGGTGTGATGGGCGAGGCGGGCCTCCCTCTGGGTGTCATGGGCGAGGCGGGTCTCCCTCTGGGTGTCATTGGCGAGGCGGGCCTCCCTCTGGGTGTGATGGGTGAGGCAGCTCTGCCTTTGGGTGTGATGGGCGAGGCAGCTCTGCCTTTGGGTGTGATGGGCGAGGCAGCTCTGCCTTTGGACGTGATGGGAGAAGCTGCCAGTTGCTTCGATAAGGGGCTGGAAACCAGAGAGAAGGAGGCCATAAAACATCAGAATTCCATCCTGACTACTGAGTAGATGTTCTTAACCTAGCAGCGTTTGAGTATGTCGGTGCTACAAAAGGTAAAATAACAGGAAACGGGTAAGAACTTCAGCAAACACTACAGGTGTGTGTTACCTGGGCTCAGGCTTGCTTCTCATTGGTGGCATGGACTGTCTCTTCTTCAGCACCTTCTCTTTGGTGATGGCGCTCTTCTCCTTTTCATTCTCCCGCTCTTTCTTCTTCTTATCCATCTGCCGAGAAACAAAACAACAGATTTCAGATATCAGCAGTGTATCATGGAGCAATTCATGGTGCTGCAGTTCATGAGTGAAAGAGTAAATCATTCACTCATTCACTATACAGGCAGCTGTTCTTCTCCTAACATCCATTAGTACGTGTGCTGCATGGGAACCCAGGACCTTGTTACTCATGACGCCTCACTACTCCACACAATGGTCAAAGCCTGATGTGTACCTCAGGTACTCTGAACCTCAAGTACAGCTCAGTTTGAAACACCATGCTTGAAGTCTCATGGAAGACAAGCATTGAGACTCTTCTTTGTCCTGGCTCCCAGATGGTGGAATGAACTTCCACTGACCGGCCAGACAGCAGAATCCCTTAGAGTCTTCAAACGCAGACTAAAGACTCTTTGTGGAATATTTAAATCACCATTGTTCCTGCGGCTATGAAATTCATACGACAAACAAAACTCTAGAATATACTGTTTGATACCATTTGTTATTGCACTCATCATTGTCTGGTGTAGGTTATACTTTGTTTGCATTTCTAGGTAGCACAATTTATTCCTTCAATTCAACAGTATCCTAGATCAATGGTACCTTGAACTCCAACCTACAGTACTGGCTACTATACACTAGAATAGATAACAAAGCATTTTTGTAGGTCACTGTGGATACGAGCATCTGTTAAATGCCAGTATACATGTAAATATGTCTGTTTATGCATGTGTGTGCACATGAGATTTGTGTGTGTGGAGCATACAGGCGTGGAGTCTCGTCGGCGTTGGCGCTGGGCGATGTCTGGCGTGCTGGTCGTGACTCTCCAGCGTTCGGAGCAGCGGTGCGGCCGCTGAGAACATGCTGTGAGCGGACTCGCCGAGGCTGACCGAGGACATACTGGAGAATCTAGGACACACACACACACACACACACACACACACACACACACACACACACACACACAGTGTCATGCGTAGATATATACCATGTATATATCATGGCTTTATCCAATTTGCCCATAAGCTCCTCGCGTGCTGTTGGTGGGCTATAAGCAGTCAGGCCTGTGCGTCTGCAGGCTGAGCGCTGCCTTTGGGGCTGGTACTCACGGGAGTCTTTACCACTGTTCAGCACGCTGGCTGCACTGCGGCTGCGTGCCAGGAAGGAGAGCGTGGGCGTCATCAGCCGGTCCACAATGCTGCTCTCCCACGGACTCAACTCCAACCTGCGCGCTGCAGGAGGTCAGAGGGTCAGAAGGTCAGCATTCAGCCACACGCACGCAAACAGCAAGGACACACACAAGCTGGTAAAGAATAATGGATCCTCCTCCATTCCAGTCTAAAAAGGAGCCACCGTTCACCTCATGAGGAAATAAAGACAAGAGTCACTATTTAAATGGGAGAGTATATCACCAGGCCCACTGTTAGAATGACTGGGTATTGTGGGTATTGTGGGCTAAGGCGTGCAGTCAGGGTCTGTATCGTGTTAGGATTCTCTCGCCTGTAAACAGTGGACCACTCAACCCTGCAGTGACGATGACAATCTGCTTTGCCTGATAAACTAACATGTTTCCTGTCAAAAATCCACAGCTGTACCACTACCACGTCATGCCGAATGGAGACGCGTCCACGTCTCAAACACCATCTGTCCTCTAGTGATGTTCAGAGGTTTGCCTGATAAACTGCACATTTAAAGACAACTAGGCACATCAACTAAAGTAACCAGTCCATTGTTGCAAGGTCATTGGCTGAGGTCCAGAAGATGTACATTGTAACAGAAGCAACATATATATATATACTGGCTAGAAAAAAGCACATAAGACCCAGACATAAAAAAAAAAGTGCAAGACCATGCTCGAGATCAACAAACAGTTCCCAATGCACAGAAATAGTAACAGAGATTAGCATTGTACTTTCATGAACTAGCCACATGAACTGAAGGTCAAAGAGGTCGAAATAAAGAAAATGGATGCCTGTAAAACAACATGGGGAAAAATATTTATAAATAAAAAATAAACATGACCATTAAAAAAGCTACCAGTGGAATAATCATATAATAGATTATATACTGGCAATAATGCAATCATTTTAACAAAGCAAGAGAAAGAAAATAAAGGTTATGTAGGCGGGTCACCTTGGTACTGTCTAGGTTTCAGAGAGACTGCCGTCTCAGCAGACATTTACACTCCATTTTGGTTTTAGTTGAATATGCTCTGCTTTAGTTCAGGTACATGCAATACACAGACTGGTCTACTTGATGAACACAAAAGAATTATGCTCACAAAAAGCAGCTTGGCCCCATTAACCTACCATGAGCTGCTCATGCATTATCTTCATTAGGGTGAAAATGGTGTTATCAGTATTTTGTGATTCTGCACATAAATTACACTCGATACACTGAACAAAATGGAACGGGTCCGTTTGGACCACGATGAACAAAGAAAGAGGAGACAGAACCAGCCACCACCAAAAATGAACCATTCAGATGACGGAGTCCACGATGGGGAGCAACAGAAAGCAAGAGGCCCACGATGCACGAGGGGGAGAGACATCAACGTTCACACATTCTCACACGGGTATGAATGTATACATGTCAGGATTCATCAAAGTTCAAGACCCATAAGAGCTGGAGAGTGGGGCAGGGAGAAATGACTCGGTGACTGCCCAGCACAGGCAGGTGACAGGAGACCAAACGACAATCAAATAAAGAAAAAACAAATCATAAAATGTGAGGGGAGGAGCTGGAGGCGGCGAGAAGGGGGCGGAACCAGGTCTGGGGGGGCGTGGCCTTACTTCTGCTGGGGGAGTTCCAGAGGGTGGCAGAGGATTTGGAGAGGCGCTTGTTTAGAACAGAGTCCACGTGTTTGGGCAGGTTGACTGCAGATATTGAGCATCGGCCTGTAAAAGCCAAAGAATAGCACACACACACACACACACACACACTGTTGGAGCCTGCAGAGGTCTGAGGGGCAGACAAGCCCAGCAGCTACAGTGTGCCATCAAACACACACATTACAAACCCAGACAGTCAAATATGACGGCTGTACACACGAGCTTTTAGAAAAATTTCTACCAAAAAAAAAAAAACCTAATTCTATAGAATTCCATAAGGTTATTTCAGCTGAAAAGTTATATATATTTTTTACACCCATAAGAACGTCCGCACACAGAAAACCACTATTATCATCTCACACCATCTCACACAGTTTCACGGCATTTTGTCAGGCAACAGATTACTGGCTACGCTTCATGTCAGACGTTTATCTTGTTGGTCCTCCTCTGAAGTAAATCAAGTTATTTTGTATTCAGGAAACTGCATTTCAGGCCCCAATTTGTTTTTTTTTTCCTGAAGAGAAGAAATCTGCACGATTTGCTGTGAGGTCCAGGAGATGTTAGTAGGCCCACGGTGGTGGTAGAAGGTTAGGGTGGTAGAAGTGTGCTGTGCTGCAGTGATCTAGCACCGAGCCGCCCAGGACTGGATACTCTCATCATCTACTCCAGCAGAGCCAAGAACCCACAGCAGTGACCATAGGCACCCCAGCACTTCCATAGTACACTTCTATGTGTGGGATCTGATGAGCCTCTCTCCCTCTGTCTCTCAAAGCAGAGAGAGGTGTTTTAAGAGCGTCTTGCAGAAATATTTATATATAGTGCCTTGCAGAAGCATTTAACGCCCTTAATTCATCAAAATTCATCTGTTTACTTACCCAAACTGTTTTATCCAGTATTTTAAGGCAAAGTAATATACTCAAAGTAAATTCTTTAAGTGAAATGTTTAACTTTTTGTCAGCAGATGTAAATACTGAAAACGCTGACTGCATAAAAAAGCCATCCCAGTGTGATCCTGTCTCCCCATCAGTGTAGAGATGAAGACTGTTGAGGAATGAGCAGTGTTCACATTTTGGCTTTGAGTTTTGGCCATTTTGAGCAACGCGAAGCATGAAATCCCACATTTTAGCTGGTCATTCTGATGCAGTTTTTCGTGATGTTGTCATCGGGTCCGACTTCACGCCGGTCTCACCCACAGCACTCACTAGCCTCAAAAGGGCCTTCTGGGCTCTCTGGAGCCCCTTCTTGCTCTGACCCGGGGTTCTGAGGGACGGCCTTGCCCAGGCAGCGCCTGAACAGTATGCCCCAGATTCCTTCTCCGCGCTGGACCAACTGTGCTCACTGGGATAAACAAACACGCCTTTTCTATCTTGTGCAACTCCAAAGTTTTATGTCTCATTCCCTTAGAAGGCTTTTTGGTCTTCACTTTCAGAGTTTTTATTACAGTGCCTACTCGGACCAAGGGTACTTTGAAGTAAGGGGATATGGGATCCAGTAAAAGTGAACCTCTATAATGATTCACAGGTAGAGGCCAATTCTAAGACCACCGTGTCCTCATTAGGGCAATATATTTCAGCTGTTAAGCTTCCATAGAAGAGGTTGAATAATTAGCCAAACAGCATATTTCCATCAAATATTTTCTTAAATAAAACCAATATATTTTTATATATGATGTTCAAGTACTGTAATTTTTTCATACATAACTTTTTATAAAATAAAAAATCTAAAAATTTTCATTTTCAAAATTTTCAACTTTGAATATTTTTCAAAGCACTATAAATATGTCATATTTCATGTTCTTCTAGTCATATTTCATCTTCTCCCAAGCCGCAATGAAATAAGGCTTAATCTCTTTTCTGTTTTTGAGCAGAAACATTTTTCCATGCATGAGCTGTGCGTGTAATGGGTTGTGGCAGAAAAACAACAACAACAAAAAACAACAACAACAACAACCCCTACCACACCTTTCAGCCATTCGGGAACCTAGGCAACATTACTGCCGCCTCAAGCCCAACATCACACGCCTGCCAAAAACATAAAAAATCTGTTTGTTGGGTTTTTTGTTTTTTAGATCTTGAACAAAATAAAGTTAGCTGGTAATCTGCTACTGATGTACCCTGTTGTGTTGTGTGGCTGTATGAATCCTAAGGACAGTAACAGGAAGAGAGCGCCATCTATAGGAACTGCAGAGAGGTGCCAGTTGTTCATGCAGTCAAAAACTTTTTACTTGACTTTTCGTAATGGTGACACTTAATACATTTATTGGATTACCAGACTTGTGAGCATCTGATTTGTAAAGTATAACTAAAGTTTGACAGTAGCTGTGACATGCTTGTGCTCTTTTTCTCTGCATGTCAAAAAGAACAAATCACATACTTGTGTGCTACGCTGGTCTTATGTAAGAAAAAATTATGGTCGCAAATACTTTGGCCAAAGAACAAAATGTAGAAGTGTTTTTTTTTCCTTTTTACATTTCATGCTCAGTAATGTCAACAGGCTTCAGCTGGTATTTTCTGGTAACCAAATTTCCATAGCCCAGCCCAAACCAGCCAAAACCAGCGTCTTGTGTGCTGGTAAAGAGAACACCGTTATAGACCTGCTCTATTCAACATTAGGAGGCCCTGTGAAACATTTTACCCAGGACCCAACTCACTTTGGCTCTGACTGGAGTTGGCACTCAGCCCGCCGGCCCAGGACCATCTCTGCTGGCGAATCTCCGCCCACGTCTTCTTTACGGACCTCTGGATAGCCGCCTCGTATCGTTCCTAACCACAAACAGACCCGCTTAGCAATGAATAATCTCCATCTCTCATACAGGGCCAATAATATCAACTAGCATTAATGATGATGGATTGCTGAGCATAGAGCGTGTCACCAGAACGGTCTCAGTTTCAGTTCAGATTACAGTTCTGCAGGCACTACTTGCGTGGGCGGAGTGATGCCCGTGTGGGAGGAGTGATGCCCGTGTGGGCGGAGCGATGCCCGTGTGGGCGGAGCGATGCCCGTGTGGGTGGTCTCACCTTGTTCTTCTCCAGTTTCTGCCTCTGTCTCTCCTCCAGAGCGGCCCGTCTCCTCTCCGCCTTCAGCCTCTGCTCCTCCAGCCTCCTGCGGCGCTCCTGTAGCTGCTGCTCACGGAGCTGCCGGGCCCTCTCCTCCTTCTCCAACCACTCGGACTTCTTAGCAGCTTCGTAGAGGAGAGGCGGGGAAAGGAGTACACACTTAGCAAGCAGGGTCATGACCTTTCTCTTCTTTTATGGTTTTCTTTTCCTGTTCATGACTACCCTGCACTCTCTGATCGTTTCTCCACAGGAAACCCGGTTTTAGGAGGGTGAGGGGGGGGCCAGGACGGTACAACTGGTACAACCTGGTCTGTCGGGTGTCCCTTATTTCCATCAGTGCGTTTTTAACCAAATCTCTTGATCAGCTTTGAAACAATGTAACAACAACAAAGGAAGACCAGGCGTGACGAAGCGCCCCACATACGCCAGGCCGCATTCTCCGACTGGGCAAGAACACTTCACGTTAAACTTGACCTTTGACTTGTATCGCATCAGACTACACCAGCACATGAGGAACACAGAACAGACACTTGGTCTACCAGTAGTTTTCTTTCACACACTGTTCAGTTCCACTGTGAGATTTTCCACATGCAGAAGCCATTATAAACCTCATGAATCACTACTCACCAGCGTTTCATATGGTTTAGTCACTGCACATGATGCTGTTTAAAACAGAGCCCACAGCTACATGGTCCATTACTTTTCAGTGTATATACTTCAGCATATCTGCTAACAAAGGATACTGCTTTACATATACTCAAATTCACTTCTTTTACCAATTGCTTTGCTTCCCAAGTTCTCTAACTTAGCAGATGTCTGTCAGAAGATGCCTGTAAATCCCTCAATTTGCACATGTGCAGTCTTTCTATTTCTCAGTGACACAGTTACTTCCAGTCAAGTGTCCTAAAGAGGGTACTTTCTTATTGGCACCTATACACAGCAGCTGCATCATGAACAACATGCCGACACACACACACACACACACACACACACACACACACACACACACACACACACACACACACACACACACACACACACACACACACACACACACAAGGGGGATGATACTTGATCTGTTCTACATGAGCAGAATTACTAAGGGTAGAACACTATAATCACCACAGAACACACAGAAAATTCATAAAACAACACTGACCTGAAATACTGATATAAAATAAACACTAGTCAAGAAAGGCTGACTTGCCAAAGGTAAAGTACATAAATGTAATTTCTCCAACCAACCACATGCATTTCACTCAAGGGCACCTGCTGAGCGTTTAAAGGCCATTCATGTCCTTTGAGGCAATGAAGCTGTGATGTAGCCATGGTGTCAGTGGACCAGTTTTAATTCTCCATTTAATTCTCCAAGAATTCATAATCCACTTGCCATAGATAGAGCTGGGGAAAATTATAAGACAGCCTAACTTTAGACATTGTTGTCTTTCCAACACTGACAGGGTCAGCAGCAGAAGCCTGTGGCATGTGGCAGTCGTGATCTGGTGGTTAGGACCTGAGGGTCGTGAGTTAGATTCCCAGGCCCTAGGCCATGACTGAAGTGCCCTTGAGCAAGGCACTTAATCCCAACTGCTCCATGGGCACCAGGCTAGGGCATGTCTCTACCACAGCCCCCTAGTGATCACTAGTGTGCACTTTTGTAAGTCACTCTGGATAACAGTATCTGCTAAATGCCTTAAATGCAGAGTCACAGCCGTTTTAAGCAGTCCACAATGAAGTCATCCTGAAAGGATCAAATGTAAGAGCTACCGGCTGAACAAATATACTTATCCATCTCAAGAAATGCAGAAATATATTATCAAGCTAAAAATAAACAAAATGTCTGCCACTGCTACAAGCATCAAGCTTCATGCAAACATCCAAGCTAGTGGACACACTGCTCCCATGTGGTGGGAATCAACACTATCTGCCTTCGTGATCACAAACAAAAACACAGATACGTTCCTTGCCAAGATCATCCAGAATGAGAACACTGTCCAAGTGATATCTTGTAATTACAGAGAACTTAACACTGTTGCAATAACAAACAGTAACAAAATGCATAATTATCGGTTTTGTGGAAACAAATTCCAACAGTGTTTTAGCCTGTGACCGGCACATCACCCTAAACTTCATTTATTTACTGCAGACTCTCAAATGAACAGAGAAAACAGGTCTAAACTACCCTCCCCACTTAGGAGATTTTCTTCACATCATATACAGCCTTTACCTTAATATGTAGTTTAATATGTACCTTAATAAGCCAAGATGGGTTCAGTCACATTGTAAGAAATATTCTAGTACAAATATTAGTGTTAAGTAACAGATTCCCTAATTAAATTTCCTTAAAATAAAAAAAAACTAACTCTATAGAGCTATGGAGAGATTTATTGTCTTATTAGCCAGAGCAGAGTGTGAGGCAGAATAGCTTAATCAGGGGTTAACTGAGAAGATCCATTTCCCTAAATGACCTAAATGCTTGTGAAGCTGCCGTTTCCCAGGGGAGAGGTGGGACAGAAAGAGGTTATAGTGTTACAGATATAGTGCCGCTGGAGTTAAGAGAATGGGAGAAGGAAAGAAGTCACATTAAAATGATGAACTGAAAGGAGGAGAGAGGGCAGGAAGAAATGGGTGTCTCGACTGTGGACGATGCACAACATAAGTGACCACCACCACCACGGACACTGAGGGAAACGCTTACCTTGAAGATGGCCTTGCTGTTCTGGAGGGGAAGTGAGAAAGAAGACAAGAGTGCCTGTCAATCATGCAAAGCAGTGCGTGGCTGCCATGTGGACAGCCCTGACCAGCAGACCGGACACACACACACACACACACACACACACGACAGTCAGCTAGCATGAGATTCCCACTCAGGTCTCATAAGAAGGGTAATTATAGAAATGAGAGTGTTAAACTGGGAGCAAATTTACTAGACACGTTGTAGGTGTGTGTTCCAACTGAACGAGTGCCGTCAGAGACAGCAACTGCCGTCCCACTGCTCATCAGTGTCCATTTTGGACCGCAGGACCTGTGGACTGGATGTTTCTGGCTAATAGAGCACTCTCATCCTACTGATTCTGGATCAGCTGTGGACATGCTCTAGAACCGCGGTGGTGTAGGTGGTGTAAACACTAGGGAGGGACAGTAGTTGCTTTTCGATTGCCGAGAGAGCGACGTGCGTAGCCAGCCTGGGACTGGCCTGCCATGAGCCCGGCTGGATCAGGCTCAAGGCTATAGGACTCAAGGCTACAGCTGTGAGCAGAGTTATGATCATCTTTACTACAGCAGTGGCTCTGCAGGCTGTTCAGTGTAGGCCTATGTAACGTCAGGCCTATGTAACGTCAGGCCTATGTAACGTCAGGCCTATGTAACTCAGGGCCTGGGAACTTCACTTTTCTCACCAAGAACCACACATCTGCTATAAAAGGATCCTAACTAGTGAGCACAGGTGCTACTCTGCAGGCCTGGCCAGAACACCTGTGCACACGAAGGCCCTCAGGCATGGCAGTCTTCCTCACACACCTACGGAACAGCACATTCTTTTATTTCTTTAAAGAAAAAGGAGTCTGACCAGCAGGAGGCGCCATGCTCCTGAAAACCCAGTTCTCACTCACCAAGATATTTGGCCCTCTCCGCCCTCCTCTCCTTTGCCAGCTTTTGCCTGTCCTCTGACTTCACTGCTTCTGTAGTGACAGAGAGAGAGAGAGAGAGAGAGAGAGAGAGAGAGAAAGAGAGTGTGAGAGAGTGAGAGTGAGCTATGAGAATTGTTATGCAGGTTAGCCCAAGTGTACATCTGCAGAGCTATAAAATATTGGAAATCGGAACCCGACAGAAGGGACATGATATGTTCTCACAGCAGCTACGGTCTGGGGGCAATTCACAGCACACTTCCTCAGAGGAGACCAACATAATGAAGACTGATCTGAGCACGCCTTAGACATGCCTGGACTAACACACTGAAAGCAACAAGAAAAGAGAAAGGAGGCAACATTTCTGTGGCCAAAGCCGTTTGAAAATAATGAGGCGTGCTGTAAAGTTCTCTTTCTTACATTCGGTCATGTAGTTTGACCTACAACCAGATTCTTTCCGTGTCATTTCTGCTGACAATAGAGGCACTTGTGCCTTAATGGCAGACTGCGTCCGTCTACCTGTAATCTGTTCTAATGCTGCTGTGCAGGTGTTCCTCACATTAAATCTCAGTTCTGGAAACATTTTCTCTTATTCAGTTTGACTTGTCTCAGAGGTCTCCGAGGTCTCCAACCCCACAAATGAAGTTCTGTCCTGCACAAACACAAAATCTGACACGTTGCATCCTGCAACTTCAGGTCTCCAGAGATATTTTATACTCTTTTATCTTGACTAAGTAACAATGATGTGGAAGCAATGGACAAACAGCTATGAAACCCCTTATCCATGTGTGGGGGCGTGCGAGAGGGTGTCTACTACCACCCTCACGTCCAGCACCACTCCCCCCACTAACTACATGGACTTGGAGTTAAAAGAAGCCCGGCAGGTCGTGAACACGAGGGAGCAGATGCAGTCCGGTCTCCGCACTCCCCTTCACCGCTGCCATCAATCGCCGAGTCCCACACGCCACCCCGTGCGAACGGAATGAGCTTCTCCTCTCTTCCGTTCTGATGAGTCACGGAGCGCCTGCAACGTGCCCCTGCAACGGCCCGGCCCGCAGCGGAGGGGTCCAAGTCCATCAACAGGAAGAGCATGCTGATGCGGTCCTATTGATCCCGCTCATTCATTGGTTGGCACTGAAAGGGCCTCCTCGTGGAATGTGAAGGTGTAGGGGTGAGATATGAGAGAGGGAGGCTCAAAACTCACTCCTGCCGACTCCGACATGAGGGAGATTGAGGCTCAAAACTCACTCCTGCCGACTCCGATGTGAGGGAGATTGAGGCTCAAAACTCACTCCTGCTGACTCCGACGTGACGAGATTGAGGCTCAAAACTCACTCCTGCCGACTCAGACAATGCGAACGATGTCATTAAAGATAATTACAGTGGACACTAGAAGGATTGAGTTTGATGCTGTAGCCTCACACTGCAAACACAGCATGCGTAGCAAAAACACCACCCAAGCAGAGCCTGTTGTAAGTCGCAGGTACGCCGCAGAGCCACTCCGTGAGGCAGAACTATTTCACGCCTCTTTCCAGGGTAAAAAAAAAAAAAAAAAATCCAGGTCATGTCTCCATGGTAACCATCTGTGGTTCCACGATGAGCACTGTGACGAGCATTGCTATGTGCGGTGAGGCACTGGAAAGGGCCGGGAGGGACGTGTTCATTGGGCAGAGGATACAGCACGACCACCACACGGCCACGCCCCTTCGGCCCGGCTCCGCCCACTGCTGCATCACCACCGCTCACATTCGGGTTCTATGCTTAATAACCCTATTAAGCATTGATGCAGTTTATAAAAGTGCCACTGGTTGTGTCACATCTCATACCATGCCCTTGTTTATTAAGGGGAGTCTGACAGCTCCCCCGTGTTTTGGTGAACATTCCATCACGTCTGCTTGCTAAAGGGCTGTCGGACGTGCACGAACAGCCAGCTCACACACAAACATCTCCAGTTCATTTCAAATGGGTTCTCTGAGACCTGGGGAGGGCAGGCTGGTGTGGTTGCCCTTCACTACAGGACATGAACTAGGAAACATATTGAGGGGGCTCATTCTTACATACAATTCTGCAGCAGTAGAATGATGAAGCTACCTGCACTGAAACATCACAGTGACATGGTACGGCTGCCCTGATATCCCTGCAGTTATGAAGGAGATGGTGGAGGTCTGATTTGGCTAATCTTTCACCTTAGTGACAGTAGCACTGGTCCACATGAATGAACCAGCTAAACTGTCCCTAGAGACAGTGCTTTGATGCTAAATAGCAAGGTGTGACGAGTTGAACCTGTAATGACCTCTTTACCTTTCTGAAGTGACGCGTGCATAGTGGAGATCGCATCTCTCACACATAAGTAATTATAGTTCTTCATTTACTTTATAATCACGCCTATCTGGTCTAACACAGTCACATTTTCACAACAGTCATAATGTAAACATGAAGATTTTGCATTAGGTGGATAACAGGCCTGCCTTTTTTAGGTTGGGTGCTGGCATTGGGCCCTGGGCTGGGTGTCGCAGGAGACTTTGAAGCGATGTCCCTAGGTTCTGGATCCTTAACGGGGGTGTCCAAGTCTGTTTTGGATGGGGTCTTAGCATCTTCCCAGCCGGCTGTAGTGGGCTTTACCTCTGGAGAAGTGGCATCTAAAAGAGGGTGAGTGAAAGAGAAAGAGATGGTGGGAGAGAGAGAGAGAGAGAGAGAGAGAGAGAGAGAGATGGAGAGAAAGAAACAGCACATGTAAGCGGCATCCACAAAAGCACACTGAATAAGTACAGCCTGACTTAATTCCAGCTACACATAAAGAGCAGTAGAGTGATAATGGCTTTGATAATGACAGACTCATCACAGAACTAAAAATAGAATCCAATAATGTTCCTGGTGTTGGTTCTCATAAATTCTGCTAAACTCATATCAGTTTGGCAAATCAGCAAACGTTAAATTCAGGTGGAAATAAACAAAGTCACATGAACCATAAGAAGCCGAGAACCGTCTGCTGACTGCAGGCCGTGGAGCGGACCACTGACAGCTGCAATAACTTCACGGGTTCTAATGGTGAATTTGGCTGGCTTTCCTCACTCACTTCCCCACAGTGCTTCAGCAATGACGAGAGAAGAAAGAGTGATATGTGCTGACTTCATGATTACGGTCAAGACAATGTCATATCAGGGCACAGGGCCTGTCTAATAGTGAACGAGTGAATATAAAGCTCACATTATGTGAGACTACAGCCTCAAAGCAGACCTAACTACAGGCCTCGCTAAAGGTTAGTTTACACAAAGTTAGTTTACCATCAAGACAGCAGGCTAACAACCTACTGGTATAACATTTGAATATAGAGATAATACAGTTTAATTTCATGTTATCTGAGAGAATGACACATTCTTGCTTTGCCTGACAGTCTTACTTGGCCATAAACGGCCACAGAGAGAAACCTCCTATAAACATTACGCTAGAAACATGGCAATAACGAGGCATTCCTGAATATAATTCCAGAAACATCAAGACTCCTGAGGAGGTGAATCAGAAAGCAACCAAAAAGATTAGCTACATGTTTATTTTGACCAACACATGAAAATAGGAGCATGTTGCTATAAAACAAAAACTCTAAACCAAGTAGCACTTTTTTTACTAAATAAAATTTGCAGTTTGTACAAACCCTATGCCAAAATCAAGAGTGAAATCTAAAACCCTTTGATGTCACCTCCTCTTCAGTTAATAATTTCTTTGTCATTGAGTCACTATTCAATAGAAGCAACCAGATGTTTGGCCATAACATCCTCAGTCCGAGTGCATATGACGCTTTTGATCCAATCACTGTGCAGTTCCTTCTGAATGTTCTCGTCCAATGGGAGAACTGCTCCCACTGCTCACTCACATTACATCAACTTAAAATGACCTCACTCCTCACAATCCCAAACATTCCGGATCCCCCCACTGAGACTGTGAGGCCATCCCTGCTTTAACATAGCCATTCAGCAGCTGTGAGGCGGAAGAGTTGCACTTACAAAAGAGACGGCAGTTTGTTTTTAAGAGCAAGCAAAGGGGACAGAGTTGGGGACGGGGGGGAGCAGTCTGCCAACTCAGCCATGTGTACCACTGGCCAGCTAAAGCACAGCGCTCCAGCTAAAGTTCAGCTAAAGCTAGAAATATGACTAGGGGTTCCTCAAGTGTCACCGTTAGCCCACTGGTTTTTTTATGAGCTGACCGCTACATGACCGCTGTATGCTACATGACCCTGTCTGAGCCAGAACTGTTCAGCCTCCGCCACACACAGGCCAGACTAATCCAGAGCTTCCACAATGCTGCAACAGTCTTAAACAATTGTCATTCATGAGTCTCGTGACTTTCTAATTATCTTAATGAATCAGAAGAAGACACGGGTGGTACTGCAACTTTCAATATGGCCCACACTAGTTTGGCTGCCATTCCAAAAGATGTCTTACTAGCATTTAGTGCACATTTTCAATCATGAAAGGAAGCAAAATTAATCAATATAGACTACAGACCTAAATTATACTGTCAGTGGGGATTCTCCGGTAAAATGCTTTCTTGTTCTGCTCTGATGTTAAATCAATATACAGTAGGAGAGCATGCCGATGTAATTATACTCAGGATGAGATGTCAAACATCCTGCACCAGAATGTTATGGCATCACATGGGTCCTAACGGTCTCATCACGCATAACGAACCTCGTGGAACCCAAGAAGTGAGACATAAACATCTATACAAAATGAAACGATGCAGAATGGGGAGGAGCGTAAAAATGAGGGAGAGAGGAAGATCCACGACGAACACCTGATTCCTGCTCTCACACAAGAACAGGACCTGATCCATCTATATATAAACTTTACATGTGGTCAGGTAGTAAAAGGCTAAAGTGGGCTGTGAACCCATGTGAAGAAGGTTTGGCAGAATGAAACTCCGAAGCCCTAGAACAGAACGCCTGCTCTGCAAATAACCCTGTGGCAGGTATACAGAATACAGCAAGCAGTCAACAAGAACAGTTTCCCTGATTTTAAGGAGACATTTCAATGACTTATGAAGCATATCTGTTTCTTTAACAGTTGCACTGCTGAACCAAAAATCTTTGAGTGCATGATTCAAAATTCCTAGACCAAAAACCAGAACCATGCAGTAGAGGTCATATTAGGATTTTAGAACAGCCCTGCCAACAAGATGACAAGGGACTTCGAATGGACAAGAAAACCAGTCATGTTCTTTTTTAAAAGGAAATTGAAATGCTGTTCAAAAACATTAGGGAGCACTGTTAGTGAAGCCAAAGTTTGGGGGGGGGGGGGGGGTGGAGGGGTAGTCACACAGAAGAGAACTGCAGCTCGTTTGAGCAGGACGGCATAGCGAATGAATGACCTCATCCTGCCGTCTGCACCCTCTCCTCCCACCCCGGACGGGTGATGTAAGGAGGAGAGTGCACCTCACAAGAGGGAGTGGGAATGGACCCACACAAGACCAGTCAAGCTGAGGCCCAGGGTAAACACCGGCTCCTGGATCCATGCCGGGAGAGGACAGAAAGAAAGTGTTAAGGTACAAACATGTCTCCTCTCTAAATGAAACAGTGGCCTATTTTCAAACTAGTATTTCAAAATACTAAAGTTAATTAATACTCGGATATATGATCCTGCTATTACATGTTGATTTCATTACATATTATTACATAAGTATTTTGGTAGCTTCTCTCACTCTGATTCACTCAGTCTGTGTCTCTCTCTCTGTGTCTGTAAGTAACTGCGTTTCTCTGGAGGTGCGTCAAGATCTGAGCCACTGTCTGGGCCAATCTGTTCTGCTGTTGTGAAACATCAAGTCAAGGTACATCAGCTGGGTCTGGACATGATGAATGTTTTCAGCATGACTACAGTCCAGCCAAGACTGAAGTCCAGCCTCTCACTCTTAGCCTGCTTAGTAAACAGTGAAGAGTACAAGCAAAAAAGTGACAATTTTTTTTCCAATCTGTTGTCAAGGCTACAATTTTCCTTGCACATCCGTTTCTTGCAGTGTGAGCACAGTAGCCAGGGTTACTGTGCCTCTGTTATGCTCCAAGCAAGAAGAGACAGAGGTGTTGTTCAGTCAGCTCACGGAGATGAGAGCTATGATGGGGCTTATACTTCAGGTGCGGCCCCAGGTGCTATACGCCTTCAAACACCTCACCCTTAAAGACCGGCACAGACGAGTGCTTTCAGAGCTTGGGTGGGTCTGTTCATTTTTGTTGGATTTCGAATGCTCAGAAAAACTCAGAAAAAAAGTTAACAGTGCAATTAAGAGCATTAGTCCATGCCAATCCCCATGAAACCACTCAAAACATCACATGGTACAGCTAATCACTTCTTACTATTAGCTAATGCTAAATTACACACCACTGCACTCAAAAGAATGTCTACCTTTAGGGGTCTAGCATTCAGCAAAGTTTACATCCATTCGTCTTTATTTTCTCCCCAATTTGGCATGAAGTGTTTTGTCGTCTTGTACAAAATAGCCCCATTCTTATTCCCATCATAACATACAAACAAACGTCTCATATATGTTCATTTTATGATGCATCAAGTGGTGTGATAATGAAGAAATGACCATTTTATGACATGATGAAACTTTACATCTGGAAAAGGAAGAAGACAGCAGATGCTATGGTAGATCTTCCAGCACCTTCTGAGGAGAACCATCCACCAGTGGCGTTGGTGTTGATGCAGACGTAGCACAAGGGCTCAGAAGATGCAGGTCAAGCCATGTCACCTCTCTGGCCATGAGATTAGCCATGAGAGATTTAGCCATGAGATTTTATTTTAATATTTGTAAAACATTTCTGTTAATTTAAATTCTTTTTTTTATCTCAATTTTTGATGGGAATAACTATTAGTTGTCATTAAACTGTTTTAACTACTTATGTGGCTTGAACAATAATAGAAGTATCTGTATTAAATTCTAAATAAAATCTCTAATTAATGTGTCTGAAATATTAAACACTGATGAGCTCTGCTTATGGTAATGGTATTTTTAAAACATTTTATTAATTTGTGACTTACAGAAAAAAAAATCCGTTAAGGGATAGAAGTTGACTGACACTGGTAGTGACCATTATACAAATATGAGATCATTATGCACAAAAAACTCAATGTAATGCAAATACTTCAGCTTTAAACATTTTATATCACTGAGAACTTATCTGAAATGTTAGGCATGTTAGGGAAATTAAATGTTATGGTAAATCACAGTTGCACCATGTTATATTTATCCGGCGTAATATTTCAACTAGTGCGAAATATACTCTTATTTTAATATTTTTAATTGGCCTTTTGAAAATCTTTGTCATTGACCCTTAATCAGCTCAAAGACAATTTAGTTTAATTAAAAGGCTAACATGAGTAGTTCAAAAAGGCAAATGTACCCTACTGTTTGGGGTAGGGTCTCAGGTTCTCAAGGTCAGGTCCTCAGGTGAGTAAGCCACTAGGAAATGCCAGTGTGTATTCTTTTAAACACCTAGCATGTAATTGCAGACACAGGGATCTTCCTAAATACAGTACTTTGGTTTGGCCAGCTCCACCTAGCCATCCTGGGACTATCCCAAAATGATGGATCTAATTAAGGGCTCCATAGGAACACACCCAGCCAAAGAGCTAAAGCACCAAGCACATGACTGTTACCACCAGGCCACTGGGAACTAATGCATGGGTTAAAGCAAGAAATTTTCATTTGACTGAAAAATTTTTCCTGGCAAAAGACAATGCCAGCAATTACTGAAAATGTAGTGTAGTTGGGACACGGCCTCTTTTGCCTAATTCTACACAATAAACACATTTATAAAGTATATTTATCTAAACAGCCTGTGTAAGGAGAGAAGAGAGAATGAACACCTGAGCAATAAATGTACATAAATGTTTATATAATGGAGTTATCTGGGGGTCCTCTTCCAGAAAATTATTTAAAGATCAAGTCAAATTTAGTGAATCCTGGTGAGAGGTATGAAGCTCTCTTGTTTTTATCAGATTCACCATCGCAAAAACATAAGCCGTAAGATTACATGCTTTAAGTAGGTATGTTACAAAAAATTAACACCACTGGATAGAGCTTTTAAATACAAACAGAACAACACCATCCATGTTAAGCCTGGTTTAAGCCTTTATACTTGACGCAGCACGAGTGGCGTGAGCAGCGCGAGGGTCCGCACGCCGAAAATGACGTAATCGCGGTGGCTCCACCCGTGCGCGAGAGCCTCGCAGTTTTGTAACTTCGCGCGCACAGCGCTTCAGCGCAGTGAACCAAGTCATGTTTGCCGGGTTCATACACCTTTATAAGGTGGAATTAAAGCACTTGTACGTCACTTTCAAGGTCCATTTCAACGCGTTCTCAACGTTAAATTTAAGTTAAATATTTATACATATACTCGAAATGACTCGAAATAATTGGCTTTTTATCACATTATTTAATGGTGGTTTATTTTCAAAACGCCCAATCTTAACGACTTCACGTTCTCTCATGTTTCGTCCTGGAATTACAAGAGGCTCGTATTTGTTAACGTAATAACTGTTCAGTCAGACAGATATTTGTTGTGAAACGAAGTAGTTACATTTTCAAGCATTTTAAAGTACTTTAGCCTAAATTCCAGCACTAATGCAACATTACAATTGGTCAGGTAAATGTTCATTCCCCTGTTTTGAGGGGTGTTTCTTTATACTACCACATATTGCTTCGGACTACACTGCAAAAAGAATGTGACGCAGCAAGTAGCCTCCGCCGTTCGCGCAGGTGTACAGAGTCGCGCGCTACGATCACGCCAGGCAGGAGGGGGGTAAAAACTTTTCTACGTAACATCCGCAAATCTGAAGGCGGAATGAACCGCAAGTCAATCAAATGATACCGCCGTCATCCATCCAGCGCTGATGAGCGCCAGTGAGAATCATATTTCGGCCACAAAACAGATAGCACGCGCGTGTGTTGTTTATTATGATTTGACGGATTTTTTCCCCAAAAAAATCAAATGACGGAAATCCGTCGTAGTGACGGAGAACTTTAACCCATGAACTAATGACACAGCCCTGACTCTCAACTACAGAGTAGGAGTTCAAATGAGGGAATGAATTTACGGAGAGGCTATGAAAACATTATCCAATTCAATGTCCATTATCCAACTGGTATTTATAAAAACATTTTCCGGTGAACTGGATGGTGTGGTTGATGTTGCAGGCAGAGTTCCTCTGCAAGTAAAATTTCTCTGGTGCATAGGACGACAAACGCTACCTAATACTAAATCGGAAAGGCCATTTTTAGATTTGTACTGTAACCAGCCCCTACTGGATGGAAGGGACACGTTCAAGTCAAATCCAGGAACCTCCTTGAGGAGCTCACAAAGTGTTTGAGGAAAAACTATTTTGCCATGCACCTTAAATCTAATAGTAGAGTTATTTAAATCTTTACGTGTAACTTCATTTCACACACACGCGAACACACACACACAGCAGGTTTTTGCAGTGCTCTCGTGGCTCTAATATTAGAGGTCTGCTGACTATGTGAAGGCCGTCTGCCTCATGGTGTGATTTTCGTACTTCCAGACCATTCTTAAAATACACAGGTTGTGAATTCCCCCTCACTCTATCCTGCTTCAGGGGGGTACAGCTGAAGGAGACTAAAATTAGGCCGCCTTGATGAGCGGACAGCAGGAGGGCCACAGGTACGCAAGGAGGAATGGGACAGCGCCGACTAGAGGGCGAGTCAGAAGGAGGCAGGACGCCTCTCGAGCAGGACGCCTCGCACCACAATGTCAACCACTGATGTTTGTGATGTCTCCAGTGTGACACTCCAGAGCTCATTTGGTGAAGCTATTTTGATCTTCCTGAACGTGATGGAAAGTATGCTGGAAAGATGGCAGCGTCAGGCCTCGCGGGGCAACACCGACGCTGCCCCAACACACGCCCACACACGGACGGCCTCCTCACAGCCTCACCCACCTCGTTATTTTTTAAAGAACATGCAGGATATGACCTGCAAAAGACATTAGTAATCAAACACATTATCACAAGATTCATAGATTCTGCTCACTGTTATTATGGTTCACAAGTACCACTATTAGTCGTCCAAACATGACAAATATGTACACAGTTGCTTACTGCAATAGTGCCCAGTTATTTTCTTACTGTTTTTCCATAATCGTGTAGCACACTGCAATAATACATTTGACAAATTATTCAGTTAATAATACTACTACATGATTTGAATAACAGTTACTTTAGCTCGTGTTTAATCTGAATGGCCTGGCCTGTCCTCTCATGACCTTTCACTATGGTGGGGGACGAGAAGAGGGACTATGGGACATCAGAGTGTTCGCGTGAGACATCAGAGTGTTCGGTCAAACCCAGTGTGATTTTTGGCGTCAAGGTTTTGCTCCCACTACATGTTTCTATTCATTCATTCCTTCATTCATTCATTTATTGCCTCTAATTTCAGTGAGGTTCTCCCTCTCACTGATGAACCTCGGGAACAGAAGACAGACATTCACAGAGGAATGGTTTATATTCTAAGCACAGCAAACACACGCTTGCACCAGAACCAGCCCGATGCGGCGGAAAAGATAGAACGAACCATTGTGCACAGTGGCGGCTACATTACTGCTTGGCAATATAGAGTTAATGATACAGAATGCTGAAAGATTTCTTAAATGAGATTTTAAACAGAGAAGGATCTCTTTTCTTTTTAATCTGTAAAATTGTATTAGCACAGCAGGCTAGGTTAAGGATCTGTAACGTTCTTGTAGGGAATATTTGATCTGCAATAAGGAAGATCATAAGTACATTAAATTAACTGCATTATTGATTATGTAAAGCTTCCCCTAAGAACAAAAATATGCAGAGATATTTTACACATCTTACAGAGATTAATGACTGATCGAAGCTCAAGGTTCTGTTCTGATTTCCATGGAAACAGACCGAGACGGGTTTATTCCTTCTGCTTTTTTGGCTCAGATAGCCAATTAAAGGGGGAGAATAAGCCTAAATTGGTTTAACTATGAAATAATATACACTGGATTTGATTCGTTACCAGATATAGCAATTTATTATGGAGAATATAAGTTTGATACATTAAAGAATTTTATGTCACCATTAACAGTGGCCATGTCCCTGACAATCTGAGTGCAATTGTGTGTATGAAAATGTGTGTATGATACTATAAACCAGGGGTACTCAACTGGCGGACCCAATACCCAATACCCAATACTACTACAGGTACTCCTGTCCGGACCCAATGTCATTCCTGATTAACTGGATACGGACCAAAACAAAACCGTAGCATATATTTCAGGGCTATTGAAAAAACACTCCGTCACGAGTGTTACGTTCACGAGTGTTACCATTACCATCCTCAGGTCACAGGTATCTGCCAAAATTGGACCGCGGACAAATTTAGTTGAGTACGCCTGCTATACACCTTAGCAACTTTTAAAAATGCTATACAAAAAAGAGAAAAGGCCTGTGTGATATCATAACCTCTCAAGGTCAAAGGCCATGACGCGTCTTATTGAGAGTTCTATTACATAAAATGACTGTATCCAAGCAAAGAGCCATAACCAAACTATATGCACAATTGATGCAAGGTCAGTTTCACCAGATCTGAGAGCAGAACCTCTTCACCGCATTGCAACATCTACAGAGGTTGATACAGCAATTTATTTAAATCATTTTTTTCAATATTTCCATGACGCTACATGATGGCACAGTAGGAGCACTGCTCAAAAACCATCCTAGTTCACAACATACTAAAACGGTGACCCTGTGAAGAGGGATGTATCCAAGAAGGCCTCGAGCTCCCATTAGATCCATCAATCATCTAAACCCCACTCCCTCCAAAGCGTCCAGAAGAACAGCGCCTTGGTACACGCTTGCTGCCCATTGCGCAAGTGCCACATGGTGGGATCTATGGGCTGTTGGGCCAAGCGATCCTCTTCCACAGGCCTGACAGAAGGGGGCGCCGTAGGTGGGACGAGGCATGCTGCAGAAGATGCCAAAGCAGAAAAATGATCCCCTGCCGTTTTGGCTCCTCTCTCTGCCGCCTCGGTGTCGGTAGGGCCACGGAAACACACGCCGACACACCATGCGGTGACACAGCGTCCAGGGATGGTCACAGCCCAGCACACCAGCCGGCCATGTGCCGCTTGGTCAGGAGCTTGTTATGTTAGCCAACGTACCAGGACCAGATCACAGTTCTACACTGTTCCCTGAAAAACAAACTGGTCTGAGTCTTACTGGTTTATAGCACTGCTTTTGTTGAATTGATTCTCAGCAGTGTTGCAAGGATCTGGTTCAATTACAGCAGGGCACAATGGCTGTGAGGATAGTAGCAACATTTAGAGGAAGATTTGCCACAGAGTCAATATTTTGACAACAGGGCAACATTTAGGAGTATCCATTTACACCTGATTTTAAAATATGTACTGCGTATACACTCAAGATATCAGAGTCGTGTGCTGGGTTTTGAATCTAAAAAGAAACAGCTCATCTCATCTCATATATATCTACATCATCTCATTCACAAAGACTAAGAGATGAGGGACAGCTGCTACTACACTTTGCACATATTAAACAGAGTGATGCAATCTGGTATATTCTTATTACTTATAGGGACTTTGTAGCCTTTTGCAGTTTATGCACAAATCTGAATGACACATAGAAAATTGGTGCTTGTTGAACGCATCCCTGCAACAGTACGCTCATCCGAAGGTCTTGTATTTTCCTGTGATGTATAAGTAAGACATTTTTTAATGGGTGAGAGAAAAACAAAATCAGATATCTGGTCTCTACTCATTCATTACTTTTCCACACATTGTTAGAGATCAGTCTAAGATCATAGTGACCTAGTTATGCCAGGACTAGGAGGGGAGAGGGTGACGTTAGAGCTATACCGAGAGACCAAATGGCTTTACTGATTCAACCTCACTGCGCTCAGAGTCTCAGGTGAGATGGTGGGGGATTAAACTGGTGCGGCAAACAACGAAAAGTCCACCAGCACGTGAGAAGAGTCAGTTGGTGCTCAGCACAGAGTCGGTCGCCTATTGCAAACTATTGCAGATCAAAAGAAAACAGAGATTAGAAGATGTTCTTCAAATGTCCTGACAGGGAAAATTTTCTAGAGAGGCAGTACTCACTACAGTCCATATCCAACCCAGACTAGACATGTAGTGCATTACATGTGCTATGATGCTTTTCATTTAACAGCACTTAACTTGTATTCCTACTGCCAATGAATCACTTGCCATATCTTAACTTGGTTTTAGCACTGAATAACAGTGAAAATTAAATGAAATCAGAAGATTACCTTATGAGCTCTGAAGAATTAAAGAATAAAATTGAGGTATTGTTCACAGTGTGCAAATAAATGGGACCTTTAAACCCCCTAAGCACCAAGATCCGGTGGCCGTTAGGGCATCAGGGTAGGTAGCATGTATACGCTAAAGAACAGAGGACACAGTACGATCCGAAACTTGTAGAGAATGTTGCTCGTCATGCTTACGACACGTGAGGCAGATCTCCAGAAAACAAGAGCTTGATTAGAAAGAACACTAGTCAGCGCCTGTGTTGGGTAAATTTAGGTACATAACTATCGAAGAATTTTATTTTATAACGTTTTAATGCCTACTGTTTAGAAAGGTACAATTCACCATGGATGAAAGAAAAAACATTACTACAAGAGACACTCCTGTGGTGCTGTGTTTTCTTTGTTACATATATCTCATCTAAGACTATCAACACACAATGACTAGATCACATGCAACCTATACTGAAGGACAATGCATTTTGTTTTAAGCTCCTATTATCACAGATCTCAAGATCTCGAGTTTGTCCTCTGCCAGACGCACCCACCCAACTGGACCACCAAGCAGGAAGACGGAAGTACAATCTTTTGATGTCAGCAGAGAGAGATTCACACAGAAACCCCCTTATTTCCAAAACAATGTGGAGAGTAACACACAATGCAGGGGAGGCACTGCCCTGAAAATACCACTGCAGCAAGACTTCCTGCTCAGCTCAGGACACTTACAGGGAGGATCCGATTCAAGACGCCGCTTATATTCCAGAAGATATAAGACAAAAGCTAAATTCAAAGGAATTGAGTTATGTTTAGCTCATTACTCTGGACACCGGTGAGAAAATGTTTTATACACATAAAATAATCTTGAAAGCAAGATATCACTCTGGTCTCATATAGTTATATATAGGACAGTTAATTCCAATTTAATGCGTTATAAACCACATATGGGAAAGACATTAACATGCAAGCGTCTCCACCCTGCGCTAAAGATAAATCGGATAAAATCGTGCACCTCAAGTCGACTCACAGGCAAAGTCGTTTTGGTAAAGGCACGACAGCTTGCGAGTGTAAAGGACTTTCAGACAGGGTACGACTGCAGTCACATATACACCATCACATCGTCTGTCCCCCCGGGAGCTGCAGCAACACAACTTCCGAGGACACAGTTGGACTGATGATTACACACAGGGAGAATGTACGACAGCCTACAGGTTGCAGAAGCATCAACACACACGTGTGGACGTCGGAAGGGGCCGACAGTACCCCGACGGGCCGACGGTACGCCGACGGTACCACGTATCGGACATTTTAGTTAAACATATTTTCCTGCACATCTCCAGATCATCACATCACTGTGTGATAGAGATCGTCCATGCACGGAGCATCGTTGATGGGGAAGAAAAATCATGCAACCTGTATGTTCAATAACATAAATAAAACGCCTGTCAAATTCATCAGGTTCGCACCCTAATTGGGTTGTGCAATTACTGTATGAAGCGTCCTCAATGTTCAAATGATTCATTGTAAGATGTTCCACCTAAACTGTGAATCATGCCATGTGTACTGATGATTCACGGGGATGGCAACTTCATATCAGGATCAACTGATACAAACACACCAACCATATGAAACGATTATATGAACTAATGTGTTAGTGGTGTTAGAGGTGAAATGCACCATTCCCTTTAGATCTGCACCATCTGCAGTGGGGTCTACACACCACCACACGTCACATGAGTCTGTCCAACACCAGGACTTACGTGCTTCTGTTGCGACTATTCCCTTCCCCAAGTCAGTGCCAAGATCTTCGCAATCCATTTTGTTCTGTTCGATTAGGCGGATAGTCGTGTGGTCCCGATCAGCCGTATACTCATTCCTCCGGGACTCAGAAGATCTGAACAACTCGGGTCAGCTCGGTCCAACCTTCTCGCACGTCCACAGGCGAGAGAGAAGCGGGTTGTTTAAGAACAGTCTTGAAATGTGAGGAAACAGTGCGCTTTCTAATATCTGCCTCAAAACCGAAAGTCCTCTGGGCCTGGTGGGTGTTAAACGTGGAGAACTTTCACAGACACTCAAGAGGAACCGCCGCCCAGGTCCACAGCTGATGGTATGAGCGCAACAAGAACCCACCTACCTCGGCGCTGTAGTTCGACTGTACCAATAATACGGAGGGATGGGTGTACAAAATGCGTACAGCTTAATCGTTTAATTCCGTTTTATAGATAGGTTAAATTTCAGCTTTACATTAGTTATCTATGATACATTACTACTGTTATCTTTGGATGTAAGACTACTTTCTTTCCAGGCATTTAATTATTTTCGATGTTTGAGTCCCTACCTCCCTTACACATGAAGTGGATCCTACCCGTGATTTTAACTTATAGGCTACCAACTGTTTGCTCTCAGCTGATCGCTGGTACGCGTTAACGTGGACCTTTAAACGAGCTAAAACACGCACTGTATCCCATTGTCTTATATTCCACTGGTATCAGCGACTGGGTTCTTTGTAAGTAAGTATTTTGTTAACCTCATTAAGGGTCGCCAGTTGTTTAAGTGGATATAATCTTCTCAAGATTAAAGCAGACCTACTGGAACTATCAAATCTCAGGAACTAAACAATGAGGTCCTGTTGAACATAGATGATATAGTCTGACAGTGTGATCTTTGAAGTTTCCATCAGTCTTCCACTTTTGATTTCTACTCTCCACAGTATTTACGTATTCATTTAGATGTGTGTGTGTGTGTGTATGTGAGTGTGTGTGTGTGTGTGTGTGTGTGTGTGTGTGTGTGTGTGTGTGTGTGTGTGTGTGTGTGTGTGTGCACTGTTTGAGAGCAGACACGGAGCAGATGAGAGGAGGGGGTGTAAATGCTTGAGAAGGGACATCCCATCCCCAAAAACAGCCATTGAGGCTCCTTTGTGCAGCTGTTGGTCTATGTTAGCACAAACCCTGAGGAGCCACCTGGCACTACAACTGGACCCAGAGGAAGACGTGAAGGGTGGAGGGTGGAGGGGTGAAGGAGTGGAGGGGTGGAGGGGCCAGTGTCCTGCATTCAGAAGCCTTAAACCACAGACCTGCAAAGTATGTTGACTGAGAGACAGATTATAATCTGGGGTTGAAACATCAGAAAATAACTTTTTTTTTAAGTCTATTTTTTTCACAGTCAAATGCAAGCACAGATTAAATATGTCAAGTGATACTACGGTGTGACAGAGTAAAAATGCTACAAACGATAACAAAGATTTGGTGTAACTTGCCTGACAGCATGTCGTATCTGGACATGAAAATGCAATGAATGTGATTGTTGCCTGTGTCACATCAGTTCATGAACTGGACTTAAAATGGTTCTGTAAAACATGACATGGAGTAATTTATGTTATAGTTATTATAGCATTAAAAATAAGCAGTGTTGTATAAAGTATTAGAGACCCATACTTGAGTAAAAGTACAAGTACTCTATAAAAAAACTGACTTGAGTAGAAGATGTGTTCTTTAAAAACTTTACTTAAGTAGAAGTACAGAAGTATTCAGCATGTTTGTACTTACCTATTGCAAGTAGTTTATTCTAAAAATGTATTACTCAAGTACTGAAAGTAAAAAGTACAAGTATTGTGTTTTGAATTAATTAAAGAAAGCCGTCAAAGTTTGATTATCAATTGTTTTTATATATCTCTTACAAATCAAAGATGTAAAAGACCACAAATACAAGTGTTCTGTATAGGGGTGACCTGCAATAGTCGTTGATTCGACTATAGTCGACTATACCCCCTAGTCGACTATGAACGTCATAGTCGAATGTACCATTCTAACTGCATGGGGGTGCCCAAGGATGTTGCTAAGCATTAGTTGTTATATGAAATGTCTTTGTTTTCGTTATATATAGCCTTTTGTCAAATAAAATCATCCTAATTTCTGTTAATAAATATTTTTAAATGATGTGTGCGCATTAACAATAGGCATCTTCCTTACTACACATTAATAAAACACACCTTGCAGTTGTACAATCCAAATGAGCGGAGTTGAAAACACGCTACAGGATAGTCAGCATCTGCAGAGATTATAATGGCTACTAAAAAAACTTCAAAAGTGTGGGAGTATTTTGAAAAAGAAAAAGATAAAAATGAATCAAACAAAGTAAAGTGCAAGTTATGTCATCAACGTCTTTCATTTCACACGACAACAACCAACATGGCATACCATTTAAAACGCGTAAGGCGAAGAAAAAAAAACAGTTCAGTCGTTTGTCGTTTCGGTCGTGTCGTCTCGATGCGTCTCAGCAACTTACTTGCAGATCAAAAAAGAGACTATGTTGGTGGTCAGATGAAGAGTCTCAACCAAAACAAAGAGGCCCAAGAACAAATTACCTCGGCCACCACCACAAGTACACAGTAAGCACAAAAACACCCAAATATTGTGTAGGAGTAGGATTGAGAAACCCTGACATACCGAATGTTCTCTACAAATATATTAAACTCCAAATAATATATACATACATAATTAAAATGCACTGTCCCTTATCAAATAAATCAAATATATTTGTATAGCACTTTTCACAACACATGTTGTCACAAAGCGCTTTACAGGATTTACAAGGTTAACAATACTATGGGTCCAAATCCCTAATGAGCAAGCCAAAGGCGACAGTGGCAAGGAAAAACTCCCTAGATGGTGGGGAATAGGAAGAAACCTTGGGAGGACCAAGACTCAAAGGGGAACCCATCCTTCATTGGGCGGCCCGTTAACACACAAATTACACAAAAACAAATTATACAGACGAATACACAAGTCATAAACAAATCACATAATCAGGCTAAGTATAAGGTAACTAGAATAAAAGTTCTGGGTGTTGATATTGTCAATGTAAATGTCTTGTGATGAACGCCAGGTTTTCATTCCGTGTCGGAACGATGACACTGGTATTGTAGGCTCCAACTGCAGTGTTACTCCCCAGGTGAACCTCGGAGAAGAAAGATAAGTGATGTGGTAAATATGTAACAGATTATTCAAAGGCCAAACTAAACAGATAAGTCTTTAGTCGAGTTTTAAACATTGAGACTGTGTCTGAGTCCCGAATAAAGGCAGGAAGATTATTCCACAGTTGTGGAGCTTTAAAAGAAAAGGCTCTTCCACCTGCTGTGATCTTTGTGATCCTAGGAACAGTTAATAACCCTGCGTCCTGTGAACGAAGTGAACGTGCTGGGTTGTAATGATCAATAAGTTCACTAAGATACTCTGGAGCTAAGCCATGCAGTGTTTTATATGCTAATAAAAGTATTTTATAGTCAATACGGAATCTAACTGGCAGCCAATGTACTGACGATAGTACAGGACTAATGTCCTTACCTCTTCTTAGCTCCAATATCAAAACCACAGCTTACAGCCAAGGGGAAACCAGTAAACCCTCCAAACACTTGTAGGTACCTGATCATACCTGCATTGAAATACAAAAAAGAATGACTTAAATGTATTTATATTTAAAGGTACATGCCATTTATTCACAGCCCCAAGTCTACCCAGAGTAAGGCAGCATTGGATGGAGGTCAACTTCAGGGCACTGCCTTCATGTCAGAGTAAGATTTCACTAAACAACGCTAAAAGAAAAATATCAGCAATGTTAACATTCAATAAATCTCCTAGCAGAACTACTCGCACACAGAATAGGGGCAAGGAATCCAGTCGACACTTCTGAAAATGAGGAAGAAAAGTGTAAAACAAAGAAAACCTGCATACTTCCACATTATACCTACTAAATTACTACAACACCACATTTTAACCCAGTCAGAATGTGGATTTTAGAACAGAATGTGGATTTTTAGACATTTAGAATGTCCTCCTATCAAAGTAAGGTTATAGGGTACAGTAAAACAGATACTCCATGTAAACTTAGCTTGTTCCCTAAAATGCAGACAGTATCTGCAGTGTACCTTTATAAAGAAATTACAAACACATATGAACACACATGTACTTACCAAAGAAATATTCTTTCTATAGCGCAACAGCCACAATATGAGTCCTCCGATTGGTCTCGCATCTCCACCTCATGGTAGGACACATACTGAAAGTTTAAAATGTTTACTCTAAGCAGTGCAATATTACACATACACTGGGTCTTCATATGAAATATTTGTTGTTGGGCACAGTAGTTTAAGACAATGTCCTTATTTTATCCTTATTTTTGTCCATTGCATTGACTCTAATTACTGCATGTTTTTACTACTTTTTTAGCATCAAGAGCTCGCGCCTCAGGACGTTTAATACCCTCCCAGTGCACTCGTATGTTTTCAACAATTTAATTCCAAACTAAATTTCACTAAACATCCTTGCTAAAATTAAATATATCCATGTATATAATAATCTGAATACAAATCTTTTTGAATATTCATTTAAATTTTATTGTTGTGTATGTTATATATGTCACAGCCACTGATTGATGCATCCTTGAGGCTATTGGTGAGGTGCAGCTGCAACTGCAGCATTTAACTGCAGTTGTTCAGGCAATGGCAGGAGAGAGGATTTGTGAAATGTGAAATTTGTGGAAGAGGAAGATTTGTGAAATGTGGTTTAATATTTTAGTTTTTTTGCCTGTGAGCCAACTCCCCGGATGTTCCAAGATAGGAATTTTAATGTAGGCATCAAAGTGTTATTGTTAATGTAAGTTCTGTTAAGTTCTGTGTGTGAGTAGGTGACAATAAAACAGGTGGTGAACATATAAGGGGAAGAATAACATTAAATAAACAGAAAAGGATAAATGTAGGAGGGTGAGACATTTTGAGGTAGGGGATCACAGGATACATGTGCTGAGACTTCTTGGAGACAATAGCGTAGACTTATTCAACATTTTTTGTTGTGTAATTAGGGTAACCCTCAGGTTTGTTTAGAGTTCACTGGCTTGTGTGTTTATGTTGGTGTGTATGAGTGTATGGCTGCAGTGGTGTGATGATTGAGTGAGAGAGTTAGTAGAGCCAGTGGGTAGTGTCCTTGTTATTGTATAGTTGTCCATTAATGTATAGTTTGTCTACTATAATGAATGCTTTATGTCCTTGTTGAATCATTTCTTTGCAAATTGGAAATAATTTTTGACGTCTGCATGATTTCTTTTGGAAATTGGTAATTCAATCCGAAGTTGGTTCCTTTAAGCTCCTTTCCTTGTCGCTGTACCTGTATTTTTTGTTTAAAATGTTCGACTTTGCGACTATTCTCACCTTTAGCAGTTAGTGCAAAAAAGCATAAATTTTCTCCCAACCCAGTTCAGATGTCCACAGCCTGTATATGCGTGATAGATTTGGTAAAAGTACAAACCTTTCTGCTCCTCAGCTAAGAAGGGCTCCCTAGGATGCCGTGCAGGCGAACCCGGCTCCCTGTGACGCCACCCAGACTCCCCAGGATGCCGCGCTGGCTTCCCAAGCTGCCGCCCATCACGCCGGCCTTCTACGCCGCCGCCCATCACGCCGACTTTCACGCTGACTTTGACGCCAGCCTTCACGCCGGCCTTCACGCCAGCCTTCACGCCGGCCTTCACGCCTGCCTTCACATCGGCCTTCACGCCGGCTTTCACGCCGGCCATCACGCCGGCCTTCACGCCGGCCATCACGCCGGCCATCATGCCGGCCTTCAGGCCGGCTTTCAGGCCGGCCTTTACGCCGGCCTTCGGGCCGGCCATCGGGCCGGCCATCACGCCGGCTTTCACGCTGGCCTTCATGCCGGCCTTCACGCCGCCCGTAACCCAGCCACCCGTGACGCCGCTGCCCGTTACGCCGCCGCCAGTCATGCCGCCGCCAGTCATGCCGCCGCCCGTGACGCTGCCCTTCACGTCGCCCGTGACGCCACCCGTGACCCAGCTGCCCGTCACGCAGCCGCCCATCACGCAGCCGCCCATGACGCAGCCGCACGTGATGCAGCTGCCCATGCCCGCCGCCCGTGCCCGCCCCCGGGGATCCCGAGATCGCCGCCCGTGTTCCCATTCCTACTGATAAGAGTAAGTTCCTTTGAGATGGCATCCTAGCTCCTCGGTTACATTTTAACTATTTATAGTAGGTCTAATTACAATTCAGGTTGTTGCAAAATAGAATGTGTAAATGATTTATCCAAAATGAATATCATGAAGTAAGCGGTACTGGCTTTCATGTATGAAAGTGTTCATGATGCTGTTTTACGTCAGGGGCAGAGACAGGTAATTTTATGGGGAATATGTCTTTAGCTTTTGGTGTGATTAAGTTTGAGGGATTAAAACCATCTGAGGACATTATTACGATCGAAATCTCTGACCAATACTATTCTCACCTTTAGTGGTTAGTGCAAAAAAAGCATTAATTTTCTCCCAACCCAGTTCAGATGTCCACAGCCTGTATATGCGTGATAGATTTGGTAAAAGTACAAACCTTTCTGTTCCTCAGCTAAGAAGGCCTCCCCATGTCACCGCCCAGGCTCCCCAGGATGCAGCCCAGGACACCGTGCCGGTGAACCTGGCTCCCCAGGATGCTGCATCTGCTGCCCAGGACGCCGCGCCGGCTGCCCAGGACGCCGCGCCGGCTCCCCAGGACGCCGACCAAGAGGCCGCGCTGGCTCCCCAGGACGCCGACTAAGACGCCGCGCCGGCTCTCCAGGACGCCGCGCCGGCTCCCCAGGATGCCGACCTCAGAGGCGACGGTGACACCGCCGCCCGTAGACGCCCCCAGTGTTCCCCAGGAGGCCGGAACTAAATCTATGTTAAGACAACGCGAATACGGTTAGCGTTGAATTGAATACGGTTCAATCCGAAGTTGGTTCCTTTAAGCTCCTTTCCTTGTCGCTGTGCCTGTATTTTTTGTTTAAAATGTTTGACTTTGCGACTATTCTCACCTTTAGCGGTTAGTGCAAAAAAGCATAAATTTTCTCCCAACCCAATTCAGATGTCCACAGCCTGTATATGCGTGATAGATTTGGTAAAAGTACAAACCTTTCTGTTCCTCAGCTAAGAAGGGCTCCCCAGGATGCCGTGCAGGCAAACCCGGCTCCCCGTGACGCCGCCCAGGCTCCCCAGGATGCCGCGCCGGCTTCCCAAGCTGCCGCCCATCACGCCGGCCTTCACGCCGCCGCCCGGCACGCCGACTTTCACGCTGACTTTCATGCCAGCCTTCACGTCGGCTTCACGCCTGCCTTCACGCCAGCTTCACGCCTGCCTTCACGCCGGCCTTTACATCGGCCTTCATGCCGCCCTTCACGCCGCCCTTCACGCTGGCCATCACGCCGGCTTTCTGGCTGGCTTTCACGCCGGCCTTCGGACTGGCCATCACGCCGGCCATCACGCCGGCCATCACGCCGCCCATCACGCCGGCTTTCACGCCGGCCTTCACGCCGCCCGTAACCCAGCCACCCGTCACGCCGCTGCCCGTTATGCCGCCGCCCGTTACTCCGCCGCCAGTCACGCCGCCGCCCGTGACGCTGCCCTTCACGTCGCGCATGACGCCATCCATGACCCAGCTGCCCGTCATGCAGCCGCCCATGACGCAGCCGCACGTGATGCAGCTGCCCGTGACCGCCGCCCGTGCCCGCCCCCGGGGATCCCGAGATCGCCGCCTGTGTTCCCATTCCTACTGATAAGAGTAAGTTCCTTTGAGATGGTATCCTAGCTCCTTGGTTACATTTTAACTATTTATAGTAGGTCTAATTACAATTCAGGTTGTTGCAAAATAGAATGTGTAAATGATTTATCCAAAATGAATATCATGAAGTAAGCGGTACTGGCTTTCATGTACGAAATGTTCATGATGCTGTTTTACGTCAGGGGTGGAGACAGGTAATTTTATGGGGAATATGTCTTTAGCTTTTGGTGTGATTAAGTTTGAGGGATTAAAACCATCTGAGGACATTATTACGATCGAAATCTCTGACCAATACTATTCTCACCTTTAGAGCCGCGCCGGCTCCCCAGGACGCCGACCAAGACGCCGCCCCGGCTCTCCAGGACGCTGTGCCGGATCCCCAGGACGCCGACCTCAGAGGCGACGGTGACACCGCCGCCCGTGGCCGCTGCCCGTAGACGCCCCCAGTGTTCCCCAGGAGGCCGGAACTAAATCTATGCTAAGACAACGCGAATACGGTTAGTGAGATTTCACATTAACAACTGACAGACTATTAATTGTAAATTCCTCTCTTAATGCCATTTCACCTAAATTCGATGTTTTTGCGGGGTAGCTAAGTATTGGTTAAATATAACATTTGAGTGTGATTGTAGAGTGTGTTGGGTCGAGGAGGTAAAATGAGGATATCCATTTTGGAGTACCAGCTAACATTTTATTTCATTTTATTTTATTTATTTATCCTTTTATTTATTTTATTTTCCTTTTTATTTCGTTTTATTTATTTTTATTTTATTTTATTAACGTATTTCCTCAGTTTTTGAAACTGCTGGATATAAAAGACATATACTATTTAGTGTTATTTAAGTTTTAAATATTCTATCTGTGACGTTCGGGCTACGCCAAGGACGAGACACAGAATCCTCGATTTTGTAGACAGACGTCACTTTTTAATGCACACAGGTATTGCGCAATAGCGCACGAGAAACACACACGAGTCACACAACGTGCAGACTTAGACAACGACGAGCACAGGACACTGCGCGAGCGCACATTAAATAGACAAACCACATTAACCCCAGGTGATTACGAGACGATTCACAGGTGAGACGGATTATCACATGACATAGCTATCACCACGAAATATCCACAGACGCAGACGATGCACGTAGACTACGTAAACACACGCCCAAAAGGGAGGGGCTGGGGTCCTCAACGTGACAGACGCCCCCTCCAAGGGCACTACCCGTCCCGGGGTGCCAACAGGACCGAGTGCCCCGAACCCACGACGATGGGCGGATCCGACGCGCTCAGTTCTGCGTCTGGGAGGTGACTGCCCTTGGCGAAGCGTCCATCACGAATCGCCTAGCACACCCTCCATGGGAAGATGGGGGAAAAGACATTAAACACATTAAACGGCACATTCACAAACACACACACAGGCACGTTCACACACAGTGGCACAAACGGGAACAGGGGGTTTGGCAGACACACGGGAAGACTGACGAACACTGGCACAGACAAACACATAACATGCGCCAGGCTGCGCGCCAGGAGTAGAGCATAGAGGGTAGAGAGATCGGGAGCCGCAGTGGTCGGTCCTCCGCCAGGCGTCGCTGCGAAACCTCTGTTGGGAGCAGCTTGGCTGGCGGACGCGCCTGGTGCAGCGCGGCTGGCTTGCGCGCCTGATGCAGCGCGGCTGGCTTGCGCGCCTGATGCAGCGCGGCTGGCTTGCGCGCCTGGCGCACCGCGGCTGGCGTACGCGTATGGAGCACCGCGGCTGGCGTACGCGCCTGGTGCACCGCGGCTGGCAGACGCCCCGTGCGGGCCGTTTGGGGTTTCCTCGGCAATGTCCATGTCCTCCTCCCTCCCCTGGCTCCGCTCCATGGACTGCTCCGGGCTGCCACCCCGGGAGCAGTCCATTTTACTGTCGCCGGAGAGAGTGGAAGAGGGCGTCCGCTTCCCTCTCACGGTCTCCACAGACATCTCTGAGGGGGGAGGGCTCTCTTCTCCCTCCGTGGTATAGGAGCCCTCGGACGAAGGGTACTCCCCCTCTTCCTCACCTTTCTCTGCGGTGCGAGAGGGGCACACGGGCGGAGGGAGGTAATCCTCGTCCTCCGACTCGTCCTCCGACTCATCCTCCCCACCGTAGTCCACGGTGGAGGCATCACCCACAGACGGAGGGTAGTCGTCCTCCTCTTCTCCTCCGCCGTAGTCCACAGTGGAGGCGTCACCCACAGATGGAGGGTAGTCCTCCTCCTCTTCTCCACCGTAGTCCACGGTGGAGGCGTCGCATAATGACGGAGGGTAGCCTTCCACCACGTCATCTGGCTCCTCCTCCCCACCATAGTCGACGGTGGGGGCGTCGCATATAGAGGGGGGGTAGTCCTCTACCTCCTCCTCCTCCTCCGACCCGAACTCGCTCTCTGGGGTGGACTCGGTAGCACCCATGACGAACGAGCCCACCCTCAGAGGCGAGAGAGCGCGGGCTGGAGGAGCGTGTCTCTCCCTCCAGATCCTCACCGCGCCTTGCCGGAAGATCTCCGCCGTCTCGGGGTCCCGGTTCTCGAGCCCCCGGGCTGTGGCCAGCTGGTAAGCACACACCGGGTCTCTCTCCAACTCCTCGACCGTCGGTATGGCTTCTTGGCTCGTGAATGCCCACCCGTATGGGCGAGGGATCCCTGGAAGGAGAGGGGTGCTTCTCCTGCCACACCCTTACTGCCGTCTGGTGGTATTCCTCAGCCAACCAGGGAATAGCGGTCTCTCGAGCCGCGCACAGCATATAGGAGCACTCCGGGTCTTGCCGGAGCTGCTCCATAGTCGGCGTGGCCGGACGGCGCGGAGGGGAGGAAGACGTGCGGTGATGCCGCTTACTCTGCTTCTTGCCCTTCTTGCGCTTTGGCTTGTAGCCTGGCATCTCGGTGTCTCTTACGACTCGTCGTTCTGTGACGTTCGGGCTACGCCAAGGACGAGACACAGAATCCTCGATTTTGTAGACAGACGTCACTTTTTAATGCACACGAGTCACACAACGTGCAGACTTAGACAACGACGAGCACAGGACACTGCGCGAGCGCACATTAAATAGACAAACCACATTAACCCCAGGTGATTACGAGACGATTCACAGGTGAGACGGATTATCACATGACATAGCTATCACCACGAAATATCCACAGACGCAGACGATGCACGTAGACTACGTAAACACACGCCCAAAAGGGAGTAGCCGGGGTCCTCAACGTGACACTATCACTTAAAGAAATAATATAATTATTAGGAGTTCATACTTATTATACCTGTGTCACCTCTTAACTCTATAGCTGTGATCAGCAGCTATGGGCCCTGTCTTTACAGGTCCAGTGGTGCAGGGGGCTTCCTCTTTCTGAGTGCGGGGCGATGCACAAAAATGGTGGGAACAGCATCTGCTCTCAGCCTAGTCTTGCCCTGTTTGGTTTTGATGAACTGGTCAGCTTCAAAATGTGCCTGCAGAGTGATGTGAATTTACTCCTCACACATGACAACTCAGTTTTGTCTACCCATATACATATCCCATAGTGGGTGAATACACAGTATTAGAGAACATTTACTGGATATGTATACACTCATTACACATATAAAAAACAACCAAGGATGTGCAACAAATTCAAATTCATATCACATCAATACTCATAATAATCATTTTCTCCAGTCTTTTTCTCCTCTCGCTCTTTAAGCCAAAGAACCATAGGGGATTCAATGGAGCCTGCAACTAGATAGCACCCTCACCCTGCACCCGAGTCTGTCTGGAGCAGGGGTGCCCACAGTTTTCAGCTTGCGAGCTACTTATAAGATGACCCAGTCAGAAAGATCTACCGGGGGTGGCGGCGAACGTAATTTGTTGAGCGGGGGGGGGGGGGGGGGTGGCGGCGAACGTAATATGTTGAGCGGGGGGGGGGGGGGTGGCGAACGTAATTTGTTGAGTGGATTGCAGATTGGCTACCGTGAATGTCAATCAAAATACAACCGTCAGTGCAGATGTGCGATTCATCTACTACTATTTTATGTGACGCGATCTACGCACATTCCTTCGCGATCGACCGACACTTCCTTCGCGATCGACGTAATGAGCACCCCTGGTCTGGAGTCTTTGATTTTTTTTGTTCACTATTCTGTATTTTAATAAATCAGGCATTAAGCTTTCCAATAGTGTGTTTATTGTGAAAAGTGCAAATGCAGTGTTTGATGATTACCTCACATATTGAGAAAAATTGGGAGGGAAAATAATTTTGGGCCAGATTTGGGCATGAAACTCCCGGGCTGAAAAGGGGGCCCACTCCGGCCCTGCGAGTAACTATATAGCACGTAAAAAATGTATTGGAGTAAAAGTATTAAACTGATGGAAAATATGTAGTGAAGTAAAAGTGGAAGTAGGAGAAAAAAATAATACTCCAGTAAAGTACAGATACAGCATTTTAGTACTTAAGTACAGTAGTGAAGTAGTTCTACTTCGTTACTATACAACTCTGAAAATAAGTAAATGTATCATGACACATGCTACCATATTGTAACCTTTTTTATTGTTATGCTGATATTATTGACTTACATTAGACTTTTTTTTCAGAAATGTATTGCACTGTTATTGAAATACAGTGTTGCTTGTTGATGATAATATTTTCCCAGCTGCATCTCATACTTACAAGGTTGAATTCCATCTAGCAAAATAATACAGGATGATTAGGTGGCATGCATACGTAGTTACGGTGCTATTCATTGCTTGTGCAGTGTTAGTATAAATATTCAGGTTTATGATTGTTTAGGGAGGGCATATGACAAAAAATAGAAGATCTTCACATGTTAGTACTGTGTGAAAAGCATCTCTAAGGAAGATAGGACAAGCAGGGCAATGCTAGAGAGAATGAGACAGGAGGCAGTGTATTAAGGGTCCAACCAAATACGGTTGCACAGGAAAGGAGCCCCCCGTTTGAGAGAGAGAGAGAGAGAGAGAGAGAAAGAGAGAGAGAGAGAGGCTTCATTCACAAACAGCAGCTGTCTCACTGCTCTTGATGCCACTCACAGTCTCTTTCTCTCTCTCTCTCAAACACATACATGGACACACCTAGGGACAAATTCACACGTTCACCAACATAATCTCTGTGGGCACTCAGTAAGCGAATATTGCGTAACTGAAGTTGAATAGTGAGATCTTAGTAAGGGAGACTGAAGTAAACAGCATACAGACCTACACAATAGATCAGTGATGTAATCACATCAGCAATGGTGCAGCCACGAGTGTCTGAGAGGACAGGACACCGTGGCTCATGAAGGGGGGACACCAGGAAGCCTTCTGAACACATCCCTGACTGCTGCAGTCAGCGAGGACACGAGAAGCATTTGGTCATGCTCTTTCACTGCACATTTTTTATAGGTTTAAGCTTTTGTGTCATAGACCTCAAGTCTTGAATGCCATTTGAATGTGTGTTGTGTGTTCAGAAAGCAATCATTTCATAAAATGATTTTTATATAAGGTTTGGTTAATAAAGGTAAATGAAAGATGCAACTCTAATACAATGCATTTGGCTGATCAACAGATTTCTCAAGTGTTATAGCCAGATGTTCCAGCTGTATTTGTGCAGTGTATAATGACTTGGCTTAAGCCTTAGACTGAAGAACTAAAGCCCAGGTTCAGTATGGTATTGCTAGAGAAGCCTGCCTATTGTCTGACAGAGTCCACGGGTCAGCCTTTCTGAGTGACCAGGGTCATGCGTGGCCCCTTAATGAAATCACAATAGCAAGAATGCCAGGATTTTCCCCACATGCACTCTTTGAGTGCCACCACTATCTCAGCCCACTGGGATCCTGTGGGAAGGAACATAGTAGCAGGATTTAAACCTTCCGCAGAGTGGCAGGGAGAAAAATCTACTTCTAAAAAAGTATGATGCAACACTGCAGAGCTGCTAGCTTGAGGAGCATGTTTAGTGTAGAGGAGCACGTTTCCTATAGGTCTTTTGAAGCTTTGTTGTGAAGCAGCATTTGCAAGGTCATTCGAAGTTTATTACACGTTCTGGGATATTAATCCTGATCAAGTTAAAATTATTAATTCTTTTTTTTTGCTTTGGTGTTGAATGAAGCAGTGCTATGTTTCTGAGACTGCCATAGGACAATGTACATTGAACAAATATGAAGGAAAAACGGTTTGATCATAACAAAATTCCACAAAAGAGAGACGGTTATGGGAATGGAGCCATTCAGCAGTAAAGAAGAGCACAGCAGGAGATGGCGTCACACGGGGCCGCTAAACTCACACTCATGTATCACACTTTATTTTCAGTATCACCCCATGTATCACCCCAAAAAGTTGTGCAACATTTTGTCCGCATTCATACAACAGTACTGCTTGGTTAACAACCAATGACAATGACAGTAACAATGACAGTAACAAAACAATGTTAAAGACCAAATAATATCCCTAGACAGCTTGCTTGCAACACTATAGTGTTATATTCCTAGAGAACCTTCTGCCCTGTCCTGAAGGTTCAGATTCAGGTAAAGCTAATAAAATGGCCCAGATACTCTGAAGATGTGAAGTCCATATACAACGATAAATTCAGCACAACAATACCAACATCACCAGAAAGGATTTACAATAAAATGTTCCTCTTTTTTTGTATATTTGTATAAACATTATAGATGGTCAGACTATGTGGAATGAAAAGTTTTAGCGTCTGAACTTTATTAAATCAAAGCAACAAAGCAGAAGTATTAGATAAACAATGTGAAACCCATATTCAGCATATTTGTACATATGTGTGTGATGTGTACCTCTCTCTCACACACAGTGTTTCTGTACTGTATAGGTGACCCTGATTCGCTGGGAGACCCAACACGTCCCAGAAGTGCCATGCTGTCCTCCCATTGCTTTGTGCATGCCCCACCCCCCTCTGCTGCAGCCGAGATCCTCCCCTTCTTCTACTCTCTCTCTCTCTCTCTCTCTCTCTCTCTCTCATTACCATGATAAACGGAGGACCGAGAGGGCAAGGAAAGGGAGGGAAAAGGACAAATGAGCCCGTGACCCCCTCCCAACCCCCCCCCCCCCCCCCCCCCAACACTGCTGAGCACGCTTCCAACCCCTACAAACATTTCTAACTCCGTTTAACAAGAGGCAGACGAGGCGTTATGACCTTCATCTGGGTAAGAACATAGACCTGCTCTTTGCAGAGTGAAGTTCATTTTCAGTAATGAACATGAGGCCTCTGGTGATGTTGAAATAATGCCTTCCAGGACCTGTAAGTACATGACCACTCGCCCCTTGTATCATGCTGCAGACCGAAACATGGTGGCTGTTTCAGGGCTATCAAACACTGGGCTATGACCCAGCAAGTGGAGGTAAAGTGGTATCAGCCCCCCCCCCCCCCCTGCTCAGGCTGGCAGGATGTGTATTCTGATGTATATTCTTCAAACTTCAAAGTATGAGTGCTGATGAACTGCTTTATGTCACCATCTAGTCACCATCCATCCATTCATATTCCATCCATCCAATCATCCATCCATCCATCCACATTCCATCCATTCATTCATCCATTTCGTATTCTCCTTCATAGATCGTATATGCAGATAAAACAGGTTGTGGGGTGACGACATGCCAGGTTCACTAAAGCACAGCGACACCCACCATTCATATTCATCCTATTACCCAACCAGTGGAGCTCCGGGTGGAGTTCATGATGGAGGCCGTGGAGTGGAGCACGCTCACATTCTATATACCCCTCAGAGCACGAGAATGTCACTCAAAGAATGAAGCCCCCTCTGTGAGCTAGTTAGTGTCACGCTCAAGCTGCTGTGACAATGTGGTGTAAAATTATATTTCCAGTTGTCACCTCCCTGTTAGTGGGGGAGAAATTCAGCACTGCAGTGTTGATGCAGACACTGACGTTCACCTTAGATGCACGTGCATCTGCAGTGAAAAATTAAACCGTATTAATATTTGTATATCACTTTAATGATCCTGCTCGTGGTCTTCCTCTCCACAGGCTGCACCAGACAAGCCCTCCTCCTCCTCCTCACTCTGCTGGGCCCCTCAAAAGGGCAAATCCCCTTCCTGCAGTACCCGTTCTGCAGAAGACCACATCATTGTTCACGTAAAGGATTAGATACATCACCAGCCTTTACAAGGGGAGGCGGGCTTGCAGCAGGTGTAGGAGCAGAAGGAATCCGTTTAAGGAACTTGTAACGCACAACAGTCCATCCTTGGGTGCACTACCAAATGTCCTAGAGATGCAGTAACACCTCCAGCGATTAGAAGCATGCGTACTGGAAAGCTCACAGCATCAAAGCTCCAACACAAGAAACATAGTGGCAATTAAAAATACGTCTTTAAATGGCCATGTATCCAGGTGGACAAAACCAATAAACAGGCTCAAACTCGCCAGTTCTCTGCCATTCAACACAATCTACGACTTGCCTTTGTGCCCCACAAAGGGACCTATACAAGATTCAAACCCATAGGAAATGAGTCCCTGAGTTCCCCTTTGATGGCAAATGCCAGGTGTAAGGGTTTTTTTTTGTGTGTGTGTGTGTGTGTGTGTGTATATGTGTTACATCATTTGATGGGTGAAACATGTACACGCCAAGGCTTTAACAAACAAGAGTATTAAAATCATTAAGATAATTAGCAAACACATTTTCACATCGTCTAGAAGTGTTCAGTGAGAAATGTTCGAAACAGAAGCTCAAATACTTTAGATTTACTCTTTACATATTTGCAGATTCCAGACAGAGATGTGTCCCGTGCACTGATCAGGGCTTTCGTCCTAGCTCATGTTTTCATCGAGTCCGTCATGTATGCGGCTACAGAGGGCGTCTCTGCAGGTGGCAGTGACAGAGCTGACTCAGCCACCGTCCGGTTCAAGCACATGCACAACCATTATGCCTCATTTCAGTCACATGACTGAGCCATCCTGGCCCATCCCCCAGCACCACGCCGCACCCCCTCCGGGCATGGTGGCACACCTTTCCACAGGCTGCCATCTGAATGATGATGCCGAAAGGAATTCTGGGCCAGAGAGACAAGAGCAAGAATGTGGGCTTGCCTGATCTGCAGACAGCATTCCACAGGACAGGTGAGACATGGAGACATGAGTGTCTTCAGTCTCACTCAGAGTCGTGATCATGTACACACACGTCACTGCAAACAATCTGACTGCAAATACAGGAATGGCTGAAAAACATACTGGAGTCCTGGTGGCATACGTTGATCGGCTGTAATCCTGGGAGCTCTCAGAAGCAGACGCCCTCTCCTGGTAGATTCGGGAAAATACTCTTAACAAAACACAGTCGATGAAAAAGGACTAAATAGTAATTGAGAGACAAGCAACTAAAATGAAATAGACTATTCAAAAGAAAAGAATAGTCTCTAGAAATGTCAGAAACCTTTTCATGTTTCAAATGTTTACTTCACTGAACAGAAAAAAGTATGTTTTCCAGTAATGTATGAAACATCCTAATAGTAAATGAAAAGACCATCAAAGTCATGGAAATATCAACTGCATTTAATTTCCATTCAATGGTTTAAATTTCCATCTTTCTCTTAATATCTTAGAGGGGGCAGATAGATAGATAGATAGATAGATAGATAGATAGATAGATAGATAGATAGATAGAGAGAGAGAGAGAGAGAGAGAGAGAGAGAGAGAGAGAGAGAGAGGGAGGAAAAAGGGGGGAGAGAGAGAGATAGAGAATGAGAGAGAGAGAGAGAGAGAGAGAGAGAGAGAGGGAGAAAGACATGGGCAGACTGTGATACCAAGAGGAGACAAAAAGCTGTTACTATGGTGATGTCAACAGTATAAAAACATGAGGGCACATGGTTGGTATTCTCAAAGCAGAATCATTTCTTCCACATGTGAACTAAGCCTTTCACAGTAACACACACACACACACACACACACACACACACACACACACACACACACACACACACAGTCAAATGATTTGACCTAGGCTTGTAGCACAACATCATACTGTACATCATACTGTATTTTTGGACTGTTTATTGTAAAATGAAATTACCATGACTAATAAACTTAAAGGAGCAATACGTGATTTCTGTCACCAAAAGTTTTTTTTAACTGCTTTATAGTTTTCAAATGAATGAACATGTGGCCATGTTTAAAATAGATCTAGCAGAGAACCACTGAACCATCCCAGCCACAAGGTGTCAGTATAATGGCTGGTTCCTAATGTAAAGATGAATCACTGGAAAATGACTTATTGCTCCTACACGTCCAGTGTTGATTTTCTGATTGTACTAATAAATACATAGCAGGCCATATTGTCATTTATGTAAGATTTTTAAGAACTTCAGTAGTTTTCTTTCCTTCATTCAACATAGTATTAAGGTGTATCATGGAAATGTTATCTTGCGAAACCTGTACCACTCTTATCATGCTTTGGGGGTACCGATAATGTTTAGCTATGCCAGGAATCTAAATACTCCATAGTAAGACCTCATTAAAAGAAGAGTGAACACTAATGTCTGGACACGGTAAAGGAAAGGCCAGCGTGAACCTCTAACTCTGCCTCTGCTGGAAGACCACGTTTGTTGACTGTGTTTGCTACATAAATATATTTGATTTGATTGGATTTGCAAGGCTTCTGTAACATAATGCACTTGAAGTGTCAGTGAATTTACTGTTTAGAATCAGTACATTCTCTTGTCTAAATTGAAACGTCTAGAAATAAATAAGATGTATAAGTCTGTAGGAATTTACACTATCCAAAGCTCATTCACTGTTTACGTCACCACTTCTTACAGCATGAACTTGGACTTCATATTTCTGGGACAAAGATCTCGTTTCTCCTTTTAATACGATGATGGTGAGCTCTGTTTTGTTCATATTTTTGCTCCAAATCCAACACCAGTAAACTGACTCACATTATATTCCCAAACCAGGAGCTGTTGAAACAGGCTCCCCGCAGGATTTGAGGAATTAGGCTCTGGAGCTCGAGTGAAACGCAAAACAAACACCCCTCAGAGTACATACTCCCATAATGACCTACGAGTACTCTATACTACAACATCAACTTCTTTAAAAAAAAGGCACACGGTTGATCTTAAAACCAAAATTAATAGCCATTCCAAATGAAATGAAAATACATAAACAATAATGCCAGAGAAAAGGCACAAATGCTTCCAGCTCACTGAGCTGATAGGACCATGGCTGAGTGCTGTCAGTTGCTTTCTTCACTTTCCTCAGTAACTGAACTCAGATGAGATGTCCTCTGTGTCGAGATGGCTCTCCATATACGACACACCATGCCACCTCTGTACACACACACACACACACACACACACACACACACACTTTTTAGGGACAAAAACATTACTACAATACAGAAACATTACTGCTGATGGTTTCTGAAAGGCGCCCTCCGGTGTGCATGTGCGCTCACTTGATGCCGCAGTATTTCAGGTCATCCCTGCAGGCCGTGTAGAGCAGGACGTCCAGGGTGAAGCCATGAGCCAGGAGCTGCAGGACAGCAAACACAAGAGCATCAGGCCTCTGCACGGCGGTCCCGACTGGAGCGGGACGTGGAGCGGGACGTGGAGCGGGACGTGGAGCGGGACGTGGAGCTGCACTCACTGCGCTTATAGTGTCCTCGTCCACTGGGACAGTGTTCAGCCACCGCACCAGGGCCTGGGTCTCAGTATGCGAACCTTCTGCCTCGTTATCTGGGGAGGGAGGGTGGCCGTATGTTATGATGGGATGGTCTACATGACCACAGGTGTCCTCACTCAAAGAGAGACGACCTGTAGCTGTTATAACACCAAGACAACTCTGTCGTTTTAAATGTTGATAGCATCTGCAATATTCAAGTTAATCTGAATAAGAGTGTTTGCCAAATGCTATAACTGTAAATATGCGAGTAAAAAAGTAAAGTAAAAGTAAAGTCTAGTACACTAAAGTAAAAAAAAGTTTCATGAAAGAAAACTGCACTTTCACAGACTACAGTTAACAGGGAAGGAATATTTAGACAAGCCTCACAAGTTCGTGCCTGGGCTTGGTGTGACTGACTAATGACCATGTCGACATCCAACACCTTTTCCCCTCAGCAGTTATTGTCAGTAATATAGTACTACTTCAGCCACTCGATTCAGCTATCAAAACACTGCTTCACAGGCAAAACATTTTTCCCTAAGAATGAACACTTCAAGAAAGGAGAAGAATAAGGAGGAGAAACAGCAGAAAGCGAGAGAGAGAACACTTACTGTCGGTTTCTGGTGCAGACTTTGTCTTAAGGGAATCTATCTGCCCTTGTTTACTCTGCACTGAGCCCCTGAGCAGTTCCTGGTACTGTTTCTCCTTCTCACTTAGCTGATTCAGTAACCTGGAAACCCAAAATAACGCAAGATGCTCATCAGCCTCGAGGATTCACACATCACTTCACTGTTCTACTATCGCCCCCTTCTGGCTGTTTACGAACCACCTGGAATGTTAGCATCCCAAAACTGAACTGGAATAGTAATATGAACTTCCATGATTCCTACAATGATCACAAACAGATAGGCCAAAATGAGCCATCACTGAAAGATAAATTCTAACAGTCCTGGAGCACCAGAAAAGCCTGTGTTCATCACTTTTGACTTTATCCATTTTATTTCATGAATGACTAAAAACAGACAAAGTTTGCCTAAGCTGGCTGCTGGGTACCTCCAGGTCTGTTGGCGTAACTGGATCAACTCCTGGACAAGGGGGTTACAACTTCTTAGGAGTCCGGAGGGCAGCCCGGGCATCGCGGCCTGCCTGTCAGGCCCCTGTGGCTGCTGGGCATGGCCTCCATCCCCAACACGGGACTCGACCGCTGCTTCCTGGCCATTTTCCCTGGGCTCCTCCGTTTCGGTCGGGGTGCCTTCCTCCATCTCGAAGGAAGACTGCAACTGAAGCTTGAGCTCTGAGGAGCCCGAAGAAACACGGCATGAGTGTGGAGCCTGCAAAGGTGATTAGCCAGAGTGGAGGCCGGGCCTGGGCGTACCTGGCAGCAGGAACGTGATGGCGTCCTGAACGGCCTGTCTGAGGAGGTTGTCCAGAGCGAACATCCAGTGAGGCTTCACCTGCTGCTGCCGCAGAACCTTCTTCACCTGTGGAGGCAACAGCAAGGTTCTCGTCAGGCTGCGGACGTGATCCGTCTGCCGGTACAACGTTAAGTGTTCAGATTCTGCCACACACAGCGTCCTGGAAGCTGAAGAGCACCGCCTGCAGGCTGCCCAGCGCTACTGCGTCAGAATGCAGGCTGGAGCGAAGGTTCCGGAGTCGGTTGGTCAGCTGCTTCCTGTCTGGGGAGCGGATGTTCTCACGCAGACAGCCAATGAGCTGCTGGATCTGCTCGGAGGTGATGCTGGACTCCTCAGTCTGCAGGACAGGAGAGCAGAGACCGTGATTCTCACATAGGAAGTCCAACAGCAAAACTCTCCAAAATACACAAACACCATCCAACAGCAAAAAACACACCAAAACAAACACCATCAAATAGCAAAACTCTCCAAAATACACAAACACCATCCAACAGCAAAAAACACACCAAAACAAACACCATCCAACAAAATACACAAACACCATCCAACAGCAAATCTCCCCAAAATACACAAACACCACCCAACAGCAAAACTTTCCAAAACAGACAAACATTAAAAACAGCACAACACTCAAAAACAGGCAGACACCATTCCAGGGCACTCCATATTTTGCAACACGACACACATGCACTGCCTTTGTGCGTGGGTGTGTCTGTGTGTGCATGTGCACGCATGAGAGAGAATGAATGTTTTACCGGTGGAAGGGAGTCCTGAATGTTACACACCACTTGGTCTATGTAATCAGTGAGAACTTTGTGAAGGGTGTTTCTCCTCTCACTGTCCTTCCTCAGCAGGAACAGGCCCAGCTGCTCTCCTGTTACAGAAGGACTGGACAAGTCAGCCTGCGGCTCCCCTGATGCCCTGGAAAACACACACACGCAGACACACACACACACACACCACTTCAGTGACATTATCAAGGGCTGGTGCACATGCACCTATTTCATGGTGCGATAAACAGAGGTGTCATGGTGCACTAGCTCACGGGGTTAAGCTAGAAGCGTTGTCTGAAACGCTTCCTCTGATGCAGTGAAGTGTCTTCCTCAGGTCCAGAGAGCTGGAGAACTCAGTCTTCTCGGCGTCCGTGTCCTCCACATACACAGTTATAGGCACTGACATGCTCCTGTGAAACTCTCCTGCTGCACCAAAACCACAGTGAGCACTCGTTTCACACATACATGTCATTATCCACAGTAACACACTGCAGTGCTCCACGAAACACATAGAAATGACCCCTGTGACCTGGACATGTTCAACACACAACAGCACAACTACAGCAGTCACTTGTACCGCAAGGCACAAGTACTTTCACGCACAATTAAGTCTAATCATACAGACGACAGAGCCGTATTTGCTGAGACATTAAGCCCGGGGACGGTGTGTGAGACCACACTCACCGGCTGGGTTGGACTCAATCTCGGCTGAGTCAGGCAAGGGCTTGGCCCGTTTCCTGCCCTTAAGGAAGCTGTCCTTCAGCAGCTCAGAGGCAGTGGCCCTCTGGTCCGGGTTTGGCTCGAAGCAGCACATGATGAAGCTTTTGGCCTCCACCGACATGCACTCGGGCACGGCTGGGTGGATCTTAAACATGCCCACCTGGAACACAAGTGTCCGGGCTTAGCGCTCTGAATGGGGTCACTTCCTTCATCCCATTCACATGGCCAAAACAAGGCCTCAAATCTCACATCACAGGAGGGCTTCATCATAAATGTATGTGGCAACTGTGGTACCTTAAACATGGCTGCCTGTGGGCTGCCAAGCTCATGGAAGGGTGTTTTCCCAGTGGCCATTTCTATAATGGTACATCCCAGGGACCATATATCAGCTGGCTTCCCATATCCCCGTGGGCCTTGGTCTATAATCTCTGGAGCCATGTACTGCAGAGTACCTACATGTATCCAGGATAAAAAATGGGTCTCTAATGATTAAAATGGTTTTGAAAGATTAATAATACAGAAAAATACAAAATGGATGAAAGAGAAGGCTATAATAAGATAATAAGGACAGTGGTGTTTCTGCATCTCCCTGGTTCAGTCTTGACCAACACCATGTACTAACTCAACAAATCAATGTGAAATCACAACAGGCCATGCAGCAACATTACTACAAGATACAGTAGCTGATATGCTATGATGCCATCACACACAATCAGTTAGTTTGATGAGTGAATTCAAATAGGTCACTAAAGTACAAAGTTCACCTGTGAAGGTCTCTGTACATGGATTGATTCCTGCTAGTCTTTTAGATGTTCCGAAGTCTGAAATCTTGAGCACGCCACTGTATGTGTTAATCAGGACGTTGTCACCCTGGTGAGAGAGGTAAAGTGATCAGAAGAAACAGGACCTGTATCTGCTCATCAACACGACTACAGGCTCAAACCAGTGCCATTCACATAAGTGTACCTTGATATCTCTGTGAACTATCTGATTATCATGAAGGTACTTGAGTCCTTCGAGGATCTGTTTGGTGTAGAAGACAACGGTGGCCTCGTTGTCTTTAAGGGGACCCCATTTTGATCGCAGGAGAGAGGACAGGCTTCCTGTAGAAACAGTTGAGGCTAACTCAGCATTGTTTGGCACGATAAGAAATACACCAGCTGTCTGTGTTCATGTGCACACATGTTGTAGTGTCAAATTAGGCAAGACACAGAGAGCACGCATCACTTCCTGTCTGCCAGACATACTCCTACACATGGAAACATAATTCCCAGCTGAACCTAAAAGACCGGTTTTCCACACTGGTACAGTGACTCAGCAAATAGATGAGGTTAGGAGGGGGCGGAGTCACATACCTCCCGGCACCTCCTCCATGAAGATTTTGATGAAGCCGTCTTCGCTGATGGAACCCAGGTACTGGACTATGTTCCGGTGCTTCAACCGTTTGTGAAGCGCTATTTCCTCATGGAGTGGCTGGGAGTAGCTGCCATGGATACAGACGGATAGATGGATAGAAGGATAGATAGATAAGAGTGAAGTGAAATGAGCCGTTTTGAATGAAAGGTTGCAAGACCTTATGGCCTCTTTTGGTTTACAGAAATACCAGATGCCCACATTATTGTTCAGACCTCAACATTATTTTACTAGTTAAACACAAAAGCAAAAACGATTAAATTTAATATAGTGCATCTTGTCTAGTCACAAACACGTGAACATTCTGTGCAGGAAATGGTTGTGAAAGAACGTGAAAGGACCAATGAGGATGGACGGCTCAAACGTGTCCGTACGTGCTGTCTTTCTCCGGAATCTCCTTGATGGCAATGCGCACTTGGTTGCTCAGATCTCGGCCAGCGTACACCACTCCATATGTTCCTTTCCCCAGCACCACCTTCTCTCCGCTCTCCCCTTTCTCATACATGTACTGGAGAAACAGGGAGAGAGAGGACAGGGCAGAGACCAGACGGCCATTAAGACACCAGCTCTCATGCTGAATTCCAGCAGTCAAGCAGGTTAGGTGGCTCAGCACCCTTTATCTCCACATCTTCTTCACGCCTAGGGAGAAGCAGCCAGTCTGGATACGGTGGGACTGCTAAGTGGGCTCCAAGTGTTAATGTGCGCAAGTCTACGCACAGCCCAGGAGGAAGTGGAGAACAGAGAGTGTGTGGCAACAGGCACACCCACCACATTCCGGGAACTAACCCATCTGGAAGACCTACGTTGTGGGTGTTAAGTGTGTGGTAGCTAGCATGCTGTAGGTGCTCTCCTGCCAATAAAAACAACCCCACCTTCACATGCATCCTGCCAGGCCGTTGTGTTTTGTTGCAAGTTAGGAAAAAGTTCATGTTAATGTTCATATTTTATTGCGCTTCGTCTGGAGCAGTCAAATGTGTATTTTGACTCACCTCCAAAACGCCTCCACTAGCAGGGCTGAGGTCATCCACTGATGTCTCTCCCTGACAAATCAGAGAGTTCACCAGATCACAGAATCTACGAGAAGATTGTTACATTCACATGAGCAGAGCAAGAAACATATTCCCCTCCCCACCAAACACTGATAAAGCAATTAACCATTAACCATTAACAACACTCCTGGTTTATCAGGTCAATTGTAATGTTCTGTGTGTTATTATATGAATCCCTAAACAAATAGATTTAAACTTTATCATTTTCCAGTACGTCATAAATCATATTCACATGAGCTCTATCAGAACAATGCCAAGGACATCCTGTTTAAAAGACTGTTGTTACAGTAATGAAAGCTGCATATATAGCAAGCAGTTTAAACTAATTCCAATTTTTGGCTAAGACATGCAAGAAAATATGACACTTCCACACCCTTGTTTTCTCTGGAATACTGTGTGTGTGTGTGTGTGTGTGTGTGTGTGTGTGTGTGTGTGTGTGTGTGTGTGTGTGTGTGTGTGTGTGTGTGTGTGTGTGTGTGTGTGTGTGTGTGTGTGTGTGTGTGTGTAGCACTCACCTTTTGCAATGTAAATCACTAGGAAAGCACAGCTGGAAGTCATCAGAGTTATACAGGACGTAGAGAAAACAGCTCCGCTCATCAAATTTAGAGACACTGAAAGAGAGATACCAAATAGCAGATCTGCTGGTACAAACATTTGAACCTCGACACAACTCTCCCAGACACCTCACGCTGTTGCATACATCTCTCTGTATACATTAAGTGAAAGTAAAATCAAGTATGTGTCATTGCAGCAGGAACAGTGAGGAAAGGGGGCCAAAACCTGATTAAACACGGTACCTCCACAATAGCAGCTGAACCATGTGGGCTTCGTTCATCAAAGTGCTCTGTAAGTGCAACGATGATGCACTATGTACCCAATTACACGCTCTACACTTTCCTTTGCAAGACCACAAAACAAATCAATGCACGCTGCTGCAAACGAACATAACTGAGAGGAAAATCTGTAACCCGCGATCACATCTGACCCATAATATCAGAGTGCCAGACTCCTGTTGCAAGCATCCACACAGAAAACAAACCCTCCCCTGCTCTGAAGGCGGACCTCAGGGACAAAAACAAGGCTAAAGGCCCCCAAAGAGGAAGCTTCAAATATAGCAAAGACGAGGTCACTGAAATCAGGAAGAGAACAGCAGGCATCTGGGAAAAGGCTTTAGGAGCTCTGCGGGTTAGCTCAACAACTCCCATAGTGAAGACGAGGGCATGTGAAAGAATGTGAACTGAATTCACTTCTGGGAGGTTCTATGGATAGGGGCGTCTGCCTAATGTTTTAAACATAGATGTGAACGTATGTGCCAGGGAGTGTGTGTGTGTGTGTGTGGCCCTCACACGCATACCTCACTCCACGGATCGCTGATGCAGGGAAAGTCCATTCGTTTAGGCCTTTCTAAGAGAGACAAGTAGAAACAGAACATGCCTGTAGGTGACTGAAAGCATACATGCATGGAAACTAGTGCATCAACACTCAACAGAGATCTAGTGAGACAAGACACTGGACTATTTACTGTTAAATAAGAAAATAATACCATGTTGCTGAAAGACATTCTACAGCACATTGTAAAATGTTGTGAGACCATTACATTTCTAGCCAATGTGGTACTGAATGCAACATTCACTTCACTGTATGACCAAAACTGTGACTGGGATACGGGATACGGCCTTGGCAGCTGGACACGTCTTGACCTGGGTTAGTAAGCTCCGATGTAAGTGTATTCCTCCCTCTTGTGTCATGGTGCTGGAACATTCTGGAGTGTGTAAACCTCACACTGGTGTGTCACATTACAGCGCTGTGAAACCAGACCTCAGCTACAGTCTGCAATGTGCCACCTCTGCCTTTCATTTAAGAAAAACACCACCAGGTTACAAGCTAACCACCGCTGGGGAGTGCTGTCCTGCGTGGTCTATCACCGGAGGCCCACATCTCCACGGACAACAAGCAGCTGCCCGACCTGCTCTTGACACGTCCCTCACGCCTGCATACCGACGTAGAAGAGGGACAGGCCGCCATACGAACCCAGCCTGGGCGTGGGAAGCTGGAGGAAACAGAGGGTAGGACGTAGCGTGCCACGTACCTTTGTTGGAGCGACGTGTCTCAGATGCACCGTGCGACTCTCGTCTTCCTCGCTCACGCTCACCACGCTGGGCTGGAATGCCTTCGTTGGCTCCAGGATCAGGACCTGCAATGACAGCCGTTACAGACACCGCCGACTCCAACACCCACAGGCTCCAGGTCAACGTTCAGACTCATGGGAGTCCTACGGTTGAGAACAGATCACGCTCTTACAGGACAATGCGCTGCAGATAGGGTAGGCTTGCATGCTTGCACCATCAGCTCCATCCAAAACTCCACCATCTCTTGTTTAGGGTGCTTCACCTCTGGTGGTCTGGCAAACTGCTTGTACAGAATATACGTCTCTACTACTGATCCCACATACCTATAATAAAACCAACAATAAACAAAATCAGATGAAAGTAAAATACATTAGACAAAATGCTTGACAGCCATTTGAAAGAAAACAGGAAGTGAGTATTCCCAAGGCCAACAGTATTAATACGCTGTTAAAGATACTCACCACATTGGTGCTTTGAGTCTGTAGAGTTTCTCCGAGGCTTCTATGACTTTCTTCTGCTCGTTGGCCAGGATGCCAGCGCCGAGGTAGAAACCTACGTCCCAATAGTCCTGCATCTTCTCCAGGCTGCCCTTCCTGCCAAGCAGACTGCTGAGAGTCACGCCTGGCCCCCAGGACAAAACGAGGACAACGAAGACAGAGTCAGTTAGCCCAAACCGAAATCTGACAGTCCCGACAAACTGCAGCTTCCCTCGTGCCAGAGAACACAAATGCCCTTGACACGCCGTTCTGCCATTGTGAAACTCTCAACGGAAGCTGAAGACATGATCTCACAAGCACACAAATGAGACAGAACAGAGTCCGGCCCTGGAGCCGTTCTTGTTCCTTAGATATATAGGGCGCGGGACAATGGTGTAGGGCCTGAATGAAACACACCGATTTTGCGCAGCTCCACGGAGGTGTCAAACTCGTGGCCAGCAGCCATCAGGAGAACCACGTTGTTGATGCCCGAGTGCAGAGTGGGCTCCATCTGGAAAGCCTTGCCGTACCTGTGCAGAAACGCGCAGGCACAAACAGGTCAGATAAGGGTGAGCTGAAAGCGAGGCGCTGCAGATAAAGCCAGCTTCTGTCCTGAAGATACTTCTGCCACCATTGATAACATGGAGGATCCTGCAGAATGTCTGATTTCTCTGAAAATGCCAGAGGCTCCCGAGAAACTTGGGAGGCAGCCACGGTGTGATTACTAGAAGGAAGGTATGTACTGGCACATTACATATATATGTAATATATATATATATATATATATATATATATATATATATATATATATATATATATATATATATATATATATATATATATATATATATGTATATATGTCATACATATATAGTCATATATAGGTCATTATAAGAACGAACGATAGCACCTATAAAATAGCTATTCAGACTTCCTGTGAAGCTTTGTCCCAGAAGTTTAGATGCACATATTGCAGAAGGGAGGGACTGGCAGGGCCTACATGAGTTCCTCCACAGTACCACGTTCTGTGATGTTATGGAACGCAGGCTATGTCTCCACCTCTTCCGTCTTTTCAAATAATGCGACATCGTAATGCTGACGCTGCCTATTTTAAAGCAAAAAATAACAAGCAGCAGACGTCAAAAATAAGCCCTTAATTATGGGAGACTAAATACAGTGGAATAGTTGTGTACGCACACCACTTGTACATATGAAGAATCAGCCAATACACACACACACACACACACACACACACACACACACACACACACACACACACACACACACACACACACACACACACACACACACACACACACACACACACACACACATACTAGTTATGTCCTTGGGTTCTTAAAAAGTACTATGTAACTGTAAAATGCTAGATCAGGGAAACGCAAGCTCTTGCAGTATCTTACCTTCTTTTTGAAACATTACACATTATTTTAACCAGCATAAAGTCTTGCTGTTCAAAACTCTAGGCATGAAAGTTTTAAAGGTTTTAAAGGTTTCTTGTGTGAAACAAATCAATAAAGCAGGGTTTCACCTTAAACAATTACTCTAAGTAGAATTTAATGATTTTTAAGTTTTAGTGTTTTGTGTTTGAATTTACTTTGCATCTAAAAATACATCATTAACTGTGGAATTTTCAGCAGCACTGTGGTAAGGTGACATGACAAACACACAGACAGGATCGTGTCCTAGATCTCACCAGTAGCAAGCCTGGTCACGGCTGTTCAAGTCCTTGAAGCCAGAACTTATGAACATGTCCTTGTAAATGCGTCCACAGAGGCAGTACACGTCTGATGCGATCTGGTCTCTGGACTGCACTAAGGGCAGGATAACTGACAGGGCCTTTTCACGGTCTCCAGGGAGATTCCTCCTGGACAGGCAGTTAGGCGATAGGATATTGAATCACATGGTTAAGATCACCCTGAATCACCATGCTTAAATCTCGGCACAATACTATAATCCTACTGAAAACATCTGTATGACACGGAAAATAGATTATATTGATATGATGATGCACGTCATAAAAGAATATTACCTGTTCAGGGCAAATATGTAATGAAATTTGATGTTTGGTTGTGTTGCCACCACGCACATGGGCAGGTTGTTCAAGGTTTCCACCAGATTAATTATGGACTCATAGTCCTGTGGAGAAGCAGAGGTCTACATTACACTCATTTATACATTTTACAAGTACAAGTGCTTGTGACATTGCGGTTGACTTGTTTGCTACGTTAATAACAAGATAACAACAAGATGAGTTAAACTTTCTACATCTGTTCAAAACTCCTACTCTTTAGGTTCTAAATTAGACATTAGCATTATCTACAAACATAGGAGTGCAGGCAACAGAAGGAGAAACTGTGTTTGCTCTAACAAGAGCATGTAGCAGTGGATCTGGGGAACCAGCAGTGTGGTGACAGGGACGGCTGTCCCACCGAGTCCCACCTGGATGTCACGGTAAGACAGCAGGAGGCTCATGACAATGTCAGGACTGAGGAGCTCCACGGTGTCCAGGCGCTTCTGGATACGGCCCAGCTCCTGACTGAGGGCCTGTCCGCCATAATGCTCCCGGGCCATGCGGATGTCCCGTCGGATGGACTCATGGACATACTCGCTGTGGAGACAAGAGTCCACGCTTATCAGCTCAGCTTATTCAGAGATCTGGGAGGAGGAGGAGGGGGGGAGTACGGGGATCATGACAGAGAGACTGACCTGGCATGGATGTGTACGTTCTCCAAAATTTTAACTAGCTGGTTCACTAATGGGGTCAACAGGGGCTCAATGCTAAAGCTAGGCTGCAAGAACTCCTGGATACCCCACATCAGAGTCGCATCACAAGCAAAAACCTTTCCCTGAGGTGACACCATGTATGGTATAAAGGTATAGCTCCCACACTGCTCCTGTTGGGACACAAACAAACAAGCAAACAAGTAAACAATAAGTAAATAAATAAAGCAAACTGTCTGACATGTAAACCATTTCGGAAATCTGTTTTTTTGCCCTATAAATAAAATACATTTTACACATTTAATTGGTCATAGGTGTCCATGCAAAAAAATCCACATTGCAGGTTGTTTTAATTAGTGCTGTATCAACATGGATATGTGTTTGCACGAGTTGATTTGCAAGTACTTTTTACAAAAGTCCTTGCCTGCAATACCTTAAGGGCATGAAGATCATTTTCTTGTTTATTGCAGTACAATATAATATTATCAGTCATGCTGAAACTCTCTCTCACACCGAGATGGTAAAAAAGGGAAGGCTGACGAAAGGAATCACTCATCTCAACAACAGCAACATCTGCAATAAAAAAAAAACGAACAAACAAGTTTCCAGAAGGCCCATTAGGTGTATGAACCGTCCACACGGAGCATGAGCAGCTCTACTTCACACATGCCTACACTTGCCTGCGTTGTAGAAACTATCCAGAGTGTCGGCCGTGCCCAGCGCCATGCGCTCCACCGGGATGGTGCTGAGGTCCGCCCGCGAGTCTGCGCACGCTTCTCTCAGGCACCGCAGCGACAGATTCTCCTCCGTCTGCGGCAGCGAGGCGTCTTCGAGCACCACGTACACCACCGTCAGCGCTCGGCTCCGGCTGCGGGGTGAAGTTACGCTGTTGTTCGTGCCGCTGAGCTCGATAGCCAGCGTGTCCTGCCACAGGCTCCCAGCCGACACCCGGACAGGGTCCCTCCTTCTGCTCTCATGCAGGCTCATACGCCTGCGCTCCGTGGTGTACATTGTGTATACGGTGGTGTTACTTTTACTAAATCATCTCTGCGACTTCACTTCGTGTCTCCACGACGCCGCCGCCTTGTGTCATTTCCCAGGTGAGACTCAAGGGGTGGGACTTCTCAACCCCGTTGGACATGTCTGTCTCCCTGCCCACTTTCGTCCCTGTACACCGAGACGAGACATCTGTGGTGACACCTACCGTCAAAGTGCGAGCTTCCCTGGACACAGCAACCCCACAAGTATATGAAACGTTGATGAAAAATAATGAAAATGCATTTATCTACACTAAAAATATTAATTGGTTGTTTTAATGCATATCGATATAGCCTGCTTTTCTTTCTAAAACTGACATATTGAGTTTATCCACTTCTTGTGTTTAGGGTGTGTGGTTTTGTTTTATTTTAGTGGACACTAATGTTTTAAAGGACAGTAATGTTATTTTTAATCCACCATGTTCGCGGATGACAACACTTTCTGTATGTTTATATGTCGCTTTTTATTTCACCTCAATGAATAGCGCATCAGAGAATAATTGTTCCATAGTAGATGTCCACATAATTGTAGAGGCGATTATAGCTACATAGACAACATAGTAGCACATTTTTACAAAAAAATTGTATTATATATTTTATTGATTAGTGTGGGATCAATCTGCCAAAATCTTAAAAAGAAATGCCCACAGAAGATATGTGGCAAGAACTCTCCACAACCAAGACCCACATTTTTTTACAGCTTGTCAGGCGAAAATGAGAAATATTTACCCTATCACAAATAGATCAAATTAAAGATGAATGGGCTCTGCTAGGCTCTACAGATACAGAGGTAAATGTTGTGCAATGTCCTTTTATTTTTAAATTTATCCATTGAAACTTTATGCAGAGGGAAATAAACTTTCCAGCTAACTTACATTCCATTGTGGGGAGGCTCGCTGCTTACTTGTAAACAACTTTGTTGTTTGTTTACCTAAACAATAAACTTTGGTCTGATTATAGCGCCTCTACTCCAAGGTGTCAACACTTCACTTACGTTTATCTCATTAAATGTTATTAACAGAAAACGAGGAACCCCCCCCCCCCACACACACACACACACACACACACACACACACACACTCGAGGGTCTTGCCAGGTAGTTGGATAGTTATCCAGGTAACTCACTCACGTTTACCAGAATGTGCGCTGCTGTGGGACGAGCCCCTTCACTCCCTCCCCTCACTCAAAACACACTACATCCGCACTACTAAACATGGCGGACTAACATCACATTAAACAAACATTAAACTATTCTTACGAACAAGGTAAATTATTTTGTTTACATGCATATGGTACTATTATTTCTATTATTTATTTATTTTTTGCATTACCTGGGTTTACAGACATATCTTTACTGTGGCTTTGAGGGGGGAAATACTATGGTAGCTACCCAGCTACAGTGGTACACTGATACTCAGGTGGCTAATCTTGGCGCTAAGTAAGCTAGCTAGCTAGTTGCTATAGTGATCTACAGTACTGTGGTTGTTAGCCCAGCTAGCTAGCTAGTTGCTATAGTGATCTACAGTACTGTCGTTGTTAGCTCAGCTAGCTAGCTAATGTCTATAGTGATCTACAGTACTGTGGTTGTTATCCCAGCTAGCTAGCTAGTTGCTATAGTGATCTACAGTACTGGCGTTAGCCCAGCTAGCTAGCTAGTTGCTATAGTGATCTACAGTACTGTGGTTGTTAGCCCAGCTAGCTAGCTAGTTGCTATAGTGATCTACAGTACTGTGGTTGTTAGCCCAGCTAGCTAGCTAGTTGCTATAGTGATCTACAGTACTGTGGTTGTTAGCCCAGCTAGCTAGCTAGTTGCTATAGTGATATACAGTACTGTGGTTGTTAGCCCAGCTAGTTAGCTAGTTGCTATAGTGATCTACAGTACTGTGGTTGTTAGCCCAGCTAGCTAGCTAGTTGCTATAGTGATCTACAGTACTGTGGTTGTTAGCCCAGCTAGCTAGCTAGTTGCTATAGTGATCTACAATACTGTGGTTGTTAGCCCAGCTAGCTAGCTAGTTGCTATAATGATTTACTGTACTGTGGTTGTTAGCCTAGCTAGCTAGCTAGCACTGCATGATAATGTCAGTCGAGTACCAGCACACGACAGTGATGCCCTGAACACTTCTGCGATGTCCGTTCGCTCTTTACGTGTGTGGTGAACAATAAAAGTGGCCGTTTAAAGCGGCAGGTAGGCGGGCAGGCAGCTAACCGCCCCGAGTCTTTAATCAACCCCCGAGTCGTGTGGTGCTAGTAGCATTAGCCCCACTCGGCTAGCTGCCGTCGCGGGTTACTGCTTTGATCCCTGTAGTGGAGCCTTTGGTCGCCTTTGGCTTTGTGCTCTGTTTTGACTGCTTGTTGCTTTATTTCTTTTCTTCTTTAACCTATTTTAGGTCGATTAAACGAGTCTAATAATTACTTAAAGCGTTTCTTTCTCAAGAAACTTCTGCTGCGTCCCGGGAAAATAACGTTGCTGTCATTTTCTTGGCGAGGGCAGAGAGGGAGGGACTGGTCGCCTGCGTGTGGACGCCATCCTCCTGGCGCAAAAAGGCGCACTTCTTTTGAAAGAGAGAGAAAAAACACACAGCAAACTGAAGGATCCGTATCCCCGAGACACTAATGCGGACCTGAGGTATTGTTCTGCACGCTCGTATCGTCTACCTGCTTCACGTGATTTGATATGTGTTTAATTAGCTGTAACGCCACGTTAGTGCTGCGTGATGTGTGTTTGTAAACAGGAGTGTTTAGATCTCTTCAGCCAGGACTAGTGTGTGTTTTTATTACTGTAGCTAGTGAAAGTGGGATTAGGGATTACCTAGGGTTAGCTAGATATGTTAGTATTGTATTGCTGTTTTCATAAATGGTCAAGGTTGCAGTTTTTTTTTAAGAAAAGCAATCTCGAGGTCGGCCACTTGACTCTGACCTGGAGGGTCACTTGCACGATGTCTGACCCCGACGACCTTTTTGTCACTTAAGCCAGATGAACAGTGGTTAAGAAAATGCTTGAGGCGTCTTTTTTAAAAACCAGTCCATCTGACGGTCCATCTAACAGCGAGACAGGGATGACAGCTGCTTGTGCTCCTTTGTTATTACTAGTGTCTGTGTCCCACACCCTTACCCCCTGCCTGGAGGACAGAAGATGCCCAATTTAGCTGACTAAATCATACAGAGAAACGTTTGGCACCACACAAGTAAAAGTAAACATAAACCAATAATATGGATTGGTCTTGATGTACAGTTATTTGTGATTAATGTTATCTAACTAGTTATTAGAGACAGGCTTGGTTTCAGTCTAGCATGGCTTATGCTTCACTGATTCTAGTTTATGTTCTTTAAAGAGAGAAGTGAAACTATTGCAGGATCATGAGAAAACCTGTGCCTTCGAAAGGTAAGGTCTTAATCTGACTCGTGGCATGCTTATAGTTCATAACACTCTATGCTGTTTACCAAAGCTCTATGTTATAAGTCAGATGAGCTTTGCTTAGTGAACAAGGTGTTTATTTTTGCAAAGAAAAATAACTAAATGTACTGTAGATTATGTGACGTTATAGTGAAACGTGTCTCTCTTTCTTGTATTTTTCCCTCTCATTAGCTATTGAGTGGAAAGATGGCAGGCGGGTCAAACATGCGCGGAGTGGACGGCCCTCGCGTGTTCCATCACAGTATCAAGGTACCTGGGAACTAATTCAAATCTGGTTTAAACCCATTTAGCCTATGCCTTCCTAAAAGGAGCACTGACAGTCTTGCTGTGACTCGCACAAACACTAAATGTTACAGAATTCCTGTTTAGGACTGAAAGTTGTCTTGTATATGATTTGTACCCTTATTATCACCCATGTCCGGACAACAGTACCGTACAGGTAAACTTTCAGTTGAGAGATTAAGGATAGAACGTATGTGTGCATGCTACTACACATTACCTGGTAAGGCTGAAAGATTTTTCCTTACTGTTCCATAGGGCACTTTAGTTGGGAGAAGTATTTAAAAGAAACTGGTGCCATAGCTGCACCTGGCCACTGTTTCAAACAGGTGAGCATCATTTTCTTCCTCACAAACACAACTCTGAAACAGACTTCTGCTCAGTAACCTTCAGCTCAATATGTGACAGGCACCGCCGGTTAATTTGGAACAATGTATGGGTGTATTCACTGATGATAGAACTTGGAAAAGGATTTGAATCATGGGGTGAAAGAAGTATCAGTACTGTGGCTGGGTAGTGTTGCAGTGAGGTTGGGGCAGGACTCTGAGCACACACCACTCCCCCACAGAGCACTACACCTCCAGTGAATGAGTTCAAGGCAGGGATGAAACTGGAGGCCCAGGACCCCAGGAACACCACGTCCACCTGCATCGCCACTGTGGTGGGGCTGACCGGCTCGCGCTTACGCCTGCGTCTCGACGGCAGTGACAACAAGAACGACTTCTGGCGATTGGTGGACTCCTCTGAGATCCAGCCCATCGGCAACTGTGAGAAGAATGGAGGCATGTTGCAGCCACCTCTGGGTAAGCAGGACACACACACACACACACACACACACCCACAGAAAACTGTGGCAAAAGCTAATTCAGCATCAGGGAGTATGATTTATTGAAAGATTTGACCAGAACTCAGTTTGTAATGTCTTCAACAGCCTCTGGATGTCCCTACTGATGAAGATTACAGAATCATGTTCTCTTATTATATTGTTTATTAATTGTCTTTCACGTCATGCATTTATATAGTATAGTATTATATAGTAATTAATTACTGAACATATGTTAGTAATTACAACATGTATATTTTAGGTCAAATCTTAAAGATGTAAACAGGATTAAGTGTTGCTTCTTGCCTGGTTTTGTTTAATGGGTTTAATTTCTGAGGTGATTTCTGAGTGGGAGTTTTGATCTCCAGGGTTCCGTCTGAATGCGTCATCATGGCCCATGTTCCTACTAAAAACACTGAATGGTGCTGAGATGGCCCCAGCACGCATCTTTCACAAGGTAACCACATATACATGCGAACCGGCACGTGCACACACCCAAACACACACACACACACACACACACACACACACGACGAATGGGGTGATAACTGTGGCACTGTGAATAATTATGGGAATAACATTTCCCTCACACATTGAGGGAAATGTGTGAGTTACCAGCAGACTACATAAAATGTGTAATCAGAGCAAAGTGCAGAAGTAAATGAACCACAGCTGCATTGGTAAAGTCAATTAGGTAAAAGACTCAGGTGAAACACATGTGAGTTCTCAAGTAAATCAATTAACAGACCAATCAAATGAGACATCCTTGGGAAAAGATTTGAGTCACACTGATTAAAAGGGAGAGGAAACCAACCAAACCACTTTTGCACTAAGGCAGAAAGTGCACAGATCAACATGATGAGAGGAAAGGAGAAATCTGAGGATATCAGGAAGAAGCTGGTTATAGCACATCAGTCTGGGGAAGGTGATAACTGCCTATCAGTCTGGGGAAACTACAAGACCATCCAAAAGATTCCAGCTCCATCCATCCACTATAAGACAAATCATTTACAAATGGAGGGACAGCCATCAAAACTTACACCAAGACACATCAGAAAAATAATAATTAAGGTAAAGGCCAAACCCACACATCACCTTCAGAGAGATGGAGACCTCTCTGGGAGCATCTGGGATAAAGATACATGCATCTACAATCAGGCGAAAAATCAATAGACATGTTGACAGTTGCTAGAAGGAAGCCTCAGCTGTCAAGAAAGAACAAAGATGCCAGTTAAAACTTGGCCAGAGAGCACTTGGACAAACCAGAGTCTTTCTGGAAGTATATTGTCTGGCAGATGAGTCCAAAATTGAATTATGTGGCCACAATTACAGGCACAATGTTGGGAGAAAAGTCAACACTGCATATAAAGAGAAGAACCTACATGGGACGGAAATGGATTATGCAACGAGATAATGACCCAAAATATTTCAGCAAAACTACCAAGAGAAAGAGAAAGAAGATGTGCACTCTGGATTGGGCCAGTCAACGTCCAGACCTCAATCCCATAGAAATGCTGTGGCAAGATCTGATGTGGGCGATACATGCCAGATGTTCCTTCAACATCTCAACTGTGGAGTTCTGCAAGGAGTGGACAAAAATCCCAGAAAGCATATGTGAGACACTCGTTTGTGGTTACAGAAGATGTTTGATTGAAGTAATGGCTGCAGAAGGAGGTGCCACAAGATACTAAGAGTTCACATACTGTTGCACTCGTCAGTTTTTTTGAGAGAGTTGAATACTTTTGTTGAATAAATAACGAAATGTATATCTTGTTTCTGTGTCCCATAATTGAAGGTTTGCTTTACAAATTGAGATTTGGATGTTCATTTCATAAGATTTTTAAAATTTCATTTTATTATTTTTTTTAGAAAACAGTGATCATCTTTGGGTGGTTCACAAAAAAGCAGCACTGCATTTCTGCCACTGAGTATTCTGAGCCTCTTTTTCTTATGTACCATTGAAATTAATGTTTAGAGCTAGCATCAATGCCAGCTCCTTGTGTCTTATTCTTATGTACCCATTTGTTAGTTCAGTGATGGAGACTATTTATCTTGTTATTAGTGCCAGTGCATTCGTATTTATAACAGGATTATTGAAATGTTTATGCATTTTTATTCATTTATTCATAAACTGAGGAAGACCTAACCTTTATTTGATTTGATCTTATGCTAGTTTTCACTCTGTCTCTCCATCCGTCCCTCTCACTGTCCCCCCATCTCTGGGGTCCCTCAGCAGGAACCCCCCTCACCGGAGCAGAACCGCTTCCAGGTCGGGATGAAGCTGGAGGCAGTGGACCGGAAGAACCCGCACTTCATCTGCCCTGCCACGGTGGGGGCCCTGCGGGGCGTGGAGGTGCTGGTCACCTTCGACGGCTGGCGGGGCGCTTTCGACTACTACTGCCGCTACGACTCCAGAGACATCTTCCCCGTGGGCTGGTGCGCGCTCACTGGAGACAACCTGCAGCCCCCGGGCACTAAAGGTGCTTCTCTCTCCTGCCGTGTATTCTCTCTCTCTCTCTCTCTCTCTCTCTCTCTCACTGTCACTGTCTCTTTTCTCTCTTTCTCTCCATTTCTGGGCCTGTACTTGTTATCTGATTCAGTGGTGCTTTTGCCAGTGTTTGGAAACAGAGCCTTTGCTTTTGTTCAGCGAACAGGCAGCATGTGAGCTGTGGTGCGACAACAAGACTTGTGGTTTTCATTCACTGTAGAAAACAAATGAGACAATCAGCTGTTGAACCTAACAGAAATGCCAACATAACATTTAGCTTAATCGTTTTGGGTACAGATGCAACATTTTTACAAATTACATCAGGTTAAAAACATTCGGGTGGAGATAAACACAGCGAAAAGCGACGGAGCCGCTCACAGGAGTGGAATGTGCTGCAGTGAATCTACAGCTGAGAGGGTGGAGCAGCTGAACTGTGTGTGCTGGTGAAACAGGGGCAAAGTGGGCCAGGGCCCAGGCCACTTGCAGACACTTGTGATCCCTTGGCATGAGCCCAGCTGGCCTGCTGGTGCTCGCAGAGCACTCCTTACCCGGCGGTGGGCCTCACGTTGGCGCCTGCCCGCCAGGGGGCTTCCAGCGGGAGAACGGAGCGGCGAGAAAAAAGACGTGAACTCAAGGGTTCCTGTTTCATGTGGGCATGGTGTGTGATGTCAGGGCAGGGAGGAGGAGACAGTAGGAGTGGCAAAACTGTTTGGGTGGGACTGTGGAGGAGAGGGTGAAAGAGAGGACAGTGAGTTTTCACCCAGGAGAGAGAGAGAGAAAGAGAGAGAGAGTGAGAGTGAGAGGGACTGAGACTTCATTACACTCATTGCATGCAGAAGGACTTCATGCCATTTTGGAAAGCTGTAGTTTTATTTGTGGTAAGCTGTGTACTGTTTTGTTTCATGCGCCTGGCTGTGTGTGACAGAATGTTAGTACAGATTTAATTCACACATTTGATCTGTGTGTGTGTGTGTGTGTGTGTGTGTGTGTGTGTGTGTGTGTGTGTGTGTGTGTGAGACGGGGCCCGTTGTGAGGGACAGATGGTAAGGGAGGCCTACAGACAGTTGATATGAGACATGCATTGGAACTGTGGTCAGACATTCACTTGAACAGCTTTGTGCCCACTGTTGGCACATTGTTGGCATCATGCTATCATAATCTCTCTTCAAGAGTAGCCTCTCTCTCTCTCTCTCTCACACACACACACACACACACACACACACACACACACACACACACACACACACACACACACACACACACACACACACACACACACACACACACACAGGGTGTCACCTTCTCTCAGATTGTTTTTCAAGGTCTTTTGAGAAAGGATCGAAACTGAGGGCAGGAAGGAAGTGTGTGGAGCCTGTAACACACACACACACACACACACGCACACACACCCCTGTGATACACACGTCGGTCCTATGTCAGAGCATATCACCAGCATGTGTGTGTCCTCGTCACTCTGGCTTGTGTGTACCTCTCCACTCCGTCTTAGCTTGGTCCGAACTACCAAGCTGGCTGCTTATACAGGTGTGTATAGCTCTTGCTTTGTGTCAGCAGAAAGATGTTTTGTGTTGTGCTGTGGAAGAGAGACAGGGGACTCTTGCAGGGCATATACCAGTCTTGGTTTGGTTTTGAGTGCAGTGTTCCTGATGTTAATGCCTGTGTAATTTTGCACAGCAATGCAGTGCTCAAGTAAACTGTTCTAAACGCTTCATAATTTTTCTTGAAGCTTGCTAACCTTGCTTGAGAAATAGTTCCTCCCTCTCTGTCTGTCTCTGTCCGTCTCTCTCTTTCTCTGTCTCTCCGTCTCATTCGCACATGCATGCACATACACTCACTCATGCTGTGCTGCTGGGGCCACTGGCAGCTGGAATGTGTAACACAACTCGTGCCTTTGTTCAGTGCCTCTAAAGCGAAATGGGTCACCACAGCTCTGAGAACAAAAGCCCTGTGATGCTGTTGTCTGTCCAGTGTTTGTTGTGGCCACTGCTGCTCTTATCACTCACACACGGTTTGTTCTGGAGTGTCAGTATTGTTTCTGCAGTTGAGCTAGAGGTTATGGATATTTTTCAAAGCCAGTACAGATATAAGTTCAAAAGTATTTGAATATTAAGTCCCAACCTTTTAAGCACTGGGCATATACAAGAGGGTTGTCGTGCATTTCTTGTCCTTATAAAATTGCAGTGCTCAAGGTGTACTGTGTTCACCTGGTGATAAAAGCCTAGTTTACTGTCCACAGAAGTCACAGTCTGCCAGTGGCAACACCCACAAAAGTATAGGAAGAGTTTTAAAAGCATCTGGTTGTCACGCTCCTTCTTCGTCTCTTCTTTGCCTTTAGTGGGGTTACTGAAGCCGTTGGGTACTCTAGGTACCCTGTCAGACGGCAGTGTGGAGAGCACCGGCTTGCACCCCACGCCCGGGAGGCCTCCAGCCCAGAAGGGACGGAAGCCCGGCCGCAGAAAAAGCAAATTGGCCAACCCCTGGACCCAGAAGGGCACCGCAGCCACCATGGAGCCCCAGGCAGGGCAGCCTGGAAAAGGACTAGACCCTGTTAAAATCCCCAAGAAGAGAGGTCCTAAGCCTGGGAGCAAGGTATGCCATGGGACAGGGTACACTATGAAGCAGGGTGCACCACAGGACAGGGCACACTCTGGGACACGGTACACCATGGAACAGGTTGTATCATGGGATAGGGTACACCATAAAATGGTGCACCACGGGACAGGGCACACTATAGGACAGGGTACACCATGGGACAGGGTACACCATAAAACGGTGCACCACGGGACAGGGCACACTATAGGACAGGGCACACTATAGGACAGGGCACACTATGGCACAGGGTAAACTATGAAGCAGGGTGCATCATGGGACAGGTTACACCCGGGACAGGGCACACTCTGGGACATGGTACACCATGATGCAGGGTGCACCATGGGACAGGGCACACCATAAAAATGTGCACCATGGGACAGGGCACACTATAGGACAGGGTACAATATGGGACAGGGCACACCATGGGACAAGGGTACACTATAGGACAGGGTACACCATGAAGCAGGGTGCATCATGAAGCAGGGTGCACCACGGGACAGGGCACACTATGGGACAGGGTGCGCCATGGGACAAGGGTACACTATAAGACGGTACACCATGAAGCAGGGTGCACCACCGGACAGGGCACACTATGGGACAGGGTGCACCATGGGACAGGACGCACTATAGGTCAGGGTATACCATGAAGCAGGGTGCACCATGGGACAGGGCACATTATAGGAGGGGGGGCCCCATGGAACAGGTTAAACTATGAAGCAGGGTGCACCATGGGACAGGGCACACTATGGAACAGGATACACCATGGGACAGGGTAAACTATGAAGCAGGGTGCACCATGGGACAGGGCATACTCTGAAGCGGGGTGCAGTGTGGAGTAGGATAAATCATGGAGCAGAAAGCAGCACGGAACAGGGTGCACCATGGGACATGAATCACCATGGAAAAGGATACACCATGGGACAGGGAGTGGGTACCGTTGATGCTTCACAACAAGGGAATCTCTACTTCACATTAATTCAGATGTGTCTCTTATGAGGATATTTCATTTTACAAAGACCTGTACATGTGTATTGTTTAACTTGTAGCTGGGCTGGGCTAAACGTGCTGCTTGGCTAGAAGGAGCGATGGCCGGTCCTGGCAGACCCCGAGGCCGACTGCCTGCCAACTGGGTCCAGAGCCAAACAGAACCCATCAAGATCCCAAAGAAGAGAGGCCCTAAACCCGGCAGCAAGGTCTCCCTCTCAAACCACCTTCCCTACCTTCTCTCTTTTTGACTTCTGCCTGTGTCTGTCATTATTTGGATCGTACCAGTAGCTGGTGAACCTAATGTGTGCGTGTGTCTCCTCCTATGAACAGAGGAAACCTCGTGTGGTGCCCGACCCTGTGCCCACCTCCCCCACCAGCAGCACTCCAGAGCCAGATACCAGCTCCGTGCCACTGGACAACGCCACCATCCCCAGCGCCGCCTTGCAGGCCCCCACAGGTATCGCCGTCATATCCAGTCTGAGGTCACACGTCCTGTAGTGAACCTTTAAAACCCGTCTACACCAGGAGTCATATTTATATGAGAAATTCAGTTAGATTCACATGAATAGATTTAGCCAGATGTCTTGTGCCATCCAGAGATTTGGTTGCACAGCTGAATTCGCCAGTCCACGCATTCTGAAAGAAGACAGCACGTTTCATTGTTCCCTCCCTCCCTCCCTCCCTATGCACTTGTGCACTCCAGTGTGCGTGTACATGAACAAACACGGTAAGGTGGGTCCTCACCTGGACTCGCGGCGGGTTCAGGCTCTGCCGGACCACTTCGGGCCAGGACGGGCCTCCTCGGTGCTGCAGCAGTGCGTGCAGGCCTGCGTGGACTCCGCCCACAACCAGGGCACCGTCTTCTCCTGCCTCAAACCGGGCCATGGCGGAGAGATCATCTCAGGTCAGCGCATGTCTACACACCCGTGTGTGCTCACACTCCACAGCTTCATCACGCCTACTGAGCGTGTTGTAATGTGTGCTGGGGTTCAGGTAGAGTGACTCCACACTCAGAAGTCCTTCCCACATCTTCATGCATGGCCGGTTGTGGAAGCCTTTCTGTTTACATCTGGTGCCCCGTGCCGCTCGGCTGCTCCAACACAGATCTCCCGCTCTTCCACCAAACAGCGCACTTTGAACAGAAGCAGCACACCCTGACGCTGCCGGCGGTGAACAGCGTGACGTACGTCCTGCGCTTCCTCGAGAAGCTCTGCCACAACCTGCACTGCGACCCGCTGTTTGGGAGCCAGCCCGTGTCCCAGGGAGGCGTGCACTACGAGAGCAGCGCGTACGCAGGTCCGTATGCGTTCGGGTGGCGCTCAGGTGACGGCACCTGTGCCTGTATACGTACGTCTTTAACGTTTGCCCCCCGTCTGTCAGAGAGGAGGAGCTTGGCGGAGTGCCCTAGTTCAGGACCAGGGCGAGGAACCAAGAGGTTCACCCAGGACTCCTGCAGCAGCAGCCCGCTGCCCCACAAAATGTCCAGGAGCCTTCGCCTCTCCTCTGAAGGTACCACGGCCTTAGCATTCAATAATGGAGCTGCAACACTGAGATGTTTGGATTTGGGTATACATTACCTGAGCTGAAGCACTTTTACCTCAGGATATTCTGAATGTGTGTGTGTGTGTGTGTGTGTGTGTGTGTGTGTGTGTGTGTGTGTGTGTGTGTGTGTGTGTGTGGATGACATTGTGTGTGTGTGTGCTCAACAGAGCCCTTTCTGTTGGAGAATGGAGGCTCAGAGCACTCTGAGAAAACCCCCCTGTCCCCCAGTAAGAGTCTGGGTCTGCACCCTCACACACAGGGCTGCCGCTCACCTGGCCAGCTGCATCGCTTGGGCTCTGCAGGTGCGCTAGCACACACACACAAACACACACACACATACACATACATACACAGTCATGCAGGCCCTGATCCTGATAGTGCTTCTGTAGTTTTGTCTCTTTGAACTGAGAACATGTCAGTGATCTGGATTCGGATTTGCATCACTTGTACGTCACAGCATAATTGTATCAATTGTATTAACACTGGTTTCACTCACTTCTGCATACATTTTGGTGTTTGCATGTGGATTTCATAATACACCGCTTTTTGTTCCTGGTTTCACATGATTGTGTTGAAACACATGGATCATATGACAGGTCCATTTTGCCTAATATTAGCAAGTGTGGGCTTTCTGCCCTGCTGTGGTTTATAAAAGGATATAAGCAAAGGGAATTAAGCCAATTTAAATCAGTATTTCATGATAGGCTTTTGTGAATGTTACATAGCTGACATTTATCTGAGTGGACAGTTGTGATTGGCTCTCATGTGCAGGTTCAGAGCGCTTCCTGAACGCCAGGGACAGCCCCCGGCCCAGCGGCCATGACCCGAACCTGTGGACAGTGGAGGACGTGATGCAGTTCATCAGAGACTTGGATCCTCAGCTGGGCCCGCACGCAGACCTCTTCCGCAAGCACGTACGTTAAGGATCAGAGTAGAAAATAGAGAGAAAAGAGAGCAGATGAATATTGTATCAGATGAATCTCTGTTCTGTTCATCTTGGATTCCGTAGCTGTTCAAAATGGTCCACTAATCACTATTCACTGCATGGTCTAATCAGGAGCACTGTATATCTCACCTTTATAGGGAACAGAGTTTGTGATAATGCAAATGATTTAATACACTAACATTTCACAGATTTGGTAATCACCCCAAGAGACTCTTTTTTTATATATATCATCAATAGCATCCCAACTTCTCCCATCTTAGCTCTGCTTGGCGACCTTACCTCTCTACCAATGCCTAAATATCTGCAAACATTCATTCTCATTTCTATAACAGTGGCTAAAAAGAGTATTTTACTTAACTGGAAAGACAGAACAAAATTATCAGTAAATCACTGGTATAATCTGTTAACGGGAATACTCAATTACCATAAAAGATAACATTAATTATTACAACAATATTCGGTCCCCATTTTTGCAGTTCATCCAGAGCTGATCCCTCCTTTTGTTACTTGCTTATCTATCCGTTTAATTAATTATTTTTCTTGCTCAGTTCCAATTAACCCCCCCCCCCCCGTTTGTTGTTCTGTTTTGTTGTATGTGTGTTTATTTGTTTATTCTGCAACAACCCCTTTCCCCAGCACTATTCTGTATTCGTGACCCAGTTTTTGTGCAAAAAACACTATTACACTATTTAGGTGGGACCCAGTGAATCCCTTGATGTTCTAGCTATATTTGCAGGTGCATTACAAAATACAGTAGTTGATGGTTCCACAAATGCACATTAATCTCTAAACCATTAAAGACTTGTGGCTGTAGAGAGCAAAGTAGATGCTAATATGAGTTTACCACTGTGTGGCCTCTCAGTCCCGCGCATGTGGGCAAATTTAGAGTATGCACTTGTACTTTTATGCACTTTACTGGTCTGAATATATTGCATGACTTGACCCAGTCTCTGTTGCTATTGGCCGGTTTCAGGAGATTGACGGGAAGGCTCTGCTCTTGCTGCGCAGCGACGTGATGATGAAATACATGGGCCTGAAGCTTGGCCCCGCCCTCAAGCTGACCTTCCACATCGACAGACTCAAGCAGGGGCGCTGATCCTGGCGGCCACAGCCGTCTCCTCACACCCACTCGTACCCCAGCCGAGCACAGGACAAGCTCGCGCCTACCGAAGCATACTGTAGCAGCGGTCCTCGGGCCGCCAGTCTGGCCCATCCTCCAGTCGCCTCATCTGACGTGACCTGCTCATCTGTCCGTGTCCTCGTCCATTACACAGTGTAGCACAGACCGCCCCGTTTCCACGAGGGGGCCCATTAATTCATGCTCAGTTCTCTCCAAGGTGTTTAGTCTGGAATGTCCTTTGTGTTTTTAAACCAGGGCCTTGTGTTGCTGGATCTGAGACATGGGAACTGTATCCAGGTCATTTCTGGGCCTCTGTTTTTTAAACGTATCTTTTTATTTCCCATGACTTTTATAGCCCCAGTCAACAAGGGCTTGAACAGCTTTTTTCAGGTAAACACTAGATCTCCCCTTTGGGATTGGTTCTGATTGATGTCTCTGTCAGAGACATTTTGTTGTACCTAATACTGTATTTTATACATAACACCTAACCTGCAGTTACTGCCATGATAAACAACTTGTGTTTTGTATTGTTTTAATGTTTACACTGTGTTATTTGTACTTTTTTATTTTTTATACAATATTGTTAGAGTTCATACGTTCTGAGTGTTACACTCAGTATGGCTCAAATAAAATAAATCTTCTGTAGTCTTTTTCCTACACTATTCTTCCTGACTCAGATAATATAACACTAATACTGCTAAAAACAAACAGAAATGGGAAAACATGTTTTAGGTGTAGGGAACAAGCATAAGGCCTTAAACTAGACCTCTGTTCACTGGACTCAATATTTCTGACTGTAGAACGCGTCACGCTATCTTGCAAGCTGATCTTTAGAGCACTATGCAGTTAATCATAGCTAACGAATGTTAAACATGAAGTCTCCTTATGGGTTTTTCATCAGTTGTTCTTCATCAATAGTAAGGTATAGTCAAAGGCCTTAAAATGAAATAAGATTATAAAGTATATATGCAAACATTTTTATGTTTAAAAAATCACCCCTATAATTAGGCTACTTGTAAATATGAGAATAACGATCACTCTTCATAAGCAACAAAGGTGCTCATTTCTATTTTCATTGCTAACCTTGTCTAACGCAAATTTAGCAAGTTAGCTGTATAAGCCCCTAGCTATCTGTCTAGATGAGGTATGGTACAGATGCACTTACAATTGAACGTTTAAGCCACAGACCCTATGGTTTAAACAGAGACTTATGCAAAGCTGCTTGATGGTCCAGTAATAAGGATTTAATTTATTTGCTTGTTTATTTATGTATTTATTTATTGAGCTAAATTCGACTTAGATTCACAGGAAATTTAATTTTAAAATATAGAACTAAAAATCCTGATCATCAAAAATATGTTGTGTGTGTGAACGTACTAAAATTCACCAACCTGATTTTTACTTGCAAATTAGCACAAGGGGGCAGCAAATTGTTGTCTGAGAGGTTCTGGTGCACAGTCACTGGCTTTGAAACGTTCTGAGTTACGCACAAGTGTACAAACATATCACAGTACAAAAAAGTCTATTTACGTAGTTTTGATGAATACCCATCATATCACACCTTGGATCCGTTCTGACTTTGCCCAGTACTCTGTTGTGTAAGCATTTGCATTGTGCCATTAGAGTTCTGCTGTTGCATCAAATCCCAAACCTCCAGTACCAGTGGTACCAGTGCCCTCCTGTGTGGATGTTTGATTGGACGTCTCTCTGCAAGCACTGCGTGTTTGGGCATTATATCATCTCTGCCCATATGGCTATGTTACAGTTGGGAACATCAAGTGTTTAATGACACATACCTTTTTACATGGAGGAAATAACATAACATAGTATCAATATAATTAATACTAACACTGTTATACTTGCTACTTGCATTAGTCTGAATGCAATTTCAGATTTAGTTCATTTCTAGACCAGATGTTTCCTTGCATACGCTCTTCATGTGAGCCCTATGTTTGATGTTGACACGATCGTGCACATAGGCTGCAAAGAGACACAACATACTGTAAATCTTGCCACATCCTCACAGCAAACAGGAAATAACCTCTAAAAACTCAGTTAACTGATCTAACCCACAGCGTGCACCCTGTAGTAATTCATGAGTGTTGTGTGTTTCACTTTCATCTCCCACGGCGAGACCAAGTGGAAGACCTCTTGTCCAGAATGTTCCACGACGTCGTTGCTTTGAATATTGTGATGCAAGGCCAGTTGTTGCCTTCCCATCATATTTCTCAGCTGTGATCAGCATACGAAATGTCAGTAAAGTCCTAGCAAAGATCTGAGTCATTGAAATACTTCAGCTGAGAGAGATAAACAGCAAGGGAACCTCATGAAAATACATATTCAACAGTCACTTTATTGGAAACACAATAATTATTTGTTGTTATGCATTATTAAACTACACCTTGTGTGCTCTTTAAGTACATGTAAGAGGAATGTTATCTGGGTATTTCCGGGTGGTGTGCCAATCTCAGCACAGCAGTGACACTGATGTGTGTAAACCTCGTGCCCCACTGCTGGTCCTGACACACTCATAGCAGCACACCGCCCACTACTGTGTCACAACCATGACAGTGTTACTGCTGTGCTGGGAATGGGCCGTCACCTAAATAAAATCTGGTGAGCGGTGCACCCAGGGTCAGAAACTGACCAATGCAGAAGACGCTAATAAAGTGTATAGTGAGTGTGGCCCTGGTTACATAGATTTATATAGTAACACTAGGGTAGAAACTCTAGGGTAAAATTGAACCTGTGTTTTATGTAGTGAAGTGCATTTTTAAGTTCACCGCAAACTGTATTTACATGATCAGATTCATTTCTAACAATCTCCGAATGAAGCCCTGCAGGGAGGTGCAGCTTGACCCGGCCAACACGGTGCGGTTCTCCCCAGCCCAGGAGCCTCTGCTCGGTCCGAATACAGTCAGGAACTCCATCCAGGAGGGCAGTACCGGTCCTTTGGGCTTCAGCCAATCCCTGCCAGCTGAACTGCGACAGGCTGGTTTTCCGCACACAGGTGCTGCTGCAAATCTCATCTGAGCTTCCAAGAGGCCTCCATGGCCTTGGTGGAACCACAGTGCTGCACGTCAGATGTCAGCACGATCAAGCCCCATCATGCCCACTCAATCTGCTCGGCTGTAGCCTGCCAAAGCAGCACGCTGGAGCTTCTAGTGTTGTGCTCAGGAGACATTTGGAGTGTGAACCTTTCCGCTAGCCTGCTCTCAGTACGCAACCAGCAACGGCCCCTTATGTCCAGAACCCAGAATCTTGCTGTGCTCAGAGCTGTCTGTTGGTCAGATTAAGCCATGAATGAGCTTAGAGCCAGACCTGTGGAGACACAGCAGAGAGGCACACACACACACACACACACACACACACACACACACAAATAAACAAACAAACACTGCCACTCCTATCTCACCTGTTCTAGCTGGCCAGACTGAGGGTTATGCTTCACAGAGGAAAAATTAATAATTTATACATTGCCCTTAACATCAAAGGCCCTACAGCAAAAAACAGAGAATGGAGAGAATCTCGAGTCACTCAAGTCCCCACTCTCTATGCCATGGCCTTCTGTTATGATATGCTTTAAATGGCCAACATGCAGGATAATGAGCCAACATTATCATGCTGGTTAGAAAACTATATAATCATTGCTAATGAAAACGTACCATTATTTGTAGAAGGTTAGCCAACCTGAACCTGACGTTCAACTGCTCAGTCATTTGTGTGACCACTGAAGCACTATTGCAGTCAGAAAGTTGATCATTTAAAACCAGTTTCTTACATTCATACTTAGTGACTTCTACACAATTTCTTCTGAGTGAGAGATCAGCATAATGAAATCTTTTCCCACAAGATTTCCCACAGCTGAATTTATTTTCCTCAGCTAAAGCAGAGCGTGTTCATGCATGTATACAGGCCATGCCTAAACATGTATTAGCAGAAAGCACCGTTAACCATATGTGAGCCTCAGGTGACGTCATCTACCTGTTATCTTACTTGTTTAGCAATGTGTTTTCCTGCTAAATTATTAAAAATAGCAATTCACTAATTGCCAACAAACTGAATTTAGTGAGATAAATAAGATGAAGTCCATAGCTGTATAGAGGCTATCTTTGAAATGGCAAAGTCTGAAGAAGTCACACTCGGAAATTCCAACTGAATTTTCTGAAACTAGATGAAAATAATCAAAGAAAGTACATTTGGTCAATACTATAATAAATATAATTATAAGCTCTAAATTGTTAGTTTATTACATTGGTTGATGATGGAACAACACAATTGAAAAATGAAAGAACCAATTTTCGTATTTAATGTAAACCTTGTTGATTTAATGTAATCATTGTTTACACTCCTGTTGTGGCTTTTACAATATTACAGCATCTTTTGACATGTTTTTATTTAATACATATCTACTTAAAATGGTTGTGGATGTGTAAACAGTAGCATTCAGCTTTCTTTACACACAGAAAAGGCACATGTGACATCAACATGTGACCTGTGTGGACTGGAAATGACGTGGTGTGAGCGTAAGTGACTGCTGCCTGCCTGTAAAACCAGAGTTGATTTGAAGAGGTGGTCTCTCCGGGATCCTCTGAAACTCCTGGGTAAACCCCAAGGAGAAATCCCCAGACCTGCCTCAACTTCTCAGTCCCCAGTGTCCTTCTCGATTTCTTGTAGTCATTTGTGATTTTGCTTTTCTTTCTTTCTTTATTCTTTACTCTTTTTTTTCATTTATTTGTGAATGAGATTTTCCTGACCACTATACAACACTGTCAAGGATTCATGGATTTCACCGCTCATTGTAGTGGACTTTGTATTGCTCTTGTAGCCTGAGTGCTGAGAGCATACACAGGAAGAAGTGTGTGTGTGTAGCGGCTGTTGTGGGTGGCTCAGGGAGGAAGGGATAGAGCCACTGGTTCAATCTCCCGTCACACCCTTACGTCTGCTCTTTCATGTGGAAAAACAAAGAAATGCAACTTAATGATTCCAAGTTGTGGAATCACACAAAGAAAACATCACTGAAGAAGGAATTTTGCTGAACAATTATAGTCACTGCATTCATAGTTGTCTCAGTAATGTTGTCTAAGCGTTACACTGTGCTATGGCAAGTTGCATCAACAGTTACACATGTCTTACACATTTCTCATCTAGATAACAATTTGTGGCTGAGGGGGGGAGAGGGGGGGTTCATCTTATATTCAAATAAAAACACAAAAGCCGTTACACAGCCCAACCTAGTCATCCTCATACGCCCAGTCTGAACATTTTACCACACACACAGTGACTGTTATCTGAAAGTTTCAAATTGCAGAGGCTAAGAGGGAAGATGAATTCCCCAGAGGTGCTGAAGCTAGCGATGCAGCTTTATGTAGAGAACCCCAACCACTCAATTCACAAGGACTTGGAGATTGATTATTGAAAAAGTGAGCTTAGCATTCACATTGTTTTCAGATTATGCCACAGGGTAAAAAACAGATTATTCATAAAGCTTTGTTCCATAAATAAAATAGTTTATTATCGCTTAAAATAAATACATTTTCTTCAAACAGAAGCAAGAGAGAAGAGGACCGTTATGCCATTAGGGTCAGCTGAGCTTCTCTTAGCCATTGAAGCAGATCATACACTTGTCAAGACTGGAAAAGTTAATTACACACTGGTTCAAAGACTGTACATGACCGTGTGCAGTACTGTTGGAGCACAGTTACATCTGTACACGCAACGTCCAGGATCAGGCCAGAATTATACAGGCTCGGAGCAGTCCAGTCAAACTGTGGAAGAGAAAATGAAGCAGGTTTTCAGGTTTTCTTCTGCAAGCCTGCATGTTCTCAGCACAGGACTGTGTTGCTGGAAAAGCCTTCTCTCCCTCCCCCTGTCTTCTGTGCCCCCCGTCGCCCCTCCGAAAGAAAGGAAATGACAGTGGAGCGTTAACAGCTCATCACTGCAACCCCCCACCACCCTCCCCCACTTCCAGAAGCCTGAGCAACACGTGTCCATAAATGGAGTCTGTGCTCTGTGCAGGCCTGCAGAGCCCGTGTGGACGGGTCAGCACAGAGTAACCTGCACTGACCCCCACCCCACCAGACACACTCACAAATGTATTTGAAAAGTAAAGCATTTACAGTTGAATACCAGAACAGCGTACCACAGCACAGACAGGAGGGTAGGGCAAACACTTCAGACTGAAGTTTTTGAAATGAGACTAGCATGAAGATGGTGGGTGCTAATGTGGAAACGACTACCACTCTGTGTGAGCTGCACTGGACCGGCAGCCTGTAATCCGTCAGGGGGTCCATTTAACCCTCCGTGACTTTTATACATACATTTTTTTTTCAATCTTGCCTGTTCTGAGCAATAAGAAGATACATGAGAATAATATGATAAGATCACTGTTTAAAGTCCATACCAAAAATGATACAAGATGGCAACCGGTGACCCATTTGTTGATTTCAGCAGCATTTTTTCCATTACTCCAGTAAATTCAGAGATAAATGTACAAATGAAGCCACAGTGGTAACCTGGCCTTCTATTTATTAACATAAGACCTAATCACACATTTAATCCTCCTGACCACAAAGGACAAATAAATAGATGCTGTGCGATTTAAAGGCAGCTTTACAGTTCAGACAGAACAGTTGTGATGGCACATCCACAGCAGATATTGGAAGGTGTCTTACAGAGTTTGCTTGGTATATGTAGATCAATGCAATATGTTTCAAGCATCCAGTTATACTGTTGCCAACCAGAACATTACATGTAGATATTTTCCAATTAAACTCCAAACATTAGATCTCAGACCTCAAATCTCAATTGTTACCCCACCCAAAAGAAAAATCATAACTGCAACATAATTTCTGCAACACAAACCTTCCCACCGAGTTGCTGTGTATTTGTGTGATCTACATTGATAATCGAAAGAACATAAATAAGTTACATGTGAATGTAAAACTGCTATAAGGACCAAGTGTGTGTTGCATTACAACAAGCTCATAGTCTTGCAATGTTATTACATTCACACCTGGAGGGGCAGGAGCGTTATGAATCACTCCATCCTCGTGCAGAGATGCAGCTTGGGCCAGAGCACCACTGCACCTCAGCAGTGAACCAGAGAAACATCTGGCTACTCTTCTCTGCTCTGCATGGATCGTTTCCTCCAAGACTAAGAACAGGGCAATTATCACCTCTTCAGCAGGTCCACCATCCACGTTTACTATCCATACCTCAGCAACTCACCGTGCTGGGCTGCTGTTTGCTGACAAAGTCCGATATAAAATCAAACTCGTTCTGTCCCAGGAAGAGCTCCGGCAGCTCCTGCACCCTGTCTAGTCCCAACTCCAAGACCAGCGACGTGAGAACCTCCTCGTCGATCAGGTCGGCGTCCATGCCGTTGAGGCCGAGGGCGGGGCCGGCCATGTGCTGCATGTTGGCCAGCTGAGCGGGACCCATGCGGAACTGCACAGCGTTGGCCATGTGGTTGCCGTTCATAGCCCCGAGCGGGTGCCCGTGGTACTGGGTGTTCAGTTTCTGCAGGTGCATGCTGGCCATGAGCTGCTGAGAAGTGAGACCGCCACCCATGTACTGCTGCTGGGGTTGCTGGTGGCCCGGGTGCTGGTGCTGGGCCTGTTGCTGGGCCTGCTGGTGGCCCGGGTGCTGGTGCTGATGCTGGGCCTGTTGCTGCATGTGATGATGCTGCTGCTGCTGCTGTTGGCCCTGGTTACCGTACATCATATTGGCCGTCTGCATCTGGTGGTGGCCCATGGGGGCGCCGTTCATCGGCCCGTTCATGGGGCCCACCATGTTGGGCCGCTGCCTCATGGTGGCCTCCATCGCTCCTTGAGGACCGTAGTGCATCATCTGCCCGCCGGGCATGGCCCTGAGGTTGGGCTGGGGCACGTGCTGCTGCCCGTTCATGCCCAGCCGGTAGCCGTGCAGGGGAGCGTTGGGCTGGCCGTGGTTCATGGGCACCATCATGTGCTCTGCCATGGCTTCTCCCTTCGGTGAAAGGGAACACAGCGTTAAGGTTTCAGAACGGGGGTACTGAGGACCAGACCTGCTGCTGCAGGGGAGGGGTGACACACGCGTTAGTTCACACGTGCAGCCAACAATCTCCAGCCTCGAGCAGCCCTTCACTGACCAACCCAAAGCAGTCAACGTGAGAATGCAGCTAGTGTCAAGGCAGCAAACTGTAGATTAACCCAAAGCTACGGCACATGTCCTATTGTGAGTCTAGTGAGTTTTAATCATAAATCAAAACAAAACCAAGCTACAGGCTTTTACGTGGATGACACAAGACCACAGTTTGGACATATGAATAATGTCATAATGGTTAGGGCAGTGGTTTATCAAAACGTATCTTTGAGGCCTCTGCTTGTAGCAACACAAAGACCTGCAAAATTCCACATCACTGTCAGCACTGACTTTTACCACATCAGGATTACCTGTGTGTCTCACGCTCCCTTTCTACCTGCCTGTCCATGACTGGTCCTTCAAGGATTTCCTCTCAAAATATCAAAGAAGCACTTATAAAATACAGTAGTATAATAATACTAATTATTATTTAACTACAATGAATAACAACAACAGTAGTAGTAGTAATAATAAATTATTGTTATTATTATTATTATTATTATTATTATTATTAATGGTCGTAGTAGTGAAACATATGTTTCAGTTGGCGTGTTTCGATCCTAGTAGACAAACTGTAGGCTACTATTTAATAAGCCAATCAGGGTCAAAGCAACAAAAGAACAGTTATTAGACTTGAACTGTGCCTTGGATTATATGTCTATCATAATAATAAAAAAACGCACTCCAACCCCTTACACACATAAAATACGCATCAGCGAGTTGAAACTCTTAACTGGTATTATCGTTATTATAACGTAATTTCAACTCTGCATCGGGTAGCTAAGAAAGTCACCAGTAAAGCGAACAATAGAGCTCCCAGCCCAAGTCCTAAAGCAGCACGGCATTAAAACATCCTTACCCTGCGTCCCGCCTTTCACAATCCAACTATTCCGCCGCAGTAGCACCAACCGGGATTAGATTCGCCACGAGCCTCCCCGGGATTACAGATTATATTCCGAAAGGTTCAACTGCACAGTCAAGCGCAGACGCTGCACAAAAGCACCCCGCATCAGATCTTGAAACGAGTGAGTGTTTTCTGGGTCAACTCAGGGATTATATACACATGTGAAAGGCTCGGAGGCAGGCGGAGAGAAGGGGGTGGAGTCGCCGTGTGCTCGGGATCCTTTGTTACCATTGGCCCCGGTTAATATTATTGTGCGAAGAAACCCCTATTGGTTTCTATGAGACACTGGCTAATTTACTATTTACAGGCACAAGGAGATTTTCCTACAGGGTTCAATGATGAGTTAATCAGTTTTATTATTCTTTTATCTTTTTTTATCTTTTAGAAAGTTATGAACAAGTGAGTTAGATAAATATGTCTATTTGCACAGATAGATAGATAGATAGATAGATAGATAGATAGATAGATAGATAGATAGATAGATAGATAGATAGATAGATAGATAGATAGATAGATAGATAGATAGATCAGCAGTCTATCATACTTTAAGACTATAAGAAAAGTACATTGGTTAAGCCATGTCTGTCCTGCTTTCTTGCACAAAGTTTCAATTATAAACTTTGTGTTATCTGACAAGCTGATGTTTCTTGTGTTTCTGTGTTTTAAATGGTTTCAGTTATATATAGCAGGCATGGTTGTGTTTCTTGTGAATTTGTGGGTCTTTGTGAGGACCATGATAGAGAGAGAGAGAGAGAGAAACAAATGTAGGAGCTCCATAGAAGTCCATGTGACCTGGTGCTCTGCTGTGCAGTGTCTGGGGGTAGGGGAGGGGTGGGGTGGGGGTAGGTAGGGTGGGGGTGGGGTTGGTGCTATTCTGAGCCGCCGGCTGCAGAGGCAGAACCAGCACGTGCAATTTAGGAGCAGCTCCAAAACACTTCAGCCTTGAGAGGAAAGCATGCAAATATATATATATATAAGTAATAATCCTGGCATGTATCTTATATAAATACATTACTGAACCAGCATTGTGCCTAAAGCTCTAAAGCATGCTGTTGTATCTTAGCATGTATCAGTGTTTCTTCTCACATTAGAGAATAGTCTGGAATGTCTGTTCAGGAGAACAGGGAATCAACATCCTGTGTGAGCTTCATCGCTGACTGTTTACACAGAGATCAGCTTAGCTGGTTAAAGGAGTGGTGCTAACATCTAAAGTGTATTAGCTATCTATAGCATCTGTGTTCTGCACTCTTGTGCTCTAATTTGCATGCCTATGTGTTTGGCCCCTGGTTAAAGCCCTGCTACAAGAAGGGCCTGCTGATGTCACGTCATGTTCTGGCCCATTCCAAACGAGGCACCCTTCGTGTCATGTTGGGAACTTTAAAACAGACAAAACTGGTTTATTTTGATACAGATCAACAGATCCCTTGTGCTTCGAGCCATAAGGCGGAAAGTTAAAACGTACAGCATGTACAACTCGTAAGACACATGTCATAATTGCTGCTGTGTACTTGTCATCAAGATGACTGACTGAAGCTGTATACTGCACTGTTCCTAAAGAAACAGCAGTTTGTCTATTTACAGTTAGGACTCAGTGTTTGCATTTAGTTTTCACTATTGCTTAAAGAGACATGATGAAGCATTACAGGCTAATGTCTGGGCATATGTGCCCTGCTCAGATTTTTATGGTGGTTCCAAATATTCCACCATATATTTGTCGTGATCTTGTCTGATTCTATGGGCACTGGCCTAGTCCATGGGAAAACAAACAATAAGAATCTTCTATTTACATATTTCATTACCCTGCAGGACTATAGACTAGGGAAAATGAGAATAGGCCTAGTGTCTATTGACATATAAATAATTTCAACATATGCTTGTCTAATCAAACAGACTGGTCTGTGTCTAGCACCACACCCTCATGCTGATCCCTGCAGTCAGTGGTTTAGTGCCTGTGTTTGTACTCTGTATCTGGCTGCTTCTCCTTTAACCCTTTCTTTATGTGCCGTTGGGCAGAGTAGCGCTTGCTCTTTTCCAAGGCTCTTTTCCTCCCCCACACCTGATTAACAAAGATACCAGAGGGTGGAGGAGGGGCAGACCAACTGCCAACAAGAGCTGTTCCACATAGCAAGCAGGAATATAGCGTACATGCTACCTCTCTCTCTCTCTCTCTCTCTCTCTCTCTCTCTCTCTCTCTCTCTGTGTCTATCTGTCTCTGTCTTTCTTACTCTTTCTCTCACTTTTAATTATACCTTATATTTAGTGCAAAATTGTGGAGGGCTGGATTATGCCAAGGGAATGTCAGTGTCTTAAAACAGGCTTTTATTGTCCTATATCTGGGCTCCCAAGCATTCACAACCTCCGCTGGTACAGTACATTTAAAGAGTCTTGTCACTGAAGTGGTTTGATCCAGCTGAGAAGAGCACTTCCCCTCTCCCATCCCCCACTCCGTGAGCTCATTACCCCAGTGTGCCCACTGACTCTGTTTATTTACCTCCCACATGACCTCTCGCCTGTTGCCCCCCCCCCCCCCTTCTCGGACGCAGTGGCGTGGCAGGAGGGCGCTGGAATGCCATCGGCTCCCATGTTTATGCTGGAGCTGGGAGCAACGCTCCGTATTTGTGCTCTTGTCCGGGTGTGGAATGCAGGCAAGACCTTCGACATGCTCTCTACCCAGCCCTCCACGGAGAGAAAGCAGGGTCACCTATCCCCTCACCGCACCAGCCTGGCTCAACCTCCCAGACATGCCTCTGGACTCCTAGGGATCACTTTCAATTCATTGCCACATCTTTACTTCCCATGTTGTAAACTGGACTCACATGACTTACGCTTTCATTATACCCGTTTGGTTCTGAAATCTGAAATTATTCCAATTTTAGCCATTCGTGGAAGGAAGAATTGTAACGTTTTACATGGTGACACTGGTCAGTTCCGAGACTCGAACTCTGCAGAGTACTGGACAGCCCCCTCTTCTCCACCATGCCCTCTTCTCCAAAACACTTTCCTTCCTGTTAAGTGTAAAAATTCCCTGGTAAAAATGAATCGGTGTTGCTGCCTTCCCCTGCTAGTGGAGCCTGATAGCTTGATTAACAGATTTACTAGTTTTAAACTTCCTGAAATAAAGCCTGAATTGTTTGTAGGGTTGTTGTCATTTTTTGGTGGCTCATGTTATTAAAACTGTGGTATGACCAGAAACCCAAGATCTACTGGCACTACCATGTGTTTTAGATATTTAACTAAGATGTTGACCTAATTGTGGCAACAGGGTGTTCTTGTGTATTCTTGAAAGAGCAACGCACACCTGCTGAGAGGTTTCACTCCCTCACCACCATTCGGCCGAAACTCTGCAACCACATGCCCTGCGTTTTCTTTTCCACTAATAAAGCCCACTAGCATTCCCCCCAGGAAGCCTACAACAGCCACAAAACTAAACAGAGCAAAGGTGCATCCAGTGCAAACCGAGCTATTTTGCAAATAAGTAGGCCAGAATTAATGGATCAAAGAGTTCTACTGTCACTCACGCATTTGCTAAAGCAGCTCACAGCTAGCCAGAGCTCAGCGCTAGCGTGGCACAATAGCTCTTACATTGAAGAGGGTGTTCACTTATAATAACAGTTGTGCTACTGTCATTCCTCATATTCAAGGCCAGTTCATACTCTGTTCTTTTATGATGGGGTATGGCTTTATTTCGAGACTTTATTTTATTGCTACCACAGGAATCAGGACTGAACTGCTGTAGACTGCTAAAGTCACTCACTGGGCCTGTTTGTTCACACATAAACACACACACACACACAGATTGTATTACAGTATGTCTTTTCAGTCCAGACACAGAGAATGGCATTTGAAACATGCCTCTGAATGTAGCAGTGCGAGCATAGATAAAAAGCCTATGCAATACCAGAAAAAAACAACACTTTCTCTTGTCAGATCTATGTTATTTACCCTGTCTTCAGCTGTAAATCCAGGCTGCACATGTCACTGAATCAAATAAACAGACATCAGCACGTGTCTACAGCAACAAGTTTGAAGTTTCGACACCTGCTGCTCCCGTGTTTGTTCTGGCGAACTAGTGCGTTTCATCTGCAGTGTGTGCACCAATTTTGCATGCTCTCTCCCCTCTCTCGGTGCAGATGACAGGCACAGCTGTGTGGCCCATACCGAGCAGTGGGAAGCAGAGCTGGTGCCGATGTTGTCGGAGCTCGGCTAAGTCCTGCCCCGTGTTTACAGCCACGGCAGATTAAACAGGAAGCTTGTTGGGTGCCCATGGCATCGACTGTAAGCCAGTTGAACCACATTTATTCAGAGCAAAAATAAGACTTCAGGTTTTTTTTTCTAAGGTCTGAAAAAGTACGTCAGAGGACATTATAGTGGAGTCTCACTGTTTGGAATGAAGACATGTAGCATGTGTGTGAAGTCCACGTATGTATGTTTCGGGTGTTCATTCATGGGGAGCAATATGGATGTCCAAACACACTGAAGAAGTCCAAGCAGGTCTGAATGGTGTATTGAGATGTGAGATGTGCACTGCAGACGTAGCAAAGGAAGTTTTGGTTTTTACAGATTGTTTTCCACAGATGAATGACACATAAAAATTACCATGCTCAAAAAGTTGCTCTCAAAATCACACAGAAAACTTTACCTTGTGCTAATGTGCTCTTTCCCCAGTCATGCATTGCCACACTGGGTTTTGTTGTCGTCATAAGAGCAAAACTAAACTTTTGTCCTACACACTACCCGTTTTTCAGGGTGGGGGCTGGCATTATTGTCCAGGCAAATGAAGGGTTCTATAAATACACCAAGGGCTTCCTCTCAGAGAAGCAAAGGCCCAGTGACAGGGAGGTGGAGGCAGCTAGATGACTCAGGGGCAGCGGGCGGTGCTGCGTAGGTGGAGAAGAGTCCTCAATCTTCAGATGGGGATTTCTCCATGGAGACTCAAGATCGCAAATCTTTCGTTTTTTTTATCCCCTTTTTTAAGCCACGAAAGAGCACGAAAACATGCACTCTCATCACTCGATTCCGCTATCAGATATGAAACACCGTGACGCCATTGTTGTTGGTCTCAGCTAGTCATCTGGTGTGACCACAGAGCACAACACCACTTCAGTATGAAAAGTAAGAACCAGAGTGTTCATTAACTGTCATATGTTACATGTAGTGTGTGTGTCATACTTGAAGGTTTACCCAAGATAGTTCATTATAATGGTTAAATAATACTGCCATATTATTTCAGTGACCAGCTCAGGATTCTCCCCACAGTGCATTTCACAGGGTTTAGGGTTTAGGGCTTCCCTATTCTCACTAACTAGATCATACTGTGCTGGTATCAGGACGAAGCCCATGTTCCCCCAGTCTCCATGCCAGGGTGGCGGAGAGCAGCTTTATTTATGGATTTTGGAGACAGGGCTATCAATCAGGTGCTCTCCGTGACTGCAGGGCTGGAACTAACCAATCAATACCCCACCCCCTCACTGTCACCAAAGATCGGCCCTTATCCCAAACTGTCTGTGGAGACTGCACGAGGCACCGAACCCTTGTCGCAGATATTTTGAGAGCCAAACCAGTTTTTTTTTAGCAATCATTAACATCAGTCTAGTGCAGAATGTGATGTTTGGACATGTAGCAATACTGAGCCAATACAGTGGCACTTAAGAGCGATAAACATTCAAAACATTTATATGAAACTTTATCCATAACAAATGAAAAACAACAACTTCAGTATGCCTAGTGACCAGTTCTGATATCTGTATAAACCATTTAGACTGTAAATTATTATTTTGATTGAAAAACATCATTATAATAAACACTATTATAAGAGAACTTCAACAGCAGAGTCAGATTTTTCTTTGGTATGAAACCAAAGTTCAACATGCCTTCTAGTAAAATTAGAAGTGGCCTGTTTACCTTTTACCAAGCAATGATAGGATCTGAGTCGGTCTTTGCTGAGTGGTTTTCCCAGGAATCCGATGGCAGAGAACAGAGCTGTGCAGAGTTGTACGGCCTGCAGTGTGTAATGCTGTACCTCAGGCATTCAGGCCACTGATATTTTAAACCACCAGAATTACTCTCTTAAGATTACCTCAGCGTCATCAGTTACAAAATATGTCTTGAAGACATGAAGCTAAAGTTGTGTGTTCATATTCTAACCTTCTGAATTATGTCTGGTAAACATCTGTTGAGCATTTTTAAGGCTGTATAGCATCTATGGGCCAGTGGTTTTGTTCTACCACCATATTTTTCTATTAACATTTTCTTTTGTTATGTTACTACCTGATGGCAGCAGTAAAGTATTGTGTGTGACAGTCTGTCAGAGGTTGGAAGAGTTTGGTAAGAAAAGGCCTGTGTTCACAGTGGTACCACAAATGGTGCATGAATCTTTTATTATCTCAGCCCAGTTAATAATGAGGTGGCTGTTCTTGAATAATTAGCACTGAGACTGGGGTGTATTCCATAGCCGGAGCCTGAGGATATGTTGGGAATCGGGGAGAGAGCTGAGAGGAACACACCAGAGATGAGCAGATGAGCAGAACCAGGACCCAACACCAGCCCAGCGGACTGAGAGAGAGAGAGAGAGAGAGAGAGAGAAACAAGACCCAAAGATAGATTCTATGCAAGTGTGTAATCTTTCCCCTTAAAAACAAGTTTGCTTGAGTGTTTTGCTGCAGAGGTTTCTTGGCAAGGCAGATTACATCATTCGCTGCCTGAAATGTTCCCTGCAGCTCCTGAGTGGCGCTGGCGCTGGATTGTGCCCATGATTTAGTGAGGAGACACCTGACGGGCCCAGCACCCGCTCGCTCGCGTCTCACAAATAACACACAAAAGAACAGGCCGCCAGGCGCATTCCTCACACCCTTCCCCCAGCCGCACACACCGGTCTGCTCTCCCACGCACACATACATGCACCAGGCCGGCTGTGCTGGCTGCAGTGAGCTGGGCGTGTGTGCATGCACGTGTGTGTGTGTGGGGTTGAAAGCCGTGTTAGTGGGTGCTCTGCACCCCCCCCCCCCCCACCCCCACCCCTTGCTCCTCCTGACATCTGTGAGTCAATTAGCTCACTGGAGAGAAAACATCCACCCCCCTTACCAAATACTCTCTCTCTTACACACACACACACACACACACACACACACACACACACACACACACACACACACACACACACACACACGCACACACACACAGCCTCTCACACACTGGCTGTAAACAGATCTGTTAGAGCCACGTCAAAGGCCAGGCTCTCTGGGTAAATATAAAACCTGGGTACGAGCAGGCCCTCTGGAGCATAAGCAGATGACAGCGGTCCATTCAGGAGGGTGCTGTTTTTCTCACACCCAGACCCAAACACTCACAACACGCACATGAACGCCACCCTGAAAGACACAATAGCCAGTAACAGCCACCCTGGGCTTCACACAGCAGCAGCTTGTAACATGAGTAAAACACTTACGCAGGTGCACGCTAGTGTCCAGGGACGCCTCGGGCCAAATGGAGATTTGTGGGGGAAATATTGCTGTAATTATAGAAATATAATATTACTGTCTCAGTAAATGTATGACACAAGTTTACTAAGCAAGACAAGCTTAATGCTATAGTGTTTTTTCTTGACACACATTTAGCTGGTTGCCTAATTAAGTAATGAATGGTCTCCTTCACTGGACATACATTTTCCAGCTTTTTGTTAAGACAAATTGTCAGTGTTTAAATAATGACGGTAAACAACAGAGTGAGGTAGATGTTATGCCTTGGGATGGTTGTATTTAAAGTAACCTCTTTAACCCCAAGGTATGTTATGTTGATTTGAGTTAGGCTACATCTGTTATGTCAACATTCATCTTGGTTGTTTGATATTGTGGCATTTTACATGCCTATTGGGACTGGTCTGAAATGCGTGGGCGCACGCACACTCACACACACACACACACACACACACACACACCTGCACGTTCACATGTGCTTACGTGTGTGCACGTGTGGCCCCAGGCCCTATGTTGAGCAGTGCTGCCCTGTGTGAGCAGCCAGAGCTCTGAGGCCCAACATGCCCGGCCCACCGGCCACCAGAACACAGGCTGCATCCTGTTTTTCTGCTCCCCCGCGCGCTGCTGTCGTCCTTGCTAGGAAACTGTGGGCTCACACAACAGCCTTTTATTGCCAGTAAGGGAGAGTGAGAGGAGGGTGGTGAGCGCATCAGCACGATGAGAGCAGGAAGAAACGTCTTCTTTTAAAGCCACTGCAGACAACATGCTCCTGCAATCTGACCATCGGTCAGCAGTGACCTATCATTTTCGATTTTGGTGGTCATTATGATCTGGTCACATCAATGACACACTAACAGAGGCAGGCAACGAGACACGTGTTTACTTGGATGAACCCAACCTCTGCACCGTGCTCCACGCCATCTTGACCTCACGCGGGAGCTATCCCTCACACGTATCAGGGCAAGGTGCATGCTGGGTAAGAGGTGGACTACCATTTGCTTTTCAGTGCAGTTCAGGCTTTTTGTCTTTTCTTTCTCCACCCCCGAGTTTCTCTCTTCCTTATCTACAGCGGTGTTCATTTGCAAGAAGGCAGGCTGTGTTCATGCACGCACAGAAGGGACGTGGGGGGCGGAGCTTTAGGGCAGTTTAGGCTGGAGGATGTGACAGAAGCAACCGCAGAGCCACCGTCCCGTGACTCCGCCCCCCGTCCCTTGGCGGAGACGCTTCATTAGCATCAGCGGCACACGTGACGTGATGATGTCAGCGCCAGAGAGGGCTGCTGCCGTCGGACTTTCCTAGAGCGTCGACATTGACAACTTGCTCACACTCCTGGGCAACGTGACTCAAACGGCAGACGTTGACTACCAAGTGCCTTGAGAGTGTGTTCAGCAGTGCTTTGGTGTGTTTACATCTGCCTTGCGCTGAGGTGCCGTACTCATACCAGTACGGGAGGGAAATGTTTGAGGTCCGAGGAGATGCACTGGTTTTGCTTTTCACAAACACACTGGCAGGAGCACGGCATCCAGCAGGACGTGTCTCAGAAGGTTCTGAGAGGAGAGCAGACCCAGAGAGGAGAGCAGACCCAGGGTGCATTCACATGACATTCAGCACAAATGCAAAGGGCTCTTCTGATGCCTCAAGGCACAATCTTCATCTAAGATCTTTTATAGATGTTTCTATATACTAAAGTAACATTTTTTACTTCATACATTGTACTCTATTACTTATTTGCCCTTTTGTACTGATGTTGTTATGGTTAAATTCTGCCAGAAGGTTCTGCAGCTAAATCATGTCATTCTGTTCAGGGATGAATGATTGTCTAACATGTAATGTTAAGCCAACAGTTTTTACGCTGTCTAGATGTTGATGTTGCCACTGTCAACACAGCCTCCCCAACCTTCTTAAGAATTTCCGACAATGGAATCAATATATGGCGTGTCATGTTTTCCTAGGGTGACCTTCGCACGTTGCTGCTGGGCGTCAGGGAGAACACGCCCCGCGGGCCCTCTTCTCTGCATCACCAACGCACGTCTGTGGGCCTTCGTGAGCACCCCACTGCCCCTCCCCCGTCCTCCCCCAACCTAATTTTCCCACGAGGCACTGGCATTTAGGCAGGTTAAATCGATATGCACGCACATCGGCCACGTTCCGTTTAGCAGCGACAGCATGACCTTTCGGACGCGGGCACGCTTCACCGCAGAACAATAACGCAAACATGACCATTTACTGTCCGGGGGCCACAGGGGAAGACACGCACCGTGAACTGGCATAGATCAGATTTACAGTAGAATTCTGTAAACAAAAACCTCTGATCTAAAACCTTGAGATTAATATATATAGAGGGAGTTCTGTAAAATGTATGCAGAAAGAAATACATCCAATAGTGCTTATGGAGAACGCTTTATCTTTATTTTGCCGTTGACTTTGTCTGAGGACTCATTTCCATATCAATATCTGTGCGACTGCAAATAATTTCTGGCTCCACCGTTGGCATTTAGGCAGGTTGCATCGATATGCAAACGAGGCTGAAAGCATTCCCTTCATTCCTGTTGCCCTAACCTTTCCAGTCCATTCATGCTTTGCCATGTAACTCCAACATGAACACGGTTATTCACTGTCACGAGACCACGGGGGGAAGACAAAGAACTTTTACACCAGAGCTGCTTTCAAAGATCCATACTCAAAACAATTCAGATTTACAGTGTAACACTGAAAAAAAAAATCAGTGGAAGGAAGAATCAAGAGGCATGATGGGAAAATGTGCTTTATCTATATGTTGGCTGTCACTTGTCTGGGTGGAGATTTCCATATCAATATTTGAGTGGTGGTGAATAATTTATAGGCTCAGTGATACAATGAATGCAGGGCTGAAAGATGCTGGCCCACCATCCTCCTGCACACAGCCTCCAGGTTTTGAGTGTGTGTGTGTGTGTGTCCATGGGTGTGTGTGAGGAGCATGTGCACAGGTGCATGTATCTGGGTGCATGTGCATGTGTGTCTTAGAGAGCAAGACTGGTCAGTGTCCATTGTTGAAAGGTCAGGCTTCTCGTGCCCAGGCTCTCTGAGTGCTCTCTGTCACTCTGCCCGTGAGGTCTGTGGGACGCTGCTTCTTTTGCAGTGAGAGATCTGACGAAAGAGACATCTGCTCTGTGAGAGAATGCCCTAATTATTCATGACCATTAAAGCATTGAGGATTTGCTCTGTGTAGCATATGTGTCTTTCTCCTTCACTGCATTGCTCACACTACACTTATAAAAGGTTCATTCACTGTTTTGCTCTCTTTGCCTGACAGTAGTGTTAAGTATTCATGCAATGGGCTCCAGATTCTGTCCTGCTGCCTATTTTTGGGATTTTCATTCTTTCGTTCTTTCTTTCCTTCTTTCTTTCAGGGCAGTTTATTATTTTCGATAGATCATTGTATCTCAAATATGCACTTTCCTTCAGGTCAACTGGAATTTTAATATGTCTTAATTTTGAGGCATTGTCCTCTGAGGAAGCATGTTTCTCTTTGTTGTCTTCTAATACACACACACACACACACACACACACACACACACACACACACACACACACACACACACACACACACACACACCACCACCACCACCATTATCAACAACATCCACACTTCACCATCACTTCACCTTGAAAAAGAAAACAAAAGCTTCTATCTCTTTTTTTCTTATTGCTGGACTGGAAACACACAAAAACACACACGCACGCACGCACGCACACACACACACACACACACACACACACACACACACACACACACACACACACACACACACACACACAAGAAACACAATTCCTGAAAAGCCAGATTCAAAAGAGATGTTATGAGTGTAAGACAAGGCTCTTTGGCAAATAATGACATGCAGAAATGTCTGAAGGACTTGGTCTGAAGGCTGCTTAAGTGAGGCAGGGCATGGCGTCAGAACTCAGAACACTGCCGGTGTGGTCTGTCCTTAGCGGAATATAACCATATGTTTACATAGTTCATTTACTCATTAACCATTTACTTTCCTGGGTTGCTGTGTCATTTAGTTTGGACACCTTCTCAAGTCAGTGCTGCATTCTTCATGTCCTTTACAAAATCGTTGGTCCATTGAATTAAATTGGACTGTGAAATAAATTTGGGGTGATGACAATTACTAGTAATAGCCTACTGGACTCCACACCTAGAGTAGCTATGCTTCCTGAAAGAGAAAGAGAGAGAGAGAGAGAGAGAGAGAGAGAGAGAGAGATCTCAAATGCAACTCTAAATAACAAATGGTAACTTTTAAATTACACCGATAAAGTGCCTTGGCCGTCACGGTTTTAGTTGGACATTACTAAGAGTGTAGCCCATAGTTCTTTCTGAAACCATCACACACACAAACAAGAGCTCACAAGCACGCGCATGTGCACACAAATGCATGCACACTGCCACTCATTTCCTGTTTATTCTTGAAACAACTGGAGAGGGAGAGTGGGGGAGAACTGGTGTTAACCTCACATTTCCCTTATTTAGCCTCCTGCTGAAATGTTACTTTCAGTTCCACCTGCTGTGGTGAAAACTCTAAACTACAGAAATAATCTTCTGATTTAATCTGGAGAAGAGAACAGCTGTACGTGTTTGATAGGTGGCAGTGGACAGTGGGAAGGTGGTGGTCCACTTCGTCAGTCAAGAGCTGGTGCCCAGCTGCCCCTCTCTGTCTCACTGTCTCTGGTCAGAAATACTGTAGCAGACCCATTTCCTGTCTGTGCACAGTACTATCAGCCTTCTCACTCACATACAGTCATATTCCTTTAAACGTACACATACACAACCTGTATCTAAATCCAGCTCAGGGACTCACCAAGTTTTATTCGGGTCCATTTGAATTAACTCAGGCACTAGAGTTCACGTCACAATCAAGATTCATCTCTTGATTTCATTTTCCATGTAGTGAGTTTGATTCTTCTACTGACATTTCTTTTCCTGGCTTCCTATGGAACTAGCCTCCAACTTTAGAGCGTTTCATCTGAGCAGAACCCCACATTTCCCCAGGCGTGTTCCCCTTACGCTCACAGTGGAGGAGGGAGCAGTGCAGACAGGTTGACTGGCAGGGAGAGTTATTGATTGGTGTCTTCACACAGTGTCTTTCCACTCTGGAATGCCCTTGCTGGACATTAATTTCAAGCAGGGTGCAGACACCGTGTTTCAGCAGTGTCATTTCAGCAGGCCACTGACTCTTCAGTACTGTGTTTCCAGCAGCTCCTGTTGCACTTTGGACCGCGAGCCTTGTGCAAACGCTGCCTGGTGTTTGTTTGCTCTCTGTTCAACACGGCCCGCTGGGGCGAGCAGGACGGCGGAACTGAAGTGGGACTGACGTGATTGGCCGGCTGAATGAATCCCCACTTTGTCTCTGCTGCTTATTCATGTCCGTCTGATAGGACACAAGAGAGAAGAAACTCGATTAGAGGCCAGGCCATCCCTGCATCTGTGGGGGGGGGGGGGGGGGGGGGGGGGGGGGGGGGAGTGTGTGCACTGGAGTCAACATGCGTCTCTTTGTTTTCATAATTCACTTAGTTTGGGAGGAGCAGTCCGCCCACATGTGCTGCCCAGCCCGGATGTCTCGATGTAGGAGAGCAACACCTCATTCTTGAGTTTCATCTGCTTTTCACCCTGCTGGACCTGCTGTGTATGCTGTGCTTTGTGAGATATAATGTGTTCTCCAACCAAGAGCACTGTGTTAGAAACGGGGCATCTGCAATCCCGTTGTTTTGCACGCCCAGTTATCGTTCTTGACACATGTTGCAAGTCTGAGTCCAGGGTCTCTATACAAGTGTTTATTTATCTTCATGTCATCTGGAGCCTGGAGTGCCACCGCCCGCTGCACGTCTGCATCTGGGTCTGCTATTACGTCCCTGCAGCCCATCCACAGCGCGGTGGCATGACTTGTCTTTAACATACCGAAGTTCTCCCACATCACTCCACTACTGCGTTCCTGCCACTGGCTTCCAGTATCAGATGTAAAGCCACAAGTTGGCTGACTAGACCTGCCACCTCTCCACAGAGAAGGGAGACGAACCACAGTCTCTTCTCAGCACTCAGGCAGAATGGAGTGAAATTTCCTTGGCAGTCAGAATAACGTCTTTGTTCTCTTCAGACGCTACTGAAAACTTTAAAAAGCATTTAAACTATCACTAATGGATGCACTTATGGTCTAGGTCTTTAATCTTTCTGTGTAGGCTCTTGACTCTGGGCTCTTCAGGCTCAGGACTATATGCATAAGCACTATAGAGAAATGATTTTCAAGTACACAATAAGGCATTTCTGTAAGTCATTTAGTGTCTGCCAAATGCTGTAAATGCAATATATATATTTACATTTATACATATCTATACCAAACCAATACCAATGTATATATACACTCACTCATCTTACATCTGATTCCTTGTTAATCAGCTGTAATTATCAATGTCTATCTAAATCATATGAAGCAATGAGCTTTTTGGACACATTTTTTTTTCTTCCTTTTGTAGTGACATTCTCTGCTTCCCTTAGACTGCATCATAGCCTATCACAGTATGCTAGTGGGCCTAATGGGCCTTTAGCATTCTGGGGGCTAATTATGAGGGAAAAACAGAATGCACTAAATGGGTCCACTTTGTGTTCTCAGTATCTATCAGGCTTTAGTTGAGATGATTGCTTAATGTTAAAAGCTCCTCCATGGCTCTCCTCTTACAGAACAACGATGTTGTTCAGCTTGCATGAAGCCAGAACAGCATGAATTGTAGTTGCATGTTCAGGACTCTAAAAAAAGAAAAAGAAAAAGAAAAAAGAAAGAAAAACCCAAGCGAGGTCACCGGACTGCCCTCTTCTTAGAAGCACGGGCATAAACACAGCCTTTGTTCTCTGAACTGACCTGGAGATCATGTGACGCTCGCCCAAGGACCGAGGAGCAGCGAGCGAGTCCAACTGGCACCATTTAAGCGTCCGGACCTGCGACCTCACGGGCGCGCGGGGTCACCGGCCAGGTGGCAGCGGGGATCGTCCAGGGTGCGGGTCGCGGACGCGCGCATGCGGGGATGCGCCAAGACACACGCGGGTGACGCGGGGCGTGCGGGGGTGACATCACTCTGAGCCCTCTGGCACGGTACTTTCCCTTTTGTTACGCAGAAAATATGCTACAATGGAGGGGGACACGGCCTATTCACCACACGGCAAAGGTGTGTGTTACTTAACTCACACTTCCAGAAGAGCAGAAATCCCAAGAAATTGGCTTTGTGTCAAAGGGAAACTCAATCTGACAATATCATTTTTTTATGTATATCATTTAATGTGACCAAATTGTGTTGCCAAGTCAATTGGCAGCAATCATGAAAGAGGTGACAGTGAATAATATGCACATTTAATTCCATCCCCTTTTAATTACTGAAGATAATTGTGTTGAACAACAGGGGGTTGCTTCACTCTGAGCTTCTGCTGTCTCATTGTTAAGCCTGTTTATATGTTTCAATATGTCAGACTCTTCACAAACAGGAAACACATTTTTCTTACACAGGAGTTGCATTTGACACATTTGATACAACAACCCTGTTGTAAATAGCAACAAATCAATACATTAGCATTTGAAATCACAGAGTGCTATTGTAAAGACTCGACAAATCACAGCTCAAGACAATTACACCTTGCATATGAAGAGGAGAAATAATAGCTCCTTAAGGACCACGACAACTGACCTTTCCAGCTTGCTCAACAGAAAAGTAAGGTGTGATCAATAGTTCACAGCTGTATTTGTGACACAGACATCTCATCAGCTTGTCTTCTGCATCACCTAAAACAGTGACTAAAGTTCTGAGACCCAAATTGATCTGCACATGCTACTGGTCTTCAGTGTTTCACTGGTGTATTAGTGCTGTGTTTAGGCCTTCATCTCCAGCGGGAGATGATGGATCTACAAAACAGTTGCCATGCTGGCTGGAGACCCACACTCCGCCTCTCTGAGGCCCATCTTGTTTAATCGCTTCCTGTCATTGTGTGCTGGCGGAAAGGGCTGGGATGCGATCCCTTCTCATTTCAAAAACAGCCTGTTTGTTTATGGCGCCGGGTGGCTTTCACGGACTGGGAGGCTTTTCTTTGCGGCCCGGAGCCTCGTTTGTTGTTCTTGTGTGCTTGCGTTTGGAGGATGTGGAGGTCTCGGTGGTGCAGGCGCGGCATTTGCTGTCAGTGGTAAACAAGGCACCGATGCGCCAGAATTATAGCCTGTCCTGGCCGGTTATGTTGAGGGAAGATAGTTTGATTTGGTCCAAACAGATTAGCAGTAATGCTTAATATTGCAGCCGAGCAGATGTGCTGTACTGTGCTGTTGGAGAACCGGAAACAGTACATCCTGAGAGGAAGAGCAGTAATTGAAAAGATGTGTGGGATTATTGATCTCCGTTATCGATCGTGGGGGCTCAATCCGACAGAAACAGTTTGCCTGGACAGGAACAGAGAGCTGTATTGAATGGAAATTAAGCCATTACAAGAGTTCACAAATGGTTTGTATAAATGCCCTGTATAGAGGAACAATTCAACACTCATACACGTGGAGGGTAACAGTAATTAACACTGTGTATCACAGTGTGGCCTTCCCAGTCCTAGGTCTAAAAATCGAACCTTATTTGTCTGAAATATTATGAACAAGCTGTCACTCACTGGTTTGAGAGATTGGATTTCCTTTTCTGCTTGTTTTAATGAGTTGAATGAGTATAACTTTCAGGCTTTCGGGTATTCAAGAGTTTTCTTGAATAAATAAATAAAACATTTGATATACTCACATAATGATACTGTCCATAAAAGCCTTTATTAACCTTCTCCAAGGTCACCATAAGAAAACAATGAAAGAACATGTAAACATTAATCATTACCTATCCACTGACCATAGACAACAGAGAGGGGGTGAAAGCAGGGTTGTGTGTGTGTGTGTGTGTGTGTGTGTGTGTGTGTGTGTGTGTGTGTGTGTGTGTGTGTGTGTGTGTGTGTGTGTGTGTGTGTGTGTGAGAGAGAGAGAGAGAGAGAGATTGTGTGTGTGCGTGTGTGTGTGTGTGTGTGTGTGTGTGTGAGAGAGAGAGAGAGAGAGAGAGAGAGAGAGAGAGAGAGAGAGAGAGAGAGAGATTGTGTGTGTGTGTGTGCATGTGCATGCATGCACGTGGGGCTTGGGGGGGGGGGGTGTTAAAGTCATGATATCCCCTTTCTCCCCAAACAAAGGGTTTGTTCAGCTTGCAGAGGGAGTGTGATACCTTTGCTGAAGAGACACAGCCTGGGATGAGAGAGAGACAGAGAGAGGAGAGAGAGAGAGAGAGAGAGAGAGAGAGAGAGAGAGAGAGAGAGAGAGAGAGAGAGAGAGAGAGGGATAGAGAGAGAGAGGGGGAGAGGGGGGAGAGAAAGAGAGAGACAAAGGAGGAGTGTAGAAGTAAGACATGCAGATCACTGCTGGCTCTGCTGCTGGTTCTGCTGCAGTTCAGGTATTGGTTTGGTATTTTAGTGCAGTGCCTCCCATTCTTTGATTGAATCTGGACATCTATTAGTTAAACTGCTTTGTACCTCATGATGTGATAAAGAGAACATAAAAATGACTCTTTATAAGGTGGTCAAATCAAAATGATATATTAATGGAATGATATATTAATTAATGATTACACTGTATTAACCCAGTTTTCTTATTTGACCTCATTGTAGGATTGGATATATGGATATATGGGTTACTCAAGAAAATCATGCAAAGTTTGATGTGTCCTGATGTCACCACATTCGGATCAGTGGGGAAAGGAGGTCAGAGATGTAGACTGCTTGGTTAAATATAGAAAACAGGCAAACACAAACACATTAATCAGAGTCATCCACACTCATGTTATGCTCAGCAGGAGTACTTTTTAAAATGTATTTGTTAAATAAAAAGCACATTTTACAGTGATTAACTCAACTGACATATTCATGCAAACAAAGGACAGAGGTCATCACCTTCTCATTTCTTGCACTAAGCCAAAAGGAAGCTGCACAGATAATTTTCATGAGACGGCTTGTTAAAAGCAGAATATTTGTGTGTGTGTGTGTGTGTGTGTGTGTGTGTGTGTGTGTGTGTGTGTGTGTGTGTGTGTGTGTGTGTGTGAGAGAGAGAGATTGTGTGTGTGTGTGTGTGTGGGGGGGGGGGAGGGTCACTCCAGGGGAAGCGTGCAGTGTAATTGAAATCTAATGAGATGGGTGACACTTGCAGAGCAGTTCTGGGTAAACACAGGAAGAGCTTCTTGGGGGTGGAGGGGTGAGCAGAGATGTGTGGGGCTGGGGGCAGGGCAGCTGTCTCTCCCCTGCTGTCTCTTCCTTGCTATCTCTCCTGTGCTGTCTCTCTCCTGCTGTCTCTCCTGTGTGTGGAAGAGCAGGGCTTGAGGACGAGAGTGCAGGAGTGGATTTACTACTTATTGTATCAGAGAGAGACACCACTGAGACAAAAAAATAAAATAAAGCTGTCTCTGATCGCAGTGCAGGGCACGCTTGCTCCGATGTTGACAGCAAGCTCTAACATGCAAGCTGTCGACGTCAGACCATCAGCAACTTGCTGGACCTATAGAGAAATCCGCTGCTATTTTCCTGAAGCCACACAAATTAAAACACGCAGTCAATTAATGAAACAAATGCAAGCACACTCACCCTCGCCCACATGTCTAATTAGCATTGCTATTGATGAGGCTTTGAGGAACGTGAAAGCAAAGTTAACGCATCCTGGATGGTCGACGGGAGCATATTGCCAACTGCTTCCCAGGGTCGGTGGTGGCAGGGAGCCCTGTGGGGTCCCTCTGCTCCAGGCATCAGGGCAGTGATGAAGCAGGGGTGTGCTCCAGGGTGGGGGAGGAGGTGAAGACCACGGCCCCGTGCACTCAGGTGACGTGAGTGTGATTATGGCGGCTAGATGCTAACTCAGCAGGGAGCTGATCCCCAGGGCAGCAGTTAGAAGTGACACCTAATGACAAAACATGCAAACAAAGGAAGGCACAAGAAACATTGTCCCTTGGAGCCAAATTGACATTTGATGGAAACTAGGGCATGGAATTAGCAGAGAGAAGTGTAAGGTCTAAGCTGTGCATGTGCCTCCTGGAACCAAAGCTACTATCAAGCAAAAACACTACCCAGCACCTCCACCCCTGAGCGTGGATGTCTTTGTCATGAGCCAGCACTGTGAGCTGAGGGTGTGCTGATGGAGGCTCGGGGACGCAGGTCTCAGGGCGGCTCCTTCGTGGTACGAGACAGCTGGTTCCTTCGCTAGCTGCCTTGTCTAGGGGGAGCAGAGGGTAGCTACAAGCAGGAGATTGGGTTTCCCCCTGCATTCAGCCCCCCTGCCACACTCCCTCCCACTCTGTTATGCCTCCCAATGTCTGCTTTGGAGCAGATGACAAGGCCTTAGACTTTGGACTATGGAATTCGTGATATGATTCTACAGAGTTGTTTTTTTTTTTTTCATGGCTTGATCACGTCTGTTGCTTTAAGTGTAAATGTTGACTGATGCAATGTTTGTGGCGTTCCTTTTGTTTGGTTTAGGCAGCTGGCTTCCAGCATGAAGCGTAAACCTTATGTGTTGTTGGTGTTACTGAAACCATTTAGTTTCTGTCCCTTTTTGGTGCTCTTCACATCTGTCTGTTTTGTTTTCTGCTTGGCTCCCAGAGGGGGCTGTGATTGGTCAAGCAACACTCTTAGATCTCTTTAGTTAGAAGTAGTATACAAGGAAAAAAAACTGTATAATCAATTAGCCAAACTGAGATATTGCAATTATTTTAAGTCCTATGTGAATGTCTTTCACAGCTCAAGCACCAAATATAGATTGCCAGCTTTACCCCAGCAAAATAATGCAATCACTATATCTTCAAATCTGCTTCATCACATCCAACCATAAAGGGAGATTGTGCAACCCCATGAGCCTGATTCTGAGAAAGAGGGACCATATTCAGAACCAAACACTATTTATATCTCTATGATCTCTGTGAGTCTGATGTTTTGGAAACAGAAGTGTGTAGGAAGCTCTCTGTGTCCACTCTGATGTAGAACTCCGACAACAGCGTGCTGGGTGCAACCCCAGCGTCAGATGCAGCATCCTGTGTGTTTAGAGCACAATGGTCTGCTAGGAAGTGGGAAGGTTCTCTAGACCTTCTCTATCAATGAAGTTTCAGTGTTCCTCTGACGCTAAACACCCTGAAGGGTTTATGGGAGACAATACCCCTCCAAGCTGTTCTTGCTGTGTGATCTCTTATAAAAGACGACATCCACGACACTTAATTTGGTTTTTTTTTTTGTGTGTGTGAATTGAACAAACTCAGTCTGCACATCAAGTGAACAAGCTAAGCTACATCAATCAGTGGGGTAAAAATGCCAAGACTTGAAGGCAAACACCCACACACTATAATCCACAAATGTTACTGAACATGTGCAGTTCAATTGGCAGACTGTTCTATTGTAATCCCAATTGATTTTTAAACCTTTTAATTTTGAAGCAATTATTTTCTGAATGTGTTTTTCTCATACAGTTCCCAGGTAATTAAGTTGACATTTTCTCTGTTAGGCACATTTAATGAGAAGATAATGAAGAGTTACACTTCTCTGCCTTTTTTTTTTTTGGAAGAAAAAAGCTTGTTTTATAATTTTTGGAATAAAGCAATCTTTCATTAGGGCTGGTTATACCTGCTATTAAAGGGGGCCCAAAACTAGATTCAGCACATGATCATGTGTTAATGGCCAGGTGCAAATGTTCAGATTTAAATCCTATTTAAATGCAGTCAACAACAGTTTCACTGACTCACTTCCTAAAGTGGCTGAGACGGCCTCTGCTACATGACTGTGGTATGAACAAGCATTTATGCTTTCAGCTGTCAACCAATGAACCAATGAAACAAGAAATGTGTTGATATTACAGGGAACTGAGATTAAATGTGTTGTCAGCTCTTTGATGTTGTGCAACTTTAATTTGTGCAGATTATGTGGTTGATGGTTCATTCTGCTCCACTGCTCATTTTATACTTGCTGTCAACTTGCATGCTGATCATCTCGTGGTAGTGGTACCTTCTGTAAAGTGCCCAATCCTGAGCTGGATTAAGATCTCAGTTCCTCCATGCTAGACTGGTCTTTTTGTTCATGAATGATTTGTCCAGATGTTGAAGGACCTTCCCATGCAGTGGCTTGACCATAACTATCTTGACCTTGTCATGCTGGATGCTATTTGGGTGGAAAAACCCAGAAACTCTCCAGTGCGTTGCCACCCAATGTGCTAGTGCTCTCCAGAAGGCGTAATATTTGTGGAGGTTGTTTGCTGTGGGGATCAGGGAGATCTTGGCTCTTCTGTTGTCCTTGATCCCATCTTCAGTTCACCATTCCAAAGTTGCATGAGCAACACGCTGTTAGTGGCATTGTTCCTCAAGTTGATCTTGGTCTTCAGTACCAGATGGACTTCGTGTAGAATACCATCACTTTCACCCACACCCTCATACAAGATATTAGATTGTTGTTGTGCTTGGTGACATCTTTCAGGATTCCATACCAAAATGTCTTGAACATTTGCTGGGAAGAGACTTACTGGGACTGTATGTTCGTTGAGATGTATAAGTAGTAGAACTTCTTTTTAGTGTCATGGCACATCTGATGTCTATTGGTGTTCTGGTTAGAATATAAAGGTTGAGCTTGTGATAGTCAGATTTTTGGACTTTTCTGTGCTTTTCTGTGTTAAGTTGTTGATAGATGTATGTTGGCTACTTTGCTCTGCAGTCCACTATGATCAGAAATCAATCTTGTTTTGACGTCTTCTTTTTCAAAATTAGCCATTTTCTTGCTTTCTTGGGAGCATCCTCTACCTTGCTATTGCTTGTCATGGCTGCTGTGTACATGAACATGTCACCCTCAGTGATGTGTAGAGGATACTCTATTGTGTTTGTTTTGTCTATCTTGCTCAAGAGTTAGTCAAAAGGCTTATTGTCATTCCATCTAAATTCACATATAGAGTGAAATGAAATAACATTCCTCCAGGACCACGGTGCAACACAAAATATCTCAAGTGGAAACAACAATAAATATGAAATACAGTACTAATAATCATATATGTTACTACTGACCATTCCATAGTATTGAGTAAAATCATCGACAATCTATGATGGAAGAAAGGGCATGGATAGAGGGGTGTAGATAGAGGAGTATCAATAGAGTAGTATGGATAGAGTAGTATGGATAGAGGAGCATAGATAGAGGAGTATGGATAGAGGAGTATGGATAGAGGAGTATGGATAGAAGAGCATAGATAGAAGAGCATGGATAGAGGAGTATGGATAGAGGAGTATGGATAGAGGAGTATAGATAGAGGAGTATCAATAGAGGAGCATGGATAGAGGAATATAGATAGAGGAGGGTGGATAGAGGAGGATGGACAGACCCTGCTGATATTGAGCATCTGATGAGTGCTCTGCATGCTGAGATTAGGATAGCAGAGATGTGGTCTGAATAGCCAGGGTGGGTGCAAGGCTGTGGCTGATAGGCATCAGGGATGTTTATGTAAATAAGATCCAGCTCATTTATGCCTGCTAAGTTGTTTGCCATTGTTAAGGTTGTTTCGGTCTCTTGCTGTTCTAGGGGTCGACGCGTTCTTCCTTTAACAGGTTGTCACATTCTGATTTACAATTTCATTTGTGGCTGAGTGGCGTTGCGCGTCCAGCTGACGATCAGAATTGCTACCCCCTCGTGACGTTGCTCCTCAGATAAGATATCTGTGGTGTTCTGCTGCTCCTGCCGTGATGGCTCTCATGCTGTGGCCGTGTAGCTATTTTTTATTACCTGGTTTCTTTGGGTATTTGAGTTCATTTCAGGGAAGATGTCAGAATTTCTCTTGACATTTGGTGTAAGTGCTTCTGGTCTTTGGTGTCTCCATGTTGGTCTCAGTGGCATAATAATAAGACCACATCAGATCTTTGTACTGATTGATAGTCCACTGTCGTCTTGCTGTTTTTGGACCGGTTGCTGTGGCTACCTCACCTGTTGGGTTAGATCAGCACTGTAATCTACACTGACTGATGTCTGTTCTGCTGGATCAGTATAACACTTTGGTTGTTTTTCTTTGCAGTAGTTTAGGGGAACAGATCCTTGTAGCTCTGTTGCTAGGGCAGCTAGACGCAACACCCTAACACTCCTAGCATAGCATAGCTTCTATTTACATTTTCACTTATTTCATTTATTTGATTTTACCTGTTTATTCATTTATTTATTGTCATTTGTTTTTGTACAATGTGTCTTACTTTTTTGTGAGGTATGAAGCACATAATATCTTTTATGTTAGAAGATTTTCTCTAAAAACTGTAAATTACGTAACAATACAGCTGACAATGTCAGCTAAGTCTGGGATGCAGACGAATTTGAAATGATATAATTCCTTCACAGAAATACCTTACCTACCTACATGCCATTTTAGTCTGTCCTAACAGTGCAGTACAGGGATGCAAACACAGCCATCCATTAAACCTGTGGTATACAGGAATATTCTTTGTGATCTCCAGGCTCAGTCTGGGAGGAGGTTGTGCCATACGGCTGGACTCTCATGCCTCTGCATTGTGATGCAGCAGTTATAGGGAGCAGCTGGACTGGGAGACCAAGAGTGCTTAAACAGGCACCTTTTGTGGATCAGCTGTGTCTGTCTTGGCTTTGTCCAGTTCTCGTCACCACCCCCATCCCAGACTGGTGACTGGTTTTGAGATGCTAATGCCGTGCCTATTCCACACCGCCCAGCTGAAGAGCATACCTTAATGTGGCAGTGTCGGGGGACGGTGGGTGCAGACAGTAAGTGATTATGGAAATGATCCAGTGCATTTTTACCTTGTCTCCTCCACACACACACACACACACACACACACACACACACACACACACACACACACACACACAGAGCAATGGGTATGATGGACATATATGTGCTTGTCAGACTCAGGAGTGATTGATTTAACCTTGTAAAATGGAGGACTAAAAACAGCCAGACTACCTTGAAGCAAATATCTAACACTGCCCAGTTCATCAGAATCAGATTCAGGTTTATTTTGCCAAGTATGTTTACACACACAAGGAATTTGGTTCTGGTAGTGACTATCTAGGTACAATAATTAAGAAATTAAGAAAGTAGTGAGCATATAATTTAGGGCTACGTATAATGAACAGACAATATACTGTACATTCATAAGGTGCAGAAACTAAGCTTATTTAACCAGGCTTAGCATTAAAGAGTATAATTTTGAGATAACACACAACATGCATTTAGACCACAAAGCACATTCTTCAATGTAGTGTGTTGATTTTGTTATGCAGGAAGCAGAAATTGGTGATGTTTGCCATGTTTTTCAACTGCTCCTTCTGCTAACAGTCCCATAGCTAGCATATTGCACAGACAACTTGCCAAAAGGCAGGTAATTAGGACATTGCAGGAAAGCGGTACAACAAGGCCTGACTGTGCCATGTCACTTCTCTCCATGCAACTTCTTTATAGATATCTGTGCTGAGGTAAAATACTTGTAATGCTCAAAACATGTTGGATGATTACAGCTATTGTGAGTAATGGCGAGTTTAAGTAAGGCTAATGCTCACACTGCCCTCTTCTCAGAACTGGCTGTGCTCCCCAGAGCTCTTCTCTCTATAGTCCTGCCAGAATGTTGAATTCAGGGCAAACGAAACTTTTGAGTTGGACACTTACTGACATTTTTTCCCGGTTATATGAAGACATTCTGGCAACAAAAAGATGTACACAAATATCTATTACCACACCTGCTAACTGCACAGCAAAATCCCCGGTGTTGAATTAACAGCTAAGGTTTTGAGTTAACCCCTACTGTGTCCAGCTGGATACAAATGAGCAGAGGCCCGGTTTATTGTCACAACAAGTCCTGTGGATCTGAAGTCACCCGTCACCCCCCAGTTCTCCAGCTGCAGTCCCCGAGTCCCTCGCTGTCTGTGGTCTCCACACCAATCTGTTCGCCCATCGTGCTGGTGACATCTGCTTCTGGGTGTCTGCAGGATTAAAGTGCGACACGGAGGGCGGGTGAAGTGTGGACAGCACAGTGACTTCCCCACACCCAGATGGTCGGTCCAGACACGCCATGGTTTAAATGACAATCCCTCTAACACACCCACATAAGCACATACAATGGATCAGACAACAGACATTGTGCATGTAATTCTTTGGGATTAAAACGCAGTGGACTTTAGCAGAGGGAATACTGTATTTGTTATGGGTTTCTTTGTTACACTTGCCTTGTTGTTTATAAGCAAATTTATGAAACAGTCAGTGACGCACATGTAACGTGTTTATGATGGTAATAATATCTGGTCCCTTGAGAGCTGTTGTTGGTATATGCAGATAGACAGATGAAGTGATATTTCATTATGATTTACAGGAAGGTGTCCAGAGCTGCAGTAGGTATGCATGTATACTGATACTATAAAACAGTGTATTAAGAAATTTCAGCAGTAATGGTGTGTGTGTGTTTGTTGTGTGTGTGTGTGTGTGTGTGTGTTTGTGTGTGTGTGTGTGTGTGTGTGTGTGTGTGTGTGTGTGCATGTGTTTTTGGGACCTGCGGGTCCTTCTCCTTGGCTGTGTTGACTCCTACCTGAGATGACACGGTCACTTGGACTTGCACCTGGGTGACAGGTGGTGAGTCAGCAGTGCTCTTCACCTCATACTGTTTACAATGGAACTGTGTGTGTGTGTGTGTGTGTGTGTGTGTGTGTGTGTGTGTGTGTGTGTGTGTGTGTGTGTGCGTGTGTGTGAGTGTTTGTTTCTGTGTGTCTGTTTCTGTGTGTGTGTGTGCGTGTGTGCATTTCTGTGTGTGTGCTAGAGAGTGCATGTGTGAGAGAGAGAGGTAGATACACACGTGTGAACTCAAGATATAGTGGTTGGTGAAGCAGATAAAAAGTTTGAATCTAGGTAGAAATTGCATCTTTAAAGGTTATTAAATAATTCTTCATTTACCATGCATATGAAAATCTAAACATATGTGCCTTCTGGTTGTTATGCACAACAGGTTTTACAAAAAAATATTCAACAAGAATCAACTTCAATCGTCTTTTAAAAATTGAAGAAACGCTGTGTTTTCCCTCAAGTTTGGCAAGATAAAGCCGTGGAGTTGAGAATGTTCAGTTACCTTCTGGTAGATATGGAAATGAGCTCTGAAACAGCCACGATTTCCTCAGATGAACTGTGTCATGATGTCTGTTCATCTGGAAGAGACTGTACAGTCCATTCAAAGCACGTAAAAATTATTAAATAACAGAGTGACAAAGAACCCATTGTCCACTAGTTAGGCATCTGACTTAAGTTTGGCATGAATTCTAGAAGTTGTCTTGCTCCCAAACTATATTCTCACACTCTATATTTGTTTTATAGCAAATATGGTGGGAAATGTTTGCATATATTATATATCACTAGGAGCATGAAGCTACATGGTAACCCAGAGGGCCGAACATTGATGAGGATTTTGTACTAAACTGCAAATACCCCCAACATTTCATTGTCTTCTGCAATAGTATATTGTGCCTCAGAAGTCACAAAACAGTTCTGATTAACACATTAACCACTAGCAGTCAGTTCATCTTTGACATACAAGTACATTTAGGCTTATTCGTGGAAAAAAAACACATTTGTTTTCTATTATAATGAATGCAGAGTTTTAGGGTAGCACAAAGGACAAGCCAACACACGTTTTAATTGCATAATATATTCAATTCTCTGTACTCAGCCCCACAGTGATCATGAAGTGGTCACACAAATTCAAGACAAACAAATGTACAGTTAATGCTGTCACCTCATGACATTATAAACAGAGAGATAAAGCTCTCAGCATGACCCACTATGAGTATCTTCAGCCTTCTGTTTCACGTACTGTCACTCTCTCTCTCTCATTACCTACCACCATAATGAAATTAGGCTTATCCAGGCAGAGAGACGATGTTGGTTGTACACGGACACACAGTAGACTACACCCTCCAACTGACTTATTGTTTTTCTAGTAAATTGAGGCTTTGGCTGCCTGGGAAGTGGATGTTGTGGGTGGTTTCTGACTGCATAGCCCTGTAACAGTGAATGTGATTGAGTTTAAGTCATACCAGTAAAGTTATTTGTGTCTGAGTTAACATGTATTTGTCATTTTTTCCACCTAAGGCTACATATGAAAGACGTTTGTGGTGCATGCCTGCCAAAAGTACAGTTAGGGGTAAGGTTAGATACCATATCTATTTCATGCATTTCGTAGTAATCGAGATTCAGTTCGCTCAATTAAATTAATCAATGTAAGGCCAGTTCACATCATTTGTGAGTCATAAACCAAAGCAGTGTTGTGTCTATAATGTAGACCTTCCCCATGAGGTACCAGGCTGAGTCAGTGCTATGATAAGACAGACCTGAGGTCAACTGTTCCTGGAGGACCAACTCAGAATTTATGTAACAATGAAACAACAACTATTATTATTGTTGTTGTTGTTTTGTTAGATTTATTGTTTTAATTTGTCATTACAATTTACTATATTTTACTTATTTGGGTAATAAACCTTTAAAAGAAATAAAGGTATATATAGTTCTCTTGTTTTTTGAAGACTTTTTAAATACTGATGCAACAAAAAATATCCTTATTAGTTGTTATGAAACTAAAGCGCCACCTGTTGTCTATAGATTGAAAAGCATGTAGCCATATTCAAATATGTACACTGAATGGCCTTTTTAACAGCTTTATTATCTAGCAGTGTGTTGGATTACTTATGGCTTTCAGAACTGCAGCAATTTGTCATGGCATAGATTCCAGTAGTTGTTGAATTTGTCCTACAGGATTTTTGGCCCACATAGACAAGACAACTTTTTGCAGTTGCCGCAAATTAAATGGAGGTATATTGACGTGCTCTGACTGTGAAGGCCAGTGAAGCAAGGAACCAGTCCATGACCACACAACCCTTGTAGCAAGTGCGTCGTGCTCGAAGTGTACTTCTGACAAAAGGTAAACAGATGCCATGAAGGGATGAACTTTGTCAGCCACAATGCTAATGTACGTGAGGTATTGTCCAAGTGTTCCGCCACAGGTATCGGAGGACCAAGGGTGTGCCAAGAAAACACTCCCCACACCATTAGTCCACCAGCCTGACCTGTCGAGACCCGAGAGGGGGGCTCATTGATTCATGCTGCCAAAGTCGGACTCTCCCACCAGCATGGTGCAACAGCAATCTGGGTTCATCTGAACAGACATTTCTCCAGTGCTGTGTCCCACTTTTTCCTTCTTTTGCTCACTTCTTAGACAGCAACGGCATGAACTTGACATCTTGAAAATAATCTGATGTTATAGCCCATTATATATATTTGGTATAAAAGGCCCATTCAACGTGATAATAGCTTAAATTCATTATCAAACTTATTGGACCGATATGCTTTGGTAAACTATTGGTATTTGCAATGAATTCATCCAACAAATAACCTTTTACTTAATTTCAGTACACAAATAATTAAAAAGTATTACAGTATTATATTAATTAATGACTTTTTTGTTGATAATACAAGGTTGAGAAATCCCCGTGTAATTTTTCACTCTGGAAAAAATACTGTTTCTGTGTTGTCGGGGCACACCAGACGCAAACCCCCGGCAGACGGGTGCGTGGCGACGTCACACCAGACGCAAACCCCCGGCAGACGGGTGCGTGGCGACGTCACACCAGACGCAAACCCCCGGCAGACGGGTGCGTGGCGACGTCACACGTTGCTGACGCTGACGTCGCGATAAAGAAACCGGTTTCCCCGCATTAAGATCATTGACCGTATACAGTCACTGATTAAGATCGACTGCGTGTCTCGTTCACATTTTCGCGCTATGTGGCTGACACGAGACACAAACGATTCACGTTTGTCCCGCCCAACATGAGTACGTGTAGCTAACTCAAATAAATATATATACTGTTTGTGGTATATGGCCTTCGACACCGGTGAGGCTATATTAAGTAGCCTACATAAAGCTAGGTTTATACTTGACGAGTCGCGAGCGCGGGCGCGAGGGTTCGCGCGCCTAAAATAACGTAATCGCGGTGGCTCCGCCCCCTGCGCGAGGGACCCGCGCGCGCTGTCTCCTGTACGCTGTACACGCATTAAAATGTCAAAAGTGCTGCAGCTAGCCAGCTAGCTAACGAAGCTAGGAGGCTAATGTCAGTGGTGGCAAGCAGGTATGGCGTCTAGATATGTAGTTACTGGTCACGTAGCTGTTTTAGAGAAATGTCCAGGTGTAAACTTGGCTTGTCTACACATTGCTGTGCCTGTATGTGTTGTGCTGTCTTGCTAGCTAGCTAAAGTCATCTGGGTAGATTAGCTAACTAATGCCATAATGTTAACGGTTTGAATATGTATGGATTTGTTGTCATTAATGTTATTTATTTATTTGGTCACGTTTAATAGATTTATCTGTATGAAGTTATCTGGCACCACATGTTCTTGTGGGACACCCAGGAACATTTCACATGTGGAATAAAACATGTTTTCCTCAGGTGCAGGTTGTGTCCCAAAATGAAGTACATCCTGGTGACAGGTGGCGTCATATCAGGGATTGGCAAAGGCATCATCGCCAGTAGTGTGGGCACCATACTCAAGTCTTGTGGCCTTCATGTCACTGCAATCAAAATTGATCCTTACATAAATATTGATGCTGGCACTTTCTCTCCTTATGAGCATGGTGAGTTCCTGACCGAAGTCAGTAGTTGCTGGTTTTTGGTGTTACTGTCTGGACTGTCCCCCCGGACTAACATAATCTTGGGTTTGCAGGTGAAGTGTTTGTCCTGGATGATGGTGGGGAAGTTGACCTGGATTTGGGAAACTACGAGCGCTTTCTGGACATCCGACTGACTAAAGACAACAATCTGACCACTGGGAAGATCTATCAGTCTGTTATAACGAAAGAGAGGAGAGGGGATTATCTCGGCAAAACTGTGCAAGGTGGGTTTCGTTACTGGTTAAGAAAAAAGATCAAGACTACGATGCATGAACTAGAAACTTTTTTCCCCTCCTCTGTCTATCATTCAATTTAAATAAGTGACTCAAAATTTTGGAGCAGTAGTTTTTCCATTACTACTATATTTGTTAAAATTATTTTTACCAGTAGTTTATCATTTACGTTTAGGGCATTTAGCAGACAGACTTATCCAGAGCGACTTATAAAGTGTTTTGCATCTGTTCACAGATTGAGTCCTAGGTAGTAGTGTAGATGGGTCAGAATTCAAGATATCTTTAAGACAGACTGCTACTAATCAGTGTCATTACCCAGTATTGCACATAAACATATACTTGAACTTAAAGGAAAGGAATTAAGAACTGATACCTAGAAGTGTAAATAATCATAGACATGAATAAACACAATAACAGACAAAAAATGTTATCTGCGGTTCTTTCATACCTCTTGTTTTCTTATTGTCATCAATACATGAATGAGTGTAGATTAGCGTGGCATAGGTGTGTTAAATTATGTTACCCTTACCAGTAGAGTAACAGTCTCAATTAAATGATTTCTCTTCTATGTATTAACAGAGCTTTGAAATGGGATCAATTATGTGTACATTGCATGCTCTAAATCAGATCGGTATATTCAGTATATCACCCTTGTTCTTAGAGAAACGGGCTAAAAAAGCTTCGTTTTCTTTTATCTGAACATATTTTGCCATGTTCTTCCCTGCATCATATAAATAAAGGACCATTCTGATGTTTATGCATGTCATGCAACTAAATCTCAAATGTTTCTAGTGAAGGTTCCACATTCCAGTCAGTGTTATGCATTCATTTACAAATGTAAAGATAAATAAATTCATTTGACATTTTATTTTATTTTTTGTAAAAGGGATGGTTGACTGTGGTGAAGCATCTGTGTTGTCTTCACAGTGGTGCCACACATCACCGATGCCATCCAGGAATGGGTCATGCAGCAAGCAAAAGTCTCAGTGGATGATGATGGTGTTGAGCCACAAGTCTGTGTCATTGAGGTACAACACTTTCGGCCATGTGTAATAAATCTGGTGTTTTGGTTAAACTTTGGTGTTTTCCTATTCTTATACCTTGAAGAAATGTTTTTTTTTTATTAGTTAGGAGGTACCGTTGGAGACATAGAGAGTATGCCTTTCATTGAAGCCTTCAGACAGTTTCAGTTCAAGGTGAAGCAGAAGAACTTCTGCAACATTCATGTGAGCCTTGTTCCTCAGGTACGAGAAGCACCATCATTTATTTCTCCACACTCTGCATTTGCACTCATAGAATATTAAGCATTGGCATTTATAGAAATAAAGCAGTGGGGCAGCATGATATGGTGCCGTCATCTTGTTTTGGACTGGGTTCTCAGCCCAGTACTACAGGAGAGCAGAAGACGAAACCAACGCAGAACAGTGTGCGTCAGCTTCGTGGTCTGGGCCTGTCACCAGATCTGGTCAGCCAAATTCCTATTTCTCTTATAATCCAGTGGACTGAAGTGTCTTGCATATAACTCCCCACCACTGAACCAAAGCACACTTCCCATGTTGCATCAACAAAGGCTTCAGGGATTATCAAGATAAAAAAAAAAAACAGAAATTAAACCAAACTAACTGAGATCAGGGACGGGGATATATCAGGATGTAACATGGTAAAGGTAAAGTATTTATGGGGTGGTAGATGTGGGGACATCAGAACTCATGCATATTCTTGTGAATACTTGTTCTTTTTCAGATTTATAATGACCCAAACTTGTAAACTCGCCCCTTGTAAATATATGCTAAATGTATTTCGGGAGACTGATTATACTAATGAGGAATATTTTCGTTCTTTAACCCTGAAAACCTCCATTGATATTTTAGAAGCAGGATTGGATCACCGTCCTCCTGATGAGGGACATATTAGGTCGTGCTTTGAATCGTGAGCAGTTATTTTTCTTCTCAACACTTTTATCATTTAATTTTTCTCCTGATCACGTAGATTGTCTGCCGCTGTTCCACACCTCTAGACACCGCGGTGAAGGAGAAGATCTCCATGTTTTGTCATGTGGAGCCAGAGCAGGTGCATTAGCGCTGAGCTACAGTGGGAACAGGACAGGCTGTTTCCCCCCGGTCTGATCCCAGATCATTTTGGTTGATTTTATTGAAGGTGAAAGTGAGGCAGGGACTTAGGTGTCTGCACTTGGTTTCCTTTTAGGTGATCTGCATACATGATGTCTCCTCAGTATACAGAGTACCATTGCTCTTGGAGGATCAGGGCATGGTGGAATACTTTTGTCAAAGGCTGGACCTACCTATTGAGAAGAGGCCCCACAGAATGCTTACAAAGTGGAGGGAAATGTCAGACAGGTAAGGGTCTCAAGACTTACATTCTAATGTCAATGTCAATACATGTCAATATTTTTAAAAACCTCCTAAAATCTACTCTTAGAGAGCATTGCCATTGCTTTTAAATATGATGTCCATGAGTCTATTTCTCTAAATGTATTGTCAGTTGTGTTTATGAGAATTGTCTTGTTTTAGTTTTCTTTTTCCTTAGTGTATGTTGTATGTTTTAGTTTCATTCATATTTTATTTCTTTATTTGATTTTGTAGTTTGATTTTTGTCTTCAGTCTTCTTGCAGTTCTGTCCTGTGTCTTTGTATTTTTATTTTAAATGTTTAACTTGCTGCCTGGCACTCTTGGCCAGGACTCCCTGGAAGAAGAGCCATTGTGGCTCAATGGGATTTTTTTCCTGGTTAAACAAGGGTTAAAATAAATAAATAAATAAATAAATAACGTCATAAAGGAAAGGCAAAGTTGCTTCTTACCTATTTAGTGTGATGTATTTTTCAACAGGACTGACAGACTTTTGGAGTACACGTCAATTGCTTTAGTGGGAAAGTACACCAAGTTATCAGACTCCTATGCCTCAGTTATTAAAGCCCTGGAGCATTCTGCACTAGCCATCAACTGCAGGCTAGAGGTGAAGGTACGGAGCATTATTGGTCAACGACTCGATGGCTGCTTACTCGTATTTACGCTGTTGAAATTGTTTGGTATTTTCTTTCGTTTAAAAATTCCGTTTATGGTTCAACGTGGCTGAATTTCATTCACCACTGGAACACGTATATATTTAACTGTTTGAGTTGGTCATGGAATTATTGTTCTGTCCAATTCATTGTGAACATCCCTGTTCAGTACATAGACTCTGCAGACTTGGAGCCCAGCATCCAGCAGGAAGATCCGGTGAAGTACCATGAAGCCTGGCAGAAGCTCTGCAGGGCCGAGTGAGGTTCTAGCCCACTGTCTCAAACATACAGCCACACCCCTCCCACACTGCGGCCCACATGTATTCTAACAGTCCACAGTGTACTTGTAGGTGGCGTGTGGCATAGGAACAACAAAACCCTAATTTATAGGAGAAGTGTCATACATGTGTTACATTAAGGGGTATTTTCTGTATACATTTTTTTGCATGTATCATTGTAATTACGTTTTCAGGTTTCATGTCATCAAATGTTGATGTTGATATTATTATGTTGATAATTTATTCTTGTATCAGAAAAAATGTTTCAGGATGTCAATATTAACTTAAACATAAAAAGTTACTTACATGCAGTAACTTCATTTATGCTATACGTATGGTACATTTATGTGCAAATCTGTTGGGTTCTGTCTTTCCTGGTTTGACTGTTTAGTGGTGTTTTGGTACCTGGAGGATTTGGTGTACGAGGCACTGAGGGGAAGATTCAGGCTATCAGCTGGGCAAGGCAAAAGAAAAAGCCATTTTTAGGTAAACATGACTCGAGTTTCTGAGTGCAGCAATTAAAATTGATTAATTTAAGTGCAAAACAAAATCCAAACATGTTCATGTTTTCTTTTTACTAAGTAGGTTATTCATCATTTGCTTATCTTCAGACCTTAGATGCACTTAGATGGTCAATGTTTAATGTCCTAACCAAGAAGGAGAGAAAGTAAACATTGTGGTTTTGCAGGCATTTGTCTAGGCATGCAGCTGGCTGTGTGTGAGTTTGCCCGCAATGTGCTCGGTTGGCAAGGTAAGCCTACAGCCTACGATCTTCATTGGTATTTCCATCAAACATTTGACGGTCCATTTTAAAGCTCACATTCATGTTGTCTTATTGTGCAGATGCCAATTCTACTGAATTTGATCCAGAAACAAAGCACCCGGTGGTAGATAACCTTTTGTTCTTATAAATGCTTTGTGATGCATTGTGTGGCAATGTTCCATAGCAAGTGTTACAAACTGCTGACACTGAAACACTTGGAATTGGTAATATGAATACCTGCTGAGCATCTGTAGTAATCTTAATTTTGGTTAACAGGTCATTGACATGCCAGAACATAATCCAGGACAAATGGGTGGCACTATGAGATTAGGGAAAAGACGAACCATCTTCAAAAGCACCTCAAGCATACTAAGTAAGTTATGGTCATTGAAGATGGCTTATTATCACAGAAGCATTAAGGGCTAAAAGACTTTTTTGACATTCATTAAAATATGTAATGATACTTAGGATTTGAGAATGTTGTTGTGTTTTGACATTTTAGGGAAATTGTATGGAGATGTTGAACATGTTGATGAAAGACACAGACACCGCTTTGAGGTTTGAGTAAAAAAAAAAAAACCAAACCCTAATATCTATTACATGTTAGTGTAGCGTTCAAAGTCTTTCACTTGTGTCCATGTCTCTTGTGTGTGCTCTCTTCTCCAAGGTGAATCCAGAGCTGAAGCACCACTTTGAGGAGAAGGGACTCCACTTTGTTGGCCAGGATGTGGAGGGGGAGAGGATGGAAGTTATTGAACTCGAAGGTCAGTGAAGGTGCCTCACTCCCCTCCCAGGTCAACCGCAACTTGGCTTGACTTAAGGCTTTGTTTCTTTTGCCTTTGCAGATCATGCTTATTTTGTCGGAGTACAGTACCATCCAGAGTTCACCTCACGTCCTATCAAACCTTCACCCCCTTATTTTGGCCTGCTTCTAGCATCTGCAGGAAAACTTCAGAGCTACCTGATGAAAGGATGCAGGCTTTCACCGCGGTAACAGTCACCACACAGAGCTGAGATGTTCTGTTTAAACTAATGACTGATTTATTAACAGAATAAAAGTTTATTTAATTCCACAAACACATTGTTTCTAATCACTGGTTTGCCCACTACAGAATCCGACATTCTTAGCAGTTTATGCTGGAAGTAATTGTTTAATGAAATTAATGCAGGAGATGATGTGTTGTTTTTTTAAATTACGCTTCGAGACACTTTTTGTGTTTTTTTTCTTCTCAGAGACACGTACAGTGACCTCAGTGACAGCAGCTCCCCAGACTCTGAACTCTCAGATCTTAAATTCCTGTCTGTGTAATAGAAGGGATATAGCAAAAATGGCTGCCGAAGACACAGTCTTGTCAGGTGAAAAGGAGCTGACCTTTAAATACTGCATATGTATTACAGACCCATTGTTTGTAGTAATGTTGCTTCAGAGGGAATTTTATATCAGAACTGCCCAAACAGAATAGGTGGCATTAAAAAGGATATAATATTTTAATCAGAAAATTTTATATATTTTTGTGTTTCTCAAATGAAATGTTTGAGTATTCATACATGGTCCTGAAAAAAAAAACACTAATATGTATATGTGGTAAGTGGTAAGATGATGTCAGCAAATAAGCATTTGTAGTTCCTATTCTGTACCCCCCCCCCCCCCCTCCAAAGAGTTTGAACATGTAAAAAGTTTATTGCTGTGAGTTGTGAACAATAGAAAAGGGCATGAATAGACATGCATATATGAGCCACTGCTCTTTCGGCACCATTCTGTCTGTCTACCATTCTAGTATTTTTTAAGTGTCCAGGTTCTGTGTGGAGACATTTTTGAAACCTGGAAGTTGCAGGTCATGCATTCTCTAAGCTCATTGATAACTGGTACTAAGTCAGTCAAGATTCTCACACTGACTTTGGGTTTTACTTATTTTATTTTTTTGCCCTGTGTTAAAAAATAAATATATAAATCATATTTGTTTAAAGACTCATTTGTCTCCGACGCGTTTGTCCGCGCAACAAGTTAATATACTACGTTTTCCTTCGAGGGACTTTTATTCTATATCTCACTTCCGCCGCCGCCGAGTTTGATGTCTCCCCCCTCTACGTAGCGAGAGCTGGCGAGTTAACGGCTGTAAATCGGCAGGAGCAACAACTTCAATGTTTTGCGTTGGATTTCAGATGCTAACGTCGAGGATGTGGAAATAATACAACGCTTGTATAACCAGGTACGTTTTTTTTTGCGATATCTTTTGAAATAAAGTGTTTGTGGTCATGTTGTATACGACATTACCGTTGATAACGAAAATAACGTTAGCATGCTAGCTTCATGTAGGTAGCTACGCGCTTAGCTAGGAGGCTAACTGCGCTATTACGGGTTATGTTGTAATTATAGTCAACCAACACAACATGTATGAAGAAATAAAACACCGCGGTGGGTTCAGAGGGAAACTAACCTCACCTGTCTGCTGTAGTGTGTGTGTTAGTGTTAGCGGGGTTAGCCTGCTAGCTTGTAGCTGCTGTTGGTCCCTCAGAGCAGCAGCTAGTGGTGAGGGGTGATGTCTCACTACATGACCCTAAACCCTTATTACCTATTATTGGGATATTAGCCAACTTCTTTATTTTAACAAGTCAAGTAAAAGAAACATTTACACATTTCCCAACTAGCTAGTCGTGGGTAAGCAGGTAAACATAGTGGCTCAAAGCTGTCTCACTGCATTTTGCTTTAATTTTCTATTAAAAAACAGTTTAGTTTATTGAAAAATATATATATATGTGTGTGGTGTATATGTGTGTGTGTGTGCGTGTGTGGTGTGTGCGTGCATATACGTATATACACACACTCACTGGTCACTTTATTAGCTACACCTGTCCAACTGCTCGTTAACACAAATAACGCACATGGCAGCAGCTCAATGTATTCAGGCATGTAGACATGGCCAAGACGACCTGCTGCAGTTCAATCTGATCATCAGAATGGGGAAGAAAGGTGATTTAAGTGACTTTGAACGTGGCATGGTTGTTGGTGCCAGACGGGCTAGTCTGATTATTTCAGAAACTGCTGATCTATTGGGATTCTCACACGTATCCATCTCGAGGGTGTACAGAGAATCCTCCAAAAAAGAGGAAATATCCAGTGAGTGGCAGTTCTGTGGGCGCAAATGCTTTGTTGATTCCAGATGTTAGAGGAGAATGGCCAGACTGGTTCGAGCTGATAGAACGGCAACAGTAACTCAAATAACCAGTCGTTACAACCGAGGCATGCAGAAGAGCATCTCTGAACGCACAACATGTCAAACCTTGAGGCGGATGGGCTACAGCAGCGGAAGACTACATCGGGTACCACTCCTGTCATCTAAAAACAGGAAACTGAGGCTACAATTCATACAGACACACCTAAATTAGGCAATAGAAGATTGAAAAATGCTGCCTGGTCAGATGAGTCTTGATTTCTGCTGTGACATTCGGATGGTAGGGTCAGAATTTGGTGAACATGACAGCATGGATCCATCCTGCCTTGTATCAATGGTTCAGGCTGGTGGTGGTGGTGAAATGGTGTGCGGGATATTTTCTTGGCACACTTTGGGCCCGTTAGTACCAATTTAGCATCATGTCAATGCCACAGCCTACCTGAGTATTGTTTTGCTGACCATGTCCATCCCTTTATGACCACCGTGTACACATCTTCTGATGGCTACTTGCAGCAGGATAACGCACCGCCATGTCAAAAGGTGAATCATCTCAGACTGGTTTCTTGAACATGACAATGAGTTCACTGAACTCGAATGGCCTCCACAGTCACCAGAGCACCTTTGGGATGTGGTGCAACAGGAGATTCACAGCCAACAAATCTGCAGCAACTGTGTGATGCTATCATGTCAATATTGACCAGACTCTATGAGGAATGTTTCCAGCAGTTCTGAAGGCAAAAGAGGGTCCAACTCGGCACTAGCAAAGTGTACCTAATAAGGTTGTGTGTGTGTGTGTGTGTGTGTGTGTGTGTGTGTGTGTGTGTGTGTGTGTATTTGGGCTACATCAGTCTCTAAGCAGATGATGTGGGGCTTGAGGTATCAGGTGAATAATTTTTAGTGCTGCTTCAAAATGTTTTGGAGTCAGTGGTGCTAAGTTCTGACAGAGTTCATTCTTTATGACAGCAGATGTGGTCTGGTCTCCTCATCTAACAGGTCACACTGATGGGGCTCATGTTTTTGATTTACTCATTGAAGGAGGATGCAAACTCACTACAGTTGGTGGCAGTTGTAACCCTAGAGGAGTTCAGGGGCGACCTGTGTCAACATTTCTTAACTTTTCTACGAAAGGAATTGGAGTGCATGTTTGTTTTTGGTTGTAATGAAAGAGAAGAATGTTTGTGTAACCTAATAACATTTACATGTAACCTAAATAATAATATATTTATATGTAGCCTATTTCATGTTATTCTAATTCTTTCTTGGGTTACTTCAGTTTATTATATAACAAGTGTACTCAACTAAATTTGTCCGCGGTCCAATTTTGGCAGATACCTGTGACCTGAGGTCTGGTGCGGGGGGGTGGCAAACGTAAGTTGTTGAGCGGGGTGGCGAACGTAACACTCGTGACGGAGTGTTTTTTCAATAGCCCTGAAATAAATGCTAAGGTTTTGTTTTGGTCCGTATCCAGTTAATCAGGAATGAGATTCGGTCCGGACCGCGGTCCGCCAGTTGAGTACCCCTGTTATATAAGGATATTTCTTACATGTATTGGTGTACACTCAGAACTAATGCATGTTTGGTTACAGCTGAGCACATCTAATCACAGCCTTACTGGAGGCTCATGACTGCCATCCATTGCTTGCCATAGCATGAACCAATATCAACAACAGGCTAGCCGCTCCAACCTCTACAGCGTTGTGAAAGCTGAGACCTCGTCAACACCACCGCTTGCCACTAGTATGGCAAATAGCACTACTATCCCAGGAAAGGTCTTGGGCACACCTGGGCCTGCTGGGAGATTGAGTCCTGAAGGAGGTCAGGTAAGACAGTGCACCTCCCACAAAACCTTTAATACATAGAGGCTGTTGGGTTTTGAAAACTAGACTTTGATCTTGCCACTATTATATTTTTAGTGTTGGTACTTATCTATGCTAGCACAGCTCTACTTTCATAATGAACCAAGCGTAGCCATTCATGTTTACGTCTATGTAGGTCAGCCTGACACCCTGAAATCATATGCATTGAAATGTGTTTATGGTAACGGCAGTAAGAATTTATCTTCTAGGTTCTCAGTAAAAAGAAACTACAAGACCTTGTGCGGGAAATTGACCCCAATGAGCAGCTCGATGAGGATGTCGAAGAGGTAGTTTATCACTCTTTCATTTAATCTCACCTGTTCATCAACTGTTCATAAACTAGAGGTAGTTTATCACTCTTTCATTTAATCTCACCTGTTCATCAACTGTTCATAAACTAGAGGTAGTTTATCACTCTTTCATTTAATCTCAACTGTTCATAGACACCACAGCATAACTTAACTCAAAATCAGTCTCCACTGGGCATTCTTCAGAGAGCTGCATAGTCACAAGTATCTTCCTACATTATCTCCTGCTAGTCTTGATATGAATCCTGTAGAAAGATGTGGAGTCTGCTGGTGTCCTTACAGTAAGATCCACCGACTGCGCTCATCTCTCCTTTTTCTCAGATGTTGCTGCAAGTTGCCGATGATTTTATAGAGAGTGTAGTGACCGCTGCCTGCCAGCTCGCCCGGCACCGGAAGTCCAACACACTGGAAGTGAAGGACGTCCAACTGCACCTCGGTGAGAACCTCCTTGTGGCTGGGGAGACCCGCTTCCTGGACCTCTAAACGAGAATTCTTTTGTTTTGAATCTGTGAATTGGTGATTGCAAATCTTTGAAGTGAAGCTTGTAAAGCTTGTTCGCTGTGTCCATACCGTGCAGTATGTAGTTTATAATGGACATCCTTCCTGCTCATGGATGTTTTCTGCTATGCGGTTCTGTCGTGGTGAAGTTCATTAGATGTGCACTAGACGTGCTTTTAGTGCAGTGCTTGTGCTCCGATCCCACAGAGCGCCAGTGGAACATGTGGATCCCAGGATTTGGCTCAGATGAAATCCGACCATACAAGAAGGCATGCACCACAGAAGCACATAAACAGGTCAGTTCTAAGCTGTGTGTGTGTGTGGGGGGGGTGCGCCAGAAAATGGAAAACAAGTGCTTCATTTTTCTGTCTTTGTTATTTCAGCGAATGGCACTGATCCGTAAGACAACCAAAAAGTAGCAAGATCCAGCAGAAGACCAACAGATTTTTCACTCATGACAACTCATTGGGATTTGGCACCGAGGGCAACCTATAACCTTTGGAGGTGTTGCCCTTCAGGAGTAGCAGGCCTCTATATCAGTCTAATACAGACTCCAGACCAGTGGTTCTGAACCCCCCCCCCCCCCCCCCCCCCCCCCCACCCTCTTTTTACAGACATCAGAATCACTAGTCTATACTGCTGTTTTAACCCTTTTGTTTGGCTGGTATTAGTACGTCTTGTGTTTAGCATGACTATAATAAGCTATGCTATTATAGTCCCAATTGCTAAAATAGATTATCCTAAATGTTGCATGTAATATGAAGATTGGATCGGATCACTTACTGTGGGCATTCAGATTTTTACACCAGCCGCTATGAAAGTAGTATATAGAAAGCGTGTCTAGCTGCATATTTATCACTAGTCTCTTAGTTCTCTCATTCCTTGAGAAATGTCAGTTGTGGTGTTTCTTTGGATCATTTTCAGAGAGTTTCATTTGTTTTCATTTGTCTTGGGTGTAAATAGCCTTGATCCTCCTACTGGGCATGTTGTGCTTGCCCTTGAAATGTAATAAAGACTCACCGTGTCTCATTGGGTCGTGTATTTACCTGATCTGGGTTGCAGTGTATTAATGTTCATTATTTAGCATTATGCTGTGGGGAGCCCTGGTTTGTTGGTCATGTGTTGCGTAAAGCATCGTCATCATTGTCGTCCACCCCACTGTGTCTCACTGCAAACATCTCTAAATTAGGGTGTCCTTATTTGATTCAAATTTCAATTTTTGCATGCAACAAAGATATTAAATAGTGTGGTTCAGCAAAATAAATGTTTCCATAATAAGAGACTCCATTGATTCTCCCATTGAGGAGGGTTAGTGTAGTGCTACTCGCTGGGACGTAGTTTCAGTTTGGTGCACAAGATGGAGCTCATTTCTCCACCGAGCTCTTAGGCCTACATCAAAACACATACAGTGGTCATTGATTATGATGATTACTAATGTTGAATATCATACTGTAAACGGGCAAGTCAGTATGAATAAATTCTATGTGCTCCAGAGAAACAGGCAAGCCTTAATATCAACACCTTTGATGCAGTAATGGTTAATGTTGCATTTATTGTAGGTAATAGAGAGGGTGCACAGATTAGACACATGGTGTCCGTATCATGCATTTAATGATTTGTTAGACCCCCTTCCAGTTCTGCACGTCATGGTTCTGTGTTCAGGTTGGTCTGTTGGGTTTGTGTTATATGGTCCATCATGGACACCATACCGTACTTTCATTAGTACTCAAATAACATCGGCCATTTGTAGTGTCGTCCGTACTAAATAATTAGTCCCCGTAAATGTCATGCTTCTTTATATGATCCTGTGCTATTGCTGTTTTTGTTTTGTTTGTTTTTGCATAAATAAAATGATTTGAACACATGATCTGTGTGTGTGGTCTAAGTGAGTAGAGAGATGGTCCAGCCCAGAGTGCAGGAAGTGCAGGGGCCCAGCCACCACGCCTGCAGAGTGAACCTGTGTGTGTGTCTAATAAATATGAAGGCATGTGTACAACATAAAGTAAATTACAATTTATTTTAATAGAGTGCAATACATGCATTTGTTGCATCATGTGTTGACATTACAGAACGTGGCTAACATTGGAAAGATGAAAACTGAATCTCAGATAAAAAATTGCATATTGAAGTTGCTAAAAAGCACAAATCCTAGAGCTGTGACCCCCCTGTGCGTTAGGGATGTTGTGCTGGAGCAGAAACCCTTAATGTGGGTGAGATGATGAGCATCATGGAGGAAGACCATGCTCAGACCAGACACTAGTGCGTGTGTCTCAGAACAACCCTTCAGAATGTTCTCGGGCTTTAGGACATGAGCCCTTCATCACCTGGGCAGGTGTCTTCACCCACTGAAAGCACCTTTTGGACAGCAGTATTCCCCCCTCTGGGCTGTTGAGCTAACAGGGGCAGGTGCTGGCGGGTCTCTCCGGCCCGCTGGTCTTCGGGAGCTGGTGTGTTTGAGGAGCCGAGCTCTTCACCCCGTCCCAGCCCTCCCGCGGCCGCACCTCCCCGCTCAGCAGCCCCTGGTAGACGCGGCGGGCCAGCAGCTCGAAGGCGGCGCGGATGTTGTGGCCGGTCCTGGCGGACGCCTCCACGTAGGGCGCGCCGAGCTGAGCCGCCAGCCTCTCGGCCTCCGCGCGCGACACCGCCCGCTCCGCCTCGCGGTCGCTCTTGTGACCCACCAGGACGAAGAGCACCGCGTGAGGGGTCACGTGCTCGCACACCTCCGCGTGCCACTCGCGCACGTGCTCGAACGAGGCCCGGTTGGCCACGTCGAACACCAGCAAGCCCCCCACGGAGTTCCGGTAGTAGGAGCGTGTCACCGACCTGCAAGAAATACATCACGAGATTAGTAAATAATGTCACATTATCTGAATTTGTTAGGAGCTGTTAAAATCTACTTTAGCAATAACCAAACAGAAGCGACATAGTGCTGCCTGTGGTCATTCAAGCATTCCTGCACATGGTTCCTGACAGGGCAGATCTTTACTGCTGCCTATATGTAGATGCTGAAAATTGTACCTCTATATACATCTAGACAAGCACATGGATATTTATTTTAGCATATTAAAAGATAGATAACTGTTATATTGACTGGATATTTGTTTACAAGCACTGCATATAATTGGTTTGTGCTTGTAAAATAACTGCCAGTAATGACCTATTGATTGTTATTAATTGTTGATAATGAAGCTGTACTGCACTGTGACAATCAGATGATCATTATACGGTGAGTAGAGACATTACTAAACATATCTTGGCTAAACAAGTTTTACTCTGATTAAAACGTTGAGGCCTAATTGGTCTAATACTTGATGTCAGTAAGTCATGACCAGCAGGTTATCATCTCTAGAACATGCCAGATAAGAACACAGACTGAAAGTCATCTAGGAAAATGTTTTTTTTTTTCTCTGAGGAAGTTCAGAAACATTTGTCGTTGTGTCTAGTTCTGAAAACATTTGTAGTTGGAACAGTAGTTCACCACATGAGAAAAATGAAAAGGGGCTTTTCCTCTGCAACATCTGAATAACATTTCCAAGCATTTACATGGGGTTATGCAAATCTGGTCAGTTGTTTTGAACAGATCATTTTCAGATTAACATGCAATGCATTGCGTAGTTCACACAAGCCCTGCGTGGGCTCAGGAGGCTTGCAGGTGAGCCTTTAAAATCCATACTCATCTAGGAAGCAGCCTTGTTGTTTCTGTATTAATAAAGATAATATCCAACTATGAATACGACGGACAAGAAGAGATTTTTACAACACAGAGCAAAGCAAACAGAGGGTCTACACTCCCACCCATCACTGGTTCGTACCTGAACCTCTCTTGGCCAGCCGTGTCCCAGAACTGTAGCTTCACCCTCGTTCCGGGCTCCACCTCCAGGAAGTGCACGTAGAAGTCGACTCCAACCGTCTGGTTGATGGTCTCCAGAAACAGGTCCTCAGTGTAACGCTTCAGCATGGAGGACTTCCCCACAGTCGAGTCCCCCAGCATTATAATGCGGAACTGGTACTGCCACAGGGTGAGGTCCATGGCCCTCGCACACCGGCACGGGCCCCGGAACAGGACACCTCCTGGGCAGGCACGCCCCAGCTGGTGTCTCCGCTCCTCTGTACTAGACTAGGAGGAAGCAGTAAAGGTTTTATTGTCAGCTTCTGGCCTCTACACATCCTCATCCATAACAGCAGCAGAGACAGGTCAGCACTCCTGGTAAGTCCCTAAGAGCTCGCTCAGGTCTGTGTACCAGACACACACAGAGCAGCTGGACTGTTAAAGGGGTGGGACCTCACTGACTTGATTTGCTTTCTCATCTTTGCCTGCTCATACTTGTTAGAGGGAGTGGTCAAGAGAAAAGAGGAATTCTTTTTTTTTTTTTTTTACCGTACCAGAGGGCAGGACTGAACAATTTCATATCAGGACAAGCCCAGTATTTCCTGTTGAGACCAGCTTACAGCATTGCTCATAGTACTGCTATGTTAAGAAGTCTGTGGACCGGTGCTGAGCACTGCCTAACTGTTCACGGCGTCAGGGTCATACGCAATCTGCTTCAATAACACTTAATTCTTAAGAGTTAAGATGCGTAACTCCTAAATTAAGAGTTAAGATACTCCCTTCCCCTTTCGTCCCCTTCAGGCGGCGGACTTCAGTCAGCTCTGTCCCCGAGGACACAGACAGGACGACTAGGAGGGGCATATGATAAAATTAACTCTGCAGCTACACTCATGCATTGTATTGTTTTGTTTACAGACATTCTTGTACATAACAAAGATGGAGAGCAATAGACCCAGTTTGTAGAGCCACCATTTCACTTCACCCATTATTATTCCCTTAAGCCACTGGGACATACATGTGTGCAGAGAAGGCACATGTACATAGTGTTGACTCCTGTCAAAGTAACGTCTACCACCAGACAAGCTCCAACGAAACAGTGTTTACTCAGCAGTAGAAAGAGAGAGAGAGAGAGAGAGAGAGAGAGAGAGAGAGAGAGAAAATTGGTTACTAAGTGAACACAGAGCACTTAATCTTTAATTTTAGTTGAAAGCTCTGCTTTAGAATAACTTTGTAGCTTCTTGTAACACATTCAGTGTTTCTTCATATCCATTAAAATGCATAGGAAAAAGTGTAATTTACCATTTTCCTTCCCTAAAGTACCAGGAAACTCAAGTTAAATAAATGGTTCATGTATGGCACTGAGGGAGCATACAAGGATGTGGTTAACTAATAAGAGGGGGACTGGGAGTGACACAGGGCTAGTGTGTGTGTGTGTGTGTGTGTGTGTGTGTGTGATCCAGGACAGGAGTTTTACATTTTTGTTAAAATTTTTGTGAAAGAATATTGCAAATGAATAAAATATGAAAGTGCTAAACTGAGTTCAGATTTTGCCTTTCATATCCAAACAAATTCAAATATTTTCACAAATTTTAGGATTTCATTATTGCGGTATTTTTTTACAGCCGCCACAAGGTGGAGACAAACCTTTACTTTTCACTAGCTCCAAACCGTGACAGCATAGTAAGTTTTGCAAACCACATACTGGCTGCCATTGTTAGATATGCCTGTTTTATAGACAGACTAACACACAATAAGCTATCTTGCTATTGTGCTATCCTGCTGTGTGATGTTGTACATGATTGTGAATCCAATCAAGCACATCCAATTTCAAGTCATTCAACAAAATGTGGTCAAAACTGTTTCCTATAAAAAGTCATATCAATTTATTTGAACAGTTATAAAAAGGAACACATACATATATCAGTATATTTATGTGTCATGTGCACATAGTTATCTGATTACTATATATTCTGATTAGCCTGAATTATAAAACATTCAATCACACTGATATAATAAATACACAAAAGATGAATGGTCCACCAATCTCATAAATGTAGATACCTAACTTCATATAACAGACTTGTTTCAGTGTGTCAGCCATTAGTCCATAACAAACAGTAGTTTTACACTTCAACAAACATCTTATTTGCTGTTACAAGCTAGCACTTGTGATTTTGAAGGTGCTTTGTGTGTATTAATTCAGCTTTTAGTATATCTGAATTAATATCAGGACAGACCGAATTAAGAAGGTACCTTAAACGGACTGAAACGTATCCATGTCCAGACTTACTGAACTGTTAAACTGGTGGTGTTTGAGGTGTTTGGGGTTGAAGTGGAACAGTGCATGGCACCGATTGTCTCACAGCTGGGTTATATTTCTTTGAAGCATATTTGCACAAGCATATTTGTGCAGACTTGGAGTTTAAGGGTTAGCATCCTGAGGCTCACAGAGGAGCTCCCCCCACACCCCCCAATACTGGAACTACATACAATGTGGTGCTGCTGTGCTGAGTTCAAGACACCTGCTGACTGGATGTCCAGAAAGGAAACCGGACCCTCCTGGGCCTGGGGAAGCACCTGTATGTGAGCAGATATGTGTGAACGTCTGTACCATCCCAGACTCACAGACCCAGACGTCTAATTCCACCCCCCCTCTCTCCAGCTGTCTCTTCATCGCATCCGTAGACATCATGCTCCAACAGGGCCGCCACGAGGGAGCACCTCTAGGGGGCGCCGGAGAGGCTCACAGGGGCAGATAGTAGGTGTGTTGTGGAGGAGTGTCGGCAGGCTCTGCGTAGATGGCGTTGGCGCTGCCGTTGATGTGCGGAGCGCAGTACCCATTGGAGAGGCCTCGGTGAGCCGGGCAGTCGTACTCCGGCAGCCCCCGGGAGGCGCCGTCCCCCGGGGGCAGGAGGGAGAGCGGCGGGGGCGGAGTCTCTGGACGTGGCGGTGCACAGGGGTCTGGGTGGGGCTCGCCGAAGGGCGTGGCATATTGGGGCTCGGGGGGCAGTGGCTCAGCGTACTCGGGGAGCTGGCCCGGCGTGTCGTAGTGGTTAAGGGCGAAGGGGACGGTGTAGCCCTCATCCTGCGCTGGGCGGAAGGTGATACCGACCTTCTGGCCACCCGCTAGGACGTCGGGCTCAGCATAGTCTGCAGACACAGCAAAGGGTCAAAAAGAGTTGGGGATTGTTTTGAAATGGTCATTTTAAAGTCAAAGCTGCATGACACTGAATAAAAATGTTGATGGACAAATGTTTCTCTCTGTAGGCTCAGCGTAAAATGCAGTGGAGACTTTGTTTTCAGTTAAAACACATTTAACACCTGTCCACAGTCAGGATCCAATGGCAACATGTGTAGAGCCCAGCTTCTGATTGGCCCTGCTCCCCGGAGAGCCGGCCTCTTATTGTGACAGCTCATATGAAGACATTACAGAACAGAAGAGCTGTAACACCACAATCCAAGGGCCCTAAAAATCCTTATGAATGTCCCAATCTCTGTTATTCACAGAAGGAATCCTAATAGGGTGAAGCTGCTTTCATTAGCATGATTCAAAAAGGGACCCCAATTGTTTCAGCAGATGACCCTCTGTCCTACTTCTGACTGAAGGCCTCACTGAAGGGCCTGAGGAGAGGAGGGGGTGGGGCTGAGGAGAGGAGGGGGTGGGCCTGAGGAGAGGAGGGGGTGGGCTTGAGGAGAGGAGGCGGTGGGCCTGAGGAGAGGAGGGGGTGGGCTTGAGGAGAGGAGGGGGTGGGCTTGAGGAGAGGAGGGGGTGGGCTTGAGTTCTGCTCCTGCATGCGTGCCCCTCGTTTGGGCAGCCATTAAAGGCTCCTTTCACAGCGGCTCAGGGGACTAAAGAAAGCCGCGTTTATGCTGCCGCTGAGCGACTGACAGGGAGGGAGCGAGCGAGAGAAAGAGGAGAAGACAGAAAGATGTGGAGGAATGCGGTGCGAGGGGGAAGCCGTCAGCCCCTCTCTTCAGCTGAGGAGCGCAAAGGAGGCGACGTGAAGGGCTACACTCCCTCTCTTTCTCCTTCTCTCTGTCCTGGAGCACTAGACACACAAGCCCCCTCATCCGACCGGCTGAATTAGCCCTGTGTCTTTCAGAGTCCTTTATTTCTGGTAAATGTAAGAACTTTTGTGTCCCACAGTACCATCTTAACAAACACTGTCTTGTGGCCATTTTTATTAACATGAACTGTATTGTAATGTCTTCATGAATTAATGTGTTAGCTGCTTCCTGGACCATTTCCAAGCATGATTTGGAAGTGATTCATGGAAAGTCAAATGATACCAAATACTTTAAAAACATTTTAAGCATTTCTTTGAGGATACATTTTCACACAAACTCGATAATATCTGAGACTATAATCTACGCCTCTCTTAATTACTGTTAAATGCATATGATAGAGGTCTCAGATTAATGTTTATATGATAATTGCTAAGATGACTCATGTTAGTTGGGTATGTATTGAGACTCTTGAGTCCTTAAATTCTCCCAATTCTATAATCCCCAGTACTTTGCTGATCTAATTGGATAACAGGGTAAATTAATAACTTGTTTGGTCTCATGACTGTTCACAGACTGAGCAGGCTGCCAGAGATGATGCAACTGTGTAGAACCATGGTTTTGTGCACTGAGCCAAAAACTGGCTGATAACTTGCTCCACTGGAGGCCTGAACATCTAGAGGAGACTCACCATTGAGAGGAGGACTGGATGTCTAGAGGAGACTCACCATTGAGAGGAGGACTGGACGTCTAGAGGAGACTCACCATTGAGAGGAGGAAGAGATGTTTAGAGGAGACTCACCATTGAGAGGTGGATGAGACGTTTAGAGGAGACTCATCATTGAGAGGAGGACTGGACGTATAGAGGAGACTCACCATTGAGAGGAGGATGAGACGTTTAGAGGAGACTCACCATTGAGAGGAGGATGAGACGTTTAGAGGAGACTCACCATTGAGAGGAGGACTGGACGTCTAGAGGAGACTCACCATTGAGAGGAGGACTGGATGTCTAGAGGAGACTCACCATTGAGAGGAGGACTGGACGTCCAGAGGAGACTCACCATTGAGAGGACGACTGGACGTCTAGAGGAGACTCACCATTGAGAGGAGGACTGGACGTCTAGAGGAGACTCACCATTGAGAGGAGGATGAGACGTTTAGAGGAGACTCACCATTGAGAGGAGGATTGGACATTTAGAGGAGACTCACCATTGAGAGGAGGACTGGACGTCTAGAGGAGACTCACCATTGAGAGGAGGATGAGACGTTTAGAGGAGACTCACCATTGAGAGGAGGACTGGACGTCTAGAGGAGACTCACCATTGAGAGGAGGACTGGATGTCTAGAGGAGACTCACCATTGAGAGGAGGACTGAATGTCTAGAGGAGACTCACCATTGAGAGGAGGACTGGATGTCTAAAGGAGACTCACCATTGAGAGGAGGACTGGATGTCTAAAGGAGACTCACCATTGAGAGGAGGATGAGACGTTTAGAGGAGACTCACCATTGAGAGGAGGATGAGACGTTTAGAGGAGACTCACCATTGAGAGGAGGACTGGATGTCTAAAGGAGACTCACCATTGAGAGGAGGACAGGGCGTCTAGAGGAGACTCACCATTGAGAGGAGGATGAGATGTTTAGAGGAGACTCACCATTGAGAGGAGGATGAGACGTTTAGAGGAGACTCACCATTGAGAGGACTGGACGTCTAGAGGAGACTCACCATTGAGAGGAGGACTGGATGTCTAGAGGAGACTCACCATTGAGAGGAGGACTGAATGTCTAGAGGAGACTCACCATTGAGAGGAGGACTGGATGTCTAAAGGAGACTCACCATTGAGAGGAGGATGAGACGTTTAGAGGAGACTCACCATTGAGAGGAGGATGAGACGTTTAGAGGAGACTCACCATTGAGAGGAGGACTGGATGTCTAAAGGAGACTCACCATTGAGAGGAGGACAGGGCGTCTAGAGGAGACTCACCATTGAGAAGAGGATGAGACGTTTAGAGGAGACTCACCATTGAGAGGAGGACTGGATGTCTAAAGGAGACTCACCATTGAGAGGAGGACAGGGCGTCTAGAGGAGACTCACCATTGAGAGGAGGATGAGACGTTTAGAGGAGACTCACCATTGAGAGGAGGATGAGACGTTTAGAGGAGACTCACCATTGAGAGGAGGATGAGATGTTTAGAGGAGACTCACCATTGAGAGGAGGACTGGACGTCCAGAGGAGACTCACCATTGAGAGGAGAACTGGATGTCTAAAGGAGACTCAACATTGAGAGGACAGGGCGTCTAGAGGAGACTCACCATTGAGAGGAGGACAGGGCGTCTAGAGGAGATTCACCATTGAGAGGAGGATGAGACGTCTAGAGGAGACTCACCATTGAGAGGAGGACTTGGCAGCATGTCGTGTACAGTCCTGGTCATCGGGAAGGTAATGAACTCGGAGTCTCTATACGGCAGGTGACAGCCTGAATCACAAAAGACAATAGACATCACTGAACCAGGGAGTCTCCTAGACACCAGCACCAGGACCAGATGTCCAGAACCTCCGACCTCAAAATAGCAGTTAATACACACCAGGCCCACCAGTGTCTAGACTGCTCTTGGTTATATGTACAGCCCCTTTCCTGAAACATATATAAACACAAAAACACCATGAAACATTAATATTAGTAAAGAAATATAACAATAACACAATAATAAGAGAAAGTGCTAACAACAATAACAGAAATGCTATTAAACATGGTAATGCTTTAATGCCATGGGCTGCCTGTGGGATCATGTTTTTGAGAGGTACACAGATGACATGTGATGTGAAAAGTACCTTCTTTTCCACACGAGTCCCACCACCACCACTAACAGACAGCCGACACACAGAGCCACGCCCAGGATCACACCCACCACCAATATGAGTGGCTGGCTGGAGCCTGCGGGGCAACACCAGAAGCTTCCAGAAGCTTGTTTCCTACCACCTTTACCATCACCATTCAACTAATTCAACTCTGAGGAGTGGGAGAACTCACAGTTTCTTCCTCGTTATCTTGTTGAGTCATTGTGATTGAGGCAGTAGACAAAATATGAGTGGGTGTTATTTTTTAATGTGTTTCCCCTGAAGGTCTTTTAAAAGATGTGCAAAGAGTTTCTCACATCTTTATATGCCAATTACTCTGTTTTAACCAGCTGTTTTAAATTTACAAGATGCTTCACAAATAATGGAAAATATCAGTACAACTGATATCAACTAATATACTGAAATATCAGTACAACAATGCAGTGGAAATGCTGTTGGAACTTTCTGCCATTCAGAAATTGTACAGACTCACTTGAGCTTGTCATGACCACTGAGCTCTCAGTGGAGACATCATTCGACAGCACCGTTTCAGTGGAAGGCGGCTTCACCCTGGTGGATCCTTGGGAGACGACAGACCAAGCTGATAAATATGATGTTCAGGAAAAAAACCCAGCCTCAACTGCATGGTGGGCAGTGTGAGATAATAACCCGCCCTGTGAATACAGTCCTGAGATGTATCTAACCTCACAGCCTTTTGCCGTGCATCTAGAACATTCCATTTGGAGTTGTGAAACTTATAAAGAACAGGCAAGACTCACAGCGTGAGTGCAAAGATGGAGTCTCACCGGTATCACTAGAGCGGGGCTGGACGGTCGGTGAGGAGCAGCCCAGAACCTGCACCTGGGCCGAGGCCCTGCCGTGCCAGCTCAGCGGCCGTAGCTGGAGATACCGCGCGGCTGCCGGGGGTATCAGGCTGTTGAAGGCCGCCGTGTGGCCGTCAGAATAGGCCTTAAACACCTCCAGACAAAGATGGAGAGAAGGGTTCAGAAATGCTCCTCCAGGCCGTCGTGAAAACTGCCGTTGTTCTCGTTGAAGGATTCAACACGTACTGTTATGTTGGAGATTCTGCTGAAGAGGCTGGTGTACCTTTCTCACTTTGGTGAACGCGTCCTTGTAGGCTCTCCAGGTTCTGTGGTCTTTGCTGAGCATTAGGATATAAGTCTCAATGTAGAAGTTTGGCAGCCCCTTTGTTATTATCCCTAGGGACAAACCATTTTAGACCTTTGCCTCATTCCACAATCTGACCAGTAAACACAAAAAACAGGTGCCGCTGACTCATCTCGACAGGTCTCAAATCAGCCTGCTGACAGCCGCGTTGCATAAGCAAGCCGTCTGATACGGGAACTGGGCAGACGTGCGGAGGTAAAGAGACGGGCCGGCGACGCCTCTGCACACCTGTGACGCTGCTGCGGTTCTGGAGATCCATCTCCAGCCAGGGCTGCGTGTCCTCTTCTCTGGCGCTCCACTGCACCAGGGCGGAGCCTCTGTCCTCTGGAGACCAGCCCGGCGTCCCCACGTCCTCCGTCATGGAGGAGGCATTGTAGGCGACCGCTGACAGTACACCGTCGCAGGCTGCCACAGAGGAGGCGTGGAGGGAGGAGAAAGATCATCCATCATCTGTCGTTCCTCACGTTACAAGTCGAGCGAGTGTACAGGACCTTTGCTGCTGTTTGTACGCCATCGTTATGGACAGGTAGTGTGTAATTGTCCCACAGATAATGATGATAATACAGCTAAATAGGTACCACGCAGGAGGACTATCTACTTATTAGTTACACTGTAATTATATAGTGTGTATAGTGTGTGACGCTATGTGTATGGCGTCCATACCACAATAGGTACTTCTCACCAGCAAAGAACACCTCACTTTCCACTCAAAATTAACAAGGCAATGGCCTTGAATTAAATTGTGTTTATACACAGTGTTTAACAGCAATAATATCGTATATGTAGTGTTGCTTGTTTTTTTTGAGTTGTATTATGGGATGTCGATCAGCAACATGGGCATCACCTTTGCTGAAGACGAGCCTCTTATCAGACAACGAACCTCTGAGGGAAAAACAATACAAAAAACAAAATGAAGGCCCGTCATTACTGTTGCATTACCTAACTGAGGTTAACCAAACCTGGGAGAGCAGGACACTCACGTTCTGGACAGGACCCCATTGGCCAAGCTCGACTCATAGAGTGTGATACCCCGGTGTCTGGCCACAGTGACCACACCTCCCTGGCTGTCTGAGATCACGCCGGCATGGACCGCGGCTTTGCACAGCACCGAGGTCTACAAAGGCACACGCTGCAGACATTACATCACGCCTGGTCTCATTATTAGCCTCCATTCCTACACGCTGTCATAAGACGCAAAGGTTCGTCCTTACTGGTTTTATAACAGTAACGCCAGACACATCATGGATAACGAAGCCCAAACAATGACAGACTCACGTCTCGGTAGCCTTGGTCCTGCTGACCCCAGATTTCCCCGGCGACATCCCTGCAGCCTCCAGGGCAGAAGACGCTGGGACACAGGTGGGCCAGAGAGTCACATACAACTAGGGCCACACATCTAAACTATGGACATTCTGCACGTCCAGACATTCAGGAGGATCTACTCTTCACACTGGGCTTCCCGAGCGCAGCCTCCTACCTGATCTGTGGTGAGCTGAAGTGGCTTCCTCTGTGAAGACACGAGACGAGGTCTGAAGAAGGAAGACAGGGTGACGTCAGCGGCACGGTGCACGGAACAAACCCGGCGAAACATCAACGCCTCTCACACGCTGGGGACCTGGACCGCACGCCAAACCCGCTCCACCACGCTCCGCCCCCGAGGCAGAGCAGGGTGGAGATGTGTGGCCTCTGCGTGCAGTCCCCAAGGGGCCGTGAGCACAGGCCCTGCGTGTGATCACGCGACGTAATCTGATGGATCTGTTTGGGATGTGGCTGTGGCTCCAGACAGCTTATACAAGCAAAGCACTAACAGGAAACTGTTTGCTCTCGCAGAGCGGAGTGGCCCTTGGACATTCTTCAGTGTGTAAACTTTGGCCTTTTCACAGAACTGCTTCCGCAATAAGGTAAATATATATTTGTTTTGTTAATGATAAAGGAATTTTGGTGGATACTAATACCACAGTTGAAAATATGGAGTTAAAACCTGGACCGAGCTTTACATGTCAAACAACCCCTGTGAAATCAGCCTAGATGCCTACCAAGGCCTGCCACAGCTGTGCGAACCAGAGGAAGAGGAAGAGGACCCCCCCCCCCCCCCCCATGTCCTCCCCTCCCCCACACGTGGCCCGTCTCCAGGACCTCTCTCACTACGATCCACGCTGGAGGAGCAATGTGCAGGGATGCGTGCCGAACAAACGCTCTTCAGCTCAGTGAAGCGTGGCGGCCGCGTTCCAATACGCGCACATGTGCGAAGACGCGCGTATCGCCTCCCAACAGGCCGTCCTGCGTGCAAACGCCGTCTATCTCCTGAGCTGTAGGTATTTAACTCCATCACACCGCAATTATTCGCAAAGGTGAACTTTTGTTGTAATATAACATGGCAAGTGGATGCACACCTTAGCAGAACAACACTTTGTTCTAGTTGGGTCTGCTGCTATGACGCACACTGTGGTCGGTCATTTACAGATGGGCACAGACGGATCGGCCGAAAGGCAGTGACACCGAGTAGGGGGGATGTGAGAATAAACAGCTCTCAGGAGAAGCACTCTAAAGCCGCTATTTACACTCCACTCTCCTAGGGAGCTGGAATGTCCTTCTGTGGTCCTTTATGTTTTACTGTTTGGCTCTCAGAGGCAGACGCTGTTTTGACAGTGATCCCGTAATATTTGTGCCTCGTTTGTTAATACTGAGTGTGAGTGGAGATATCAACGTTTTAGCCTGGTGTTCACAGCATACCTAACTAAATCTTTCACTGCAGTGCTATTGACCAAAGTTGCACACTGTACATATTCTGTACGGTGTGGGCAGAGAGGTGAGAGCATATTGATCTAGTGACGCTGTCAGCAGTTTGGTCTTCAAAGACTGAGACATTCGCACAACATAACATTCGCTGGGTAGCTCTGGTTATTGCTAATGACAAGACAACAGAGCTCCATTGTGCAGGAACTGCTTCTTCTTGCTGGACCATCTCCATTTGCGCAGAAGGCAAACAGGAACATTATTCTCTGCATGTTTTGTTCTGGGGTCTCAGATACACTCCTCCTGGTGCAATGCATGACCCAACATGATCTTCCCCTGGTGCACACATCAGTCATGGGCACAGAGCACCTTTTCCAGGGATGTGTTCAAACTGGAACCCCAGTCCTGCAGGTGTAAGGGGGTGTGAGGTGGGGGTGCTGTCTGGCGAGGGCTCCTACCTGGATGTTGGTTGGTTGAGTAGGACAGCAGGAAGCCCCGTCCAGAGCGGTGAATGGCAGATACAAATCGCACTATCACTGCATTGCTGCTCACGGACACGTTTCTGTCTGAGACGGCCAACTGACCACATAAAGGACCTGTACAAAACACACACACACATACACACGCAGAAAGCATGCACAAGTCAAGATAGTGATTAGCACACAAAATGAGATTTCGCTGTGATTTGTTTTACACAGGCACTGGTGTGTTTACCTACACATACAGTACATTACCTGTGTTCAAAACACACGCATGTCCCTACAGGAGCAGGGCAGGAAAGGCCAGAAACACACAAGCCTCTGCAGACCAGCCTCAGGGCTTTACACGACTCACGCAATCCCTTACTGTCATGCTGCCAAAAAAGGCGCATGCTAACTACAGCACACACACACGCACACACACACACACACACACGCACACACACACACACACACTTCCAGCAAGAGAGCAGGCACCCCAGGGAGTTCCAAGTCCTCCCTCTGCATGCCATCATCCTGCACTCAGCGCTTGTGTGTTTAGTGTGTCTGCATTTAGTGTGTGTGTGTTTAGTGTGTGTGTGTGTGTGTAAAGAGGCCTAGCCTGTAAGTATTTCGCTGCAGCTGAGAAGCAAGCAGCATGCCTACGTGGACCGTTGGCTCTGTGTTTGCCACATAACAGTGTGAGGTAGGGCCTCTGGAATTTGCCAATAACAAGGACATAATAAGCAGCAGAGGCATACAGGAACACTGCAGTGGTGGGGGAGGCTGCCTAGGATGATAAGACAAGAACCCGAACGTAGCTGGACACCTGGGGACCGCCACCGTCGAGCCCCAGCATACTCCAAACGTGGTCAGGGATGACAGGGGTTTAGGATTTTGAGTATGACTGATGAGAGACGACACATTCAGCATGTGACTTTCTGTGCATGCGCGTCTGCTTGGTTTGCTATAGATAGATAGAGCAGCAAGGGCCAAGGGACTTGAAAAGTCAATAGAAGGACTCAGAAGGCTTTGTGAACAGCTGAATTACCTATGTGGCCACAAACCCATTACCATACCGCTAAAATTGTCAACTAAAGGGATCTGACGTGTTACGTATTGAAAAATTATATACAGCTGACTTATAATTCCAAACATATTAACGGCAGCAGCCGAACACGTAGACGGAGCACGTCGTCTGTCGTGGATATGAGAGAAAGAGAAACGCTTTACCCAGCTTCACCGCTCCATGTTTGTCTAAGATAGTGAGGGAGCCAGCCCTGCAGTCCTGGGTCCACTCGAGGTCCAGGTCGGCGAAGACGAGGAGCAGGGTGGAGCCCCGAGGGACACTCACGTCCCACTCACACTGCGTGTGGTTGGGGTAGGTGCCCGGGTAGTTCAGAGAGGCCACAGTCCCGCTCATAGGGCTTAGCACGGTGTGGCCACATCCATCCCCTGCAACGGAGAACGAGTCAAGCTGGAAGGAAACAGACGTCTACAATATTTTTGCTTTTTGATATTTTACATCATGTGCACAATGGGTTGGAAACCAATTTTTTTCTTCAGTAGTAATATTCTTGGGTGCCACATTTAGCTGGAAGCTAAATTTTAATACTGAAGAAAACAATGCGATTTCTCCTTTTTTCAAATGCTTAAACCCAAAGGCAGACCTAATATAGTGTGTACTTTTTATAACCAGTATAGATTACTGTTCAAGGAAGTTCTACATATTCTTGTTCCACAGAGGACACGAGGTGGTCCACTTCCATCTGGTATTCTCCCTCCTGCAATGCACGTCACTGCAGGTATGAGCTGGGGTAAAAGCTGGGGTAAGAGATGGGGTATGAGCTGGGGTAAGAGATGGGGTATGAGCTGGGGTAAGAGATGGGGTAAAAGCTGGGGTAAGAGATGGGGTATGAGATGGGGTATGAGATGGGGTAAGAGATGGGGTAAGAGATGGGGTATGAGCTGGGGTATGAGCTGGGGTAAGAGATGGGGTAAGAGATAGGGTAAGAGCTGGGGCAAGAGATGGGGTATGAGCTGGGGTAAGAGATGGGGTAAGAGATAGGGTAAGAGCTGGGGTATGAGATGGGGTATTAGCTGGGGTAAGAGATGGGGTAAGAGCTGGGGTAAGAGATGGGGTATTAGCTAGGGTATGTGATGGGGTAAGAGCTGGGGTATTAGCTGGGGTATTATCTGGGGTATTAGTTGGGGTATTAGCCAGGTTAAGAGCTGGGGTATTAGCTGAGGTAAGAGCTGTGGTATTAGCTGGGGTAAGAGCTGTTGGGGGACTGGATGAGCAGGCACAGCAGCTGAAGCCGGCTTGAAGGACGAGGCTGCCAAGCTCACTGCTGCTAGTCGTTCTCCAGACGGTTTTCAGATTTCAGTTCAATTAAAGCTGCAATTAGTGCGCGGCCTCGTTAAGGACAACACTCGGATGAGGGGGAGTGACGCGGGTCTGCAGGAAGCATCTTCAGCCTCGTTAGCAAGACTTTGTAACTCCACAACAACCAGCAGTCTTTACATCTAGCATACCTTGGCAAAGCGGCATGATGCAATGTGTGCGCTGAATTTATGTGAGGACCCCGTGGGTTCACTGCTCCTTACGGGGTATGTGTTCTATGGCTTTGACCCATTCTTAAAAAGAACCAGTCTGGCTGAAGCTTTATTATCACTTTCATTTGTGTTCCCCTAATCAGCCCACGCTGACATTCCCATGTGGGTTAATGACCATGCATGTTAGGCCTGTATGGTCTGTTATGTTCTACGTCTGATCTGTTCCATGACTGGACCTAAGAAACCTTTGTTGCCAAGTCTTCATCACTGCACTGAAAAACAAATCTGCAGACTGTGGTCAGACTGTTAATGACCCTCGTTTGATGAGATTCAGCTGCCTGTTAGCGTGACTCACCATGGCCAGAAGGCTGAATGTATGATTTGGCTAAGTCTCTCGCACAGGGAACCTGAATGACCACCCCCACCCCCACCTGCTGAGGGTCCATGGTGAGGTCAGGACAGCCTGTGTGTGGACATTATGTGTGTGAGGGTCCTTCTCATTCACCCATCTAATCCCCCCCCCCCCCCCCACCCGCGAGACTCCCTGCAAATACCAGAGCCATGGCTTGTTGCTACGGGTGACCGAGTGGCTATCTGAGTCACTATACAGAGTTTAAGACAAAATGGGGATATTTCAGAGGCTTACATTATTTCTGAAGTTGGCAATTTTCTTCTAGTTACTGTACATCTTGCCCCTACCTGGCCTGTGTCCAGCCTGGGGTCAGTGTCATTATCTAGACTGTGAATCCTGATATGTCCCAGAAGCTGGGAACAACCCTGGCTTGAACTTCCTGCCATAATCACTTGAGAACCCCAGTCATGCAGAGAGACATTTGGGTGTGTTCTGTTCTTTGATAATACCCTGTACTTCTTAAAGAAATGCCTGTCTTACTATTAACCATCACAAAACACCATCTGTGGGTGTTTTTGTATGTAAATAGTTTATTAAATGACTCATGCCAAAAGTTAATAAATATTATGACAGCAGTGTCAACACCATCGCTGGGTCAAAACTACAGATGAACGTGGACAGCCAAGTTCTTATGAAGATTTACAAAGGCCTAATGTGGGCCCTGAAGGTGCGTCACCAGTGAAGTACATTTCTCAGAATAAATGAATCTCATGCTATAAAAAGCCATTGCTTGCTGACAGAGTGAAATTCATTCCAGTCAAGAAAGTCTAACTGGAAAGGGGTACTACATATTTCAGCCGGTCGTTATTCACAAAGAATCAGGCAACATGTAATTTTATTTTCACCTTTGGTTTTTGTGGGCACGTCTGGGCAGGCTGGGACGATTGCCGGACAGGATGTGCAGATATTTACCCCAATACCCATATGTCATTCATTTAATAACCGCAAACTTCCCTACAGCCTTTTATCTCCGAGCTTTGTCCTGCCTAATTCCCATGACTCTTCCATGTCTCTTTGGCATGTTAAACCAAATGATTCATGTAAAGAAATAAGTCCAGAATCAGTCAGCTTCCTCTGGGATGATGCTGAGATCCAGAGGTTCACTCACACTGTGTATGCATACTGTGTGTGTGTGTGTGTGTGTGTGTGTGTGTGTGTGTGTGTGTGTGTGTGGTTAGCCAGTGTTGATTCCTTCCTTCCCATATGTGGATGTGGTCAGTGATTCACACTGACCCCACAGATATTGAGAAATACTGTGTCAACAAGCATTTAATGGTGTGTGTGTGTGTGTGTAAAGATAGAAGAGACCCTCTAGGTCTGTCTGTCGGTCTATCCTGATAGGAGGTGTTTGTGACCAACCTCTGTGTTTCCTTTCCTCATGCTAGCAAAACTGCCCACTGTGCTATGTGATAGTGGACATCACTGTATCCCAGCAATATGCCAGATATATTCACTTTAACTGACACTTGAATGAAATAAAATCATATAAAATGTCAATCATTTATGCTTAGTAATAGTAAATAAAGTAGGTAACAAGTAGGTAAAAAACTGTCCCTTTGACAAAGAAAATAGCATTTGATTTTTAATAACAAACAAACTTCAAACATGGATAGTTCAATTGCATTACTCAGTGATGTCACACCAACATAAAACAGAAAAAAAACTCTTTATCTTGGTTTAAAGTAAGTGCCACACATATTGCAGAACTCTGTGAACTTAATTCATATGTTAATAACAAACATATATTTCGTATATACAAGTAGATTAAGCTTACCTTTCTGACAGTAGACCACCAGAGACTCAATACCGAAAATAAACCAAACTCGAGAAAACAATTTGACAGCATCTATAACACCTTCTGCTATTGACCGCATGGTGTTCTCAAAAAGTCCTTTAATCCTGAACACTCAGAAAAGGGTTCCAAATGTGTTGAAATCCATCGATAAAAATGACTTTAAATGAACCCAAGCAACCAACTATCCTGTTTCACTGTTCCCATCCACATTAAAACCTGCGAAAGCGCGTGTATGCCTGGGGGCGTGGGCTAATCTAGCCATCTGTATTCCCATTGGCCTTTCAAAGTGCCAATTAAACAACTGGGGCTAATGTACGTACCCAAATAAGGGCAGGCATGTTTGAAAGTAACAGGTTGTCACTGCACGTTGTATAAACCTACATTTGTTTACATTTGATATAAAAGTTAGTAGTTAAAACATACACCTCACAACGACGCCGAGCTCACCAAATAGAAAAGTTAAGATATTTAACGTTGTTCTCTCAAGACAGATATAAACAGGCGAGCTGCAAACTATCGACTTTGTATGTGAAATGTACTTGTTGACGCATAATAAAACTACATTAGCGTGGACTATCTGTGAGGAAAGCATATAACCAAAGCCAGATCAAAACAACTTTTTAGCGCAATACATGCAGGAAAAAGTAATCGACACATTGTGTAAAACGATATACTGCCACCAGCTGGTGAAATGCGACAATATCCTACGTTTAAAAATACAGTATATAAATATACTGTATGCCCAAATTTACCTAGGTTTAACATCACTTAAATTAGTTATCATTTAGTGTGGCTTTTATAAAAAGTAATGATGGAAGTCACAAGAAGTATGTATGTGTAGAGAAATTACAGAAAAAAGCAAACAAAAACAAACACAATACAACGAATCAAAATACGAATTTTGTGTATTGGCTACGTTCATATTAGTCTACAAGCCACATTATTCAACTCCTAAGTTTTGATCAGATCGGATCTTGACCTTCATATTCCTAATTGCAAATGACTTTAATCATAATTAATTATACGCCATAATTATAATGTACAGTATGTATCATGATACATGGGCTATATTCGAAATAGCTTACTTTCTACTCGTGTACCGATTGGGCTCTAAATCTGTAGGCAGTATGCAACCAAACAACATTTTCCAGTGCGCAAAAGATACTCCCGCCTAATTTTCCAACACGGATCTGTTTGAAACGGCTTACTACATACTGTATACTGCGCTCAGTATGCTGTATTTTGTATCCTGTGCATTGGTCCGCGTAGTAGTATGCAGTATCCTATCCAGTATGCGACAAATGCAAGTCATACTATGAGGTCACGTGATCGTATGAAGTGACCCACTTCGTACGACCCACTTTCTCTCTCTTACACCTCTCCTGCTTTCCCCAAAGCTGTGCTGTGAGTGCACACCCATGCTAATTTAAGTGTGGTGTGGTGAATACAGTAACACAGATGATCGCTTTATTGCTCAGCACCGACACATTACAAACATTAACAGCAGTCCTGCTGTTCTGAACCGCCAATCTTCATGTTGTTATTGGTAGGTAGGAGTCTGGATGACATCTTTCATCCAGAGCCGGAGCGGCTAATCGGGAGATTCGGGAGGATTCCCGATGGGCCGGCTCATGTCAATCTCTAGTTTGGGCTGATTGGGATGGAAAAATAATTTTGGGCCGGATTTGCACATGAAACTCCCGGGCTGAAAAAGTGGCCCACTCCGGCCCTGCTTTCATCTAACAAGTTTTGCCCTCCTCCGACATAATAAGAACTGAGCATCCCTACAGCTCTGATTCTTGAATCACCCCTGGGTCGTTGCATACTGGATACCATACTGCATACTACTGCAGTGACCAGTATACTGAGTATAACATACTTTTTAATCAGGGGAAAATGGGATACAGAGACTTCACCAATGAGGCTTTACTGAAAGTTTTGATCCAATAAGGATGAGTTAAGATAGTTATGTAAGTTAGGTACTTCAAGATACTTCATGTATCTGATTTCTGATAGGCATATTTTTCTAAGTGGTGGATTTCTAACGGATTTGGTCTTGAGATTATTCTGGGTGTCACCCATGTGACATCAAAAATCCAGTTTGAAACAGTATATGATGGGGAAGTATGTAGATAAAATTCTTCTAGGGTGAGTATGTAAATCATAAACAAGACGAGTCCAAGGATTGAGCCTTGAGTAACCCCTTGAATGATAAGTGAGGTAGAAAATGTATGTCCAGAGGGAGTGAAAAACGGCCTTATCAGTTAGGTAAGCAGCCCAGGGCAGAGCCATTGATACCCAGCTTACAGGACCTTGAGAGGAGGATGGAATGACATACAAAGTCTACATTTAAGTTGAGTTAAATAAGGATGCTAAGGGCACCGACATCTGCAGATAAAAGGAGCTCATCATTGACCTTAATCAGGGTAGTTTGGTGGTGTCGGAAGGATGCAATCCAGACTGGAATGTTTCAAAAAGAGCATCGGTTTCTAATTAAGCATTAAAGTGATTATTAACTCTAGTTCCAAGACGTCTGACAGGAAAGGAATTATAAGTAGGGCAGAAGTTAGCGGTTAGCAGTAATGTTGTTAGTTTACATTTGTATAGGCCATATCAAATTACTATTTAATGTTGATCAGCTTAGGTCTAACAAACCAAAGTCGTTTTCAATTCACGCTATATCATTCTTTTCATTGAGCTCTAAAGTACACTGGTCTCTCTCCTTCTGCTCTGTGGTTTAATGATCAACTTATTAGTCCCAAGCAGTTTGTCCCCCCGGCTGGCAGAGCGACTAAAAGGAAGAGAGAGAGTGGGGGAGTGTTGCACACACCCTTCTTCTGTCTCTCTCTTTTGAACTCTTTTTAAAAAATTACATTATTAGCTTTATATGATGTGAAACAGTGTTGAGTTTCACAGAATCCTCAGTAAGATCACTAAATTATAAGAATACATATATTGTTATCTAATGGTTCGTTTTAAGGTCATTGTACTTTAAGTAACCTCACTAGTTCCCAGAGCAACAAAAAAAACATTATGCTTCCATTCTGTGTCTTGTTCTTGAAATAGATAAAAGATCAGACCGATGTTTTCCACTTGACTTATTTTATTTTTCTCTCTCTTTAGGTGTTCTGCCTTGTAGATGTGATTGTGTTTATCCATCTTTAAAAAAGGCAGCAAAATATCTGTTATCTATATATAACACAATTCAGATCATGGCTTTGCAACTTAACACATCTGCCCAGCACACAGATTCTGAATTGTATTTGTATCAGCAGCACACAGCAGGCCCTGTGTGCAGGGCTACACTGTGCTCCATTCTGCCCGGTGCACAACCTGAGGGTCAGTACACATACTGCTTCTCAAAACCTTTTGCTCCTGTCTGAGCTTTTGGAACCTCTACACGCTGTTTAGCAGTAGGTTTGATTTAGGAATGTATTGTGGTTTTGATCTTGGCTTGTTTGAATAGAAGGCCTATAAGTGTTAAGTGCATGGTGTGAGAAGTATGAACATTAGGTCATCCGTACTGTGACTTCCAAATTCTACACTAAGCTGGAATAATAACTAAAGAAGCAATATATTATATATCTAGGAATAGATCATATAAGGCTTCACAAGGCTTTATCCAGCTTTTAGAAGGGCTAAATGGTTATGTTCAGTGAACCAGGATATGGTATGGTTTAGCTCATGTGCTGTGTTTTGGCAGGTGAAGGCCAGCTGAATGATGCTGGGGACAGACCCAGCAAAGCAGCCGGCGTCATGTTTGATCTTCTTCCCATCTCAGCCGGTGCAAGCAGTGGAGAGAGATCAGAATAGACCTCGAGCATATCTTTGCTAAATGGGACAAAATGCAGCGGATGAGCTGGTGGCGATGCGTGGCAGTGTTAGCGAGGGCTGTGGTGCCCGTGGTGCCCGCAGTGCCCGCGGTTGGCTTGCAGCTGCCTGCCAGGCTGCAGGGCAACGCAGGCATCAGCATGCGGGCGCCCCTGCAGGAGGCATGGAACTGGCACGCAACGCTGACTTGGCAAGTCGCACATTCCCTCACAGGCCATATGTACTGCATATATAACACATCACTGATTGCATTTTGGTTATGATGACTTCTCAAACGGTGGCAACAGATGATAAAATATGTTTCAGTCAGAGCACCATCACACACGCTGGATGACCTCACAAGGTGTTTGAGATGAACTGTGATGGAGTTGAAGTGTTTCAGTGTGGCTGAAGGTAAGAGGACTGTTTGAAGTGTTTCATCATGGCTGTTCAGATACTGTTGAATCAATATACAGGTATGGAAAATAATGAAGGACAAGTCGTCCAGCAGCTGCAGGTTACAATAGGGTGTCACATTTTATTGCAAGAGAGTAATTCAAGATGCAGGATGTGTTCTATAATATACTTATACCTTTTATTGTATTATCATCTCTGTTTTATAATGATGTAATGATTTTATAATGATAGTGTGTGTGTGTGTGTGTGTGTGTGTGTGTGTGTGTGTGTGTGTGTGTGTGTGTGTGTGTGTGTGTGTGTGTGTGTGTGTGTGTGTGTGTGTGTGTGTGTCTGTGTCTACATACCAGAAGTAATATACCTGTGGACCTATACATCTAGTGGACAAAGTGTGACAAGAATCATCATCAGATCCAAAACAATGCCCTTACCTGCTTAAATAATGGACGAGCATAGTCACCCTCAACATGGAGCTATGTATAGCGATTATGCAAACTGATTCAGAGTTGAGCTTCCTCACCCTCTATCCCTAAGGCCTCTCACTGACCATCTGGGTAAACAGAAGACATGGCTTTGTGATCCATGCTCCTCAGTTGTCCCAGACTGCACCAGTGTTCTTCTCCTCGGCCAGAGGGCTAAGCTCATCCCCATACCATATTCCTCCCATCAGCCTGGCATCACCAGTCAGCACCATGTCACCTGCCTTGGCTTATTTAAACACAACTTCCCACTGGTTCCTGCTCCACGTCCATAGCACAATCAACAAGGTAGAAACGTAGAATGACCACCTAGTGGTCACCATGGGGTCAGCACAGTACTCGAAAAAGTGACAAAATGCTGACTGGAAAGGGAGAAAGAAAGAAAATAGGTGTGGCTAGAAAAGAGTGATGCAGGGGTTGTTAATGGCAGAAATATGCCATACATAAGTGAGAGTGGACACGAACCCTTAGGGAGATGGTAGCTAAGAAAGACTTGAGAGGACATTAGAAGATAAGAGAGGCTAGATTTGCTCCATTAAGTCGAGGGAGAATAACACAAGGACTGGTCGGTTGTTCTATTTCCTGTGCCAATAAAAAAATGTCTGTGACTGAGCAACTGGAGATTTAACAGTTCATTTCTTTTTGTTAAAAATCTTCTTATTAAGGACCTGTCAAGTGATGTCAGGTTTTAGATGGCCAACTCAATGTACTGTTTGAAATATGAAATTAATCTGACCTTAAGGAGTAAAGATTACTTTGATGAGTGTTGCTCCTTTATTTCAGACAGGATATGTTCTTCTCAGCATATTTGATAGTGCCTTCCTGTCCTGTATGACTTCATACGTCACATGAAGTTTATTTAATCTGACTGTTTGGATTGTATATTCAATATAACATTTTTACTACTATCTGTTAAACATTATGGGCCCCAGACCCCAAAATTATTCTAGTGTTCATCAATGCTCTTCTATACCATGGCTCTCCCATTTAAAGGTGATTATTGTTTTACGATGCTTTTGGGAAATCGAGCTCTAATTATAGACCCAATACATTCTAGTAATAGACATGGATTGTTTTAAATTGATAAGCAGTAATCAGTATATTACTGACTGAAATTAAAATGTATTTTACATAAGTAAAACAATGCCAAAACACCCAAATTTCATAATTCTGTCAAGTTTTAGCAATACGTTTAGCAATACGTTTAGTGGCTTTTTAGTATGTTTAATGTTGCTGTAAAAAGATTTTGATAAGCATTGCCTTCTTAAAATAGATGTATTCCACAGAGCAATAACGCAACACTATTTACATTGGAGACTCTAGAGGGTGAAGTCTTTGCGGAGGTAGTGAGCTTATTCTCACATGGAGAAGTACTATGCACTTTTTTGTCCATTCGGCAGTACATTAGTATAACTGTAGGCAACCTCAGGTCAACCACATGTTAACTTTGCCTTTGTCAGAATTTCTCTTAACACCCCTGTGGTTAACTAATGATAATGACTCATCATGACTTAAAAATGGCTAAAAGCAACAGAAACCGGATTTAGTCTTTGAACCCTCACATAGCACATTACTCTTCAGTTCAACACTGTGCACTTGTTTTTCACACACACACACACACACACACACACGGTACTGAACTTGAGGTAGAAGGCTGCTCAACATAATCCCTGCCCTTTTTAAATCAAATGAAATACAGAGCAATCCATCACTCATTTGTCATGTGGGGCTAAATAAATTAATCTGTAATATGGACTCCCACAGAGGGTGCAAATGTATTTCTGCAAGAGAGTGCATCTGTCTTTCTCAGTTTAATCCGATCCGGGCGCTCCGGCGGTCGCACGAGGAACCTAAACAAATGATGAACCACAGCACGGTGCCCTACAAAAGTGGTGATTGAATTGACTGTTGGAAGGAATGCTGGCTGCTGGGGAATCTTCTGTTCCGCTCCTCTGCTCTGTGTTCCCCGTGAGATCGTATGTTTGGATACCACTGCAGCGTCAGCATAGTGAAAACACAGCGCTCTCTGGCCTTGTTACTCAAGCATGAAATGTGTACTGTAAACACAGTGTGGACCGTTCCCCATTGGATAACTGGGTGAACAGACATGCATAACTTGATATTTGCAATGTGACTCTTGCCAGGTTATTTGGGCGGAGGCTGAGGATTCTGAATGTGTTTTTCCTTTAATTCAGACACTGCGAAGGCTCATCATTCGACTTCCTGCATGTAACAACTGCGGGTCATTCTGGTGGCAGCTGACGTACAGAGGCAGCAAGCCAGGAGCAGCAGACCTACAGTACAACACCAAAATCACACCCAGTGTCAGACCAGATCACATTCAGACTGCGGAGATGGCTCCAGTCCCGATGAGTCAGACCTGTTGTCCAGATGTAGGCAGGTTAGTGTGGTTTTTTTTAGCATTATTAGGATTATAGTTCAACCGAACAACAGAATATCACTGATACCTTAACAATCCTCCACTGGGAACCGGCCGTGAAAATAGATCAATCCAGGAGATGAATGTGGGGTTGGGGGGGGGGGGGGGGATAGACACAACTTTCAGCCATTGTGTGAAATTAAATTCATATAAGGAATGTGAATGGATTAGTGTGAGGATATCTGCTACTCCCAGCCCTCCTGACTGTAGGGTATGTCTGTACATTGGGCAGCTGAGCTAGAGTTCGTGCCCTCTGCTGCTGTTCATGAATCGGTAGGTAGCCTCTCTCTCTCTCGCCGTGTTCTAAGCAGATTAGTCTGAGTCCAGGCAACCTGTGGGCCTGCTTAGATAACATGGGGCGGCAGTTCTGGGCACCAGAGCTAGCTGGATGAAGTCTATTGTTTCAGGGGCTTAAGGCGTTCTGGACAAAAGGTCTCCTCAGAAAATGCTGCGGCATCTCACACACAAAAAAAGCTCTGAATAAACCCATGTCAAGCTAGGTGAGTGTGTGTATCTATTGTTGTATTTGAATGTGTGTGTTTGTGTGTGTTGCTATGCTTGATAAGCCGGTTTTGTACAACGGATTTTTCTTTTTATAAGCGTCAGTCTTTCAAATAGCATTTACACACACACACACCACCCACTTTATTAACATCACCTACCATGCACCTACACGCAAACCACATTAGATTACCTGCTGTCACCGTTGCATATATCAAGTACATTTTGCCAAGGTGCCACATGCAATTTGTGTGACCAAAGGACCACAGAGTAGATATTATATGGCTGGTGGACCATTCTCAACACGACATTAACAATGGCACAGTAGTGGAGGACGTAACAAATCAATGTCACTGCTGAGCTGAAAGTGGTCTACCACCCACAACCATCCATCCAGCAGTGTTCCAGTGGTCAGAAACTGACCACTGGTTGATGGTAAGGCTAACCCTATCTGTGAAAAAAACAACATGGACTACAGATGCTTGCTCTGCCCCAAAAGGTGTTTCTGATTGAGCTCAGCACATGTGGCCAACACATCTGACCCTCGGAGTCCACTCCTACAGATTGGCCAGGGGTAGTGAGAATGTGTTGGTGGGGCTCTGGTGTAGTCACACCGCCTGTCATGCGCGCGAAACCCTGTATGCAGAAAGGTCTTTCTTTAGTATTCTGCGATGCTGGCACATGTATTCCAGTGGTCCTGTCCTCTACTTCTTCTGCTATTCGAGGAACTGGGGAAGACACCTGAAACACCCCGACTAAGGCCTTTTCTATGACTATGACTACGTTTTGAATTAGAGCTTGTTTAAATGTGACCTGATAAGGCTTTTTTTCTACCTGGACCACATGGAAAACTCTATGTTATGACCTTTCGAGTGGATGAGAATTTGAAACACCTCAGTGCAGAAGATCCTGGTTGTTACAGACAACCCACGAAAGTATCCAGTTCTTTTTCCTATCAATATAGCAAAGTATCTCTATGTATTTTCTTCCTACTGATCGATTTTTCCATGCCATTTCGTAAATGAGACGTGACCACTATGCAGTAGTACGAGACGCCTTATTATTTTACATGTGCTGTTTGTTTGAAACCAATATTTGAGCACCGGGAAGTGAGTTTGCTCCTAAAAAATTCTCCAATGCACCACACGGAGGCGTCAATCGCACATGTCTAAACGCCAGAAAGTATTCTTGGGGAAAAATCCAGTTTTGAAGTGTTTATCCTGACGTCGGTTCGGACGGTTCAGTCCCTGTAACACACTGCGACTCAACTACGTTCCGTTTGGGATCCGGGAATCCAGGACTGGAGTCCACAACCTACTAATCTGCACTAGTGGAGTCACTGCGATGATCTCCGTTTGTTTTTTCCAACTGGACTAAAGGCATAACATGAATACCTGCGCGATTCTTCTGATTCTTGCGGTTCAGATCCACGCCGACAGCGTTGAGGGTCCAACAGGTAAAGTCCGCTCTCCGGTACCGCTGAGGCGCTCACGCACTTTAGAAGTTCCTCATGTTCGGGTCTGAAGATACCAGGCGAATACTCTAGACATCAGTTAAAGACGGACTGGGTCGAGTTGTTTTTAAAATCTCCTCTGAACTTTTTTATGTGGATGTTTAGGTACATTTAACTTCAAGTGAGGAGATATATTAGGGATGAAACGGAATCCTTGCGGTGTGCGTGTTTTGTCATTTTTTGTTGATGTAAGATGTTCCGGATTTGGCTTTGACATGCATGGAGGTCCAGCTGGACTGTAGATCCACCTGGACAGTAGATCCACCTGGACTTGTGTGATCGCAGGTCCCGATGTTAACAGCTTTTATAAGTTATAAGTTTTTAACGTGGGCTAAAGTGTCACCAGTATAGTCCAGACGTCCCATTCCGCCCTCACGGGCGCAGTTTTAATAGTGCTACATTAATGAGGTGTTTAATATCACTGGGCTGATGTGTTTCATTTCTGTCCACTGAATAAAGCGAACAGTGCAGTGTTATCGGCTTGTCTTAACGTAACCCTGATCTTGATACTTCACTTTTATTTTTTTTTATATTTTAATAGGTTAAAATATATTCCGACAGATGTTACTTATTTTGCATTCGGGCTGCGTTATTTTACGCCAGTGAGAAGTTACGCAATTTCTCAACCGAAATCGCAGACGTTCAGTATTCAAGTGTCCTGCGTGTTTTTACGAGTCCGTGTTGATATGGTACTGGACGTAATGCGTGTGCGGTTGGTGCTGAGCACGGCTCCCCTCCTCTCGGAACCGCACCAGCATCTCCAGCACGCATCCACCCGGGGATCCGCCTGTCAGTGTGCGGACCTGCGTGATTTAACTAGTGTTTGTGGGGTGATAACACGCACATAACTTGTTTTTTAAAGAGTTGAGAGGTCTCCAAACGCACCATGTTCCTAACAAATATAAGGCAGTGTGCAGAAAAGATCTCCCACCGAGATGCACTGTCACAGCCTTCCAGGTCAGTGTTTCATTTAGGAGGTTAGTGTGTAGCTCACCTCTTGAGAGTTAAATGTGTGTGAGTGGTAAAAGGTGTGGAATACTAAAATATATCCACCAGAGGAATTTGCAAAAGCGTGAGCAAAAATCAAATGTTTTCATAATGCCATCCAGACACGTCAATCAACATAGGGATTAAGAAATTAAAATAACCTTTTTTGTAAGATTTTCATTTAATACATAATTTTATTTCACAGTCACTCATACAATTTAATCATAATTTAACTGCTGATATCACTTAGTTCCCTCAAAGCCAGTCTGTTGTCAACATTACCTTATAGTTTAGTTTACCTGAACAACTTGACAAACAGTCATGATCCGTCTGAGAAAGTTATCGATCTTCAGTTAACAAAATGGCGTCCATTTAGCAAGCTGTCAAGCACCAGGGGTATGTTTATGTCTGCCTGCTCCTGGGTGGGGCATCTTCCATTGTAATCTCAGTGTCCTATCTTGTTAAGATCTCTGACACTCAAATGCTTACTTGTTTGCTGGGTACAGCGGTATGCCTGAGTGTGGGGAAGTGGTATGCTTGAGTTTGGGGTGGTAGTACACCTGTTTGTGGGGTAGTTTGCGGGGGAGTTTGTGCAGTAGTATATCTGAATAGTTTTTTTCCCTTTGGGGCTTTTCTTTGTCTGGTTGATGTAAGCTCTTCTGTAAGCTCTTCTTATCTGAAATGAGTTGAATGGTCTTGGTATAATTGTTTTCTCTGTACCCTTGTCAACACACTTTGAAGGTCTCTTGAAGATTAATTAAGACTTCAAATAATGAAGTCTTAATTAAATCTAAATTTTATTTTAATATTAGGTTATTACTTCAATTCCCCTTAGAGAATGAGGAATAAGAATGTTTTATGGATGAAAAGGAGAAAGAAATGGCTAATTGCTTTCCAGGTTATTCCTGGTGCAGGACAAGTTGACTTCTAAAACATAAAGTAGGCTAAGCCTCTTTTGTAGCTGGTAGGCTGAGAGAAAATTCTATTGCCAAAAGTTTTAACTTACAATTCTGAATTGTGGGGTGGTGAGTAGAAGGACCTCGCATTTATTACTCCTCTGAAGGACATTTTGTTTTGTTCTCCTTGCCATAGCTATAGACTCTGTAATAGTCCAGTTCACGTGGTGCTGCAGAAATCATCCCAGGCCTACATCAGCCATAATGAGGAGAACGAAGCACATTATTAAGATGAATAGTTTGAATTATGAAAATAATTAAAACCCATGAAGATAATTAAAAGAGCTGAAATGGGATGGCGTGTCTCTGTGCAGGCTGTGCAAGATCGCCTGAGATTTGAGACGTGTCTGGCTTTTTATCTGCCTTTGTGGCATTGCTGGTTTATGGAGACAACTCCCTGTGTCTGAAACAATCTGTTACAATTAGCTCTTGATGACCCTCACCTGCCTATTTTTATTACAATATGACATTTTTTAATAAGATTTTTATATGCTGATGGCTGATATTCTTTAAGTGAGAAACATTTTATGTGATGAACAATGTGCACTGTAAGACTCTGCAGTGGCAGTTTTGAACCTTGTGGGCCAAACTCTAAAACAATCAACATCAAAGCATAAATTTAATATCATCGAGAGGGACCTTAATAAAAATTGCATTTTGAGTGTATATTAATTGCATTTGTCATATGACATAATATATTGTGCTTACCAGGAGCTGCTTTGTATTTTACAAGATAATATATAATGAAAACTCTTGGCAGAGGAGTTCTGTGAGTCACGGCCATGAAGGGGAAGAGTGTTTGCATACTTTCTTAACTTGGTTGTTGTACTCTCCGTTGGGAACAGCATGCATGCTTGCATGCCATCTGTCCTTCCCCGTACCAGCCCTTGTTGTCAAGTGCTTTTGTTTTTGAGATCCGTGCAGCTGCGTGTCTGCGTGGAGGAGTGGGCCACGGGGCTGAGGGCCTGGCAGGTGGGTTCTCCCCCTCCTGAGGACACGATGCTCAGCCTGCTTGTCTGAACCTCTGCTCAGACAGACCGACGCCAAGGTGTGCAGCTTGCGGGAGGCCTTAGATGTTAAAACCACAAAGGTGTCGTGCAGGAAGCAGAGACGTGCCGCCAGACACCCCGGGCGGCTCCTTTGACTTCTGCTAATTGCAGGGCATCCCTGTGAAAGAACGATCAGGGTGGGAACGACTGGAATTCTGTCCCCTCTTTTAATTTCAGGATATGTCTGTTATTGTTGCATCCAGATTCCCCTCGGCAGCCTGATCTAAGATGACCCTGGCGCAGTGTTTCTTCTAGCATTCAGCCATGGCCTTCACAGAGCAATGAGAGAGAGAGAGAGAGAGAGAGAGAGAGAGAGAGAGAGAGAGAGAGAGAGAGAGAGAGAGAGAGAGAGAGAGAGGCAGAGAGGCAGAGAGGCAGAGAGGCCAGGAGAGTTTCAGCAGCCCGGGGAGCTCATTCTAGAACATCTGAAGGAGTCGACATTGTTTTCTTTTGACTTCTCCGCTGGCTGTTCTTGGCGGGGGGCTGGTGGGGGTGGTGGTGGTAGTGGGAGGGGGGGTGGACTGCCGCAGGGGCCTTTTCTTCTCCTCTTCTCTTGAAACAGCAGTTCAGCGCTGAGTCACCTGTGATGGGAAACGGGTGAAAACGAAGAGAGCAACTTCACTCTGGGTTTCCTTTATTGTCTCTGGAAGTGCTGGCTGATTCCTCTGGGATTTATTGAAGATTTTGAAAAGCAGAGTTGTTGTCGAGGGCCCTGATGGAAATCTGTTTCAGAGGAATTGCTGTTTGGTTGAGGGAGACCAGCAGCACATCAGCTCAGATCAATGTTAATGTGTGGAGTGTGTGGAGCAGTAGCAGTTTCCCACTGTGCTAGGCCTCAAAGATGCGTTTTAAATCAAACTTATCCACGTGCGCTTTGGAGGAATTCATCCAGGTGGCATATGCTGTCTGATTTGAATGGCAGCTCGTCACAGTTCAGCTGAGTGCCGAAGACCTGCGTTTCTTCATTTGGTTTCATTCCCCTTCTGTGTCTTTACTGGCTGCTTGAATAAAGGGAGAGTTTTACAGGTTCAGAAATTGTGTCTACGAGGCACTGCTGCTGTAGTGCTCTCGCATGAGTTCACATGATTTCTAATTTATTGACCTGTGGTTCTGTGCGGCAAGGTTCATCAAGCAGTCTTGTCTCACACTAGTGTAGACGGCATAGGTAGATGGATAGATATCGGGCGGTGGGCTTGGTGGACACGGGGGTGGTATGGGGGGTGTAAGTAAGAATCTGGGGGGTTGGTAGACACAGAATTGTTATGGGTAGGTATGGGGGGGTTGGTAGACACAAGGTGGGTGTAGAGAGGGAAGGACTAAGGGCAGAGGATCACATTCTTCATGCTGTTTTAGCTATTTCATCAAGTCTGGTGCTATGTGCGGCTGCCTGCCATTACAGAACCAAGTGTGATAGTCAGAAACCCCATGGAGTTGTTGTACGAAAAGCCACTGAGGCTTAGAAGATAATTGCGTGTGGTGCACTTTGCTGTGTCGTGGTCTTTGCAAATGAGGACCACGAATGGGTCACTGAGCAGGGCGGCCCTCCGAGGCTTTGTCTCAAAATGTGGAAAGCTGTTTTTACTGCAAATGAGTTAAATGAGCTTGAAATATTGAATTCAGAAGCCTCAGAATTGCCTTTGTTCTCCCTTCATGGACGCATGTGAAGAATGTAAAAGTGATCCATAAATATGTTGGGGTTTTTTTTTTTTTTCGAACTGTTTATCGCTACAAGAAATTTTACGAGAAACCCTGCACTACAAAACTGTGAACCAAAGCACTTCAGTGCCTCGTTTGGCTGTTGGTGTTGAGAGTTCACAGAGACGCTTTCTGCCTCTCGTGCAGTGCACTTAGTCTGGGTGGAGATGTCGGCCCCAGCATCCAGAGAGCTGATCTAGTTTGCTGGAATGTTGATTCATATTTGAGTATGAATAGGCCCAGTTGGCTCTGAACCCAAAGTGATGCACAATTAAAATGAATCTTTTTAAAGAGATGAAGCCCTTGGTGTACTGGTGAGCAAGGAGCAAGCTCTGCGTTCTTCGTGATGTTGCTTGCGTTAGCAGAGTCACCTCCCCTGTCCTGACCCTCATCCTGGGCTCACTGCTCTCATCCAAAAATAATGGCCCTCACTTTCCAATACTGCTGTTTTCAGAGGATTATCCTGCTGTTTGGTAATCGAATACAATTGCTTTGTTGTTGTTTTTTTTTATTTTTTTTTATGAACTTCATGCACTCTTTTAGTGAATCATTTTTGCAGATTCCCCAGATTCATTTTGGGTATAAAAACCTGCAACCACAAAACTCAATGCGGTAAAAGAGAAGAGAGATTTATTGTGATTTTTTTTTATAATGTTCGGTGCAGTTTTTCCTCAGTGTGTGCCTTTCTCTCACGGGGCTTTACGGAACAGTTATGTGCATGCACATAAAATTCAATTCATGACTGAATGAATTTGCCAACCTGCGTGTCTTTGACCTTTTGGATCATGTTTTATGGCAAAGCAAAATGGAAAAGGTCTTTGTGGTCTCTCTGGTTAGCATTGTGTGTGTGCGTGTGTGTGTGTGTGTGTGTGTGTGTGTGTGTGTGTGTGTGTGCGTGAGCGTGAGAGAGAGAGAGAGAGAGAGAGAGAGAGAGAGAGAGAGAGAGAGAGACAGAGAGAGAGTGAGAGTGAGTGTGTGTCCCTTTGTCTGTCTTTGGGTTGGTTAGATAAGTACAGGATTCATATAAGTGCACTCTCTGGCCATGAACGTGTCATGCCTGGCGTATTGATAGTCCCAGGGGGCCCCAGGGAGCCGTGGGCAGCTCAGTGAGCCACTCTTCCTCTGACAGGCTGGAGGATTTACAGCGGGCTTCTCCCTTTCCCCCATACATCCATGGCCTGATGGCCTTCCTCTCACTGGTCCGGTGCAGAAGAGATTCATACAGTATTGATCCCTGAACCCCGGCAAGTTCATTCCAATACAATTTCATCCAAGTCGTGTCTGCCCTGAGCAATGCCCTGGTATAGAAGAGCAAAACTACAGGGGCCCCTCGAGAGGTGGGCTGATTAATCAGATTGTATGTATGTGCAGTGTGGCATTATAAAATTAGATATTTTATACTATTAATTGTCATATTTGGTTAATGTTTTTATAATATATTGTCAGATTTGGAGAACTGTTATTACTTGCAATACATGCTTTCTGAATTAAATAAATAAACAAACAAGTAAAGGTCAGGACAGATATCTACAACACTAACATCTCAGGGAGTTTTCTCAGAGAGAAACCAGCTTGTCCAAATGGTAACTGCCAGATACTAATGAAAGTGCTTTTGGCCCTTGTAAAAAGTGGAAAAGCAGAAACATTTCCTTGGATCAGAGCTGCATTCTTCCATGCTAGCTGGAGCTCACTATAGGCCTGTCTGTAGACCACCCACTCTTGCCTCTCTGCGTCTCGGACGCCCACGTGCCGCTGGCTCCTCTGCCTTCTCTGCTGGATCCACTGATTGGGTCTCTTTGTTCGCATGTCTCCCTGACACCAGGGGCTGAGCGTGGGGTGGCGTGCTGAGAACGTGCTGCTCTGGGGCCTGAGTGGTCTCGCAAAACCGCCCGGCTGCCTGGCACTGGAGGCGTGCAGCAGCTTCTGGTTCTGGTTCCTCTCCGGTCCGTGTCACCCTCCCCTCCAGGAGCGACGGCCACCGCTCTGCGCTCAGAAAATGGGGCTAGAGGCCCCTACCGCTGTTACCCTGGCCGTCCTCGGAGAGGCCGCTCTCACGTGACCCCCATCTCACGTGGCCGCTCTCACGTGGCTTTATTTTTAGTCCGGTTTGACCGGTTTTCAAGTTCTACCTGAGGTCTCTGAATCTTCTGATACTTTCTGCATACTGGAGTGTTATTAATAGCTCGGTGGAGGGTTTACTGCTCCATTAAATGTTCAGAATAAATTTGGTTCATCGTGGCTATTTTATGGCTAAAACTAAAAATGTTTGGGTGGAAAATAAAATATTCAATATATCCCAGTCAGCAGGGGTGAAGGGTCATCCTGGCGCTAGTGATTTTGGCGGGATTTCTACGGTCGTGAGCCCTGGTGCTTGCATTAGCTCTCTGGATTCAGTTGACACTGTGAAATCTAAAACCACTTCATGAGGCAAAATGAAGCCCTCCATGGCTTTTTTTTTGACATCGCACACCAGGGCCTGGTGCTGAATTCTTTCACATCAGGGGACAGGTGGAATGCCAGGCTGGGTGAGCTGCTCCTGTGGGCGCCATTAAGCAGATGCCCTCACGGTGACTGGGCATCATTCTGCCCATTATCACGTTGTTGTCATTAAGCCATTGCGAGTAAGTGGGAGAGTCGTAGCGTGCTGCTCTCTGCCTAATACCTCGTTAAGTGAATTATAGCTGCCTGTTTGACAACGCAACGTGAGCGATGTGGATTCACACGTGGAGCTTTAAACGTTCCTGTTTCTGCAGCCTCTTGTTTTCTGTCTCTTGGCCTGTGTTTGTTCCTGTTGGCGTGTCACATGAACAGGAAGCGTTTGTGCTTGTGCTTGAACTCTCATGTTTTTCTACTTTCTGTCAATTTTATCCTTCCCTCTTTTTTCTCTCACCTCTCTCTCTCTTTTTTCTCTTACCTCCCCTTTCTGTCGTTGTGACCTACCATATCTCTGTTCTTTTCTTCTTTCCTTTTTTCTTGGAAGCCCCCCCCCCCCCTGTCTTGTTGGATGACTTTGCCCTGGTGTGACAGCCGTTCTTGTCAGGTTATGGCATGACTGTGCCAGCTGTCAGCTGGGACCGCCTCGCCCCAGCACACCCTACACACCTGCGTGCTCCTCGCCAGCGTCTCTCTCCGTCACCTGTCTGTCTGCACGTGGGCTGAAGAGTGACCCCTCCCGTGTCACTACGCCCGCATCCTGAACAGGCTTTCTTGAAGAATGGTCTATGTGGGTGTGAGACCCCAGACCCAGGGTGTTGAAAACAATACTAAAAAGGTCTGTCTGTACAGTCGTGAGAAAAAAAATAAATACAGTATTTGGCCGTTTGAAATGTTGTCTGTGTGGTTCTTTACATGTTGAAATGTTTATTTGTTATGGGTTAGATGGTCCACTCACAGCCTTTTATATGGAAATGCAGATAATTCCAAAGGATTTACAAAGTTTTTAGCATAAAATATCCCTGCATGCCCAAGCTTGAAGAGCAAAAGGAATCTGTGTGCCATCCTGACACCACTCTCTGAAACGTGTTTTGCATGGGGAAAGATAACTTATCTCACACAGCCCGTGCGTTTCCTGGAAAGATGCTTCTCTGTAACTCGCACAACGTCAGGGTTAAGGTGGCCATGCAGGGTACAGGCGGAGCATATGAGCGAGACTGCGGCCCGAGTCTGGAGTAGGCCGGACGGAGATTTGCCTAATTCCCCACGCTCATTAGAAGCAGGTTGAGAGAAAAAGTCTGAAGCTTAGCAGTTTTCTGTGTCTCGTATGAAGAGCCTTCGTTTTCCACACTAATTGGCGAGCATTAAGCTTCAGCTCAGCCCCATGCCAAGCGTGCTTTATGTGCCTTTATGTGAGCATGACTTGCAAGAACTCCTGTAAAGAGCCTCTCAAGCCTCGCACTTCAACTATGCTTATGCTAAGAGAATGTTGATGATATTTTCAAAAATGCCTGTGCTTGAAACGCAGTGTACCTCCTCACTCTCTCTCTCTTTGACTCTTAATGTGCCTCACTCCTACGTGTAGCTCTGCGTGCGCTTCGGAGAGCGATCTTTACTGCATGCCTTCCAAGTGACATCGATGGAAAGTCTGCCAACACTTGCTTGGTGTGCCAGAGAAGACAACCAACAAATTCAAACCTGATGCATAGGATTTGAAGTGCCTGAGTTCTATATAAATCCAATAGCTGAGCGGGCGGAGCACCCAGGTGACCGTGAATTGCGCAGACCCAGGTGTTTGCTGTGCTACAGAGAGCAGCACGCTATTGATCCAGCCTCTGCCACCTGCCAGAAGGAGCTGATTGCTTCCTCCAGAGACCCACTCCCTCTCCCCAGAGCTCCAACATGCCGGCCCTGGTCACCCTAAGAGCACTTCAGGTGTAGAACCTCGTCAACTTTGTTTTGGAGTTTTTTCTCCATTCCTTTTATTCTCTCTCTCTCTCTCTCTCTCTCTCTCTCTCTCCTGCCTTCCCCTCCCTCTTTGGCCTTCTTCCTTCACCACACTGCTGCTGTCTGCCCTTCTCCATGTGTGTGATGGGGTAAACAAGCATGGGTCTGCCCCTTCTTGTGGGAGAAGGCACCTACCTCCTCTTACAACCAGTGGGGTTGCACTACATGGTCCTGAGATTCTGTCAGAACCTCTCTCTCATCTTCTCTCTCTCTCTTTCTCTCTCTCTCTCTCTCGCTGTCTCTCAGCACTCAGCCCTGATACCGAGGCAGAAATGAAGACTGACTGTGTGAGTGAATCCTTGTGTTATTCTGGTCTTATCTAGCCGTCAGCACTAACGCAGTCAGCCTCGGAGAGCGACGTCATCGCTCTGCCACTCTTTTGCATGTAACCGCTGTCTCGCGGCTCTAGATCAGCGGCTGCTCCCTGAAGGGCCAGGGTTGTTGGCTTTTACCCATCACTGTTGTAGCCCACCTTGTCTCTGTTTGTACTATACACACAGCAGTCTGAGTGGATGAATGAGGATCACAGCTGTGATTTTTGGCCTTGTGAAAATGTGAAGCCATATTGACTTGACACAAGTGGAGCCAATAAGATAAGGGAGCCGGTTGGGTGGTGTCAGCGTGTGTGTGTGTGTGTGTGTGTGTGTGTGTATGAGAGAGAATGTCTTGGGGAGGGGGTTGTACAAGGTCTGCTTGGCTTACTGCAGGCAATCTGGAGAAGAGCCTGTTTTTCTCATTTCTTCACCTCCAGATGAGGCAATGGTTTGTTAGTGCATCACATTAGCCATAAATCCATATCAATGTGCAACACCCATGCAAGCCCCACTCATCTTCACAGTGCAACACGTATGCAAGCCCACCGGCTGCATCACAGAGTCAAATTTCCAGCGACAAAACAGGGGATAAGTATTGTGTTTCCCTTTTGTCATTTTCTGTTTCTGGGCCTACGGGACCTAATGGGTTCATTACCACGACATGCTAAGGACAAAGACGCTGTGGCCACAATGGAGCAGGGGCTAGCGCATGCCTCTGACACGGAGGAAAAACGGCTTCTGTCACACCGTTCTGTCGCCTTTGGGGACAAAACCGTGCATCGGGTTGCACAGATGATGTGATGATTGTAGCCTCCTGGGCCCTTTGTTTAGCTCGGTGTGGTGTAGGGTTCACCCTGCTTCCCTTCCGGTGGCCGTCCTGGCTAAGTACAGGTTGCAAAAGCCAGGGTTGCTGGGCAGGTGAGAGGTGAGGAGAGAAGGCGTTCGAGGAGATAGGGTGGGCTAAAGCAGTTGTTGGCACACTTAGACGCAGTTATGTGGCATTGGATGATTACACAAAGAGGAAGAGAAAAGCCTTGTGGATACGGACCTCAGCCTACTCAGATTTCCTGTTATCCTGGGACTTTTATTTTACTCCGTTTCTCTCTCACTCTCTTTCTTGCAGGTTGTCTTTGTCACAGGTTCTTTGTGTAGGGTTGTACAGGTATACCAACACAGTTCAACTTTGCGTTTTGCTCAAATTTGGAGGTTTGAAGCGCTGAGATGAGACGAGAAACATGCATGTGTGGACGCACACAGGCACACTGAAGCTCGGGCTGTGAAGTAATTAATATCCTCATTAATTTGATGAACGAGCTGAGACTACATCAGGACTGGGGTGGCACTCTGAGGTGTCCCACAGGATAGCATCAAAATGTCCTATTTGGAGCATATCGAAGCTGTGAAACCTCATATCCTGGTGTGTGACATCAGGACTGCTGTCGTCGTCCCAGGCCCTCTCCTCACACAGACAGAGTAAACGTTCCCGCTCTGTCTCAAGTCGTCCATTTCAAAACAGCCACAGAGATCAGTGCTCTGCCCATGCTGACAATGGGCCCCATTCTCCGTAGAAGCATTTTGGGTCTAAAAAAACCAGTAGTATGACATCCAGTATACAACCAAATTCCATATTGAAAGTATGCCTTATACTTTTAAGCACAGAAAAGTATCATTCAGTATTATCCTGAAAGGGCCAACTCCACAATAGAATTCCAGGGTTGTTTGGAAATACCAAGTACACAGAATGTAAATGAAAGTCAGAACGGTATTACTGGAGACAGGGCAGCTTGGTGCTGTCGTCAACGAGGCGACATTATCATGAATGGCACAGCGAGCAAACAGAGCGTGCTTCGTGGCAGCTGGATTTGTGTGGTTTTTGCCAGGGTTAGGTGCTTTGGGAGAGCTACTTATTTAGTGATGAGGCTGCGGTGCTGTGGATTATTCCGGTCCAGTGAACCTGTGTGGAGCTGGAGGTTCTACCTAGGGGTGTCGGACAGGACTCTGGCCCATGTAAATAGAGAGTAGAAGACCACCTAATCTCTTCATTATTAAGTCTCTCTCTCACTACACTCCTCTCTCTCCTTCTCTCTCTCCCTCTCTTTCTCTCCCTCTGTATATATATATATATATATTTGTTATGAAGTGCACAAGGTTTCCACAGAATTCTTGTATATGTCATTACAATCTCTACATATTTTACTATAGTACACTGCAGTTACTTATCTGGAATTTTCTTGCAGTTTATTTCCATTACTCACATGGAACTGAATGTGAGTTTTATGTGAGTCTACACAACATTGGATGTTGTGTAGATGTAGTGACGTAAAAGGTATACACCTTTCTCTTCACAACATCTACACAACATCCAATGTCCCTGTTTACTTTTTAAATGAAAAGAAATAAATAGTAAATAAATAAATAGTGAAGCAGTAAAAGATGATGTTGATGATGATGATGATGACGTGCTTTCAAACAGAGTTTAAATTATCCAATTTGCTTTGATGTGTTCAATAGCTGCCTAACTGCTTGGAGAACATGAGAGAACAATCCAAGGACGTTTGAGAAGACCTTCAAAAAAAAACTTGAAAATAGCTGACGATTCGTCACTCTCTTCATGTCACCAGAGGGCTCACTTGAAGGATTTGCTGCCTCACTAATGCGAAGTTCGATCCTTCAAGACTTCACTGTCAAATTTGAAGAGACACACTGATTTAACTGATGTAAACCACAACTGTGGCTAGCTAGCTAATGGTTTAAGGAATGTAATCTATTGTTAATGAGCTAACAACAATAGCTGTGAATATGCCTTGAATCCACCATCTAAACAACTAAGTTCAATTAGCATACCTAAATTACGTAGATTAGTTAACTGGGTTTTGATTTGACACCATGATAAAATATATCAGACACATTTAAGACGCGTTAAATTGTTAATATTTCCCCGCAGGATTAGTTCAACTGCTATATAATGTTATGGAGCCCTTAAAAGAACGAGGTAGACAAAAATGTATATCTGAGTGTTTCATCTTCATCTGCAAATGTTTTGCTGCATTAACAGTGACGTTTAAACAACTGCTGGAAAAAGATACATGCCAACATACAGCTAACAGAGTAACAACTGTCTTTCACAAAAGAGAACTGGGATGTATGAATACATAACAACTTATAACTTCTATTCCTCTCCATTATGATGTTCCTTATAAATTAAATACATAAACAAAGTGGGAAAAAACATAGAATATATGAAAGTCAGTTGAATAAAAATCACCAAAATCATTAGAGCACATTTTAGTAGTTCTCATTCTCAGGTACTTTCATGAATGTTAAAACAGATGAATGTTTTAGATATGAAAAGATGATTTAACAAGACAGACCACATGTGGGAACCTTGTCTAATACAGCTTTCCAGGCAACCTTTGACCACTTCACATCTATAATTGTCAGATTTGTTTTCTTTTTTAGACTTGCCTAAAAACCCTTTAAAGCCTAAACATAAGTATAAAAATGTGATCTACAGTACTGTGCAAAAGTTGGAAACATGCTTTCATCTTTCTTTCATCTATTCTTTCAAAGATAGAAATAGATTAACAAAATGCAAAGAAGCATCTGTGGATGTTTCTCAGCTCCTTCTGTCTCTTTATATTCAATTATGTTGAGATCAGGGCCCTTTGGGGTTCATATCATCACTTCCTGTATATTTGATGTCTTTAGATTCATCACTCTAGAATACCTGCTACCTATATAATATTACTAGTCGCTTAGCCTTATTTCTACATTGAAGAGCCCTTCTGGCCAGACTTCTCCGAACAGTAGATGGGTGTACCTGGTTCCCACTGGTTTCTCCCAGTTCTGAGCTGATGGCAGTGCTGGACATCATCTGGTTTTGAAGAAAAGTAAGCACGATGTGCTTCATCTGCTGCACACCGTGTGCTAGGTTGACCACTATGCCTACGGTGCTCAGCGTTGCCCATTTCCTTGTGCTTTGTGCTACTTTGAGCTTGTTCAGCACACCTCCAAAACCCCAGTCAACGTTTGAAATCGTTGCCTGGAACGGTCGTTGCCGATGCGACATAACCACGTTGTTTCTTGTTGCTGTGCTCAGTTGCGCTATGGTGCATGACCTGTGATGTGAAACCTCCATAACCTCACCTTTGGAGAAGAGTTTGGCTGTTCTGCCACGGTTTTAACACTGTAAAACTACAAAAAAACTTTCCTACACTGTATCTGTTTCAGTTAATGACCTACATTCAACCTTTTAACCTACAACCCACCTGAATATCATTATCATTAGCAGGGGTGTCTCTACATTAGGGGCCCGAGTGGAGCCTGCCCCCACCAGATGTCGCTGTGGAGCAGTGCATGATGGATCAATAATTCAAATAACAATAATAACAAATAGTAACAAGTAATATATACATACATTTTTGTCAAAAGTAATATTGTAATATTATAATATTGTGCTTTTATTACGTATGACAACAAAATCGCTGTCTGATACATTCCAAATGCCTTCCTTACGTACAGGCCAGTACGTCTCTTAGCAGACGATTAGTGAGCATGAGGATTGCTCGCCAGCGTTCGTCTAATACGAGCAGTTAAAAACTCTGCTCATGTTCAGCGGACATCCAGTAATGAGCTGTGAGCCATGTTGGCCCCATGCTGGGAGCATCCAATAAGAAAAATAGTAGATTTAAGATTTACATAGATGTACTTTAGTATGTTAATTAAACATCATCGTTGCTAAGAAGTTAACCATAGCCATAGCCATCACGCTTCTGTTAGCTTTGACAAGGAAATATGAATAAAGTCAACAACTTAATATATGTTGAATATAGTATCTTGCCATTAGAGCAACAAAAATTGGACATTAAAGGTTTGAAACCAGACTAGCCAGAGTATGTTTTGTTTCAGGGTGGTTGGCCTTGAGTTGTTAGCCACTCTTGACAATTTACCCAGTGCTAACAAATATAATTCCCATTCGCCATAACTTTGTATTGGAGCCTAGACAGGGCCATACCAGTTGTGTGAGATGAAATGGCGTTATTGGCGTTATAGTCTCTCATATTCTGGTTTCGGCTTCTACTAATTCCCGCATTTTACAGGCGGCAACATTGTTTTACATTACACTTAAATTGTTTATTGATTTCCATGTAACTACTGTTAACTAACAGTATTTTAAATACTGTTTTATTGTTGTAACCTTGAGTACTGTACCTGTAAAATGTACTCTTGGAAAATGCTACCACTTTTAAGATTATTATAATAGGTGACGTAGCATCAGCTCCTACCCGAGGTGAAACTACATGGGCACTGCCAAATGAATCCAGTGTGGGGGAGAAGATCAGACTGGTGTGGGCAGTGCTTCTGTAAAGCGTGAGCTAATGAGGTGTTCCAGCAAGTGGGCAGGAAGGTGAAATGTACTGGAACATACAGACGCAACAATACTCTCAGTTCTCCAAATATACAGTACTTTTCAAAATGGACCTAGTGTATGACATCCAAAGTACAGTGAGGGGATGGAAATATAACATTTCAGTGATTCTGTGAAGGACATTTACAGTGTGCTAAGCTAAATGATGTATGTTCAACCTCATAACATTTTTTTTGTATAAAACTGCATTATGACATGAAAATAACATGAAAAAAAATATGGGTACTGCTTTTTTTTAAATTAATGACAAATCAGTTATCAATATTTACCAATCCTCACTGTTGGAAAGCTCTTCTGATGTGTGAGCATGACTGATGACTGAAAACATGACTGATAACTGATAATGTGACTGGTTATGTAGAGGCAGTTGAATTTTTAAAAGTTACTCTCAAATAAGGACCATTTAATAAAAAGGTCTTGACTGCTTCTATCCATCCATCCATTATCTGAACCGCTTTATCCCGCTAGTCGGGGTCACGGGGGGGCTGGAGCCAATCCCAGCATCTCCGGGCGAAGGCAGGGTACACCATGGGCAGGTCGCCAGTCCACCGCATGGCCAACACACACGTACGGGCAATTTAGAGTGATCAATCAACCTAACACGCATGTCTTTGGACTGTGGGAGGAAACCGGAGTACCCGGAGGAAACCCACGCAGGCACAGGGAGAACATGCAAACTCCACACAGAGCAGCCCAGACCGAGAATCGAACCCAGACCGCCTTGCTGTGAGGCGACAGTGCTAACCACCACACCACCATGCCGCCGTCTTGACTGCTTGTTGCATATAAAAAAAGAAGATACTACAGAGTTGTTGCGTTCACATAGATAAATTCCAAAGCAAAGGTGCACAGGACATGACAGGTGCTTGACGTTGTGTCAATTAATTCAGGCACAAATTAAACACTGGATGTGGATATGGTGATATCCTCAGAAATGTGCATCAGTTTTTCATAATTATACAAAAAACATCACACTTTACAGTATCCGGTCTCAGGGAAAACATTATTTAAGGTCTAGTGCAATGTCTAGTACAATTGGATATTAGGCTAATTAGCCAGTTAAGATTTGTAGAAAGTAATCTACCCACCCGAGCTAACCAAACTTGACTTTACAAGCTGTATTTAGGACATGCCATTGAGTCACTGCAGAATTATGTACGAGCTCTCAGAATTTGTTTCTTACACACACTTCCCATATTGATTTGGTTAGCTGAAATGTGATGCAGGTGATTATGAAACAGTTGTGACCAGTGAGTCCTTACTTACAAGCTCAAATTTAGTTAGTTTTGTTGTTGAAATGCAAAATGGCACAGTTGCTCACGTTGCTGTTGGTTTATTTAATTGCCGTTGCACTTTAATAGCCATTCTTTTAGTGTTAAGCGTTCAAACATCTGTAAAGTGTGTAAATATGGCTTTGGACTCCTCTTCAGATTGCTGAATAAGGGTGTCCTTTAAAATGCTTACTTCAATTCCCCTGTTATCTCTTCCACAAACTCAGCAGTCTGGCAGGAACCTCTTATGTAGCATGCATGAGTGAGCCCTTTTGCCCTTAACGAGACGTTCACTAGCGTACACGCCAGACTGTAAATGAAGTGATATCCATGACCTACAGAACGCCACCCACCCCACCCCCTGGCCTCCCCTCTGCTCCGACGAGGTGAGAGGACGGTGTGGGAGGTGTCGCTTTGACTCAGAACATTACACAGTCTCTAATGAAGTAGGTGAAACGCGGTGGACATGCAGAACTAAAGTTAATTCTAGGGTATACTTCCATTTTGTCCGAGAAATGAACTTGCTTAGCACATCTGTGTGATAGCGAGCCTCTATTTTTAAGCCTAAAACAACAGAATAAACTAATGCAAACCAAGTTGCCTGGCAACGCTCATATGGAAGGATCCGAGCTAGAACCCTTCAGCTGTCCAGTTTTCCTCCAGGGAGGTCTAGAGCTGACATTAAACACGTGTTTAATTATTGGCTTCCATCTAAAAGATATGATTCCCCTGCTTTTGAGCAAACATTCAGCTGAGAGCGCTTAACAAATGCTGGCAAAGCAACAAGCAGATGTTTGAAATGTCCTGTGGCACATGCATATTTCCTTCATGAGTAATGGAATAAAATTCATTATTTTGTAGTTTGATACAGTGTTCCAGTTGTGAAAAACAAGGGCCTTTTCAACAGTGGAATGAGTCCCATCAATTTTAACTGGCTATAAGAAGCCTGTCCCACAAATACAGAATCTGACCTTGTCTTCAGCTGGTTGCCAGATGTCTATCAAAACAGGATAATATTCTTACTTCATTGTAAGGTCTAGACTACTTGCTAATGCGCTTAGAGATCTGATCTAATTGGCTTTAAAATGTACTCAAGGGACACGGTATGCACTGTGTGATCAAAGTTCTCCTTTAAGAAGAGAGTTTGGGTCTCTTCCACAGCCACTCTGGAGGCACTGGGATGGTGTTTTGGTGGCATATTGAGCAAGTGGCCTCATGTTCAGCGAGGCGACAGCTCTGAGCTGCAAATCTCAGCCTCGCAGCCTCTTTGAAGGCTGACTGTGACACACACACACACACACACACACACACACATATGCACACACCTCTGTTCCCTGTTTAGTATGGGGAAGCTGACATCTCCTCAGACAGCAGCGGTTTGGAGGTGCTTATGTCTGTCCAGATCTGTCTCTCAGAAAAGATCAAACGCCTTGCATGTTCATGCACATTCATGCATGTTATATACCATCACACACTACCACTCTCATGATTATGAAAAGCAAATGTGCAGGTAGATCACAGTCTTCATCATTAGCAACACAAGAAATTCCCTTGTAGCAATTATACTGAGAGCTTTTTTTTTTTTGCTCATTGACCTTTCTACTGTCAAATCTGCTTGCTGTCTTTTGACTGCAGCAATGTGCCATTAGACATGTTTAGATGTGGATGACGGTGGGGTCAAGCTCGTGCAAGCACAACACACAGCCGGGTACGCTGCAGAAGAATGGGGCAGAGCCGTCTCTCTCTCTCTCTGTCTGTCTCTCACTTTTGTTGTCTCTCTTGTTCTGTCATGCTCTCCCTCATTCTTCACTCTCTAGTTTGAATTTCTTTTTCCACAACTCTCCTTCCAGCCAAGCTTCTGTCTGCGTTACAAAATATGTTGATTTAATTCCTGCTGAAAAAAGAGGAAGGCCACTAGCCTCAAGATTCAGTTAAAATGATTAAGGTCTGTTGGAGTATATTGGAGTATATTGGAGTATATTGTCAGAAGGTGAATTATTAGGCACATTTTCATTCTTATTAATTTATGCATTCCATTGTATTATAATAGCATAAATGATGTACAAAGTAGCTTCAAGATTGTGTCTAGCATCATGCTGTGACCAAAATGTGAAATGTGTTCTGTTAAAATAGTTATAAAGGAAGCCATTACTTTAACATGATCAGGCCATTCTACCACATTATATCATCCATTCCACTAAACAAATACCTTAGCTACTAACAAACAAATATAAAGGACTTTAAATTTGATATTACTCTGAGTGCTGGAGGACTCAGATATTTCCCTAATATATATATAATTTTCTCTGTTATATTTCAGCAACAAAATAGCAAACTAATAGTAAAGTAGTTACCAAGCAGACATTTTCAGAAGCATAGGGACAGAAAGTTTGAGGGAACAGGATACAAATAGGAGGGTGTGATGATTAATTAGTGTGTGCTCAACTAATCATATGACTCCTAAGTTTGACTCCGCTGGGCTAAAACGCTGGGACGCTAATGGCACTTAAGTGGCTAATGGGAGAAATGGTGAGACAGTGACTTGAGCAGGTGTCACGTGAGTCAAAGGTTCTTGTGCAATAAAAGTGTTTTGCTAGAGCTTTGGGACTTTTATTACAACACAGCAAGGCAGGTTGAGAAGGTGTTCACCAGAAAGTAGCAGTCAAAATCAGTTTATCAGTTTTTTGTACTCTTGATCTTCTTTATGAAGGCTGCATCGGGTATACGGAGTGCTTCTTGTTACTTCTAACATTTAAGCCACTAAAAATAAGTAAAAATATTTTTATAATAGTTTTTCATTACTTATAGTAATCATATCAATTTACTGCTGCAAAAGCTTGTTGACACTCCGTGTGACCATGGTAACTTATTAATGCCTAAAAGCATCATGACCATATGAGCTTGTGCTGGGTTTTATGCATTGAGCTGAATGCAGAGGCCTGTTGGCAAAGTCTTGATATTTGTGAGATGATCAATAACCCAGCCGTGCGGTCCCTTATATTCATGTCCCTCGTATAATGCCAGAAGAAGGCTTCCATTGCCCTTGCAAAATGCATAAGGCATGAAATGATTTAAAAGTACTTTGTCTTGTCAGGAAAATACAAATGTTATGACTCCAAGCTTAAGACCTAATATCAATCATACACATCTATAGGAACGGACTCATTGAAATGGTTTTTGAACATGCATCATTCTTTTGTCCTGCAGTCCTGCAAAAAATGAATGATCAAATTCAATCCAGAATTGTTTTCTTTTGAAATGTTATGGAGGTCATTGCAAATCATAAATATAAAAAAAACAGATGTCCTAAGCTACTTACATGGCCTACAACAGAGAGGTAGCCGTAATCTGTTTCTTTGCCTGCTGTTAGAGGTGGAGAGGGATGCAGACCACAGTAACATCCTGATAGTCTGAGCTATTTTATGTGGCACAATTTTAGCTTCACTCTGTACATTTCTCTCCTGCATTGCAACAGCTGTCTCCTGCTGTGTTAAATCATTTGTCTTCCCTTCCCTGTGTGTCTTCACTCCTCCCTCGTGCTTCTGTCCTGGCACCATTCTTCACTCTCTGCCCTGGCTGCTGGGTGTGGTGTCGGCTCAGACGGTGTCATCATTTCTAGATGAATGGAAAGATGCTTGTGTAGCCCATCGGCAAAAGCATAGCGCAATCCAACAGTGAATGATTATCTGCTGTTCGTGTATGCTCTAGCACAGAACTGTGTGTATGTGTGTTTTAAGGAAAGGATCTATCATACTCTTATATTTGGACCAGCTTGACTTATCGTTCTTGGTAGTCTGACATAATTGCGGCGTCTTTAAGCCTGCTTCTTTAGGACTTAAGCTCTGTTGTCTGAAGGCTCTTATCATTTGTTCCTGAATTGCAGCTTAGTTGCGCTTTTTTATCATTCAGAGGCTTGGCGGACCCTCACTTCCACAGAGGCGTGCTCCAGTCAGCCCTCACTGGAGGACCCTGGCTCCAGTAACACCCTGGCAGTGTTAGCGGCAGCACATCTGTCAGCAGCGGCCCAGACAGGCGGCGCTCCTGCGTGGCCTGGAGCGGCCTGCTCGCGCCGGGGCTTGTGCTGGAGTCAGAGCCCCGTGATTCTCTGGTAGATGTCTGCGCTCACACAGCAGCTGCTGTTTTTAGGTTTACGCAGTGTAATGGTCCCAGCTAGGAGACCAAACCAAAAAAGACCCCCCCCCCAAAAAAAAAAGGTTGCTGAGGTCGTCTGCCATTTTATGTTGGGGACATGTCACAGCCCTGTTGGTGCATTTCTGTCCATTAGCTCACAGACGTATTCAGCGTGTTTGGAGGGAGTGGAGTGCATGGAGGTGAAGGTTTTACCCCACCCTCTCACCATGGAATTACTGCACACCGCAGCTCTCCAGCCTTTAGAACAAATCAGGCGAGTCAGTACTGCTCTCCGTGCTCCGCACCTCCACATCTAGTGCCAGAGAAGCTTCCGCACGCGTGGCCTCCATCACAGACTCATTAGACACGTTTGTCCTCGATCGATCCTCCAGGCTGTGGCATCACTCCGCGTCAGCCTGTCTGCCCTTTGCGTCCTTCTCTGTTTCCACGCTTCTGAGTCATGAAATGAACCCGACACACTTGGCGAAGTTTGTAGACGCACTCGGTCACGTCTTCCGGGCCGCTTAGTCAGGTGTGGCCGTGACGCGTATGGAGGAGTTTCGGATCCGTGGCCGTATTTAACTTTTCCTCCGAAGCCCGAGCCCAGCTGGGTTGTGACGTTTTAAGACTACGATGGCAGTTATTTCCCGCGGGTGCCCACTGCATCTTAGAAGAGCTGAGCTCTGACAGACGTTTAGCCTCGCGCGCGGTGGCTTGACAGGCCAGCCTGTGCCTCCGCGTGCCTCCGCCGCTCTGATCCTCCGTGTGATTGACACACGGTGAGCGCCCGCTGTGCGGCCCGCAGATGAAGGTGAACTAACTGCTCCGGGGTCCCCGCGGCCATCTTTTATTTAGCCGCACCTCTGCGGAGAGCCTGGCCCACGGGCCTCTTTAGCACCATGTACACACGGCTCCAGACGTAAGAGACTGTAAATGCTGCCAGCCGCTTTGATTCATGTGTGCCCAGAACCGGCAGGCGGCTGGCACGGTGCACCTGCCTCCTGCCGATCGTTTTTACTTTAGTTTTCAGTGAAACGTTCATTCTCCTTCGCTGTTTCATTAGAGGCACCTTTTGGTCCGAACTCGGCGCCGTGTCTTAAAAATCTAGCAACAGAACATACTGGCCATGATGCCTTTCACACTGTGCATGTGTCTCTGCTTTAATCGTCCTTCAGAAACCACCCCCACCCTCCCTCCTTTAACTGACGGGCTGATGGAACTCTCAAAAACTCTTTCATTGGCTCCCTGGTGTAACTTAGCGGTGACACTACTAGCCCGGTGGGTGGAAGTGTGCGTGGGGAAACTGGGATGATGGTGGGGGAGCAGTTGCTTTGCAAGAGTGTTTGTTTACTCCTCAATCAGAGCTGGGCCTAATGTAATTGCCAGGGCATGTTCCACTCATTATGTGGCAGTCAGTGTTTCCTTGCTCAGATGGGCCGAGACACTATGCTAATTAGTTTACATCTGACGGAGGGAAACAAGGAGCACAAATGAACACGTAACCCAGTGACAAATGGGTGTGCATATTTAAGTGTTTTGCTGGTGTTTTTATACAATCGTTTTTCTTCGAAATCAGGCTACATTGTTCTTTAAAAGAAGAAGAGGTCACAACCCAAGGGCCTGACCTGTAAAAGCACTGCTTAGCAGTCCCAAACTGCCCTGTGTTGCAGTGATTAAGGTGCATGCTTCTGTTGCAGCTTACAAAATAGCAGGACACCTGTCTCTCTGCTATGCTACATAGAACTATCAGGGTACCTGTATCTCTGCTATGATACATAGGGACTCACAGGATACCTGTCTCTCTGCTATGCTACCTTGGACTACCAATATACCTGTCTCTCTGCTATGATACATAGGGACTCCCAGGATACTTGTCTCTCTGCTATGCTACCTTGGACTACCAGGATACACGTCTCTCTGCTGTGCCTGTAGGACTTCCAGGACACTTGTCTCTCTGCTATGCCTCATGGGACCCCCGGGACACCTGTCTCTCTAATGTGCTGTCACCAGGACACCTTTCTCTGTACTGTACTTTGTAGAACCATCAGGACACCTGTTTCTCTATTGTACCTTGTAGGACTATCGGGCACCTGTCCCTTTGACATGTTGCATTGGACTACCAGGACACTTGTCCCTCTGCCATGATACATAATCCTGCCCTGACACCTCGCTCTCTCACGCTGTTTCTTTGTCCCTTTTTGTCCTTCTCACTATTTTTACCATTTTCTCCCTAACCAGTTTTCAAGGTTATGCCTTTTGTGTTTAATCACAGCGGATCACAGTGGCCTTGCTCACAGCACAACAGAGAATTATTAGTCTTTAATGTTAACCAGGAAGCACTTTCAGTGCTAATGACAACACCCAGGAAGTAGATCGGCGCTCTCTGCTCACTTGCTGCATCGGTCTCAAATGTGTTTCCTGCAAAACATGACATGACAGTTTTTTCCTACCCCGAGTCTTCTACTTTGCAAATTATTTTTAAATGGATGAAAAGATTAATTACTTGTCTTTCCTGCTCTCACAGCCATTTGCCTTTCAACAACCTTTTGCTATTTTTCTATTTCTGACTGACAGTTTGCCTGCAGATGATTTCCACTCATTTGTGTTGCTTTTCTCATACTTGTTTATGCTAGGATGAATAATACAACTGCTGGTGCATCGTTAGCGTTCTATGAAGTGAGCTTAATCTCCAGACATCAGATTTGCCCGACTCGACAGTGCATAAAGAGAAGCAAGAATTAGCTTTGATGAATTCAGCTAATTCCTTGTTTATGTCTATATGGAGTTGCTTCATTTCATTTGCTTTCGAGAGGAAATTCGGAGCAGTCTTTTGTTTGTGCCCATCAGACCTCAACTGTGCCCATCAAACCTCCTGTGATGCTGAACATTTCCAGAGAAGGTGGTGATACGAGCAAGTCTAGACAACATCCTTTTAGGTCGAGTGTCCCTCGCCGTTCGTCCCTGTCTCATAGTCGGCTCGCATGCCCTGCGGACGGAACCTCATTGGAGGCTGGTTTTCCCACGCTGAGGCCATGGGCCTGGTTAAAAATAGACACCTGGGAGACCTTGACTCTTCAGCCATTCATGGGCCAAGAACCTCTGTGCTTTAGTATGGTACAGACAAGGTTGTAAGACTTGCAGTTTCTCGTCCAGGTGCCGGCAGAGTGAGTTATGGTGAACTCTGATTAAATATTACCGTCTGCACGTTACTTTTTTAATGCTGCAAGATACTCTTAATAAGTGTTAATTTTGCCATATATATTTCACCCCAGTATTACATTTAAGCTATAGGAAGTTACCAGTATTTGGAACGTATCCTCTATGAAGCGATTAAAGTTGTATAACATTTAATGTTAGTACTATACAAAAAGCAGTGATTCACAAAGTTGACTGAACTGAAACATTTGTTTTCTGAAACAGTATTAGGCTAATCCTTGAATTCCCTTTTTCAGTGCTGCACTCTGATTGGATACGACTTGCCCTTGGTGAAAATACTTATTTATGTGAAAAGGAAGAATAGCAAATTGATTGTTTCAGGTCTTTTGATGCTTTGAATATGCAGATGGCAAGCGGAAAGGAATGGTCTGCTTTGTGTGAAAATTGGTTCTTCACAATCAGGCTCTCCAAATACATGGAGCAAAAATATAATTGTTCTTGTGAATCAGAATAAACATCATCAAGTTGCCAGATTGCATACTTTCTACCTTTTCACTTTTTCATGTTTCCACCCCCCCTCATCCACATGAGTCGAGTTTGGCTTGGCTCCTTAATAACTAGGAGAGGCATTTAGAATTTAGCCATAATAACAGCAAATTAGTGGTAATGAAATGCAATTAACAAAAAAACATTTGTTGCCTTGGAAATAACTTTTTAGTCATTTATGTAGTGATATATGTTTTATGAATGCAACTCTTCTCAGTTGTTACAATTCAATACAAGTACATGGAAACATACAGCAGTTCAATTTGACATTTAACTGTGGACAGGGAAGGAGTGATTTTGCCTGTTTGGTGTTATGAGTTTAATTCTGCTTCCTGTTTCCACAGGAAACCAGAGATGGTGAATGTTTACTTACTACATGGATCGCATATGCTTGCTGGTGTTTATACTTTTTTTTCCCTTAAAACTCTGCAGAGCTCCCCTGCCATCTGTTGTTGTGTAGCTTCTATAAAAGAACCCTGTAGCGCAGTGACAGGGACACCTGGGACCTTGTAAACTGTCCGGCCCTTTCCGGGGCCCGGCCGCTAAAACAGTGCTGCCACTGTCAGCCCCCTTTCCTGCTTTGGCACATTGGCCAAAGTCACCCTTTATCTAGAGGTGACCCCCTCCTGCAGAATGTATGAATCACCCTCTTAATCTGAGCAGACAGAGAGTCCTTCCGCAGATGGAGGGCTGGGCTGCAGTGCCATGTCGTCCACTAACAGATGGCATAAATCTTACTCTTAAACACTGCATTAAGTATTAATCATTCTTGGCCTTGTCGCTGTCACAGCAGGCCACAGAAGCCGCAGGCGTGCAAAGTGTGATTAATGGACTCAGCGCTTTTTGGAGTCACGCGCTGGGGCACCTGCTTGCCCGGACCTTGCCATGTCACCCGCGGGCCCTCACTCCTGCACTTCCTTTAGCTCCAAACAGGATGCTGACCCCACAGGGGGAGGCAGATGGAGCCTTCTGGGTAATTAGCCACAGGAAGTGACATGGGCCTTCTCCTGTTCATTCTGCGGAGGGCTCAGAGATTTGGCTCTTATCATGCTGGAGATGGGGCCTTTCTCCTGAGAAGGACAAGAAAGATTGAGAGGTCCTTTAGTATCAGCATGAAGTGTGGGTTTTACATTTTGGTTGAAACCACTTTTGATTTTTAAATGCTCGCGTGTACACATTGCTGTTCCTTGATGTCTTATGTGGAAAGACCCCCCAGTGGTGTTCAGTAGAATATCAACAATAGATTACTTGCTGTCATGGCACTACATGCTGGTCTCAACTTCAAGTTGGAGTGCAATTACTCTGAACTTAATTTCACAAAGGATTTGGGCCAGTTAAGCCCTCCGGAATAAACAATGTTTTTCCAGACGTTGGAATTTCTTTAGAAGAAAAAATGAAAACAAGGAACTTTGAAACACGCAGCCAATGTCCCCATGATTGTGTAATAATGATGTTTATCACATTTGTTTCAAAATATCTCGCTGAGGATTTTGGCATTTGCCTCACTTGACCACATGGGGATCTGTAGTTGTCCAAGCCATTTGCCCCCTACAGTTATTTGCCCCCTGCGGCGATGACTCTGCCCATACAGCCTCGTGTGCAATGAAATTGCAGGTCCATTTATATAATCCGTGATCTGCTGAGTTTAGATAAGTGCTTTCCCACGTGGATGTTGCCTGGCTGGGGAAAGAGCTTCAGGCCTGGACGTGTCCGGCTCTGTGCTGCTCCTGTATGGGCGCACACACTCACCCTTCCTTCCACACTTTGCCACGCTCGCTGAATGAACAGCCATTGCATTTGTTACAAGGGTTGTGATCTTCTGTCGTGCACATTGTACAAAATGTGCTTGATGACACCAAAACAAAACAAAAACAAATAAAAAATAAAACGACCACCAGATTTTGGTGATTGTGCCCTACAGTGTTGTTATTCATGGCTGTGTGTGTGCAGTTGGGATGAGGGGTGAGAAGAGTCTTAGTTCTTAGTCCACATTTTGGAAGACATGATTGAAGGCTCATATTTCTCGCCTGTTCAATGCTCTGGGCTGTGTGTGTGTGCGTGTGTGCACGGGGCTCTGGGGCTTCCAGTTAGTCTGAAGAAGATGAAGATGAAGAAGCATTGCGTTCCTGCCCATGTCAAGTGTGCCCCCTTGGCCCTTCTACACAGCCCCGGCAACCCCCTACCTCCACACACAAGGGCAGTGTGAGGAGCATCGCAACACATAATTACGTTGTCTGAGTGAATCAGCTCAGACGCCTTCATTCCTAGCGAAGTGCTGGATGGTTACACATTCCCTCCTGAGCACCATTACAGAAATCAAGCCTTTCCTTGTCAGACTCATTGTTTACTTCAGCTTGTGATTTATTAAGCAAGTTAGAGCTGGGATTTTTATCTCTTCTTTTATCCTTTTTGGTTGGGAGCTGTTTACATTTTGTGTGGGACTTTTTCTTAGGTCTTAAATTGTATTTGAAATTGTATTTCACTCACTTGTTGCTCTGTAAGCCACATTTTCCACATTTTTATTGTGTCAAAGGTCCTTCGGCACTTTGTTGATTGATTAATTTATTTGGCTGTTATTATTGTTTTCTGCTATTTGTCTTTCCTGCCCCTGGTTAATTGAATTGTTTCAAGGTGCTCGTGTGCTTGCTGTAGTTGATAATGCTTGTAATCCTTCTTCACAATTACTGTCTCTTGAGTGGTCTAAGGTTGTTCATTCTCTGTGCTCAGGGTATTGGCAAGCAGCTTCATATGGCGACACTAAAGGCTGTTAATACCGCACCTTGTCTGAAGATGTTCTGGTAAATCAGTATCAGAAGGTGCTTCCTGAGTCTGAGTGGTAGAAGCTGTATTCATTAACATTGATGATCAGGTTTGTGACTGCCCGATAGAATGACCATACTGGTTGCTGATAATATGTTTGAGTTCACCTCAGCTATTAGAGAACCTCTTTGTTCAAACTATGAACCAAGCCTACAACAAATAATAAATGACATAGATCAAATAATCAGTGATAAAAGATGTCAGTGGTTTTCTTTAATGATGAATTAGGTTACTTTATTGAGAGACAACCTCTGAAAGATAGCAAGGACTATACCTGGAGCAGAATGGGTATAGCCCTTCATAGCTGTAAAATATATAATTAGATGAATTCAATAATTTAGGCTACAGTGCATTTTATGGCTATGTTATATATTTCTTATATGACAAATGTCAGTAAGAGTTTGTTGTAGTTAATTATCATTTATCATTTCATAATTTTAGAATTTCATAAAATTCCTGTGTGGAAGAAATCCAATATCAGCCCTTTACTAATGTTCAGCTGTCTAGACACTGCTTTTGCTTTTTAAAAATTGGTATTAGTCCTTGAAACCCCATATGAGTTAAACCACTGAGTTTCGGTGGATTGAGTTTCGGTTCTGTTATTTTTAATGTTCTTTGGTAGTACAAATAACACATCATCCACTATCAGTTTAAAACATGAAAGCATTAAAAACATTTGGGGCTAACTTGGGCTAACCCAGTTTTTAGGGTTAACTGGGTCATTTAGGTGTAACTGCTAGTTTTGAGTTTTTCACATGCTGTTTATGCAGTATGCCCAATTTGATTCTTAATTAAAAGCTCTTTTTGACAGACATCTAAACTCAATGAACAAATAATTTGACAATAAATTGAATTGTCGATTAGCTGGTGACATGGATGTATTTTGTACTAACTTGGAATGTGCTGAAAGGTAGCTAGGCATTAACACTTACCAGTGGTGGACAGTAAAGAAGAAATTATAATAATGTAATTCGTAACTGTAATTTTTACTTTAACTCCACTACATTTCAAAGTAAAATATTTTACTTTTTACTCCAGACATACATACATAAAAGTAATATCAAAACAAAAGAAGCGCTAAGCAAGCACACCAATGTCAATGCTACAGCGTATTTTTTTCGGAGAACATATCCCCACGTAAAAATGGAAGACGTTATTTGCCACAAAACCCATGGCCTTATCGCAGAGTAATTTTTTATTTAGTTGAAAACAAAATTTACTTCATTTTCAAGTCTGCGTCCCTTAGTCCCTTAAGATTTCTTATAGTAATTTCCCATCCAATCTAAGGAACCACGTAGAGGTACCTAAACTATTTACTTCAGTAGTCTTTTTTTTATGAGAAATCCAACAATAGCTTGCAGCAAACATAAGTTTCTATAGGTATGTTAAATTAATTCCGACATTAATTACATTAATCCGACATGTATACATGGTAGATTATTGGTAGTACGCAACCGAATATTGCCATAGCAACGAACTTGGCATGTAGCTACCTAAGCTAGTTTGCTAGCTAGTTATTTGCTTTACTATAGTTCATAGTATTTGGAATTGTACTTTGCACTTGTACTCCCCTGCCAAGAGAATGCCCTCACTAACCCTGCTGATCAAGCATATGAGACCACTTTCCATGGTTGATGGTGAAGAGATTCAATAAATTATTTTGTGGTTCAGCCCTGAATATACCCTTTCATCCAGAACTCTTCACTCAGTTGCTGGAAAAGTTATTTATTAGTTATTCCGGTTAGCAAAATAGTTGTTTGTTGCAGCCTAATATACACACGTTTATGGGTCAGCCCATACTGTTTCTAGCTATTTTGTTTGATACGTCCTTATTTATTACGTTATAAACCATTGGTTGTTTTTTTTAGCTAAGAAGCAGGCTCATGTAAAGAAGCAACATAAACAAAAAGATCCTTAGATCACTGAAAGATGTTGAACTTTAACGTGATAAACATTTAAGATTAGTTTAAGTTGCCAGTTTTGATTTTTACCACAATTGGAATTAGTCTTCCGCATTTACCCATCTGTGCAGTGAGAACACACACACTAGTGATCACTAGGGGGCTGTGGTGCACACGTACCCAGAGCGGTGGGCAGCCCTAGCCTGGCACCCAGGGAGCAGTTGGGGTTAAGTGCCTTGTTAAGGGCACTTCAGCCATGGCCTAGGGCCCACGACCCTCCGGTCACAAGATCTAGCCACCATGACTGCCCCGTAAATCGAGTCAAGTTGCTACTGAGGTTCTAAATAATATCAATGAGATGGCTACATTTGTAAAAGATTGTGGACATTCCATAAATATAGAATCATCAAATTGATCTCAAATGGAGTACTCACAGAAGCACTTTCTCTAATTACCCTATACCTACCTTATATTTTGTATTTAGAAATGAGCAACATTACCTTATATTAAAACTGTTTTCACTAATGTGTTGAGAGACTCACTGGTAACAATACGTTTCATAAAACACCTCCTTAATGTCAACCATGGTGATGACAACCTCTTATTTTTCCTCTTCGCTTCCTGTCAGAGATTGTTAATTGTTTCTTCAGAAATACTGAACTGCGTGGGTTGTGAGGCAGTGACAATGAAATTGTATAATTGATACCCCTTAACAATTATAATTTTTCCCTATAACAAACTCTAAGATCGTGCTTCAATTGGCTATAGGGCACTTGGAGTAAGACTGGACCCATCGGTCAAAGGACAGAAATGAACTGCTGCCTAACCTGTCACTGTTTTAGAGGAATAAGTGGTGCATGACTAACCCCAATACTGCTGGGGAGGAGATGGCTGGTGGTGTGAGAGCACTAGGTGTAATACATTGTGACAGTAGTGGGAACTTAGTATAATTGCCAGAAAATTCCGATTCCACCTTAGTATCTGGTATTAGGTGAGAATTCACATTGACTTTGTAATTGGATAAAATATATTACAGGACCTTCTGAAGTCACTTCTGATTAGGAGGCTTGATGTAAATGAAATGTCTAGGCCTGATTTTGCATGCCTTGGAAAAGTGCATGGAGTATTGCTGGTTTATTATGAATAAAGGGATGGGGTTAGGGATGTGATGTTTTCTGAGGCCTGGGTGGTTTATGACACAAATCTGAATAATACTATAAGCCCTAAACACTTTGTCTATATATTCCCCCTGAAACAAACGTTCTAGCAGTTTCACTGACCATTAGGAAGAACATACTAGCTGTTGCAGTTAACCAATATAGTATTTTAACTTGGAGTATAGTATTCCAACAATATGCCTAATTGCACTTTATTGCTTTGAATTAATTGGGTTATCTTTTTAATTATATTGGGTTCATCAGATGCTCCTGACACATATTTTGTGTTCTTGATCTTCTTTATTACCAATGTTGTTGTCAATACTGGTGAGGCCCAAATAGTCTAAGCGATAAGGCTAGGTTACTAAGGTAAGCTGAAATATTTTTAAAGGTTTTTATCCTAGGACAAATCTTTCTTCCTTCTTGAAAGTGCTGTGCTAGGTCTCAAGTTATACTGTATCAGAAATTAAGTTGATTTGTGTTAATGTGACATTGGGAACCATTTGGCTGAACAGACGATAGGAGTGATTTTAATCTCAGAGATTAACAAATCCACATGTAGGGTCTACAAGAGCCCTCTTCATGTATTCTTTAATTGTGTCCATCAGATGGGGAATTGAGTAGATCTCTGGAGTGTTCGGGAGTGCACCATCCAGATTACTGAGGACACAGTGCTTTAGAAGTAGTTTATAGCTCTTCTTCAGGTAGCCTTAATTGGCATCTTGCTGCTCTAGGTACCATTTTATCAACTCACATAAGTACCTGACATACTTGGTTATATAAGGCTATGACCTGCATGACTAGCTGTGGGCCCATGAAGATTGGCTATATGCTTGGGAAAAATAATTGTACCATCATATAATGGAACATGCCTTCAGGCCAGTACCTGAGGAGAGCTGTCTGGCTGAGCCATGAAGGGAAATGATACTGTCTGTTTAAAGTGATTACTTTCATGGAGCAGTTCTACCACAGTCTTTCTCCCCCCCAAATTGCTTATCTGAAAGTTTGTTCTTGTGATGAAGATTTCATCAAAACTCTCCACCAGAGAGTAAAGCAAGATCTAGCACTAGCATGATAAATTATTGGTTTGAACAGTTACTGGGTAGGTTGGTATTTGTGGTATTACATTACTGCTCAGACTGTAAATAATTCATGTTCAAATAAAAATGGCAATGTAATTAATCTATGTGCCTCGCAGCTTCCAATGGGAAGTGAGATTTTTTATTATCTCTGTGGCAGGCCATAGTTTTTGTTCATTCACGAGTCCTCTTCAGGCTTTCTTTTAAAAGGCCAGTACATGTGGTGCCACAGTCTCGCAGCCATCAGCGAGAAAACAAGCAAAGAGAAATTATCAGGGGATTGGGGAAGAAAGGGAACCTATAATCTTTTCACTACTTTGTAGCTAGTAACATGCTGCTTCTATTGCCCCTTCCGTCTCGGGCCTCAGAGGATAGCTGCAGGAGGAAGTGTTGAGAAAAAAGGTCCAGCGTTTTTAACTGTGTGTAAATCCCTTTGTTCAGCACCCAAGGAGCCAAACACACCATCCTGCTTCACAGACTTCCATTGAACAGGCTGCCAGATAAAACCTTGGTTGTGGAGAGTGGGGGAGTTAAGTAGAAGTTATGAGCCGAGTTGTGGAGTGCTGGTGGAACGTCTCAAGTCTGGGCGTGGGGTGGGGGCCGATGTCTCGGTATACTAACAACGTCTCAAAAAACTAGCAGGAAGAAACTAGCAGTGGGACAGCAAAGGCTTGTTAACAGAGGTGGAGTGGCCCGGAACATGGGGGCATCAGGGTTCAGCACAGGGGTGTCAGGGTTCAGTGTAATTTAAACTTTCAGATCCTCCCCAGCAAGGTTAGGACCATGAGTATGACAATCATCCAGAGGTGCGTTAGCTGAAAGTGCTTCTCTGAACTTGATAACCCTTCACTGTGATGCAAAAGCTACAATTGTAAAAAAATAACAAAAAAAAAAAAATTACCTTTTAAATGATCTGAAGTAATTTGACTGAATGATTTAAATCAGTAATAATAGAAACTCTACACAATTTTCCTTGCCATGCTTTAATTAAAGATATGGTTTAAATAAGGTTATTGGTGGAAACGTGAACCTACAGCAAAATTACCTTTGTATAAGAGGGTAATTGGAGTCGGGTGTTATAGTCAATTCAGGTATGGGAGTGACCTGTCTGGTCAAAAGTGACTAAGGGAACCTTAGCAAGAGCTGGAGGAGGATAAAAATTACTTCTGAAGACTTACGCCTCCATCAGCCATCAGGGAGGCCGACAGTTTGCAAATGGAGAAATTCAGCACTGTTGCCTGTCCAGCTGAGAGGTGCTGATGGTGGCAGTGTGATGGTGTGGGTCTGCATGGCTGGTGTGGGGCTGCCTCAGGGTGTGCATGGCTGGTGTGGGGCTGCCTCAGGGTCTGCATGGCTGGTGTGGGGCTGCCTCAGGATCTGCATGGCTGGCATTTATTAAGAAACCAATGAGTTCTACACTTTAGGAGGACGTTTTCCAGCAATATATCAGTGTCTGTCATCTAAAAATCAAAAAGGTGGGGTCATGCAATAAGAAAGAAATCCAAAACACAAGAATAATCCCCTGATTCACAAGTGGTGCAAACAGATCAAACTGTGTGTTAGGATTGCCAATTTGAGATCATGACCATAACCGCACTGAAATGCTAAGGTGTGATAAAGCCATATCAAAAATATATATAATTTACAGTTCTGTGGAGGACTGATTAGCAGGTTTAGAAAGCGCTTGATTCATATTGCCAAAAAATGATCAAGAGGTGCATGACTAGCCCCAAGTTATACCTCTTTTCATGAGTGACTTTGTTTGTTTCAACCATTTGCTCAGTAAAAGACATTACACTGGGAAATGCTGTGTGTATTTTTTATGAATTAGACCGCCTTGAAAGAGAGCCCTTTTATTGCAGATACAGAAATCTAGTTGGTTTAGAAAGGTTCCCAAACTTTTCTTGTAATTTGTAGTTAAAAGAATCATAAAACCCAGACTTAGGAGTAAGCACTTTTACATTACTGCTTCCAATTTGCATATGTCTCCAAGTACCTTTGACTGCAAAATTCCAATTTCATGTTTATCTTTTGAGAGTTCTTCCTCTTTGTGTTTGAAGGAATCAAAATCTGAGCTTTTGGAGACATTTTTTAAAGACATTGACTATGGGGATAAAAATAAACCAGTAATTGTCTTCCATTAGAACAACCATTTCAGTAACATATGGCAAAGATCACTGACAGTAAGTAAGTCTGTTCTCTTTCACCTGTTCCCAGTCAAGGTTTAGTAACTGAGCCACAGCCTGTTTCATGGAGCATATGGCCACTCTTCAAACTTTAATTACCCAATAAAGCCTCGAAAATAAAAGCTCCAGCACACTGGGCCGCTGATGCCGGACCCCTCGTTGTTTTATTGGCTTATCTGTGCTGATGTGGAATTTGTTTTATGCCACACAAACAGCCCGGAGGCTTCTGTGGATGCTATCTCAGTAGCTCGCCTGTATCTCAGCACCTGACCTTGACTGCTCCGACAGACGGGAGATGTAACAAGGAAACCCACGAGGTAGAGGGAGGCGCTGCACTCTTTGTCAGCATCGGTGGAAAGTGGACGTTGCAACGTGGCTCCTTTGAAGCGGCCAAACGCGTCCTGTAGCGAGCCCGAACCCTAGGTGCCTTTGCTCTCAACAGAGGCACTTCTAATTAGACCCTGAACAGTGGGCTGCACTGCATTCACCCTCCGCACTTTCTAGTGTGGCCTTGAGAAACCCTCAAACACTGCCCCCTGCTGTCTGCCTGACATTTAGCAGACGTTACTTTTCACTCTCTTTTTCATTGTTCCTTCATTTTCCCCCCATCTCTTTCCTCTTTGACTTGCTCGACTAACTCACTGACTAATTTATCCACATCCGAGCTCTCTAATTCTTTAACATGACTGGCATGTCAAAAAATGTCACAAGAGGTAGCTTACCTTGATCTGTTTGCTGGTGAGGGATGACTGCCTTAATCCTGTCGTGGTGTGTTCGTGTCACTTTCCCCCTCCCAGGGCTGTGCAAATGTTTTTCACTAGTCAAGCTTTCTAAAGTCCTTTTTGGCATGGATGAATTTTGCAAAACATTAATGTGATTCACTGTAAAATAAGAATATTTGTTAATTTGTACAAAAACATGCATGACACATTTTGTGTTTGTGTTGAAGCCTTCAGTTGATTAGGACAATTTCTTCAAATCATTTCCACACAAATATTTCTGTATTGTTGTAGTAGTGGACATTACACATTATCAAAGTTAAAGTTTCCCAACTCTAAAGTGAGATTGTTTTGCCTCTTATTGCAAAACTCTAAGCAGACCTGTTAACAATTTTAACAAACATTTCCAACACGTAGTGTTTCCAGGTGCCTATCAGTGTGTAATGGAACAGGAGAGCTGGAAATGGTACTTCAAAGAGCTGTGAGTGTTGGTGTAGCAAACCACATTAAAAGAGCCTCTTGGTATTCCTGCTAGCACTCAAAATGGCGGCAGCGGTCTTCCTCTCCAATACCACTGACTGTTGCATGCCATTTAACTCTGGACTCTGCAGCCAGGCAAGCTCACATATAGGAGCACGTGGCCTTGCAAGTGTCACAGCTGAACTGACATGCTACTGAACCACAACCTGGGCTCTTGTTTTCAATGAACCATTATTACACCTTTATTTCCAAAGGAGGTCTGGTTAAGGGGCACACTCTTATTCATGACGATGCAGAAAATGGTAAATAAACTAAAGAGTGCGTGCATTTCAGAGCTTAGCCATCTTGTGTCTTACCGTGTGGGTGCATTGAGGACGGCGTGTATTATTTGTGAAGGTCGTGCATAGAGCCTGCATGTGAAAGAAGTCTGTAGCGTGACCGAGCAGAGCAGCTTTGCAAACTGGCTGAGTAAATGTGCGGGGGATAGCGCGCTGGTGCTCTGTACAGTGGTGTCATCCTTGCTGCTGAGATCATCCTTCTCATGCCTCCAGTTTAGCCATCTCACACACTTCTGCCTGGAGCAGACTTCTCCAGCTCAGCTACGCTCGTCTCAGCGCTACACCCCAGACTGCCGTTTTGGGACACGTCTAGTAGCTAAAGCTGGAAGCCCAGGCCTTCATGCATTGGTGAGTCACTAGAACTGGGTCTTTGCAGTTGTCTTTCTTTCTCTCATATTTTTCGACAGTCTCCCACCCCCAGATCGATTTCCGTCTTCTGGATGTCCTGAGTATGGAAATAGATTAGTAGGTTGAATTGAGTTGAGTTGCTGTAAAGAGAAGAATTCAGGAGCCTTGGAAGACGGAGCAAGTCAAGGTGACGTTCGTGTGCTTAGCTGGAAGCCGCTTACTTGGTTTTACTTTGACTGCTCCTGTGGTAACATCGCATATGCAAACAGATATGTGTGATTCTAGTCTGCCTGTTCCCATTTCCCCAGCTGTCCATCGCTGGGAAGCTAAAGATGCCTCTAGTTACCACCACTGGGAAGTTCTCACTCTGCCTATGTTCGCATTTAAATGTGGATTGAGAAGATATATTCTACTTACAGGAGCAGAACAAACATACAGACTCACACAGTGAGTGATGGCACGCTCCACTCTGATTGGACAGGAGTAGAGGGGCAAGCAGACGGACGTTGTAGATGAGTCAGACTGACATAAAACACCGTTAGTCTGGACAAACGCGTGCTGTGGGAGAACAGTAGAGCCGGATGGGGCTCCGACTCCATATCAGTCTCCTGTCAACAAACGGGAGGGGGGGGGTGGTTAGCAAGGGAGGGTTGGTTAGAGGGTAGTGGGGGCGGGTTAGGGGATGTTTATGGAGCACAGATGGCAGGAGAAAACCAGCTCTGGGAGTGGTGTGACACATCCTTAGCCCTGACTCCTGTGGGACACGCATCCACTCCCCATGACCGAGCGCTCTGCACCAAAGCATGGCGCCCGTGAGACTTTTGGCGTTTAGTCATCTCTGTCCCCTGAGCGTGCGCATGTGGGAGCATGTGTGCGTGTGCTTCTGCGTGTGTTTGTGAGCAGCACTGCCTGCGGGCCAACCGACCTCTCAAATACGTACCCATCAAGCAAATCTGCTGTCATGCTGATAGCGGATTGGGGCTGTGCAGCGATTAAGTGAAATGCACACAGAGGTGGGCTAATTAAAAGAGGATCGGTCCACACACAGTTTAATCATTCTGTGGGCAGTCAAGCGTCCATGCGAGATGTGCCAGCCATGGGACGATGGGTTTGGTGTCCCATCTAAATGAATGCAGACAGTGGGAGTACCAAGAACACTGGATCCAGATAGGAAATCCTTACTGGTGTCATCCAACATAAGAAAATAGCAGAAGGAATGAAAACAGGGTTTTATCATCAGGTCTAGTTGCCTGTTTTCAGTGCATAGAGAAGTATGAGTTTGTTTGGACTGAAACAGATTTTATATTAAGTTACAGACAAAGGCGGAACCAAAGCTTGGCAGCAGAGTTGGACACTAAATGGGCAGGATATTTGTGCATATAATGGGCTGGTCTACAGAAGCTCAGTTCCCTGGGAACATAATCCTCCATTAGTTTACTCTGGCATGAATTTATTCTGAATGCTCCCACATGCAGTGCAGTGAGGAACCCCTGGTTCTGTTGGCTATATATTCCACCTGAGCTGCAAATATTAGTTGTTGTTTGTTAATGGGGAAAATGAATGAACACACACACACACACACACGCACGCACGCACGCACGCACGCACGCACGCACGCACGCACGCACACAGACCACTTTGTTATATTACATAATAAAAGCAGTCGATATAGAGTACACAAGCAAAATTAATCTGTTAATCTGTTAAAAGTAAATTGATATCCATTGCCAGGATTTATTTCTATTTTCCAGTATTCCAAATATACAAAATGTATGTACAAAATGTACAAATTGCATCATCTATGTTGTGACTTTATGTGGTGTTCTTCTGTTATAGTTATACAGGAAATGATTTGCATGCTTGGTAAATATTATTTGCATTTTTTGCTAAATGATTTGCATACTTGGCAAATATAAGCAAAAAAAGGTATGAAAATGTTTTTTTTTTTTGTATTTAGCAGCTTGAACTCATGCACAATAATTGAGAAAATTAGAGAAATTTAACCTCATTAAAAAACATTTTTCCTTAGAAACACATCACAATTCTTGGCACCTTTGAATTTATTACACTGTGTACGGTCCTTTTCCATACAGGTTCAGTTCAGGGGAATGGCCACAGCAAAAGCTTGTTTCTGTGTTTTCTGTGAATCATTTTGTATGTAAAGATCTAACTGTGACCCAAGTAGAGGCAGAGACTTTAATCAGACTTGGACATACAGTCTCACTGATGCAATGCATCACTCTTTTAATGAGTGCTCGATGCTAATTGCTCTCTAGCAAAGATCTTCGGCTTGATGGATATGCCTGAGTCAGTGTGTGACTTGCATGCTAGGTTCATGAGGTGTTCATGAGGTGTTCATGAGGTGTTCATGAGGTGTTCGTGTGGCGTCTATGGCACCATACATCCTAACAAGGCTCTGAGGGATTTTGGAAGAAGTTCACAAATCACAGATACATCACTTCAGTGTACTTCCATTTGCAAGACCTTCTTGCCAGAAAGGTCTATTTTTGTAGTATCTTGTCACAGAAACCGTCCCCAAAGTTCTAATGACGTCTAGCTAACGTGTTAATGGCAGCAGATGCTTAAAACACAGCAGAGTGTCTTATTGTTTTTAAGGGTTGGTGAAGATTTTAGGGTGTATATGTGGAAGTGTTCAGTAATGTAAGTGTATTAGCAATTTGACAGGAAATCTGACCAATGAAATGCATTATTCACTATGAGGGCTTGTCTATAGCAGCCTTACACTTCTCAGCATTTGGAAGAAGGGACCGCATCATTATTAGTGGAACACCACGCTCTACGTACACGCTACCTTAGCTAGCCAAAGTTTACATAGTATTTAATGAGACAGACATCGTGGATAACCTACAAAACTTTTTTCAAAGCTGCTCTTCAATGGACCTCTCACTGTAATTCCAGAAGGTTGGCCAACTCCATCTTTAAGTCTTAGCCAGAAATGCAAAAGTTGTGCATGTAAGGCAAATTACAAGAGGTGTGTCTGGCTAAGACTAGCCTGCAAAAATACATGCTGCTTTTGTATCATGTGTTTGTATTGTCAGTTTTTGTATTGTCAGCCGTATCTGTATTTGAACTGTATTTTGAGGACTCATGAGGTCATGCAGCTGGGGTACTTGCACCGGCCGTTAATATGGTGGAAATAGACCGTGATCCCCTGTGAACCCAGCAGAAAGCTCTGTGTTTAGTCCTATTCATCCATGCACTGGATGTCTCAATATGCGTCCCACGTCATGTCCAAACCTGGGCGGCAGGGTGAGGTCTTGGGGCTCGGCCGTGGGCCCTCGGCAGCTGTGTGGACAGGAGCCCCCGCAGCAGGTGTGCCGCCGAGCTTGGCTGCCGTGCACTCGGCCTTCTGTCCCCCCACTTAGTATTCCAGCAGCAGCCTCTGCCCACTGACTGCTGCTCCCTCCCAGGACCCGCCGGACAGCCTGCCGCTCACACAGGCCTGGAAGTGCCCGTCTCCTGGGGTCCCGTCTCCCGGGGTCTCGCCACGGAGTCTGTGCCGGTTGCTTACTCGATCGGGGTGTGTGGGAGGTTTTTTTTTTTTTGGGGGGGGGGGGGGGGGGGGCAGCAGGAGCTTTCATTTGTACCTGATTTGTTTAGATATCGCTGTTTACTACCATACTTACATGTTTGCTTCTGAATGCAGCAGCTGGTAAGATGAGGCAGATGTGAGCCAGGTGTGGGCATGATGGAGAAGCGCATACATTTCCTCCAGTTAATTAGGTCGATTCTGTTTTACTGCTCGGAAATTTGTATTTGCACTTGCTTGGTTCATTTCCTCTCCCTAGAGAAACTGTCATCATACCATATTGTAAATGTGAGTTGAGCGCACCGAGGAAGGTTTCCTCAAACCACTTCTAAAAAGCAGTACAGTATCCCGATTATCCTTTGAACCTTGGGGTTTACAACTGTCTGTTACTGTTACACTTGAGCAGTGCACTTCAATGCCCCGTAAGTCTAGCCCCCCCTGTGCCCGTGGCCCACTCTTAAATGCATTATGGACCCCCCCCAGGATGGACAGCAGCGTGTCAGTGTGAGTGGCTGCTCTGATTCCCTCGTTAAATCTGTAGGAGTGAATGAACAACGTTCGTTGTCAGCAGAGAGGGCGAGCGAAAGGAGAGCCATGCAGTCCGGGGGAACAGTGAGAAGCCTTCAGCCTGATGCTAACAGAGCTCGCCTGTGTACTGCCTTGTCTTAGCCTGCGCGCGGCCATGCTAATGAGGCTAGGCTGGCAGTGGCGCCAAAGCCCGGCTCTGCCAGCTCCTTCCAGCTGTGCGCCGGCCCAGTCAGGGGAGGTCTGATTGGACTGATTGGTGGTGGCCACACACTGGTCCGCTAGGGGCCTTCAGACCCTTCCGCACGGCAGGCCGGGCCGTTCCTGGAGCTGTTGTGCTTGCCTCGGTGGAGGAGAGCCTCCCGAACCCTATCATTTATTTCCTGCACTCTGAATTACCAGAGTGTGATTTCATAAAAAAGGAGGCACTCAGGCAGACGTGGTTATGTCAATGCAAGGGCCATTACCGTGGGTTTAATAATGAGAAACCATTCACATGCTTTTGAACCACAAAGAACGTTTTTATGAGCGGCAGTGCTTGTAATTCATGTATGCATAATAAAATGCAGTAGTGAAAACACTTTTAATGGCGATTAATGGGGGCTCTGTTGTTTAAGGCATGTGTGCGCATAAGAGTGTCACAGCAACAGGAAAGTAGGGTGTGTGCACAGAGGTGCTGCACGGAGCCTCTCCTGCTATTTGTGCTCTGTGAAGTGTTTATTTGAACAGGAACGCTTGTGGAACAACATATCCCTGAACCCGAGAAGGTACACCCAGCGGTGTAAAAAGCCTATGTAAATGTCGGATTACCGAGGATTCGCTAACAATGCTGCCCCTAAGTCCCCGTGTGCAATGCAAGGACTCAATTAAATGGTAAGACTAGAGACATGCTCAGAAGAAGATACCGTAAGAAGAATCTAATGTGTTTCACCAAGATCCACTGTAGGAATGCGGGAAGAGCCTCGAAAACACAACAAAGTAGGGCATCTTTAAATATACGCTGGCAACGTAGACGTAACCTGGAGCCGTTAAGCAGCAGACGATTTATTCTCCTCATCCTCTGATAACTGCCAATCCCCAGGTCTCCTGAAGCTATTTTAGTAGCTATTTGTGCTTTGTGTACTATTTTCATCAGAGCCATAGAGTCACCATTGCTGTTTGATGTGGATCTTCTTTTATGTATTGAATAATAAGAGGTTACAAATAGACAAAGCCCTGCAGTCATTCTGTGTTACTTTGAATAATATTAAATAAAAATGGTCTTAATTCTCCTCTGTTGGGGAATGTTGCTATATCCCAAATGTATACTGTCAACTAACACCTAATTGGTTACTTAGGTCGAAAGTTCATAAGCTAAACAGCCTTGGAATCTCTCTCTCTGTTGTGGTAATTTGGGTAATCGTATGTTATCTTCTTAGGTAGAAGAAAGGCCAAAGATTTATCTCCGGTTTTTGGCATCAGTTGCAGGAGGGTCAGAAGCGATAGCCCTGTAGGCCAGGCAGAGCATTCTTCACAATTTAACCAGCTGACACTAAAGGTTCGAGCCTTGGAAGAGTTCTTGTTCTCATGAATAAACAAAAGAAGCATGCTGCATGAATTAGATCACACCAGAGCCTCAGTACTCTGTAGCCAGGGGGCGTTTTAACCTTGGCAGAGACTCGGACTTGATATACAACCATATGCCGTTGCTGTGCTAAATTAAAATGTAATTACGTATCGGAGTGGGTCGTGACTGGCCTGACATAAGGGTGTGTGAGAGAAGATGAGGCTTGAAGATGAAGATTGGACTAAGAAGGCACCTAATCATGATGCCAGCAGGATCGAGCTCAACATCTTGGAGCCTGGGTGGTCAGAGAAGGTGTAATTATTCTTCCTTCTCAGGATCCGCTCTGAGGAAAGCTCTGAGTGCCTTTCTTTCTCATTCCTAAAGAGGAGTAATATACTACTCTTAGTGCCAATGGGAGGCCATCTTCAATACAGTGTCTGCCGGGCTATTAACCTTTGACCTTAACAGTACATCTCTGCTACACCAGCTTAGAGGACAGCGTAAATTTTACCTCCAGGCACAGATAGGCTTGGAACAGATATCTCTTTTCTTTCTCTCTTTTTCTCACTCACACTGCTTCTTTGTCTCTCTCTCTCTAGCTGAATGCTTTTATCTCACCTGAGTGCGTGGTGTGGGGGCAGCGGACGCTTTTGTACACCTGCGTTGCACTGGCTGTGCTCTCTAAGATTGCTCTTGACTTCATTTATATGCCATCACATCCCCTCTATATAGAGATGACTTTTGTCTGTATATGAAAGACAGTAAAGCATACTAAAGCTGTGAATAGAGATACTTAATTAAAATTCCCATTGATTGACGTGTGTGGCTAAGAATAACGCAACTTGATAATATATCTAAGTGGTAGGTGGAGAAACAGATGCAGAAGCCACGAAACATTGAAAGCACACAACTTTTGCTAAACTTATTCTGACTTGGAGCTACACTCATTTAGAAGAACCTACCAGCAGATGTTGGATTGCACAATTCTCCAGCAGTCCTATATCTACCTCTTTTAGCACCAGGGAGTTTCTGACCACAGGACGACTAGACATTATTTGGGTGGCAGATTGTTCTAAAAACAAGCCCAGGTGTCACGGTTAGGTAATAGTTGGCAAAGTTTAACTACTAAAGTGTCTATCAGAAATCTTTGCTCATAGAAAACGCCCATATGAAAACGCACCACCTCCTCTTTTATGTGTCTGAGGTGAAATGATGTCTGCACACCCAGAGGTGCCG